>NC_138900.1:43505647-44218813 GCF_965194825.1 Balaenoptera physalus | reverse complement strand
TAGACTTAAGGCAAAAATGAGCCTTGATTCAGCGATAAATTCTTGCCCAGATTTAGTTCTAGATTAGATGTTAAGATAGAAAGGTTCAGGGGCCATTGCAGAAGGAAGGAATGGTTATTAATATATCACCCTATTCCAGAGGTCACTGTGATAGTAATAATAATAATAACAGTAAAAAAGGGAAAATATTATTGTGTTTCTAAACCACGGTATAGAGGGAAGAATTTATGTCTCCGTTTTGCAACTGACAAAATTGTGTTTCAGAGAAAGTAACGTAAAATGCCTTCCCCCTCTTTAAATCAAACTCTCTGTCAAATTATAAACAACAGGAAAAAATAAAAACAAGAATGTAAACAACCACCACCTCATTTATTGAACACGTATTATGTTCTCGGCAGTGTGCTAATTGGGTTTGCATGCATTATCAAATTTAATTTAATTTATTCCACACAATATTTTGAGATAGGTACTAATGTCATGTCAGTGTTACTGATGAGAGAACAGAGGATCAGAATTGATACATTTATTACACAAGGTGTTTGAAGCAAGATTCAAAGGGAGTCTCTCTGATTGCAAGATCCAGGTTTTCAGTATTCTCCTGTACCCCGACTTGACTTCCACGCATTGTAGCTTGTGCCTGGGGCTGCCATTGGTTTACAAACGGACCTATAGAACTTGGAAGCAGGCCCAGGTCTCCTTTATACATAGACATACGAGGCAGTTTGGTGTCAGAAAAGATGTGAGGCGGTAGTAATTATAAAATGAATTGTCATTTTTGTGAATAGCTTCAAAAGGCTGAAAATAGCTTATCTGTATTCTATAAATGTTTTCTCTTTTTTTGTTTCCCTCTCCCTGCCACCCCCAATACCGTATGTTTGCTTGTACCATTTTGGGCACAGACTGGGAGAAAGAAATGTGACATTTATTTAAAAAGCTACTAATTTGAGGACAGCAGTGACAAAACAGTTGCAGTCCATCCTAAACGGCTGAAGATGGAAAATCTAAATATAAATAAATGCAAGGAAGTGAATAATAAATGCTTAATTATCTAAAGAAATCAGGGTGAAGTTGCAGACAGTCCTAAACTTTCCTCCAGGCAATCAAGGTATGAAAAATGACCAGCTTAAAAATAATCTAACTTAATTCATTGACTTTTTTGAAACTCAGACCATCATTCTTCATTGGATACAAATAACATTTGTCTCAGTGGAACCTGTAAAAATGAGCTAAGGAAAAAAATACTCCTTGGGAAAAAAAAATCCATGTAATGAATGGTTGTCTTTCCTAAAAATCAAGATAATACATAGAGTCTTCATGGAATGCCTTTGGAATTGAGTCATTGTTTTACCTTCTGAGCCAAAGTGATAATTGCAAGCATACAAGGTCTCTTTTTTAATCAAGATTACATAGATTATCATTTCCACTGCCAAGGGACTGCCCAAAGGATTTTCTTGTGCAGACCTTTGAGAAGAAATATTCAGATAACTCAGGCTGCCCAACAATGCCAGGATATGCACTGATGAGTGAGAATGTCTTTGTAATTCACGTTAACTCATATTTAGTCAACATCTACACTCTGATAAATCATGTGCCAGGCATTGAGGGTGCAATGTTGTGTATGATAAATCCTAAAAGAGATGTATATGGGCAATCAAAATGGTGTGATAACATAGGACACATGCCAGAATTCATGACATAGGGACGGAGAGGAGTGCCAGCTAAACCAGCTAGTATGGAAAGAGGAGATTAAAGAAGCCTTTTAAAAGGTAGTGATACCAAAGGTTGTGTCCTGAAAAACTGCATCCTTTAATAGGTGATTGGTCTGGGGTAGGGGGAATGGTTAAATAAGGCCTTTTAGCAAAGGAAATCAAAGGGATATGTGGTCAGGGGAAAAATTGGATAAGGAGGTGATATTGAGAAATGCAGTAGCTTTCACTTCCTCAATGGTATCAGAAGATTTTTACTTTAAGAGACATTTCTATATAAAATAAATTGAGGCTGTAATTTAGGAATCCAAACTCCTATTAATTTTCTGCATGACTTTGGCTGAGTACCATCTCCTCTTGGGACTAAGTATCCAATTTTTAAAAATACTAATTATAATGCTGTTTCCAATCATTCATGAAATTGGAGGAATAAAAAAGCGTATACTCCATACTTTGCTTTTGATCTTGACAAATTTAGACTATCTCGAATATTATTATTATTATTATTTTCTTTAAGTATTGAAAATCTGTCAAAGTCATAGTGGCTGGTGAATACAGCTTTTCTTTTCTTTTTTTAACATCTTTATTGGAGTATAATTGCTTTACAATGGTGTGTTAGTTTCTGCTTTATAACAAAGTGAATCAGTTATACATATACATATGTCCCCATATCTCTTCCCTCTTGCATCTCCCTCCCTCCCACCCTCCCTATCCCACCCCTCTAGGTGGTCACAGAGCACCAAGCTGATCTCCCTGTGCTATGCGGCTGCTTCCCACTAGCTATCTATTTTACGTTTGGCAGTGTATATATGTCCATGCCACTGTCTCACTTTGTCCCAGCTTACCCTTCCCCCTCCCCGTATCCTCAAGTCCATTCTCTAGTAGGTCTGCATCTTTATTGAATATGATTTTTATACTTTAATTTTTATTGAATCAAATAAAATGTGATGTTTTTGATTGAACATTTCCTCTTAGAACAACCCAAAGCTTTTGCATTAATGGTAGAGAGAGAGGTACTTCGACATTCTTCAATACAAGGCATCTGTTTCCATTAAAACCTCCGGATTTGGAGTGGAAAATCTGACTGAAAGGAAAGAGTGACATGGAGAGGGAGGAAGCTGGCTTAACCAATTGTCTGGGTCAGTTTCATCATAGCAGATAAAGAACCCCTTTCTAAGTGCTGGCTAAAAGCACCCATCACACAGCTGACTCACTTTGAAAATTACAGAACACCCCGGATCATGTTCTCCCGTGAAGTGGGTGGACAGTGGTGGGGAAGGAGCAGGTGCAGCTTCTTCTGTAACATGTGGAACCTCTTCTAAGCCTCCTGGAAGAAGAACAGGGGTTCTCCCTGAAGAACTCAGGCATGAAGCCAATAGACAGAAAGATTGGGGAAGGAGCCAAAGGGTGCTTTTCTCATCTGTGGAGACATCCTCCTAATGCACTCTTCATCCAATTTATATTTTCTTTATACAGAAAATAATTTTTGAGGAAAAAATACAAGCCTAGAGACATCCCTTTCTAACATACACACATACACACACAAACAGAAACACACAGATACGTGTTCAGAGCAACTAAAGATGGGAGGAAGTATCAGTTTGTGAGTCTATGCTTGTTTAAGGCCAAAAGACTGTATAGAGAAAGACAGTTCCTTTATCATATTCCTTACATTTCAGGTAGAAGAACCACAAATGGATGCTGAATAAAATTGTAGGCAGCAACAAACAAACTAAGTGCTGGTGTCTCTGCACTCTTGTTTAATCCCTACACCATATGAAGTAACTATTTTTAAATATCTTATTAAAGATGAGGATTATGAAGAGGTTTAATAATATGGCCAAAGTCAGGCAGGTGACAAGTATTTGGTACATATAGTTCAAAGTCAATATTTGTTGAAAAAATGGATGAATGAATTAATGAGTGAGTAATGAGAATCTAATGTGTGTAATGCCACCTGCACCTATATTTAAACCTCACTATGTTGTTTAGTTCCAACTAAATGATGACATGACGATGACAAAATGTCATTTTAAATACCTAATGGATTAATGTTCTAATCTGCACAGTATTTAGAGATAGTATTCTCAACAAATGCTATCCCTCCGTAGTCTTGCTGATGATTAAATTTTCATATCCCAGTGAGTATATCAGCTGGCTGCTTGCACACACTGACTTAACAATCATTTATTTCCCTGCCTGGAGTCTCTTGAGGGAGGTAAAGTGGGTTAAGTGTTGTGGTCACGAAACTGTTTTATGATTACTAAAAATAATCTCCCTACCCAATCTCCCCCCCAACCCAGAACAATTATATGTACTTGGGTAAGCTGAAAGAAGTGACTGTCATGTTACTTACACCTTTGAACATTTTTTAAACTCAGAGGGAGCTGTCCCGTGCTGACCATAGCTAGAATCAAAGTGATGTATTTTCAGAGAAACCAAAGTCTTTGGAGGTGCGTGGTGAACAGAAAGCCTGAACTACACAGACTCCTCAACACGTAACAGCTGCTGTCACACTGGGGTGCTTTGGGATGGGTTTAGGTGGAAGCAAAAGCAAAATACTCCCCCATGACACCCATCCAGCCTGAGTAAACCAGCTAGGATCAGGAATTTTTTTTTCCCCAGCTTACTATGAATCATGTCCCTGCAGAATTAAATTGTAGTTTCTATTTCTGTGGTGGTACTCTTTCTTTCCTTTGAAATATAGCTTTGAATTTCAAAATGGCTTAGGGAAGAAAGACAAGATGTGTTTTCATTGATTTTATAGCAAAGCATGGTTTATGTAAGGATATCAAAGATTAACCTTATATATTCAAAAATGCACACACACATATGAACACCCCTTTGGTGTTTTTGTTTAAGGATAGCAGGTTATTTGTATAGTTCCATCCCCACTGCACTCCATCCTTTTGGCCTAACTCTGCATCCCCAGCACTTAAGACTATATTGAACACGTTACTGATGCTCAGTAATTGCTTTAAAATATTCTAGCAAATGTGACTTCAGATATAGCTCCCAAAAGGATTATCTAACATTCAACTGTTCTAGTTTGGAAAATAGGGTATTAAATATCATAAAATGTTATCCGTGATTTTATATATAAATGATTTTGGAAGCTCAGAGAAGGGGGTTAATTCATACTGGACACCACTCTCCTTAAAGCAACTGAGATAGGTCTAGTGCACAGATAGGAATCCACTGAGAGGCTGGATTAGAAGGACTATATAAATATTTCATCTGTTTCCTTATAAGTCAAATTCCAGTAACATTCCTGTGAGATAATTTCCTCTGGACTTAAGCATGAAAGACCACAATTTTTCTTTATAAGAAAGACTATCCAAAAAAAAAAAAATTTCAACCATAATTACAGGGAATCCTATCTAGTTCTCACTCTGCACCTATGTGCCTAGCACTGTGTGCTCCTTGTGATAGTTGTACAAGAAACATGTTACAAATGAACCAATAAACATGGACAATTAAATCAAGGATGAGCGTGGTTAGAAAATGGGCTTCCTCAGAAAGACTTAGATGTTGTCAATTTCAGATCCCAGAGAATTTTGGATTTGAAAAATGGGTGCTTCTAGAAGCTTAGAGTATATATTTGTGTTCTCATATTTAATATATATTAGCATCTGATCATTTGATTATTTGGAACCATTCGGTGTGACATTGCTTATGACAGACCAAGGACACAAGGATGTGCCCATAGATGCTACGTAAGACTAGCCCATAACACTATTGTGTCCGTTTATGTCTCCCTTTCCAGAAGCAGTGACCTCTCATGGCAGTGGCACGTAACACTGTATATTATATTCTGTTTATAAAATCAAAGGGAAGGAAGGTACTATTTATTGATCATCTACTATGTGCCATTTCTTATAATTTTCATAGTGACCATGTGAAGTGGGTGCTATGATCCTCATTTTACATAAAGGAAATAAAACTCTAGGCAAATTAATTTCTGGAGGCTGTCCAGGTAGGTAAAAGTCATAGCTGGTTTCCTGACCACATCTGTCTGATTGCAAGCTCTGCTGCATTAGGCTTTTTACGTCCTAATAGAGAGGACTGGGGGGAAAAAAACCCAACAACAATGAAAAGTCAATGAGTCCAGAAACTAAAAAGAAGAAAAAGAAGAGAGAGACTCTATAAACATTTTAATGCCCTCTTTTATATTAATGTTTATTTTCAATTCAGTAAATAGATATTTACTGATCACCTCCACTCTCAGGGACAAAATGATGAGTGGGGTAAACATGGCCCTGACTTCTGGAGCTTACAGAACAACTAGAGAGATTTCGACATTAGTAATTATGTTAAAATACATCAATTAGGTATTTTCTTGTTTATTGTCCAAAGTGCCATGAAGAAAAGATGTAAGGGAATGAGATAGTTGATTTATTATTATTATTATTATGGGTTGTTGTTATTTGAAGGATTGGATTGAATTTCATGAAATTAAAGTGGAAAAAATAACATTCTTGAATAATGAGAATAATTGGTTCAGATAAATATGGATGATTCAGGAATATTGGGTAAGGGAGTCTAAAGTAGAGCTACTTGCAAAGAATAATCAGTATCAAGAGAATCAGTTCTTTGTTTTTCAAAAACTGGAGGGATGTTCCACTTGGGGTGAAACCCTGATTCAGAAAAAAATTTGAGTGTAAGTACTGGTCTCTAGGCTTATATTTATTCCCTTAGTTAGAAGATTTTGTGACTATAATATAGAAATAAATGCTTATTTCTACCCATACAGGTTTAATCGATATATATATAGACTAAATATCATTTCCAAACTCTTATGTGCCTGGTACTATGCGTAGAGTAAGTGAAAAAGACACAAGTTTTGTGTTTTCCTAGGCAGGGGCTAAGGAGCGTGTGGGTCTATAAATACAGTAAAGAAAAAAAAAATGAAATGGTTTATTTATTTTTGGCTGTGTTAGGTCTTCGTTGCTGCGCGCGGGCTTTCTCTAGTTGTGGCGAGCGGGGGCTACTCTTCCTTGTGGTGCACGGGCTTCTCATCGCGGTGCCTTCTCTTGTTGGGAAGCACAGACTGTGGCACGCAGGCTTCAGTAGTTGTGCCATGCAGGCTCAGTAGTTGTGGCGCACGGGCTTAGTTGCTCCCCAGTATGTGTGGTCTTCACGGACCAGGGCTCGAACCCGTGTCTCCTGCATTGTCAGGTGGATTCTTAACCACTGCGCCACCAGGGAAGTCCCAAGCCAGGCTGTTTTAGATGACCATGAGGAGCAGAAATATGGAAAAGTAAATTAGTGATTTTAGTGTTCGTAAGTTTAACAGGATTGAACTGGTTGGTAAATGTAAGCATAGCCGTAATGAGATAGATTTTTTTTTTATATCTGGAGAGTTTCTTTAAAAGTAGTTTCCATATGCGGTAAAATTTTATTGTGTGTGACAGAGTACTATTGGAACTTTCCTTTCCATCCCATTAACTTTAATAATGTTGCTGTGGTATTATCTATCTTAAAAGCTACCTTTGCACTCTGACACCTGTGGTTCTCTTAAAGACAGGAATTGAGATCACCTAATTGTGCTGTTTAATAACAAACACATTTGTGAGCTATAAATGAAAATAATGACTATGTTTACACAATGAAACAAAATGCAGATTTGATTCCCTTGCTCTCATTCTCAGCAGAGTATAAATTGGCAATCCCAGACACAAACAGTAATAATAGAAATGTACTAGGCCTTGGATAATAAAGCTAAAACATTTAGTGATTTGAAAGAACTGGCATCAGACCTCACTGGTCCTCGGTCCTCTTGCAAAACCAGGTCAGGGAAAGAAGTATCCCCATAACGTTTTCGTTCTCATAGGGTTAACTTTGTTCTTTCTATGACTTGAGTCAGGTCACTTGAGTTTAGATGACTTGATATCAAAGTAGCATTTTTAACAATCATGTTCTGCTAACTTTATAAAATTGTATTTAAAAAATCTTTCCCTTGTGAGGCAACTGTTTGAACAAGAATTGTTAATAATTGGGTATCGAGAGAATGTTTGTAAGTGTGGTACTTTTTCTCACTCTGTGTATCTGTACTTGTTCTACAATAGCTGGAAGGAAATCACCCCACCTTCCCACCGTGTTCCGTTTTCTATCCACCAGGTCTCCCAAATTGCAGTTGTAAAATATTAGAATTGTCATAATGGAATCTATTCTGAAATGACATCACTTTCTATCACAGCTGAAAATAGATATGGGGAAAAACACATTTAAAAACAGCGTTTGTCTTACTTACATTTCATATGAACTCTAAAGTAATGTGCCTCCTACACTCTGGAAAATAGTTATTGAAGACTGTCATCTAAAGCAACTGAAAAATATGCTGAAAGGAAGCAAAAAAGACAAACAAAAGCTCTGTGTTACATGTAAACACTTATAACAAAGCTAAGCTTCTGAATGGTCACTGTGTTTCTGAGAGAAAGAAAGATTCCAATGATGCCGATGTGGCTTGGAATTTCAGAGAAGACAATATAGTGTGGGAAGTCATGAATGGGAACTTTGGAATAAGAGTTCGGTTCAGCTTCTGTCACCGACATTCCCGAGTTGATGACCATCATTAAGATATTTCCTGTCCCTAAGACCCTACTCTTTATATCTTAAGGATGCATGATCATAGCTACTTTCAGAGCTCTTGCAAGGTTAAGATTGAGATAACATATTTAGAGTGTCCACACCTAATTTCCACTCAACTACTTGAGTTCCCTTACCTGCCAAAGTTATAACTCCCACTGAAGAACATTAACCCAAATACCGCCCACTTGCATGAAAATTGTTGTTAACAGATCATTGGCTTGAAAATGAATTTGGGTGGAAAACTGAGGTTTGTTCACATTTAATACACACCAAAAACCTCATCCACCCATGTGTTCAGATCTCTGAGCACCCGAGGGGGACGTGGAGTTTTCAGAGCCAGCCCTCACCCCACCCGTCGTAGGCCCTGGTTTCTGTATATCTGCTCCACTACTCATGGTTACCCCATTGACAGAAGACTGTCTTTCCCCGTGCTGAATGCCAACGCCTGTCCCTGAGTCAATCTGTCTCATTTTTCCATGCAACTATTTCAATGGACGTCAAGGTGCTGAATTTTTACATGTGCAATATTTATGTAAGAGTGAGAATAAGCACAACAGTAATTTGATGCTAAGGTATTCTGAATGCTTCACTGGGATAAATTAATTACACCACGCAGCTCCCTGTTAAGTAGACCCATACTGCTCTGGCTCTTGAGCATCCTGCGGCTAGAATTTTTCACTACAGAGGTGAAGAAGTGGGGAAAGTCAGCTCTAATTAGACCTCCACACATCTTTGGAAGAGGTCTGTGATAGTCATTTACTTGTCTGTGTTTACTTTTATGTGGGATTCCTCACAAGCTCACATGCAAAAAAGTTAGTCATTCATGCCCTGAGTCATTGAAAAATATTAAAATGCATTGAGAGACAACTATGTGTCAGGTACTGTTCTAGGGGCTCGGTAAATATCAGTAAACTAGGAAAGCCCACTTGTTTATTGTCTGTCTGCTCCCCCTAGAATGCATATAGGCAGAGACTTTGAAAGCTGAATAAGGAAAAAGAGTACCGCCCAGAGGGGTTATTATTTTGTAAAGGCTGGTCAGGGAAGCCTCACTAATAATTTGACATTTGAGTAGGGACATCACAATGCTGTTTTTACAAATGAGAGCATCAAAGAGATAAAGTGACTTGCTCATGGTCACATGACGGTGTGCACCTGCGATACAATGGGTGCTGAGATTCTGAATATGTGACTGTCCTTTTACATGAAGGAATCATGGAAATCACTTCTATCTGGTCTTATGGTATTTATCAAAGTGTAGAGGGGACTAATGTATTGTCGTATATTTTTTGAGTGAAAAAGATTAGAGCAGGAATCTTTTTATAGAAAAGAGGATGCTTAAAGTCTTAGTAAATTTGACAGAGAGGGGCAGGCCAGTTAGCTGCTGCAATAAGAACAAAAGCACATACGGAAAACAAATTCGGTGTGATAAGTGTTATGACCGAGTAGTGCGTAAAATGATAGCAAAGTTCAAAATTGGAGGGGGTGAATTTGTATTTTAGCAGGCAGCTGATCACTCCTGCCTCATCTTTTGGATTCTGAACTACTCCAGACCAGAGAACTGTATGTGTACCTCATCAATCTTTATATCTCCAGCTCTTAGTACAGTGCCTGTTTCGTTGGAGGTGCTCTCTCCATGGCCACTGATTTGAATAGCATTATCCAAACTTTTGCAAAGATGAGGAATTAAAGAGGGTGGATGATGGTGCCATGGTTTCTTTTCTCTTGCCCTGCGGGTGGTGGGCTAAGAAATTAGAGTTATTTGGAGTGTTTTGACAGAGTCAGCATAAGTGTGAAAGACCGCTAAGGAAGAAAGATTGATTTTACTTACCATCCTCCCGATTCCCTCACATGAGCCTTCTTTGGATACTAGGTTCACTCACACCAGAAATGGATGCCTAGAATTCACTCATAATAACAGATTATTTGCATACATGAAGATAGTGAGGCTTATGAAATTTTATTTGCCTCTAAATATATAAAACAACAAAAAAGGATTTTTACACTTTGAAATTGATTGGGCAAATAGTTATTGAAAGAATGCCTGATAAGTTCAGGAAAAAGCAAAAGCATCCCCATATCTTTGGAGCCCTTTGGGGCCATTATTTGGCAATAACTATTAGAAAAAGACAAAGGAAAAATTACAGATCTTAGTGATCATCAGTACAATATGCCTCTGTCTAGGACACAGTATATTTGACGTGTTCCATAGGTTTTCAGGAAATGTACATTTTTAACAAGGATGGATGAAAAAACATGCTATTACTTAGGCACATTAGTACCTATGGTGAGAAATATTGGAATTAGAGTTAGAAAATTCTGGATTGCATCATCATTTACTAGCAATGTGACCTTGAGTAAGTCACTTATTATATTGTACTTTGAAAGAGTAGGAAAAGTATGTCTTCCAGGCAACCTCACCCACATTTCTTTGATTTAATCCCTTGCTCATCTTAGAAACAAAGTGCTCATGGTCTTAATTTAATACAGAGAAATCATGATGAGAGAGGGTAGGTGACGTGTTCAAAGTCACCCAAAACATAAATGTCAGATTTAAAGATGAATGTATTCCTTTGTCCTCATCCAAAAATGTTTTCTCTGTATCACATGATTTCTCTTAAGTATACTGCACTCATGTTCATGCACAGAGGTTACTCCTAGAGTATTTCATTTCTCATTACACTGCATACAATGACATGTGCAAGGAGAGACTGCAGGTTTCTCAGAATTAGCACCTTGCATTCTTTGTATTGTGAGAAGGTCAACAACAGATAAACACATAAACCTCAGGTCCTGTAATTACCATAAGCAACTAAGAGTTTGAAGGAGCCAGTCTTTTTTTTTTTTTTTTTTTAAAGATTTATTGATTAATTGATTGATTGATTGATTGCTATGTTGGGTCTTCGTTTCTGTGCTAGGGCTTTCTATAGTTGCGGCAAGCAGGGGCCACTCTTCATTGCGGTGCGCGGGCCTCTCACTATCATGGCCTCTCTTGTTGCGGAGCACAGGCTCCAGACGCGCAGGCTCAGTAATTGTGGCTCACGGGCCCAGCTGCTAGGCGGCATGTGGGATCTTCCCAGACCAGGGCGCGAACCCGTGTCCCCTGCATTAGCAGGCAGATTCTCAACCACTGCGCCACCGGGGAAGCCCCAAGGAGCCAGTCTTTTGCCTGCCGTGGGTACCTCTACTAAAGAGAATCGTGCACAGGCCCCTGCACCATGCCTAATGCTTGGCACATAGTGGGTAATTAGTGAGTGACTATTGAGTTGCATTGAAGGAAGCAGACTTTTAGAGATGATCGAGCTTCAATATTCATTCATTCATGCATTCACACACCAAATATGTATTCCCATAAAATGTATCTTCACTTAGATTTATTGGAACAAAGACATTAAAAAGAAGAATACATACAGCAGGGAAAGGAGTATCGAATGGGGCATGAGAAGAGATTAATAAGAATCAGGAAGAGAAAGAGAAGGGGGAGTCATGTAAGTTTTTAAAAATCAGAGAAGAAAAAGGAAGAGCTACCTATTTGTTAGGGTTTTGAATTTTAATATAGAGCATAAAAATCATAAGCCACTTAATGTATTTGAAGAAACAGAGCTCTGAAGTATTTTGACAACTGTCACTAAGGGAACAATAGATCCATAAAAATCTGCTCTTACTAACCCTCTGTACGGTAACTCTCTATTAACTAGAACACCTACCTCACATCCCATTCTGACTGGTTTTGCCTCGGGCTTGCCTCCCAGGAAGGTCAGAAGGCTTCTTGTTTATACACATCTAATTATCTCTGTCCTGGAGGGACATAGAGATCCATTCCCCTATGTTTGCCTCTCTATTGTGGGGTATAATCATACCTGGATTTCAATATTCACAAGTGTCCAGGGCTAATTGTAGTTAAATGTGTCCTGTGTATATGAGAACCACCGATAATGAATAGCTCCTGCAGGTGACATATGTCTGTCTCATTTTTTCTTTCCTGCAAGGTAAGTATCACTCTCCCAGCTTTACAAAGGAAATAGCTGGGAGCCCAGAAAGCCAATGGATTGTAAGCCTGGTTACCCGGTTTTGTGTAGCTCTGCACATTGCAATCCTCCCCCCTGCTTTTACACTTAGCGTGTAAGGAATGTGAAGTTAGCCTCCTAGTCGGTCTTCTCCACCGTATCCTTAGTACGTGAAACAGTGTTCGATGCAGAGTAGTCATTGACAAACATTTGGGGAACCACAGATTGATTCCTTGTCAGTTATTTAGCCGTACTGCTTCTTCCCCTTATTCTGTACAAAATAGAGCCCAGGGCATTCTGTGCCACCTGCCCTATTAGGTCCACAATGGGAGCTGAAAGGCGTTGACTGCCACCGTAGAAGTAATTTTGGTGCGAGAAAAAAACCTTAAAAATAAAAAAGAATAAATAAACTAAAACCTATGATAATAAGCAAGAGTGAAAAAGAGGGACGGGTGCAGTGCCAGGGGAAGGAAGCTAATGGTGCTTCTTGCACTGACACGGATCTGATGAAGAGGGAATCACATAGCACCATTGTTTGAGAAGAGGCATGAGGTGGGGAGGAGGAGGAGGAGAATTCTATTTTGAGAGATAATGTGAAGGAACGGAGGGAAGTCACTCTGCTGGGAAGAAAGCAAGCCTGCAGCCCCAAAGAAGAATGTAGGAAGATTTCAAAAACAGAACTTGGGGAATGTAACAAAGGGGTCAAGGAGGGTATTGGATTGAAAGGCACAAAAGGAGTGGTGAGGAGATTTTCCAGGATTAGTTAGTTGTGAGATCGATGCCCCTTAAATTATTCTAAACGAATCAAGTTGGCAGAGTGTCAAGTGATTTTATTACGTGACTCCTCTCAGTACTTGAACATGTTTTACTTTTGTACATGTCAATGCTTTATAAAGGTCTTTGACTAATAAACAAAACGCAGTAGAAGCATGACAGTGGTAGGAAACCCTAGAATATTTCTTTTGAGCCCAGTCGGGTTCCTGATTGTTACTTTGAGGGCAGTTGGGACAAGTTCTCAGCACATGTTTGATGCTCATGGTAGCAGCTATAATTATTAAAGGAAGACCCTCCCCTTCCTGGCCAAAGCCCTCTCCTGGAAGTAGGCGTGCCCCTCTGCCCCATGTTAAAGCGATGGAAGCAAATTGATACCTCATGTCTCTGAAGCCTTGTGTTATGATTTTATGAATGGTAACCTTATTCATTCACATGTAGAAATCATACAGCGATCATCTGTTGCTAAACATGCAGTGACTCATGGGGCAAAAGCAGAATTTATTAGCCAAACATTTCTCTAAAAATTTGAGGTTGAGGATTTAGTTAATTTGGAAAATTGTATTAACAATGGCAATCTCTTCGCCAATGCCTGTCTTACTTTCTGCATTTTATAGATACTTCAAATCAGGGTCAGTGAGTCACTGGAAGTTCCCTGAGGGAGGTCACTGAGTTGGTTTAGTACCTCTGGGTTAGAGATTACTAAAAGAGGAAGAGCAATGACTATTATTTGAAGCTAACAGGCAAACTTACCACGCAGAGTACTCTGAAGTCAGTGGTTAGTGATCATCTAGACCCTCCAAAGTGTAGAGGAGAGAAGTTGGTGTAACAGGAAATACAGAGAGGAATATCAGGTCTATTACTGTCTCAACCATGTTAAAGCTCACGGAATATAAATAATTTAATAAGACCACAAAAGTTCATGAGTCTTCATCTTTTAGCAGGAACTGCAATAGGTACCTAACTGGGTGGTTGTAAAAAATAACGATGAGGTGATGGTGATAATAATTTCAATACCTATACAGGTAAATATCTACTCTTCGCCAGCCATTGCGCTAGGCACCTTATATGCACATAGACTTTGTACCTGTGTAGGGCCTGGCACAAAAGAAGCTCAGTAAGATAATGGAGTATTATTATTTTTACTGTGATTGATCTTTACAATCACCCAGCAATAATGTAGAATTAGTGGTAGTTATAGTAGCAGTACTAGTGATCAGCTGGTTACTGTTACATTATTGGCTAAATATTTTAGATGCATTACCTTCCTTAATAATCATTTTATGAACACAAAAGCCTATGGGTAAGTACTATCTCTTTGTAACGGAGGAAAAAACAGGGGCTCAAAGATGTTAAAAAGTTACCCAGGCTATTTATGACATTTGGAATCGGAAGGGTCAGAAATCAACCCTGATGTCCCATATCGAATCCTGGACTCTTAAAACACCACGTTCCACTTGTCCATATCAGCAGGCTAAAATCAATATGACATTCTGGGTCTGATTGAGATCTGGGGTCAGACAGTTCCTGTGAGGCATTAGAAGAATGAAGGCCACTTTAACATTTGGGGATAGTATCAGTTTTGAGTATCTGTTAGGCTCTGTGAACAAGTGCTAGGTGCTATTTCATGTAACCTCAGGTGGGTGTTACTATCTCTGCTGTATAGATGAGGAGACTGAGGTTCCAAGAGTTGAAAATAGTTTCTTAACTTTATTGAGACTCAGGTCTCAATCCTGGCTCCATTTCTTAGTCGGTGAAAACAGAGCCTGTGCTTTATCTACTCAACCACCCCACCGTTCTCGTCTGCCTAAGTCCTGAACTGCTAAGAGAAGGCATCCAATTTTTTAGCGACCTTTGCTTTGCTTTTTTAAACCACCCATACTTATTATACATATAATTAGTTATTGGAATTATGGCTTAAGGAAAGAATAGTGCCATCCTGTTCGTCACAGAAATAATTCTACTTGATTGAGGAGTCCCTGGAAGTGTTTTCATTTAGGGGAAAAGAAATTTCACCTTAATTCTGAATAGGAATAATTGCGAGGATTTCAGTGTAACTCAAAATTGGCATTTTAAGTAGCATCAGTTATTGGCTAGCCTGTGTGTTGATGCTATAAGCAGTGGCTTTTGCAAAACTACTTAATAGGGGAATCCAGGAGCTACAGAAGCAACAGTCCGTACACTAAATGCACTATGAACATTGTATTGTAAAAATACATTGTAAAAATATAGAGATGGGGTATCATTGTTATTTCACTTACAACTATTTCTTATGTTATTCTATATGAATATGGAGATAGACACGGCTGTGATCCACGCAGTGGGAGAATTTTAAAGTTGTAGTTATTTAGTAAAAGAATATGCTGTATCATAAGACAGGAAATTCACATGTAAGGAAGCAATTTGTACACATTGAGATACTGGAATGATTTTCAGTGGTTTGATTTAAAGCTTTCAAGCCTGCTGTTCTCTAGAACAGTTTTCAAACACAAATGGGGAAGGTCGTGTAGAGGTTAATATATAAAATCTATATGAAAGAAGTCATGTTTGTCAAACAGACTCATGTTAAGATGCTGGGCTAGGATAGGAGGGGATTGTTGGAAAAGCAGCTTCCTAGCAGTATATGGAGTTGTTTTTGTTTTTTTTGCCAAGGGACAGTGTATTATTTCATTAATAATTCATAATGAAGATTCTAGAGACCCAGATTTGTATCCTTGCTCAGCCAGTCTGTGACATCGTCCAAGACCTTTCTCAGTGCTGGACCACATTCCAAATCCCTAATATTCATGTGATAATACATTTTCAATTCTGACAGATGAACTAAGTTTTCCTATGGATTACTGTAGGAAAATTTAGCTGTCATAACTATATATTTGCCAAGAGAATTAAATAAGAACGGAACTTCAAAAATAGAAAAACCAAAGTATCGCTGATAAAGCATATAGATCAAAGGAAATTTTTCATGAATTCATCCTTAACTAATTCAATTTTTGAAGTGTTACTTGTATACGTAGCTCATCAGCATCACTGTTTTGAGTGATCCTGAGAATATCTGAAATATTAGAACAGTGCACCACAAATTTATACTGAGACATTCAATAAATAACTCAAATGTCAATTATGAAATGGGTACGATATCTAATGAAACCATGAGAACCCCTGGCTTCTTTAATCTGCAACACACACACACATCACTAGCATTCAGGAAGTGCTGTGCCCTTCCTCTGGCAAACCAGCGTGACCTTAAGAAGTGACTCTTGCAATGGTACAGAATAGCCCTTGAGTCTCCCTTGAGCTTTGAAGGCAGCAAGACTTGGTTTGAATCTTGACACCCTCCTTCCCGACTTAACGGCTCTGTTACCTTAAAACTGTATCTAAATGTCTCTGGTCCCCAGATACATGACAATTGTTAATACTTATCAAGTGCTTACATACTCCAGGGCTGAGTCCCCGAAGCGGCTAGAGAAATTATCTACAATTGTCATTTTTTTCTGTCTCTCTTTCTTCTTCCTTTTTCACTCCCTTGTACCTTCTCTCTTGACCTTTGTGTTATTTTCTTCCTTCCTACATTTGATGATACCTATTATGGGCCAGAGACTGTGTTCAGTTCTGGGCATTCAAGGATGGATGAGACATGGTTCCCGTCCTCAGTAATTTACTACCAGGGTAGGATGACATAATAGGGCAAGTGGTGAAATGGAGAAGAAACAGAAAAGTAAGTGACATGAGGAAGTTCCTAGCAAAGATGGGTAAGATCCAAAAGAAAAGTCATTAGTTCTACCTGGGAAGGCTCCTTGGCTTCTGAAACATCAGAGCTGAAAGGATGGATGGAGTTTTAAGAGGTCCATAAAGGGCAAGCGTGGACGAGGCTGCATTATTTACACAGAGTTGTGGAGGCACAGAAGCATGTGGAAAGTCTGAAGAAGGGTAAGTATCTGGGGTATCAAAGGCATATGCTGTGTAGAATGTTGTAGTCAAGATGAGTCTGGGTACAAATCATGTAGCGATCTGGATGCAAAAAATATTAATTTTTGTTACATGAAAACCACTGTGGAGGCATTACCATTTTGAAGTTGGTAAGAGATGTTCTTGCAGCATTGCTGAATATAATCTTTGTTTCTTATATTTAAAATAACATACGTTTACTTTATTTATTGTTAGCACTGAATTAATATCTAAATTTTATTTACATATATATGTCTGTATATGTATATATTTATAAAATGTAAATACAAAAGCATATATATATATCTATATATATATCTGGGTGAATGTATATATGCCCATATATATATATGTATATGTATATATTTATAAAATAAATACCAAAGTATGTATTATATTTACATATATCTCTGTATGTGTCTGTATCTATATCTAGTGTATAAAGTAAAACATTTGGCTTTTTACCTCTCGTGTAATAATACCAACCTAAACTTTTATTTGGCAATTAATAACATTTTAAACATGAGATTGGTTTAAATTTCTTGATTGAGCTTCAGGAAATTTCAGTGACTTGCCCAAAATCACATGGCTAGTAATGCTCCTACTGAAATAGATTTTCATCTATATAATCCCAGACCATTTTCTAACAGATGCAGTCCTATACTTTCTATTGCAGAGTGCTGGGAAATGTGGCGGTGAACCTCCAATTCCTTCACAAAACACATCAAGTTATCTTCATTTATATTCTTTGCCAAATTGTTATACGCACTTATATAAGATTAATCATGGGATACATTATTTTTAAAATAAAATTTTTAAAATGTTATAAGCATTTTAAGTTACTACAGAATTTTTTTTTAACATCCTTATTGGAGTATAATTGCTTTACAACGGTGTTTTAGTTTCTGCTCTATAACAAAGTGAATCAGCTATACGTATACATATATCCCCATATCTCCTCCTTCTTGCATCTTCCTCCCACCCTCCCTATCCCACCCCTCTAGGTGGTCACAAAGCACCAAGCTGATCTCCCTGTGCTATGCAGCTGCTTCCCACTAGCTATCTATTTTACATTTGGTTGTGTATATATGTCCATGCCACTCTCTCACTTCGTCCCAGCTTACCCTTCCCCCTCCCCGTGTCCTCAAGTCCATTCTGTATGTCTGCGTCTTTATTCCTGCCCTGCCCCTAAGTTCTTCAGAACCATTTTTTTTTTATATGTTCCATATATATGTGTTAGCATATGGTATTTGCTTTTCTCTTTCTTTTTGAATTTTATTTTATTTATTTTTTTATACAGCAGGTTCTTATTAGTCATCAATTTTATACACATCAGTGTATACATGTCAATCCCAATCGCCCAATTCATCACACCCCCCACCCCCCCACTGCTTTCCCCCTTAGTGTCCATATGTTTTTTCTCTACTTCTGTGTCTCAATTTCTGCCCTGCAAACCGGTTCATCTGTACCATTTTTCTAGGTTCCACATGTATGCGTTAATATACAATATTTGCTTTTCTCTTTTTGACTTACTTCAGTCTGTATGACAGTCTCTAGGTCCATCCACGTCTCAACAAATGACCCAATTTCATTCCTTTTTATGGCTGAGTAATATTCCATTGTATATATGTACCACATCTTCTTTATCTGTTCATCTGTCGATGGGCATTTAGGTTGCTTCCATGACCTGGCTATTGTAAATAGTGCTGCAGTGAACATTGGGGTGCATGTGTCTTTTTGAATGATGGTTTTCTCTGGGTATATGCCCAATAGTGGGATTGCTGGATCATATGGTAATTCTATTTTTAGTTTTTTAAGGAACCTCCATACTGTTCTCCACAGTGGCTGTATCAACTTACATTCCCACCAACAGTGCAAGAGGGTTCCCTTTCCTCCACACCCTCTCCAGCATATGTTGTTTGTAGGTTTTCTGATGATGCCCATTCTAACTGGTGTGAGGTGATACGTCATTGTAGTTTTGATTTGCGTTTCTTTAATAATTAATGATGTTGAGCATTCTTTCATGTGACTCTTGGCCATGAATTTTTATAATATCTGCTTAATATTTTATGCATTTGATCTTTACAACCTTAACTGCTAATTTAATATTTCCCATTGTTACATATTTAAATTACTTGCCTTTTTAAAAATACCATACAAAAAAGTGAACATCTTAATCCAAAAATGTAGGGGTTAGGAGAAAAGAAATTTGTCATTTCCTTGGAATATGTTCTTAGTTTTAAAAATACCAGGTCAAAGTATCTAAGCAAGCTTTTGATTCCTGATACATTAAACACATTAGCTTTCTAATTATGTTATATTTTGCAAAAGCACCAGAGATATCTGAGAAATCTAGTTTCTCCAAATCCAGACCATTCTCTCTATCTACCTATCTACCTGTCTATCACCTATCTAATTGATAAGTTATTGGTCACAAAGAAAGGTAAATGCAGTTTTTTTCTGAACCCTATAAAGGTTGAACAGTTTTCTAATGTTTCACTTTCTCCTTTGCAATGTATCTGTGCGGATTTGGCATTATTGAAGTTATTGTATCAAAGCTATTATTCAGTGATAAGGTGGGCATGCCTTGAAGGGTCTTTGGTTGTATACCCTTCACCCCTCATAACTGGCAGCATGTAGTACAAATTCCATAAGTAGCAGAAAGTATGGGTGCAGGATATGACCCCCCAAAAGAATTTTTCCCTGATGAATTTGTACCACTTAGCCTCATAATTGAAAGACCCTTTTTCAGAGATTGTAAGATGATAATTGAACGTTATATTGGCAAGAGTTTGGGGGAATAACAGAGCTAGTGGTTTCATAACTAGGATAATGTGTTCAACAAGTCTTATTCAAATAGGAGTTTAGCACAGCATTTTATATCAACTGCAATCTTTGAACGGCACAATCTGGGAAACCCACAAAGAGTGAATTACAGTAATCAGCCTTCAAAATGACAAAGGAGTTAATCAGCATCTCCTTGCCTTTCTCATGAAGCCTCTCAATCTGGTGATATCACAGAAATTATAAAAGGAAGTCTTCGTGACGGATACAAAATGCTTCTCAAATGATAATACCAAAGACAATGGGAAGAAAAAAATAAAGACTCAAGTTTTAAATTTTTGAGATGACTGAATTCTAATCAGAAGTACTCCCTGAATGAGACATAAGGAATAGCTGTTTAGTACTTGGGAAGAACTTAGGCCAGGCTAGGATTTAAATTCTTAAACTTCTGCACAAGGGAAATCTCCATGTGATTGAATACAGTTAAGATGAAACCATGTCTTTTAAATACAGGAGAATCAAGCACATCAGTCTATTCACAGTAGGGTCGTGAATGCCAGCTTCAGAGCAAGATGATTCCCTCTTTCCCCTGTTAATTCTCCTGCCAGGGTTCACCTCCAATCTCATACCTTCCCCACCCCACTCCCAGTGCCAGGTTCAAAATCTCCATTGAATTCAATTCACAGAGAATGGACTAGTCTCATTAATTGAATTTTCTGATTAGATTAGATTTTCAAAATGGAGTTCCAGGGAAACACTTCTAGAATTTAATAGTTTACATTTCCCGTTTCTGAGTCTACTTTGCAGTTAATGTGACCAAGGATTCAGCAGCTCAGGCTCATCCTTCTGAACATCAATTGTGGATTTTTCTACTTGAAATATTAGGGCCTCCTATTTTCAAGGAAAAAAATGTGTCCCAGGGAAATTCTGTGACTTTTCCAAAGGCAACTAGTTAAGGTGTCTAAGTCTAAGCCCTAGACCCCTTCCTGAGTTGAAAATTTACAAAAGCCAAAGACAAAAGCTCTAACAGTTTTCATTGTATCAACTCCAAGTCATATGCTGAAATAACTAAATTGCTTAGAATAACTAAGTTGATTTTCTTTTTTGTGAGGTTATTTACCAAATGCCTACATTAAGGAGTTTTACTAACTGCCCCTGAAGAAAGCATATTGTATACTACTTGCCAACAAATTGAAAACTCTAATTTGTTGCCAATTTGGTGTAATGGAAGTTTAAACATAATATTTAAGCTTATGAACACATTGCTGGGCATTGAGGATGTGTGACTATAAGCACATGGGGAGACGTGGACACTACTTTTGCTTGACCACTACTTTGAAAACGAGGAACACAATCTATGTCTCGGGAGATGGTAAGCTATTTAAAATGAGCACCATCAAAAGTTGTTTTAAATTAGTTTACTTTGGCAAAAAGGGTGTAAGGATCTTTTCTCTGTCTTCTTAAAATCACAGGTGAAAATGGATAAAAGTGCCATTTAATTGAGGATTATAGTCACATTTTAGTCTTCATAGTTCAAAAGTTGTGACTTCTCAAATCAGAGAGGGAAAATCACTTATTACTATATTTTCTCTTCTGTATTTGGTGATATTTAATACCAAACAATTTTTAAAACAGAAGTCCTTCTCTTGTCCACAAAAGAAATAACTTAAAGCTACTAATACTTGGGAGAATATGTGGGCCAAAGCAAGTAATTCAGGGGAGAAGAAGTAGAAAGAACGTTTAAGGCAGTTTTTAAGCTTCTGTTTTAGGAGTTTATTAACATCTTGCCGTATCTATGCACATTAAATGATCTGCCTTTTGTATAGGAATTTAAAAAGTTAAGTAACATGTATAGATATGCCCCAACACAAGGAGAAAAATAGAAGGACCAAGGACACTTGTGGTTTTTCTTATCCTGCTTTTATGGGCACAAGGTAGCAGGAAAAATGTTCCAGAAACTATGTCTTGGATTTTTTAATGAGTTGCTGCTAGTTGTAAGGCAATGGGCTCAGGCAAAGCAAGAGCTGTTCATTACAGTTTGTACTGAAGCCAGTTACGTGTGTGGCACACCCTAAGGACATGGGAGACACTCCCCACTTAGCTTAAAATATCAGGAAACCTACTCTCAATGTTGTACAATAAAAGAAGAAGGTGTGAAACCTCCCAGGTGTGCAGCTTCCCAGATGGGTCATCGTGAGCAACTCACTTCACTGTATACGTATTATTCTCATGTTACAGATAAGGAACCAAATACCTGTCTTGCCGTCTCAAGGAGCAGTCCTTTAGACAGCTATACGCGATTACATTGATGTACTTTTGACCTGTAGATGTAAGAATGACATGGTGGAAACATGTTTGACACTTGGCTAATGAACCAATATCCTAACCATATCTTTTAGGGTCCTGGCAGGAGTTGGGTGATTCAGGAGAGTTTAATGAGGAAAGTACTGAGAAAAGTATGGCCAGGTTAAGAGAGCCCATTAAGGAATAGGGAAGCCCCACAAGGCCAGCAGCAGAAGTGCTAATATCATTCCTAGACCTGAAGGAGCCAGGGAAGGAGGCGCTAACAGACACTAGAGTTTTGCTCCAGTGTTATCCCAAGATAAAAACCGTAGATGGCCAAGCATGTGATTGAGGTACTGAGTGGTCTGGACCCTCACCCTGCTCCAGTCTCCCTGTCTCCTAGGGTAGTGTGCATTGGTGGCGTCTGACACAAAGCCAGCAAGTAGGTCCATCCATAGAGGTCACTCTCCCATGCCAGGAGGAGGTGCAGAATACTGGGGAGTGGATCTGGAAGAGCAGCTGGCAAGTGTCCAGCACTCTACCAGTATCCAGAGAAGCATTACATTCTGTTTGGGAAGCCAAAAGGGGAAGGGAGACAGTACGGTTGGGTAACTACTGTGGGACAAGAACTTTGCATGATTTATCTCACATAGTCTTAGAATCCCCTTGATGAGAGGCTGATTATTATCTCCATTTAACAGGGGAGGTGAGCCCTGGTGGGTTTAATAATGTGTTCATGATCACAAAGCTTGTAAGTGTGAGGATAAGATGAGAAACCGAACTTGCTTGACTTCAATAGGTGGGAGCATTTATAAGGAGACTCTAACTTGTCAACAGATGTGCATCGTAGGTAGTAGGACGCTGTGTACCTTGATGGTGGAGGACATCAACCTTTCTGTAATAGGTGGAAACCCAGGGAGCTCTTCTTGTCCCATTAAAGCAAGGCCCTCTGTCATGATGCTTCACTCATATTCTGATACAACTCACAGACACTGACCCAAGTATGCTATTTTCAAACGAGCTTCGAAACTATTTTAATTCCACGTGTCTGAGAGACATCACAGTTTTTTTTTTTAATTTACGCTCTCATGATATATTAAAAAAATGATGAGAATAATACATACCAGTCTTCTCTGACTCTGAGGAAGCTGTAAAAATTCTTCCAAGGAAGTAACCTAAGAGGATTAATGTGTAGACCTTAATCCATAAACTTCTTTGAAAACAGTTGCTGCCTCCCTTGAGGAATTATATCGCTTTTCTTTGATTATTAGAAGCTCTACATCAAATTCCAAAGTCCAATGGATGGCTTTAATTCATGATGACCTTAAATTGTGGTGGTACCTAAACTTTACAAACTACAAGTTACTCATGTTACTAGCACGGGGGTAAAACTGTTTTCTAATGCTTCTTACTGGAATTGGGCCCATACTGAAGATTCTGAGTCATGAAAATATACATCCATAGTGGAGTAACCGTGTTGGCATCTTGTCATGCTGATAATGAGGTTTTCTTATTGTTGTTTTTACTGTCTTTTGCCTAGATGTTTATTTTCCCCTCAGCAATGCCTCACAGTGATCCAAATCAGAATGATTGCTATATTTCTATTTTTCTCTTCTTTCAGTTTTTTGTTTATAACCATATACGTATGACCTATTGACTTATATTACAATATGGTCAAATCCTGAAACAAATCACTGTATTGAAAGATATCAGTATGTTACTATCCATATTTCCAAATAGGCAGGGTTATCCAGTTGAATGCTCCCTGAATGGGAAGCTCTGATATAAAGGTGGCTTCAAGGTTGAAGAAAGTGCATAAGAACTCAGAGCTTTTCCCAGAGCCTGCTCACTGACTGGGTGGATTAGATTTCCCTGGGCACTCTTGTGCCTCGGCTGATACTTGAATGATTCAGGGACTTGAACTCCTTGCAAACCTTTTACAGACAGATGATTTAATTAGAGCATATGAGTCCAAAAACACAGGATTACAACTTCAGACATGGCCAAGCGATTCACTCATCTTCAATTTGAATTGAACATTTATGATGTCCCTGAGGTTAGAAGTGGGGGGCAAATTGTCTTTAATGCAGAGAATTTTCTTTCACTTGGTCCAGAGAGGTAACACATTCATTCAATAGGGATATTCTGGACTAGTGACAAACACTTCTATTATGGGCTTTTAGTAATATGGGGTGGGCATCTTATGGCATAGAGTTAAGTAAAACTGCAGGGCACAGAAAAATATAGTATCATCATAATAAGATATCTGGATGTTTATTTGAAATGGGAAAAATAGCAATATCAGTTAATATGGGAATGCCCAAGTTACTCATAGTACATTAATTCAATGAAAAATTATGCAGCTGTAAGAAGTAATGAGTTGGGCCTCTAACCATTGACAAGATCTCAAAGATATCCATTGTGTGAAAAAAGAAAGTCTCAGAACAATGACTATACTGTGATCACATTTGTGGTTAAATGTTCACATGCACATTTGCACATTTATATGCATATACATGTGAAAATATACACATCAAACTGTTAGCAGTATCTATCTATGAAAAGAGGTATGAGGGTAGGGAGAGGGCTAAATAAAGATTTTTCAAAATAACATCAGGAGTATCTAAGAAGATTTTGAATCTTTAATAAGAATATTAAATTACTAGTGACACACACAAAGAAGAAGAAGATGAAACCCTGAAAATATGTCAGAAAAAATACTAACATTTTAGCACTGATATTATTTTATATGATTTTATGTTTACTTCCTTTTCTCCTTTCTGTATCTTCCCATTTCTCTAAAATATGTATTACTTTTACTCTAGTCATGATGTAACTAAACAATTAAAATATAAATGTAGTTGAACAATGCCTTAGGATTTAGACACTTGCCTATATTAACTCTGATTGGCGCTTTATTTGTCTGAGTTGATTCTAACAATGCATTTATTTCTTTCATCTCTCTGATGTATTTGTGAGCCTCAGAATGATTTCTCTTTGACCTCAGAGCCTTCCAGCTATTTGTGTATTTACTTCTCTTGTAGGGGAATTGGAGTCTGTGATAAACTGTAGGATTCTTTCACTTCCAGGATTTTCCTGAGTAGATGAAGCTATGTCATGATTTATACTTTAATTTGGTGGGCAAGAGTATGCCATTCAGCTTACTTTCTAATGTATATATTCTCAAGTTCTTTTTTTTATACCTTACAAAATGTATTTTTGCAAGTTATCCACTACCATCTCTGACTACAGTCTTTCTCAGTGTTGGCATCAGAGATGCACACCAGCTAAATGTCAAGAGAAAACAGAAAATTATCTGAGTGGGGTCCTGATGTATGCACGTGTGTGTTTCTGTGTGTGTGTGTGTGTGTGTGTGTGTGTGTGTGTGAGATTCACACATTGATTTTTGAATGAGCTGTCCGGCTGAAAGTCATTCTCCCATTTTTTCCCCTCAGCAATTATAAAAACTGCCCTTCCCAACATGGATAGAGAAGCCAAGGAGGAGTACGTGGTTGTTATCCAAGCCAAAGATATGGGTGGACACTCAGGCGGCCTGTCTGGAACCACAACACTTACAGTGACCCTCACCGACGTGAATGACAGTCCTCCAAAATTTGCCCAGAGTAAGTGAATCCCCCACACTGGTGAGCATCTAAGTATGATGTTTACCTTTGAATCGATATTCCAATTTTCAGTGATTTGAAAAACTGATAGCAATCACTAAGTGCTTATTATGTGCAAGGTATGGTAATTCATATATATGAAAGACTACGAACTCTCCTATCATTTTGGTACTAAATGTATCCTCACTTTACAGATTTCAAAGAATTTAAGAACATTTCTGAATATTAAGCATAAAGTAAACAATGGAGCTGAGAATTAGAACCAGCAAGTTTGGCTGCAAGATTTGTGCTTATTTCTCTATTGCATGGTACCTCCCATTAAGAAAACTCAAGAGAATGATTGAAATACACCTCAGATATTGTTCTATCAATAGTCCCACTTGTATAAAAGAAACTAAATCTCTAGAGCCTGAGGTGGGGAAGGCAGATATACAGTACTCTTGCTGCAGAATATACACTCCTCCTTCCCGTGGCTGGCAGGGCATCAGTGATCACTGACTCTGCCCGTTCCTACTAAAGCTGTGCTTGGCCCCAGAAACCTCTCAACAGCATTGTAGGCAGCCACCATCAATGAATCAAGGAGACGATCATTATTTGCCAACTTTCTTGTACTCTCATAGAACCCTTTCCTTCTGTGCATTTATCCAAGTAATGTGACATTAGAGAGATGATTTGGGAAGGACTTTCTGACATGGAGAGTCTTGAATTGAGAGAAATAAATGATGAATAGGAATTAGCTGGAACAAGGTGAAACTGGGGAAGGGAGGATGGACATTGCAACTAGAAGAAAAGGATGTCCAAAAGTCCCAAGGAAGAAGGGTGTACGGCCCTGGATGAGAATTGAAAAAATTTCACTACAGCTGGACCACGAGGCTGGAGAGTTAGGTTAGGCAGGAGTTAGCCATCCTTGGATTTGTAGGTCATTTTAAGTACCATGACCTTTATCCTAAGATCACTAGGAAGCCATTAAAATATTTTAACTTGTAGGTTAAGTAATAAGATTTGATTCTAGGGAAATCAGAGAAAATGGAATCTGGCCTTCTTCCAGTGTCTTTCCACACTGCAGCCAGGTAAGGGGTGCTTGTAATCATTCATGTAAAAGGTGATGGAAGCCCTGGCAAGCAAGGCTGGTCACAGTGGGAGTGGAGAAAGTGTATAAGGGTGATAGATATTTAAGAGCTAATGGTAACAAAAATCTAAGGATAGATTGCATTTTCAGTTGAGGAGGTGAGTTATCCTATTTCTGACATGAGAGATTACATGCATGCTGGTGCTCTTTGCTGGGACAGGAAATACCTTAGGAAAACCAGTTTTTGAAGAGAGACAGAAGAGAGGGGAGGGAGAAGGAGAGTGAGAGAGGAAGGGAAAGACAGAGGTGCAGTTTGAAAATGACACATTTGAGGTACCTTGGAGAATTTCTCTGCAAAAATGCCAAGGTAGAAAGAACAGAAAAGATGCATTTCATTAGGAAAAGTGGGAGTGAGAGCGGTGCCTCTTGACCAGTTTTGCTTCACCGACTCAGCTGTGGGAAAAGCACCAGAACCGGGTCCAGCTGGAAGTGGGGCCTCGGACTTAATCCACTGGAACATCTTCCTTGTGGATGGCATGAGGTAGAGCTTCAAGATGGCGGAGGAGTGAGCCGTGGAGATACCATATACATCAGAAATACATCTACATGTGGAACAGCTCCTACAGAACACCAACTGAACACTGGCAGAAGACCTCAGACCTCCCAAAAGGCAAGAAACTCCCCACGTACCTGGGTAGGGCAAAAAAAAAAACAAAAAACCAGAAACAAAAGAATAGGAATGGGACCTGCACCTCTGGGAGGGAACTGTGAAGGAGGAAAGGTTTCCACACACTAGGAAGCCCCTTCACTGGCAGAGACGGGGGTTGTGCAGGGGGGAAGCTTCGGAGCCACGGAGGAGAGCGCAGCCACAGGGGTGCAGAGGGCAAAGCGGAGAGATTCCTGCACAGAGGATCGGTGCCGACCTGCACTCACCAGCCCAAGAGGCTTGTCTGCTCACCCGGCGGGGCGGGCGGGGGCTGGGAGCTGAGGCTCGGGCTTCAGAGGTCGGATCCCAGGGAGAGGACTGGGGTTGGCTGCGTGAACACAGCCTGAAGGGGCTAGTGCGCCACAGCTAGCCGGGAGGGAGTCCGGGAGAAAGTCTGGAGCTGCCGAAGAGGCAAGAGACCATTGTATTGGGGTGTGCGAGGAGAGGGGATTCAGAGCACCTCCTAAACGAGCTCCAGAGACGGGCGCGAGCCGCGGCTGTCGGCGCAGACCCCAGAGACGGGCATGAGACGCTAAGGCTGCTGCTGCCGCCACCAAGAAGCCTGTGTGCAAGCACAGGTCACTATCCACACCTCCCCTCCCGGGAGCCTGTGCTGCCCGCCACTGCCAGGGTCCCATGATTGAGGGACAACTTCCCTGGGAGAACACGTGGCGCCTCAGGCTGTTGCAACATCATGTTGGGCTCTGCCGCCGCAGGCTTGCCCCGCATTCCATACCCCTTCCTCCCCCCACCCCGCCTGAGTGAGCCAGAGCCCCCTAATCAGCTGTTCCTTTAACCCCGTCCTGTCTGAGCGAAGAACAGATGCCCTCAGGTGACCTACACACAGAGGCGGGCCCAAATCCAAAGCTGAACTCCAGTAGCAGTGCGAACAAAGAAGAGAAAGGGAAATCTATCCCAGCAGCCTCAGGAGCAGCGGATTAAATCTCCACAGTCAACTTCATGTACCCTGCATGTGTGTAATAGCTGAATAGACAACGAATCATCCCAAGTTGAGGCAGTGGACTTTGGGAGCAACGATATATATATTATTTTCCTTGTTCTCTTTTTGTGAGTCTGTATGTGTATGCTTCTGTGTGTGATTTTGTCTGTATAGCTTTGCTTTTACCATTTGTCCTAGGGTTCTGTCTGTCTGGGTTTTTTTTTGTTTTTTTTTTTAGTATAGTTTTTAGCACTTGTTATCATTGGTGGATTTGTTTTTTGGTTTGGTTGCTCTCTTATTTCCTTTTTTTAAATTACTTTTTAAATAATTTTTATTTTTAATAATTATTTTTTAGTTTAATAACTTCATTTTATTTTATTTTTTCTTTCTTTCTGTTTTTCTCTGTTTTATTCTGAGCCGTGTGGATGACAGGGTGTTGGTGCTCCGGCCGGGCGTCAGGCCTGTGCCTCTGAGGTGGGAGAGCCGAGTTCAGGACATTGGTCCACCAGAGACCTCCCAGCTCCATGTAATATCAGACGGCGAAAATCTCCCAGAGATCTCCATCTCAATGCCAAGACCCAGCTCCACTCAACGGCCAGCAAGCTACAGTGCTGGACACCCTATGCCAAACAACTAGCAAGACAGGAATACAACCCAACCCATTAGCAGAGAGACTGCCTAAAATCATAATAAGGTCACAGACACCCAAAAACACACCACTGGACACAGACCTGCCCACCAGAAAGACAAGATCCAGCCTCATCCACCAGAACACAGGCACTAGTCCCCTCCACCAGGAAGCCTACACAACCCACTAAACCAACCTTAGCCACTGCCAGCAGACACCAAAAACAACAGGAACTATGAACCTGCAGCCTGCAAAAAGGAGACCCCAAACACAGTAAGTTAAGCAAAATGAGAAGAAAGAGAAACACACAGCACATGAAGGAGCAAGGTAAAAACCCATCAGACCAAACAAATGAAGAGGAAATAGGCAGTCTACCTGAAAAAGATTTCAGAATAATGATAGTAAAGATGACCCCAAATCTTGGAATTACAATGGAGAAAATACAAGAAACGTTTAACAAGGACCTAGAAGAACTAAAGAGCAAACAAACAACGATGAACAACACCATAAATGAAATAAAAAATTCTCTAGAAGGAATCAATAGCAGAATAACTGAGGCAGAAGAATGGATAAGTGACCTGGAATATAAAATAGTGGAAATAACTACTGCAGACCAGAATAAAGATAAAAGAATGAAAAGAATTGAGGACAGTCTCAGAGACCTCTGGGACAACATTAAACACACCATCATTCGAATTATAGGGGTCCCAGAAGAAGAAGAGAAAAAGAAAGGGACTGAGAAAATATTTGAAGAGATTATAGTTGAAAACTTCCCTAATATGGGAAAGGAAATAGTTAATCAAGTCCAGGAAGCGCAGAGAGCCCCATACAGGATAAATCCAAGGAGAAACACACGAAGACACATATTAATCAAACTATCAAAAATTAAATACAAAGAGAAAATATTAAAAGCAGCAAGGGAAAAACAACAAATAATATACAAGGGAATCCCCATAAGGTTAACAGCTGATCTTTCAGCAGAAACTCTGCAAGCCAGAAGGGAGTGACAGGACATATTTAAAGTGATGAAAGGGGAAAACCTACAACCAAGATTACTCTACCCAGCAAGGATGTCATTCAGATTCTACGGAGAAATTAAAACCTTTGCAGACAAGCAAAAGCTAAGAGAATTCAGCACCACTAAACCAGCTTTACAACAAACGCTAAAGGAACTTCTCTAGGCAGGAAACACAAGAGAAGGAAAAGACCTACAATAACAAACCCAAAACAAATAAGAAAATGGTAATACGAACATACATATCGATAATTACCTTAAATGTAAATGGATTAAATGCTCCACGCAAAAGACATAGACTGGCTGAATGGATACAAAAACAAGACCCATATATATGCTGTCTACAAGAGACCCACTTGAGACCTAGGGACACATATAGACTAAAAGTGAGGGGATGGAAAAAGATATTCCATGCAAATAGGAATCAGAAGAAAGCTGGAGTAGCAATTCTCATATCAGACAAAATAGACTGTAAAACAAAGACTATTACAAGAGACAAAGAAGGACACTACATAATGATCAAGGGGTCAATCCAAGAAGAAGATATAACAATTGTAAATATTTATGCACCCAACATAGGAGCACCTCAATACATAAGGCAAATGCTAACACGCGTAAAAGGGGAAATCGACAGTAACACAAAAATATTAGGGGACTTTAACACCCCACTTTCACCAATGGACAGATCATCCAAAATGAAAATAAATAAGGAAACACAAGCTTTAAATGGTACATTAAACAAGATGGACTTAATTGGTATTAATAGGACATTCCAACCAAGAACAACAGAATAGACTTTCTTCTCAAGTGCACATGGAACATTCTCCAGGATAGATTATATCTTGGGTCACAAATCAAGCCTTGGTAAATTTTAAACAATTGAAATCGTGCCATGTATCTTTTCTGGCCACAACGCTATGAGACTAGATATCAATTACAGGAAAAAAACTAAAAAATACAAACACATGCAGGCTAAACAATACACTACTACATAACCAAGATATCAGTGAAGAAATCAAAGAGGAAATAAAAAAATACCTAGAAACAAATGACAATGAAAACACGACAACCCAAAACCTATGGGATGCAGCAAAAGCAGTTCTAAGAGGGACGTTTATAGCAATACAATCCTACCTTAAGAAACAAGAAACACCTCAGATAAACAACCTAATCTTACACCTAAAGCAATTAGAGAAAGAAGAACAACAACAAAAAAAACACTCCAAAGTTAGCAGAAGGAAAGAAATCATAAAGATCAGATCAGAAATAAATGAAAAAGAAATGAAGGAAACCATAGCAAAGATCACTAAAACTAAAAGCTGGTTCTTTGAGAAGATAAACAAAATTGATAAACCATTAGCCAGACTCATCAAGAAAAAAAGGGAGAAGACTAAAATCAATAGAATTAGAAATGAAAAAGGAGAAGTAACAACTGACACTGCAGAAATACAAAGGATCATGAGAGATTACTACAAGCAACTATATGCCAATAAAATGGATAACCTGGAAGAAATGGACAAATTCTTAGAAAAGTGCAGCCTTCCGAGACTGAACTAGAAAGAAATAGAAAATATAAACAGACCAGTCACAAGCACTGAAATTGAAACTGCGATTAAAAACTTACAACAAACAAAAGCCCAGGACCAGAGGGCTTCACAGGCGAATTCTATCAAACATTTAGAGAAGAACTAACACCTATCCTTCTCAAACTCTTCCAAAATGTAGCAGAGGGAGAAACCCTCCCAAACTCATTCTACGAGGCCACCATCACCCTGATACCAAAACCAGACAAAGATGTCACAAGGAAAGAAAACTACAGACCAATATCACTGATGAACATAGTTGCAAAAATCCTCAACAAAATACTAGCAAAGAGAATGCAACAGCACATTAAAAGGATCATACACCATGATCAAGTGGGGTTTATCCCAGGAATGCAAGGATTCTTCAATATATGCAAATCAAACAATGTGATACACCATATTAACAAATTGAAGAAAAAAAACGTATGATCATCTCAATAGATGCGGAAAAAGCTTTTGACAAAATTCAACACCCATTTATGATTAAAAACTCTTCAGAAAGTAGGCATAGAGGGAACTTACCTCAACATAATAAAGGCCATACATGACAAACCCACAGCCAACATTGTCCTCAATGGTGAAAAACTCAAACCATTTCCACTAAGATCAGGAGCAAGACAAGGTTGCCTGCTCTCACCACTGTTATTCAACATTGTTTTGGAAGTTTTAGCCACAGCAAGCAGAGAAGAAGAAGAAATAAAAGGAATCCAAATAGGAAAAGAAGAAGAAAAGCTGTCACTGTTTGCAGATGACATGATACTGTACATAGAGAATCCTAAAGATGCTACCAGGAAACTACTAGAGCTAAACAGTGAATTTGGTAAAGTAGCAGGATACAAAATTAATGTACAGAAATCTCTTGCATTCCTATACACTAATGATGAAAAATCTGAAAGAGAAATTAAGGAAACACTCCCATTTACCACTGCAACACAAAGAATAAAATACCTAGGAATAAATCTACCTAAGGAGATCAAAGACCTGTGTGCAGAAAACTATAAGACAGTGATGAAAGAAATTAAACATAATACAAACAGATGGAGAGATATACCATGTTCTTGGATTGGAAGAATCAAAATTGTGAAAATGACTATACTACCCAAAGCAATCTACACATTCAATGTAATCCCTATCAAACTACCACTGGCATTTTTCACAGAACCAGAACAAAAGATTTCCACAGTTTGTATGGAAAAACAAAAGATCCCGAATAGCCAAAGCAATCTTGAGAAAGAAAAACGGAGCTGGAGGAATCAGACTCCCTGACTTCAGACTCTACTACAAAGCTACAGTAATCAAGAAAGTATGGTACTGGCACAAAAACAGAAATATAGATCAATGGAACAGGATAGAAAGCCCAGAGATAAACCCACACACATATGGTCACCTTATTTTTGATAAAGGAGGCAAGAATATACAGTGGAGAAAAGACAGTCTCCTCAATAATTGGTGCTGGGAAACCTGGACAGCTTCATGTAAAAGAATGAAATTAGAACACTCCCTAACACCAAACACAAAAATAAACTCAAAATGGATGAAAGGCCTAAATGTAAGGCCAGACACTATCAAACTCTTAGAGGAAAACATAGGCAGAACACTCTATGACATAAATTGCAGCAAGATCCTTTTTGACTGAGCTCCTAGAGAAATGGAAATGAAAACAAAAAAAAAACAAATGGGACCTAATGAAACTTAAAAGCTTCTGCACAGCAAAGGAAACCATAAACAGGACGAAAAGACAACCCTCAGAATGGGAGAAAATATTTGCAAATGAAGCAACTGACAAAGGAGTAATCTCCAAAATTTACAAGCAGCTCAGGCAGCTCAATATCAAAAAAAAAAACAACCCAATCCAAAAATGGGCAGAAGACCTAAATAGACATTTCTCCAAAGAAGATATACAGATTGCCAACCAGCACAAGAAAGAATCTCAACATCATTATTAGAGAAATGCAAATCAAAACTACAATGAGATATCACCTCACACCAGTCAGAATGGCCATCCTCAAAAAATCTACAAACAATGCTGGAGAGGGTGTGGAGAAAAGGGAACCCTCTTGCACTGTTGGTGGGAATGTAAATTGATACAGCCATTATGGAGAGCAGTATGGAGGTTCCTCAAAAAACTAAAAATAGAACTACCATACAACTCAGCAATCCCACTACTGGGCATATACCCTGAGAAAACCATAATCCAAAGAGTTATGTACCACAATGTTCACTGCAACTCTATTTACAATAGCCAGGACATAGAAGCAGCCTAAGTGTCCATTGACAGATGAATGGATAAAGATGATGTGGACATATATACAATGGAATATTACTCAGCCATAAAAAGAAACGAAATTGAGTTATTTGTAGTGAGGTGGATGGACCTAGAGTCTGTCATACAGAGTGAAGTAAGTCAGAAAGAGAAAAACAAATACCGCGTGCTAACGCATATATATGGAATCTAAAAAAAAAAAAAAAAAAAAAAAATGGTCCTGAAGAACCTACGGGGTGGACGGGAATAAAGATGCAGACCTACTAGAGAATGGACTTGAGGACATGGAGAGGGGGAAGGGTAAACTGGGACAAAGTGAGACAGTGGCATGGATATATATACACTACCAAATGTGAAACAGATAGCTAGTGGGAAGCAACCGCATAGCACAGGGAGATCAGCTTGGTGCTTAGTGACCACCTAGAGGGGTGGAATAGGGAGGGTGGGAGGGAGGGAGACGCAAGAGGGAAGAGATATGGGGATATATGTATATGTATAGCTGATTCACTTTGTTAGAAAGCAGAAACTAACACACCATTGTAAAGCAATTATACTCCAATAAAGATATTTTAAAATTTTTCTTTTTTTGAAAGAATTTTAGAATTTTCACATCTGGCGCCATTCATAAATCAGACAACAATGCAACCCTTTTAAACCAAATGACTGAAATAAAAACGACCATCCCTTGCATCCTTCCCCTGACTCTTCTGTTTTCTTTTCAATTGCCATTATAGTTAATGCGTTAACATGGAACTCCTCTTTCTCAGAAAATGATTGTTTCAATTGAGTGGTGGCGGATAAGTTTCAAGTGTTCCCTTTCTTAGAGGTAATATCGATTAACTACGATCCCACTGAAAGGGATGATGAGAGTAGGAAGAATAAAAGTGGATAAAGAAACGTTTCATTGGCTTGGTTTCCCAAGGTTTCCTGATGCAGGGTTGGTAGCAAGGTGAGCCCCTTGCTGTCTTATTATTTAATAAGCACACCTCAAGGAATCATCTGAAAATTTACCTGAAATATAAAGTTGGAAGGAAATGGAATCATTACACCAATTATGAGGGTGTTGGGAGACTTGTGCTAGACTGATGATTTTTGGTGCCTTCCTTACAGCAAAACTGTTTGGAAAACATTTTTGTTCCCAGGTCACATAATATTATGATTTAAAGAGACACTTTAATTTCATCATTAAATAAAAGTGTGTTAGTTCTAGAAGAAAAGCTCGCCCATCATCTAAAGTAATCTTGTTATATTGGCTAAAATAAGCCTTAGTTTATCCAAGGGACTCAGTGATTGAGTTCAAACTAGAATTAGGTTATGTTCTCCAGATATAATTTTTCCTTTTGGGTTTATGTTTCACTGAATGTTTATTGTCCCTTGTTCTTGTTGCAGTGGGACTACAACTTCCTGGTTGTCTGGGTTTGGGTTCCCTGGAAACAGGCACTGAGAGAAGGATTTGATTATAAGTAGTTTATCTTGGAGATGATCCCAAGAAACGCCAGCAGGGAAGTGAGAATTGTGAGCGAGAGGAGGCTAGAAAGCTGACAGTGTGCATTATCAAGCCAGCGATGACTGGGGGTGACTGGAGCCTCATTCCATTGGGGAAACTCTGGAGCACTGTAAATAGACAAAAGAAAAGGACCAGATTAAGATTATCCTGCCAGAGAGGGCGAGGAGCCTGGAATTTTATGTGCTAAGTTGCGTGAGCCTTTGAGGGCTGCTTCTCTGGGGGTATTAATTTTCTGATAGTTCTGGACTGACAGGCAATGGACAAAACGGGTTCTGAAGGCCAGAGGAAACCCTTAGCAAAGAAATGCAAGAGTTGGCAGTTGGCTGTAGGGCAGGTGTGACTGAAGTGGTAACGGCCAGGGGTTACAGGGTTGGGGTACCAGCAACTTCCCCTACACCAATGAAAGTGAGCGACACCAATACAACAGCCAAAGTGATCTGAATAAAAATGGGACTAATATCGCTAATTAGACACGTTTTCCTGCCCCCATAGGAGAAGCCACATACACTGTAACTGTATTTTGCCTAGAGAGTTTTGAAGGTAGGATTTTTGGTCTTCAGAGCAAGGAGAATTTTAGTAACAAGAGGAGTGTTTCATGTGTCTGAACAGCTTGCTGCAGGGCACAGCAGAAGCTTGGTAATTGGATTTTATCAAAAATGGTCTACAAGTCTGTAAATATAAAGGTAACTTCAAAAGTGACTTTCAGTGTGTTACACGTTGCATCTATCTGTGCTGAAATTAACTTAATATTTTATGTTGGGCAACAATGAATATCCCCAAGGGCAGCCAATGTGATTATACAGCAAATTGGAAAGAACATTCACATAAACTCACTAATATCCTGATACAACTCTGCTCCAAATATGTACTTGGTAAACATATGGTTGAATAAGTCCCATAACTCAGAAGAGTTTCAAAGAGAGATCACTGCTTCTTCTGGGAACATTTGTCTCTGGCTCATTTAAAAGACTGTACATTCCACAGTGGAAAGGATGTTTTTGTCTTTCCCGTCACTGTATTGGTAGTATCTATACAGAAGTAGCCAGAGCAAAAGAGGTGCCCAATACATATTTGTTAGATGAATGAATGAAGAATGGAATATGTGCAGTGCTCAGTGTCTCTCCTCTTTCCTAAGGTCTGTATCACTTCTCAGTACCAGAAGATGTGGTTCTTGGCACTGCCATAGGGAGGGTGAAGGCCAATGATCAGGATATTGGTGAAAATGCACAGTCGTCATATGACATCATTGACGGAGATGGAACAGCACTCTTTGAAATCACTTCTGATGCCCAGACCCAGGATGGCATTATAAGACTGAGAAAGGTAAGCTCAGGAAGGTTTTGTTCATCTTCAGAATACCTCTTTGAAACTTGAATGTTGAAGGTGGTAGGGGTTGGGTGGGCTTCCTGACATAATCTTAGAACTGGAGGAGGTTTGCCTTCTTGAGCTGTGCAAAAGTGAGTGCCTTTTGCACATAGTCCTACTTTATATTTCAGCTAAACCTCGGTAAACTGTGACCATGGTGGTGCTAGCCTCCCATCTCACCCATCATTTCTTTCCTCTCTGTGTATCAGTGTTTTTCCATGAGCTGCAGGAACTTGCTCAGTTCTTGTCCAGAGCATCCACCTATGTAGGAAAGCCAACGCTCTGAAGGCAACCTTCAAGCAATGAGGGACAAAGATTGGTGGACAGTTCCTATTCACTGAAGAAATTATTGTAAGGCATATTGTTTATGATTCCTTAGAGGATTTTCAGTGGGAATAATCCTCATAAGCCCATAGAGGTGGCAAGTTCAATGGCTTTTCATCCTTTTCTATAGAACTCTCCCCATTTCTAATCTCCTGCTTCCTAGAATATCTCTGCAAAATGCATTCAAGTTTCCTGTGTCTTCACTGCAGGCTCTGCTTTTAGGGAAACTCAAAGACAGACAAAGTAGTCAGCTTCAGTTATTCTGGCTAGTTCTGGCACCGGAAGGACAGGGCCCACCCTGCTATCATTAGATACTCCTAACTGTGATCAAATGTCCAAGCATTGTGGTCAATGAAGCTCATCTTTGCTTTTCTCCTGGGTGTGGGGCTACGATTGGAGAAAGAAACATCTCCATAAATAGTACAAAGAATATATGGCTTTTTTAAAATTGGAGTATAATTGCTTTACAATGTTGTGTTAGTTTCTGCCACAAAGTGAAGTGAATCAGCCATATGCATACACATATCCCCTCCCTCTTGGACCTCCCTCCCCGCCTCCATCCCACCCAACTAGGCCATCACAGAGCACCAAGCTCAGCTCCCTATGCTATACAGCAGGTTCCCACTAGCTATCTATTTTACACATGGTAGTGTATTTGTCAAACCTAATCTCCTAATTCATCCTCCCCTTCCCTTCCCCTCCATGTCCACACATCCGTTCTCTATGTCTGCCTTTCTATTCCTGCCCTGCAAATAGGTTCATCTGTACCATTTTTCTAGATTCCACATATATGAGTTAATATACGATATTTGTTTTTCTCTTTCTGACTTACTTCACTCTGTATGACAGACTCTAGGTCCATCCACATCTCTACGAATGACCCAATTTCATTTCTTTTTGTGGCTGAATAATATTCCATTTCATATATGTACCACATCTTCTTTATCCATTCAGATGTTGATGGACACTTAGGTTGTTTCCATGACCTGGCTATTGTAAATAGTGCTGCAATGAACATTGGGGTACATGTGTCTTTTGGACACATGTCCAAAATATGGTATATGCCCAGTAGTGGGATTCCTGGGTCATATAGTAGTTCTATTTTCAGTTTTTTAAGGAACCTCCATACTGTTCTCCTCAGTGGCTGTATCAATTTACATTCCCACCCATAGTGCAAGAGGCTTCCCTTTTCTCTGCACCCTCTCCATCATTTGTTGTTTGTAGATTTTCTGATGATGGCCATTCTGACTCGTGTGAGGTGATACCTCATTTTAGTTTTGATCTGCATTTCTCTGATAATTAGTGATGTTGAGCATCTTTTCATGTGCCTCTTGGCCATCTATATGTCTTCTTTGGAGAAATGTCTGTTTAGGGCTTCTGCCCATTTTTAAATTGGGTTGTTTGTTTTTTTAATATTGAGCTGCATGAGCTGTTTATATATTTGGGAGATTAATCCTTTGTCTGTTGATTCATTTGCAAATATTTTCTCCCATTCTGAGGGTTGTCTTTGTTTATGGTTTCCTTTGCTGTGCAAAAGCTTTTAAGTTTCATTAGGTCCCATTTGTTTATTTTTGTTTTTATTTCCATTACTCTAGGAGGTGGGTCAAAAGAGATCTTGCTGTGATTTATGTCAAAGAGTGTTCTTCCTATGTTTTCCTCTAAAAGTTTTATAGTGTTTGGCCTTACATTTAGGTCTTTAATCCATTTTGAGTTTATTTTTGTGTATGGTGTTAGGGAGTGTTCTAATTTCATTCTTTTACATGTAGCTGTCCAGTTTTCCCAGCACCACTTATTGAAGAGGCTGTCTTTTCTCCATTGTATATTCTTGCCTCCTTTATCAAAGATAAGGTGACCATATGTGCATAGGTTTACCTCTGGGCTTTCTATCCTGTTCCATTGATCTATACTTCTGTTTTTGTGCCAATACCATACTGTCTTGATTACTGTACCGTTGTAGTATAGTCTGAAGTTGGGAGTCTGATTCCTCCAGCTCCTTTTTTTTAACCTCAAGATTGCTTTGGCTATTCAGGGTCTTTTGTGTTTCCATACAAATTGTATAATTTTTTGCTCTAATTCTGTGAAAAGTGTCTGGTAATTTGATGGGGATTGCATTGAACCTGTAGATTGCTTTAGGTAGTATAGTCATTTTCACAATATTGATTCTTCCAATCCGAGAGCATGGTATGTCTCTCCATATTGCAATCTGTGACTGCTTTTGCTCATGATCCTTTGTGTGCATGTGGTAAATGTGAAAAATTCTGTACATTTTCCATATTTATTTCTCATCGTGACAACTACTTTCATTAAAAAACGTGTAGAACACAGTTCAGTATTTTACAGACATGGGCATTTGCAAAGAAAAATACCCTTTTATCTTAATCATGAGTATTTTGTTCAACATTGTTCTTTATATGCTTGCCATGAAGTAGTACAAATTAATTTTAAAACGGATTTGCTGATTCATGAATTAGAAGATAGATAATAGGTCACAGTGTCAGGAGCCAATAATTTTGCCCTCTGTCTTGATCAGCATTACAATGACATGACTCCAAGCTTACTATTTGACTCTCTCTGTCATGTTTCACAGGGATCTGCTTCCAATGGTCATGCTCTTAAAATCCCCTTTTGGGGAGGTATTGAAAGTGAGAACCTGGAATTTTCTGGATATAGTTTTATATACAAAATCAATTTTAAAAATCAACTTTGAAAAGAAAATGGCTGCATCTATTTTAACTCTGCTGAGTAACACTCACTTTAAACCTGGATGGAGCTCAGTATTAAGAGTTGCAAAGTATTTAAAAACTCATGTGTGAAATAGAGTACAGTATAATTATACTTGAGTCAATTACTGACTAACCCAGAGACACATTTTCCTTGGCTAATGATTCCTAATGTCGTTTTTGTTGTTATTATTAACTGCTATTCTTTGTTACCATAAGGTGCTTTTATAAACTGAAGCAATTAGCTGTTTGCTGTATTTTTATTCACCATTATTTATAAACTTGGAAGCATATACTACACATCTTGACACCAAAAAAACCTATGTATTTTACTCTAGAGAACAATCTGTATGGAGTCATTTTCCCGCAATTCATGGGTCCTCTTTTTTGTCTGACAAAATCCCAAGGACACCAGGATGTGTTCGGGTAGATTGTCATTATGTTGGGCTAAGAATTAAGCAGAATATAATCTTTTATGTTTAACAGCGTTTGTAAAGAATTTGAGATTACAAAATTGTTACAGTAGGGGTGATTAGCAAATTGTGAAAATGTTGATGTTGAATTGCCTATTCATGTACACACGGGTACATGTGTTTAGTAATTTCAGAATAGACAGGGGATTGAGTATCTGCCTTGTTTATTAGATAATATATCAAAAAAAATCTAAGTCCACTTAGAATGAAATTCAAATATAAGAATCAACATAAAATTTTGAAATAAGAATATATATTTAAGCTTGTATAGGAGTTCTCTGAAAGAGTTCACTAATGCCAGCTTGTGTTCCAGCTTATTTTTTAAAAATTTGCACCACAGACGTAAAGTTCAATTTCTTATAAGAATTGCCATGCAAACCTAAATTGTCTCTTTGAACCTTGACAGAAATACATCCTTGACATCTTAAGTATTATGTGTTGCCGAGAGAATTGGACTGTGAGGGTTCTGATGCAGATGGCCTTCTGGTTGTTTAAAGGGACTGTGTTCTTTTACCTGCCTCTATTTACGTAGGGCATTAAGTTAAGTCTCTGGGGCTTTTAAGGAAAGAGGTATTAATAGGTCAGAAATATTTTCAGTAATGGTGCAATGAGGTAATTTCAAATTGCTTTTAACTGGTTGGTGGAAGTCACCACCAGACCTAGTTACCTACCTGTCTGTCTATCTATATATCTATCTACCCTAAATATAAACACAGGTAGATATGTGTCTGTATACATATTTCTTTATATGCCCACCTGCTTCACAGCACAGAACTCATATAATAGAGACCTTCTAAGAATGCCCTAAAAAATAATAAGCCTCATTTTAGCCACATGATCAGTAAAGCAGTGATGCTCTGGAAGTGAAATAAGAAAACACTCTTTGTTGGGATTAGTGCTAAATTGTGCTTTATAATGTCTCCATGGACTAAACAATGATTATTTCTAGTTCTTTACATTTCACACTCTGTTGCAGAAATGATAAAATATTCTTCCCAGATAGAGATTATGTTCGATGCTGCCTTATCTCTGACCAGCAGAGGCCCGATTAACTGGCTGATTGGTATGCAGATCATGCCTTCACTAGTAAAATTTTATTATGACTCTGAAGTGAAATTTTGATGGCACAATTCATGACTGTGAATATTTTGTGAATTCCAAGTGAAATGAGCAAAACAAAACAAAACAGTAGGAGATTAGATTCACTGAGCTTGTATAATAAACAGATATCAATAAATGCCTGTAAAATTTACAGGTTGAATCTGGGGGAATGGAGAGTGATCCCATTAAGGCTCACAAATGGGCTTAAATGCACATAACGATCATCCATCAGCATTATACTCATTTGTTCTCGCTGCTGTGGTCATTAGTGAGAAACATTCATCTTTGTCATTTCTTAACAGCCTCTGGATTTTGAGACCAAAAAATCCTATACGCTGAAGGTAGAGGCAGCCAATGTCCACACTGACCCGCGTTTCAGCAGCAGGGGGCCCTTTAAAGACACGGCGACAGTCAAAATTGTTGTCGAAGATGCAGATGAGCCTCCAGTCTTCTCTTCACCGACTTACCTCCTCGAAGTTCATGAAAATGCTGCTCTCAACTCCGTGATTGGGCAAGTGACTGCTCGTGACCCCGACATCACGTCCAGTCCTATAAGGTATTTCTCTTTTGAAAGTAAAACTGGCTATAGTGCATGACAAGCAAATCAGTACAAAATGTAATTACGTATGCAGTCTGTGTGGCTGCGTTTGAGACTATGTTCACATGACCAAGGAATTTTGGTCAACATGTACTGCGCTTGTGTGTGTGTGTTGCACACACCTGCGAAGAGCTGCATACAATGCCCAGAGCCAGGAATATCAAGATGAAGAAAGCTATTAAGCTTTCAGAGAGCTCAATGAAAAAGCCAAATCGAATATATTTTGCAGTGCATTTGGGTGGATCTTTTATATGATATTGTTTTTGCTTGTTTATGCTTTTTTTTTCTAGCATTAGAAAAGTATTGCTGTTTTTTTTTTCTTTCTTTCTTTCTTTCTCCTTTGACAGAAAGAGAGTTACAGTGAATTATGTATAAGAATTTAGAGGCATGAGATCACTGTCTCAACACATTAAGAGGCCCCCTCTCTTATTTCTGTGTTCGGCGTTTGGCTTTGAAATTATCTTTTTATCACTTTATGGGCATTTCTGATAGGTCAGCATGTTTGGATCAGTGCCTTTTAGACAAAACCTTTCTCTGCCATTTCAAAAATATCTTTTGTTTATACTTTCCCTGCTCAACATTTTTCCCAGGATGAGAAATATAATCCTTTATTAAAGATTTTCTTCCTTTTTTTTTAGAAATAAGGCTCAGTTCTGGGTTTTTCTTGTTGTTGAACTGTGTACATCTTTTCTCTTTTGCCAGTCACCCAAATGACAGTAGATGCTCAAGCTAAATAGCTTTCTTCCAAAAGAACACTGAAAATCTATAACTTGTCCACTGGTCTCCAAGGGTGAAGTGTTAGTTAATGATGTGTTTGAGTGTGGATTTCAAATATTGCTTTAGAAATGTTTGTTGAAAAAGAGAGAGAAAACTAGACAGAAGAATACAGTTTTAAAGAATTGTCCGGTTAATTTGTGAGTTAGATGTCAGCTTATATCCAAGTCATTCAATTTCTAAGTTACAGGGACCTACGGCAGATATCTTTCTAATTACTTTATTCAGGGAAACTCGAGACAAGTGAGCTTTCTGAAAGCTTTACTTATTCACTTCTTTTTTATGTATTAAACTCCCAATACTCCCAAGGGTGCTGAAACTATGAGGCTGGAGGTGAAACCCAGCAGAATAATCAGTGCCCCAAATAATTTGAGTTTGGGCAAAAAAAGAATTATTTTCAGGTCCGGAAAAGTTGTTTTTAACACAAGTCATTTCTGAATTCAGGATAATAGAGTGTATCTCATAAGGATATAAAAAAAAAAATCCTTTCTTCAAAAGAGCTCAACCTCTAAGAAGGGGATTTGAGGAACCGTCAGTGGCCCATTCTCTGTTCTAAAGGAACTCAACAAGTTGTGGACACACAGAATGGCCTCTATTTGGCTAAGAAAATCATATCTATCAAAGGGACAAGTATTGAATACAAGGGCAGGAAGTATCCAGAAAAATAAATTTACGTGGGCATCCATTTTTTGACTAAATAGTGAAGTTGTGAAATGGCTTTATACTGAAATTCTAATATATAAATAGAGACAGTGGTACTTGTTGAATGAATGAATCTGCCCCGTTTTCCACTGTTACTCCAAAGAACACAGAACAGAGCAATGACCACTTTCTTCACATCTTCAAGCATAAGAGAGAATATGAAGAAAGTAAACAAGATTGGTTTAACCGAGAGACCAGCCATGGGGTCAGTTTAGCATTTGATTTGTCAAGATTTCTACTCTTGTCAGCAAAGAGCCCATAGGGGGCCAGGAGCATGCCAAGCTGAGGACCCTCAGGGCAAATAGGGGTTCAGATATCAGGGCAATCCCATGTACACCCCAAACATGGAATCTATAGTACCAGCGGGAACAGACTTCCTGTGCAGAAACATGTTCTTCATCAGCTGGAGATGAAGTTTGAGTAACTTTTGATACCAAAGTGAAAGTGATACTAACCTCAAATTGGTTAGAAGTGGGTAAACATCCAGGTTCATAGCTCCCCACATGTTTTTGCCCATTTTATAATCTATCCATTGACTGATGTAAAAATGGAGATATGCTGATAATCATTCCAGCTCACAGGGAATCAAGTGATGATTATCATTGTAGCTGATTGTTATTGCTATTGTTATTTTTTATAATTGTCAGTGGCATAAAAGGCAGGTGAAGAAGAAGCTTGAGGCTGCTTAGCAACAACTGCCCAACCTGGAAGCATTTTGTTTCCAGGCAAACTAAAGGGGGTCTGGGGCTGTGTTACCAGGAAGAGATGGACAGATAAAGTACCATTTGATGACACAGGCATACTCTAGCTCTGATAGATGTCAGGCAAGTGCTAGTTCCTTGGCATATATGGTTTCACCCGAAGAAAGGGCGATTACTGTTTCAAATCATTTACAACAGGGTTTTGATGCATTATTCAGAAAGTGAGCCCCACACCATTCTGACTGGAGGTGGACTGGCTCCATAGGAATGAATCTAGAATGTAAGAATCACCAACTGCATTTTTCAGTATCTGTTCTGCATTTTTGCAGTTGTCCCTCCCTTAATCCCTGTCCCCCCAACTGGGTTATGGAGAGCAGCTTTCCTCTCTCGATGAACAATTGGTTAATTTGTGTAGAAAATTAAATTTCCTGACTAGCTAGAGCAGTGCATAGTTCCTTATAAGTCTAGCAGACAGATTTAGAGCCATTTAACCTTTTTAAACAGAACTAGAGGACACAGATATTCAGGGAATTATCAAGTAACAAATAACAAAGCATGATTTTCTCTTTAGGGCTGTTGTATTTTATATGCTAACAAGAATGTACGCATCTTTTAGGGGAATGTTTACTTTGCCATCCAGCAAGAAATAGGCATTTATTGTGGCATCTGCCATGTTAAAACATGCAGTCATTAATTGGTTGGTCAACTTCCTCTAAGACTCAGCTTCTTTTGAGAGCACATTGTCAAGCTGAAAATATCATGTATTTTAAAATTCTTATAACTAAACCTATTTCTATGTCTATAAACATATCTGTATCTATATCTATGTCTGTATAAGCCCATCAGGGCAAACAGACAGTGATACAGAGGCAAAATTCATGGTCTTACCGTCTCCCTTCCAGGAACATTAATTAAGCATGTGCTGCTTTCTTCAATACCGTATGCTTCTCAGTAATACAGAATACAATTGTGTAAATTATTTAAAAGATGCCATATCTTGAAGCTACAGCAGACTACATTTCAAATCCTGTCACTCCTACTTCCCAGCCAGACAGCTGGTCTCTTGGAATTCTCTGAGACTCAGCTTCCTCATCTGTATTTTGGGATAATATCATCTTTGGAGCTATTAACACTACCAACTAATAAAGCCACCATAAATTTCATATCTTAAATGCAAATTAAAAACCTAGTACTCATTTCACCTTGCAATAAACCTTTCTCTGCTCCAAATAAATAAATAAATAAAAATAAATAATAAAATAAAAATAAAATCTTAGTACTCATTTTAGCAGAGATTCTTCTACTCAAGGTTGCTGACTGTGCAGAATTACCTGTTATTTTTTATTTAACAGTTACATGCTAAATAGTCTAATTAGCATCATTTAGTCTAATTTGCCCTTGCTACTGTGATGAATATTGTTACTAGTGAGTGCTTACTATGTGGCAGGGATTTGCTAAATGTATTCAGTTCATTTCCTAACACCTTTATGAGATAATACGTATACTCATTTAACAGATGAGAAACCGAGGATGAAAAGACTAACTTGCCCATTGTCATACAAATAGTCGAGAATGGAACTGTGGTTCCTACATTTTTTTTTTTTTTTTTCTGGCAGTGCAATGCCTGCTTTCTGTTCCTTTGTCACACTCCCTTTCTTTCCCTATGATCTCTGTGACTCAGACTGTGTCTCTACGTATTGTGATGGCATAGCAGGACCAATTTTTTTCCTCAAAATCTTCTTTTATGTGTTTGTTTATTTTTAATTATATAATTTTCAGGTGTACAGCATTATAGTTCAACATTTGCATACACTACAGAGAGAGCACCACCACAAGTCTAGTCACCGTCCATCACCATACAGCAGATCCCCTTCACCCATTTCACCACCTCAACCCTGTTCCCTTCTTGGTAGCTACTAATCTATTCTCTGTATTTATGAATTTGTTTTTATTTTATTTTGTTTGTTCATTAGTTTGTCTCAGATGACACATATGAGTAAAATCATACAGTATTTGTCTTTCTCTGTCTGACTTATTTCACTAAGCATAATACCTTCGAGGTCTATGTTTTCACAAATGGCAGGATTTCATTCTTTTTTTTATGACTGAGTAATATTCCATTGTGTGCATGTACATGTTTGTATGACATCTTCTTTATCCATTCATCTGTAGATGGACACTTAGGTTGTTTCCGTATCTTGGCTATTATAAACAAGACTGCATTGAATTAGCAGGACCAATTTAATTGAAATAATAAACTATTCATTCTCTAAATGGTCTCATTCAGTCCAGGATGCATACCAGGAAAAAAAGAGCATACATATATCAGGTCTGTGGAATTAACCAGGGTACGGGTGGAGTGTTCCTTTCTCATCAGTCTAGCCCCTTTGTATGGGTTTGTTACTATCGGTTGTGAACCAAACTGTGATTCGGAGGTAAAGGGAAAAACAATGTTATTGTTATTTGATGAATCAGACATTGTGCTAAGTTTCTATTATGTATCATTTCACTTAATTCTCACAAAAGACACCTATGAAGTAGTCAGTATGATTCCAGCGTTATGGAGAAGGAGACTGAGGCTCTGAAAAGATGCTTCCTGTGCATGTTGACATAGCAGGGGGTGTGGGGCCAGGGTTTAAACCCAGGTTTCTTCTTACCACTGACCACTATGTCTATGCATGCTTTGCTACGTTCTGGTATTTTGCATGAGGTGTAGGATGATGACAGCTAATGTTTACTGAGTTGGTACTTTGTGATAGACACTCTGAAATGGCATTTGAGGGAGCATATTGTTTGTCCTTAAGGTAAAAGTTCCTAGCACAGAGTAGGTGTTAAATACAGGTCAGTGCTTTCATGTAAACCTGCTATGGCTCATTTTTTTCCTCTCAATAAAGTCATGTCAAGTGTGTATTTGATTTCACCATGGCTTTGAGTGGCATGTGACTGTTTTTTTACATAGTTGCTTCCTATTTATTTTCTGCAAAGCATTCTCCATGAGTAAGACTACATGAGCTGCTTAAATTAAAAGTGGGAATGATGGCCATTCAGCAGGCAAAGCAGGCTGACACATGACCACGGCGGCCACAGTGCTCTGTTGCCCTAATTCCTCTCTTGAATATAAGTGCCCACTCAACACAAGACACTGCTTTTTTTTTTTTCCTACTTGTATTCTGGCATTTTTATAATTCGCCTCAGTTACCAGGCTTGCTGTTAATGAGCTCTTTTCCTGAAAACACTTCTTATAGTCCTGATGTCCAATGATGCTACAGTGGAAATGTTTCATACTGTAGAAAAGCTGGCAATTGTTTGGCGAGTAAACTGTGTATCGATTGACTCTCTCCTCAATCTTGCAATAACTCCCAAGAGACCTTGTCTTTTTGTTGTTGTTGTTTTTAATTGTGATAAGAACACTTTACATGAGATCTACCCTTTTAACAGATTTTTAAGTGTACAGCACAGTATTGTTAACTGCAAGCACAATGTTATACAGCACATCCCTAAAACGTATTTGTCTTGCGTAACTGAAACTTTATAGCCATTGATTAGCAACTTCTCATTCCTCCCTTCTCCCAGCCCCTGGCAACCACCATTCTGTGCTTCCATGGCTGACTATTTTAGATACCTCATATAAGTGGAATCATGCTATAATATCCTTCTGTGACTGGTTTCTTGTACTTAGCAAAATGTCCTCCAGGCTCATCGATGTTGCTACACATTACAGAATTTTCTTCTTTTTAAGGCTGAATAATACTCCATTCTGTCTATACACCACATTTTCTTTATCCATTCATCTGTCGATGGACATTTAGGTTGTTTCCACATCTTGGCTATTGTGAATAATGCTGCAGTGAACGTAGGACTGCTAATATGATTTCAGTTAGTTTGAATAAATGCCCTGAAGTGAGATTGCTGAATTATATGGTAGTTCTATTTTAATTTTTTTTAGGAACTTTCATACTGTTTTCCATAGCTGCTGCACCACTTTGCATTCCTACCAACAGTGTACATGGGTCTAGTACATGGACTAAGTCTTTTTAAAACAATTAAAACTTGGTCACTTAGTTCCTGCACACTCTTAGCCAGTTAAAATTTGATTGTCTCCCAATTCAACAGTACCAGCTTTTCCAAGTCATTTTCCCAAAACACTCACTGTACTGCTAATTCAGCTAATAGTGATTAATATTAATTAAGTCATATATTCATTTAGTCACATGGCCATTCATTCACATTACACACTCTCTCTCTCTCTATATATATATATAGCACATGTTATATATACTATATATTATATTCTGTGGCACATATGACTTGTCTATATCCATATCTATATATTTATATCTATATCTATATCTATCTAATCTATGGTTTCCTAAGGAATTTCTATAAAGACAGATCCTCTGCCCTCATGGACCTTGTTCTATAGTAAGGAGGCTGGTTAAATAGCCATGTTAAATTCAAGTCTTTCACATTTATCTAACTAACCTTTAAGGCTATCTGAAAATGATAAACAAAACTAGATTATGGAACTTTAGGGTCACATAGAGGAAGAGGTTTCCTAGTTGTCTAAGGAATTGCAATAGAAGCAACCACAGATATCCAGTGATGTTAAAGTGGAAATATCTCACACTCTAGAGAACCTAGTATTAATCTGGAGGGTGGACTGTATGTATGTAATTTTCTCTCATTTTTTATTCCCTCCCTCCCTTCCTCCCTCCTCTTTCTCTCTCACTATAAAGAGAAGCTTTGGGTAGAAAAAAGACTCCTTTTTTCCCTTAAAGGAATAATAAATAATATGTGATGCGGGGACTTTAGAATTCTGTGACTAGCAGAACTCAGATAATATTATTTATTAAAGCAGTTAGAGCAACCAGTAGAGCAATTAGAGGCAAAAGTTGAAAACTTGTAGATGGAATTTTTGATACTTGAAGTGCATGGGAGAAAATGTTAAAATGGTTTCTTTAGGCATAATAACAAAAGCTAGAATGAAATTAAACAGTGAGAAAGAAACAGTTGGAGTTCAGTGAAATACATAACTGATTCATAACTAAGGGGTTTATTTCATTATTAGTGGCTCTAAACAGCATCTTTCCTTGCAGTTGGCTCAACATTGTATCTTCCTATAAATTTGCCACAGCAAAATAGTTTTTATAATATAAAAGTGCATTTATTCCTGTTAAATTTGGAAACTAGAATATACACTGCCCTTCTCCAAGCATCTCCCTAGCTGTGCTCTAAGGAACATCACTGGGACAAAAGACAGGGCAGCCAGATCAATTTGAACTCGAGCTTCTTTGCACTAGGATTTCATAGATGAGTTACTTGGCTCAGGGGCTTTGCACTCTTTAAGAGGGAGAGATTTAGTCTTTGAACTTTCTGTAATTTTTCAGAGAATCTGAAACATTTGATGTAAAGGACATTCAGGCTTCTGTGCTGGTCTGTGCTCTAGATTCTAATGCATCAAGCATTTCAGAGCATCGCAAACATCATGACACTTATTCCTATTTGTGTAGTAGGATATACGTTGCCCCCTTTTCCTTTCCATAGAACCTACTTAAGGGAGGACCCATGACTAGTGAATACTTTAAGTCTATTGCATGAGGCCAGAAGTTAGCAAACTATAGCCTGTGTGCAGAATCTGGCCTCCCACATTTTTAAAAAATAAAGTTTTATTGGAACACAGCCACTCTGCAGTGGAATAGTTGTGACAGAGACAGTATGACCTGCAAAGCCTAATATATTTACTTTACCAAAGAGTTTGTCATCTCCTACAATAGACTGGTAAGAGCTTGGATTTTCATCAGTAATTTGAATAGTTGGTTCTCACATAATTCCAGGATCTTATTCTGTCTAGGAAACTCCCTAAAGGTAAGATTTTAAAAATATTTTTTAAACTTGGAGTAGTCAAAGAAATTCCTTTATTAGAATCCAGCTGTATATGATGGGGTTGATGTCCCCCACGCTTGCCTTAGAACCCTTGGGACGTTAAGTTCTCATGGGGCACCTGACAGTGTGCACTTACGTTGAGTCAGCCAGAAAAATCTGGCTTCATTTAGTGTAGCTTTAGGGAAAATCACCATAACTACCATACACACTGTGAAAGGACATCCTGAAAAAGACTGAGATGCTTACTCTCTTGGACTGGGGAATATATTTGTTTCTTGCATGAATTTCTCATAATACCCTATTTTTCTACCTGCCCCTTCTGTTCTCCAGGCCTCAGTGATGACTACGGTACAGGGTTTTTAGAACTGAGGCTGGTGATTGCCTTAGCCAGACTCTGGTCTCTGCACTTCAATGCCTTGGCAAAACCTCTGACTTGCACAGCAGCATTTCTCTCTCTGAAAGCATGAAGTGGCATGAAATAGAATTTCACTTGGAACAGACTTGCTGGAGTATGTTCAACAAACTCTAACATGCATTCTCCAATACAAGAGTAGATGTTTAATGAGTAATACTGGAAATTTTTTGTGGATCTTCAGTCATGCCTATTTAGTGTTTTAGCACAGTGCCCTTCACATATGTCTCATTTACACTGTATGACATGAACTCTATGAATTACCTATATTCTTATCCCCATTAAACACGTCGGTTGCAGGTTGTTTTCCTGGGAAGTAGATGGAGTTTGAAGTGCAAGCTGTTTGTTAGAGAGCAGCACCTGTGACTGGAAGGGGACAGAAGCAGGCAGACTTGGGGAGCAGTAAAACTGCAGTGCGATCCCAGCAAAGCCTTGGCCCAACCCAGTGGGATGAGTGTTGATCATCAGAGGAGTCCTGTGTCCTGCCGGAATGGTAGGGCCTTTATCCCTCTGCTGGCTTAATCTCCAGGTAACTCCTGGAGAGGACAATTTCTGAAAAAGAGGCAGATTCTAAGGACCTGCTTTCTAGAGGGTCTCCCCTGACTGCTCATCCTACAGCTCTGGCATCCTTCCTTAAAGGGACATCTGCCCCGAGTATGTCCATCACGGATAAGTGCACGGAACCTCTTTACTGGTGTAGTAATTTGCCCAACTTCATGCTGCTAGTCATCTAGCTCCAAACTCACATGTTACCTCCAAACTACAGTGTCTTCTCTTAGGCAAATATATATTTGTTCTACATTTTTAGATGCAAATGCTAAAGCGGCAAATTGATTTAGCTGAAATGTTACCAGTGTGGTATGGTAAACCTGACTAACAATAATCAAAAATTATCAAACTGATGAGAAACTCTGGTCTGAAGTGCAGGAGGAGAGGCCTCTGAATGCAGTCCCCCTATGAGCAAGTGGAACTAGACTGAGCACAGAGGAAAAGAAAAAAAGTTTGGAGAATCTTGAAGTCGTAAACCTGGGGCTCAGATATAAACCTGATGGAAGCCGTAACTTGGGTCTCAGATGCTGGCCGAATCCCCCAACACTGCGCCCTGGAGCAGAGAAGGCTAGCGCCTAGCGCCCTGCATGACTCAGACCCAACGCCTGGCCTTCAGGTGACTGCACCTGACTGGGAAACCCCTGACAGGAGGCCACCCCTCAGGCATCTCCGGGACCCAAGGAGAGGAGCCACCAACAGGATGCCCGGCCCTCAGGCAACTCCATGACAGGATGGCTGCCCGAACTATGTGGCTGACAGGGTCTTGGTGCTCGGGCCTGGTGTCAGGCCTGAACCTCTGTGGTGGGAGAGCCAAGATCAGGACACTGAACCACCAGAGACCACCGAGACCCACGTAATATCAATCGGCGAGAGCTCTCCCAGCGATCTCCATCTCAATGCTAAGACAGCTCCACCCAACAGCCACCAAGCTCCAGTGCTGGATGCCCCATGCCAAACAACTAGCAAGACAGGAACACAACCCCACACATCAGCAGAGACGCAGCTTAAAATCATACTAAGTTCACAGACATCACGAAACACAACACTGGACGCAGCCCTGCCCACCAGAAAGACAAGATCCAGCCCCACCCACCAGAACACAGGCACCAGTGCCCTCCACCAGGAAACCTACACAAGCCACTGAACCAACCTTACCCACTGGGAGCAGACACCAAAAACAATGGGAACTATGAACCTGCAGCCTGAGAAAATGAGACCCCAAACACAGTAAGTTAAGCAAAATGGGAAGAGAGAAAAATAAGCAACAAATGAAGGAGCAAGGTAAAAACCCATCAGACCAAACAAATGAAGAGGAAATAGGCAGTCTACCTGAAAAAGAATTCAGAGTAATGACAGTAAAGATGGTCCAAAATCTTGGAAATAGAATGGAGAAAATACAAGAAACGTTTAACAAGGACCTAGAAGAACTAAAGAGCAAACAAACAAGGATGAACAACACAATAACTGAAATGAAAAATTCTCTAGAAGGAATCAGTAGCAGAATAAATGAGGAAGGAGAACGGATAAGTGACCTGGAAGACAAAATAGTGGAAATAGCTACCACAGAGCAGAATAAAGAAAAAAGAATGAGAAGAATTGAGGACAGTCTCAGAGACCTCTGGGACAACATTAAATGCACCAACATTCAAATTATAGGGGTGTCAGAAGAAAAAGAGAAAAAGAAGGGGTCTGAGAAAACATTCGAAGAGATTATAGTTGAAAACTTCCCTACCATGGGAAAAGAAATAGTCAATCAAGTCCAGAAAGTGCAGAGAGTCCTATACAGGACAAATAAGAGGAGAAACATGCCAAGGCACATATTAATCACGATATCAAAAATTAAATAAAAAGAAAAAAATATTAAAAGCAGCAAGGGAAAAGCAACAAATGACATACAAGGGAACCCCCATAAGGTTAACACCTGATCTTTCAGCAGAAACTCTGCAAGCCAGAAGGGAGTGGCAGGACATATTTAAGTGGTGAAAGGGAAAAACCTACAACCAACATTACTCTACCCAGCAAGGATCTCATTCAGATTCTATGGAGCAATTAAAACCTTCACAGACAAGTAAAAGCTAAGAGAATTCACCACAACCAAACCAGCTTTAAGACAAATGCTAAAGGAACATCTTTGGGCAGGAAACACAAGAGAAGGAAAAGACCTACAAAAACAAACCCAAAACAATTAAGAAAATGGTAATAGGAACATACATATCGATAATTACCTTAAATGTAAATGGATTACAGAATAGATACAAGAACAAGACCATATATATGCTGTCTACAAGAGACCCATTTCAGACCTAGCGACACATAGAGACTGAAAGATGGAAAATGATATTCCATGCAAATGGAAATCAAAAGAAAGCTGGAGTAGCAATTCTCATATCAGACAAAATAGACTTTAAAATAAAGACTATTAAAAGAGACAAAGAAGGACACTACATAATGATCAAGGGATCAATCCAAGAAGAAGATATAACAATTGTAAATATTTTTGCACACAACATAGGAGAACCTCACTACATAAGGCAAATGCTAACAGCCATAAAAGGGGAAATCGACAGTAACACAAAAATAGTAGGGGACTTTAACACCCCACTTTCACCAATGGACAAATCATCCAAAATGAAAATAAATAAGGAAACAGAAGCTTTAAATAACACATTAAACAAGATGGACTTAATTGATATTTATAGGACATTCCATCCAAAAACAACAGAATACACTTTCTTCTCAACTGCTTATGGAACATTCTCCAGGATCATATCTTGGTTCACAAATTAAGCCTTGGTACATTTAAGAAAACTGAAATTGTATCAAGTATCTTTTCTGACCACACTATGAGACAAGGTAGCAATTACGGGGAAAAAAAACTTTAAAAAAATAAAAACAAATGGAAGCTAAACAATATGCTACTAAATAACCAAGATATCACTGAAGAAATCAAACAGGAAATCAAAAAATACCTAGAAACAAATGACAATGAAAACACGACGACCCAAAACCTATGGGATGCAGCAAAAGCAGTTCTAAGAGGGAAGTTTATAGCAATACAATCCTACCTCAAGAAACAAGAAACATCTCAAATGAACAACCTAATCTTACACCTAAAACAATTAGAGAAAGAAGAACCAAAAAAAACCAAAGTTAGCAGAAGGAAAGAAATCATAAAGATCAGATCAGAAATAAATGAAAAGGAAATGAAGAAAACAATAACAAAGATCAAGAAAACGAAAAGCTGGTTCTTTGAGACGGTAAACAAAATTGATAAACCATTAGCCATACTCACCAAGAAGAAAAAGGAGAAGACTAAAATCAGCAGAGTTAGAAATGAAGAAGGAGAAGTAACAACTCACCCTGCAGAAATACGAAGAATCATAAGGGCTTACTACAAGCAACTATATGCCAATAAAATGGACAACCTGGAAGAAATGGACAAATTCTTAGAAAAGCACAACCTGCCGAGACTGAACCAGGAAGAAATAGAAAATATACATAGACCAATCACAAGCACTGAAATTGAAACATTGATTAAAAATCTTCCAACAAACAAAAGCCCAGGACCAGACAGCTTCACAGGCAAATTCTATCAAACATTTAGAGAAGAACTAACACCTATCCTTCTCAAACTCTTCCAAAATATAGCAGAGGAAGGAACAGTCCCAAACTCATTCTATGAGGCCACCATCACGTTGATACCAAAACCAGACAAAGATGTCAAAAAAAGAAAACTACAGACCAATATCACTGATGAACATAGATGCAAAAATCCTCAACAAAATACTACCAAACGGAATCCAGCAGCACATTAAAAGGATCATCCACCATGATCAAGTGGGGTTTATCCCAGGAATGCAAGGATTCTTCAATATAGGCAAAACAATCAATGTGATACACCATATTAACAAATTGAAGGAGAAAAACCATATGAAAATCTCAATAGATGCAGCAAAATCTTTTGACAGAATTCAGCACCCATTTATGATAAAAACTCTCCAGAAAGTAGGCATAGAGGGAACTTACCTCAACATAATACAGGCCACATATGACAAACCCACAGCCAGCATCATTCTCAATGGAGAAAAGCTGAAGCAGGATCAAGACAAGGTTGCCCACTCTCACCACTATTATTCAACATAGTTTTGGAAGTTTTAGCCACAGCTATCAGAGAAGAAAAAGAAATAAAAGGAATCCAAATCGGAAAAGAAGAAGAAAAGCTGTCACTGTTTGCAGATGACATGATACTATACACAGAGAATCCTAAAGATGCTACCAGAAAACTACTAGAGCTAATCAATGAATTTGGTAAAGTAGTAGGATACAAAATTAATGCACAGAAATCTGTTTCATTCCTATACACTAATGATGAAAAATCTGAAGGAGAAATTAAGGAAACATTCCCACTTACCATTGCAACAAAGAATAAGATACCTAGGAATAAACCTACCTAAGGAGGGAAAAGACCTGTACTCAGAAAACTGTAAGCCACTGATGAAAGAAATTAAAGACAATACAAACAGATGGAGAGATATACCCTGTTCTTGGATTGGAAGAATCAAAATTGTGAAAATGACTGTACTACCCAAAGCAATCTACACATTCAATGCAATCCCTATCAAACTACCACTGGCATTTTTCACAGAGCTAGAACAAAAAATTTCACAATTTGTATGGAAACAGAAAAGACCCCGAATAGCCAAAGCAATGTTGAGAAAGAAAAATGGAGCTGGAGGAATCAGGCTCCCAGACTTCAGACTATACTACAAAGCTACAGTAATCAAGACAGTATTGTACTGACACAAAAACAGAAATATAGATCAATGGAACAGGATAGAAAGCCCAGAGATAAACCCACACACATATGGTCACCTTATCTTTGATAAAGGAGGCAAGAATATACAATGGAGAAAAGAAAGCCTCTTCAATAAGTGGTGCTGGGAAAACTGGACAGCTACATGTAAAAGAATGAAATTAGAATACTCCCTAACACCATACACAAAAATAAACTCAAAATGGATTAAAGACCTAAATGGAAGGCCAGACACTATAAAACTCTTACAGGAAAACATAGGAAGAACATTCTTTGACATATATCACAGCAAGATCCTTTTTGACCCACCTCCTAGAGTAAAAACAAAAATAAACAAATGGAACCTAATGAAACTTCAAAGCTTTTGCACAGCAAAGGAAACCATAAACAAGACGAAAAGACAACCCTCAGAATGGGAGAAAGTATTTGCAAATGAAGCAACTGACAAAGGATTAATCTCCAAAATATATAAGCAGCTCATGCAGCTCAATATCAAAAAAACAAACAACCCAATTCAAAAATGGGCAGAAGGAGGGTGGGAGGGAGGGAGATGCAAGAGGGAAGAGATATGGGAACATATGTATATGTATAACTGATTCACTTTGTTATAAAGCAGAAACTAACACACCATTGTAAAGCAATTATACTTCAATAAAGATGTTTAAAAAAATAATAATAATAAGAGTGAAAATAAAAAAAAACAAAAACAAAAACAAAACAAAAATGGGCAGAAGACCTAAATAGATATTTCTCCAAAGAAGATAATACAGATTGCCATCAAACACATGAAAGGATACTCAACATCACTAATCATTAGAGAAGTGCAAATCAAAACTACAATGAGGTATCATCTCACACCGGTCAGAATGGCCATCATCAAAAAATCTACAAACCGTAAATGGTGGAGAAGGTGTGGAGTAAAAGGAATCCTCTTGCACTGTTGGTGGGAATTAAATTGATACAGCCACTATGGAGAACACTGGAGGTTTCTTAAAAACTAATAATAGAACTACCGTATGACCCAGCAATCCCACTACTGGGCATATACCCTGAGAAAACCATAATTCAAAAGTAGTCATGTACCACAATGTTCATTGCAGCTCTATTTACAATACAATACCAATCCGGTTTGACACAATATGTTATACAACCTTGCTTTTGATAAAGGACAATCAGATTTGACTTAGTGTTGCAGAGGAAAACATAATATTGCATATTTAAGAAGAGAATGTGTTAAAAATGGAGAAATGCCATTTCCATCCATCTATCAAACGTTTATTAGCTCTGTCCTGCGTGTTTGAAGTCAGTTTGCTGGGGAATGGAATAGGCTTAGTTGAAGTGCCTACAAATGGGCCTCAGGATCCAAGTCAAGTTTGGGATGGTCAACTTAAATACTTTTGTCCCCCTAGAAAGATTACATCTGGTTGAATACTGAAATGGTGTGCTTGAGTTATTTCTGTTGCGATAGACAAGCAAACAAACTATTTCAATATAAATGCATTTCTAGTTCTTAAGAGTTAACAGGCCACATCCTGTTTACCTCTTAATTCCCAGCACTTACCATATGTCTTTTGCATTTACTGAGCCTGAATGTCCAATTAAAATTTCTAAGTGTATATAACTTTATGACATTTTCAAAAAACCTGCTTCAATATAGCTGTGCACTACTCTTTTATTATTTTTTCGTGTGCATGTTTTCTGTAAACACTTATTTTTCCATATAATAAATGGTTTTGACAAAAATGGGACAAATGTATAATCAAACACCACCTTTCTGATAGCTATTCAACACTGACTAAGAATTTATTAAGTGTCAGATACTGTGGTCAGGATATTATATTTATTATCTCACTAACTTCATGACTGGGGAAAAATGTATATTATCTTCATTTTACAACTACAAACACTGAGAGTCATGATATTTTAGGTGGGCTACGCAAGTAATTTAAAGAGAGGATTAACTAAGAAATTAATATACAGGGCTTAGCAGAAAGGCTGAAAATCAGGCAGGCCACAATAAATACATTGAATATATTATTAAATCTTAATTCTGCATATGGTCCTACGGCCCATACTGCTACACAGTGATGTGTTTTTCTGTCTCACACCATCTCTGTTTTACTGTCCATGTAGCATTCAACTTTGAATATCCTTTCTTATAGAGAAAAGTCATTATTGGCATGATTGACAGCCCCCAAAAGATATCTAAGGCAGTTAAAGGATACTCTTCACTGCTAGATTTCCCCTGACATCCTTAAGTCACTGTGAGCCTACAGAGATTCATGGGAGTTGGTTGGGATTCCTGTCACTTGAGGGCGAACAATGAGGGTCAAGGTCATCATGGGTGTAAAAGAGTTTATCCTCATAACTTCTAATCTCCCATCATAAAAAGCACATACCAGAGAGAAATACCACATAGCTCCTGTAAGTTCCAGATTGCATTTCTGGAAAGATTTAATTATAGTTTGCTAATCTTTATGTGAATTTTTTGACCAGTTTGGTGTATTTGGTGATTAATTAGATAAATATGGTTAAAAGAAGACAAAAGAGAATCGATGTCTAATTTGAAAGCAATGTAGATTAATAGAAGAGGTTATGAGCCTCCCATAAGGGTGTGTCCTCAAGATTCCTTAATGTCCTTTACTTCCCACATCCAAATAATCATTATGTCCTGTTTATTTCAGATCCTAAGCTCGAACACCATCATCTCTCACGTGAGCAGTTACAAAGAGCCCCATTTGCCCATCTCCCGCCATTTGATATCCACACAGGTGCCAAAATGATCTCTAACTCAGTTGAGATCTCTGCTGATACAGTAGCCACTAGCCACATGTGGCTCTTTGAATGCAAATAAAATGAATTTAAATTAAATACAATAACAATTTCAGTCCCTCAATCACACTAGCTAGATTTCAAGGGCTAAATAGCCACGTAGAGCTAGTGGTTACCATCTTGGACAGCACAGAGCACATTTCTACATCACAGAAAGTTCTGTGGAATCTGGCTGTGGTTTAGGTCATATCACTCTCCTGCTGTATTTTTTTCAAGTGGCTCCCCATCTCCTACAAGTGAAAAAATTAATTCCTCAGCACAGTTTCCAAGGTCCTTCCTGATGTACTCCTTGATGCCCTCCTTCCACTGAATCTTGAACTTCAACAATACTATCCTTTGTTAAAGTCTTCAAACATACTGAATATCTTCCTAACTCAGACTTTTCATATTTGCTGTTTCTTTTGATAGGCATATTTTAATAGTATTCTATACATCTCATCCCTTTTCTTTTCTTCTTCATGAATACATCACCGTAAGCTTTAAAAAATCTTATTTCCTTTCATTGTCTTTCTCCAGATATAGACTCAGTTACATGAGAGCAAGCAAGGCCATGTCTGTCTTGGCAACTAACACAATGCCTTGTACATGAGAGATATTCAATAAAGAGTGAAGGAAAGAAGGATGGAAGAGACAAAATGAAAGAAAGGATGGGAAAGAAATGATAGGTTGCTCATCTGTCAGACCTTTGCTCTCACCACACCTAGTCTGGTCCTTTAATTGTCTAGTTTCCTAAACAAACCCAAACTCAAGATTTTCTCCATGCATTTCTTCCTGCTGAGGATGCTCTCCCTACATATTCTGCCTGGAAAAATGCTACTCATTTTTCCTGTCCCCAAACAGATGCTGCCTCCTCTTGGTGTCATCTCTGACCACACCTTCCCTTTCGCAGGCACATCTGGGGACCCTTACTCACTGCAATGTAAGCATTACTTCATTACAGAGCTTGCTACTTTTCATTGTAAATAATGAGAAAGTCATAGCCAGTGTGTCTGAGAGAGGAGGCTTTGTTCAAGCATTAAGCATCATACTTGACCAAAAGAAGCAGTCACTAAGCCTTTATTGAAATTAAATAAAAATTAAAATTTTACATTTAATCTCTTAAATTAAAACTGCATTCAATTTTTTCATATTTTTGCATCATATCATATTTAGACTTCTCAATTATGAATGATTATTTTGATGACTCAGGGAGAAAATTAGAATTTCTCCAAAGATATTATGTAAATATTAAAGAATCATGAATCAAATTTTATCTGGGACTCACTGTAAAAAAAATCTATTTTTGGTTCTGTGGCTGCAGAAATTTACACATGAGATTCTTGCTTTATGATGCTATCTTTTCAAGGCATGAGTGGAAAAAACTATAAAACAAAACACATACTCAGAAAATGGGATGTTATTTGAACCAACAGATTTGGAATCTGAGATTTCTATATATGACCCTAAATAAATTAGAGTATCTGAGGATGACTGTGGTGGGTGAATCTGCTTCATCCTTTGGGTGAAAACAGCAGGTCATATTACAACATTACGTCTCTCCACATGGATACCAAATAGCAGAATCTTTCAAATATTTTGTTATAGTTGTTTAAAAATACCTAGATATTTGGCAGAGTATCTTCTACAAATAATGATAAATACTCCATGTAAAGCTACTTTTAAAAAGCAAAAGGAAATTTACAGTGCATTACCTAATTTGAGATTTACCTTAAACTTTAAAAGAAGGCAGTCTTATTGTTCTCATTTTTCAGTTGAAGAAACTAAGGATGGATGTGTAAATTGGCCTAGCAGAGAAGTTAGGAATAAAAGGGTCTTTCTCTTGAAAAATCATCAGGGGTTTCACAAATATTGTTAGAAATAATATAGTCCAGAATAACTTTTTTAAAAGAAACATTTATCTTTATCTGATTATTAAGATAATCAGTGTATCTTCTGTGTACACTCCAGACTTTAATCTGCACCCTTCCAATGTGGCACCAAAGTCATTGGGAGTGAAAAAGACTCCTTGATATTGGGAGCTTGGTTCTGAAAATCCTTAAAATATTCTTGATATTAGAACATCACAGTCTGATGTTCTTTATTGCAAACAAGAAACAGAAATTCAGCAGGGACAGAGGGTCTCTGTAGGTGCGTAGTATGGGGGTTAGATTGGAAAGAGGGAGTAGGAGATGCCTTAAATGAATAAATGAATGAATGAATGTATAAGTATATATAATATTTGTATGCTGACAATAAAATCTGTCTTATGTACACACACATACACACAAGAGATGGGATTTTGTGCCAAATGTTGGTATGAAATGTAAATAGTTGGGCTGTGATAATTGAGTAAACATATGACTCAGGTAAAAGTTGTAATTTAATATAAACAGTAGCAGCAATACAGAAAGGGTGCTATTTTCCAACACAGTAATATCCAGTTGTCCACTCTGACCTATTCTCAACCACTGCACCAGTGACATCTTATGTTAACTTCTGACCTCTGCAAACTACTCTTGATTGAATGAACTGGTGACAAAGTTGTGTTCATGGTCAGAGTGCAGTAGGTTAAATTAGATCTCCAAAGTGCTGAACATCTAGGTAGGAATTTCCTTGCATCCATAGCCTTACCTCCACAAAGTAAAATGATGAAGTCTTTAGGATTTATTTCTAAGACATACTACCATAGGTTAGAGGAACACTAGCATTGAAGAAAACCAGGATATTTGTTGGAATAAAATGGGAAAGTTTAAATAGGGCATCTGTGAATATTGGTTATCAAGGGTGATGCAGTTTCTAAAACATACCCATTGTTTTAGAATAAGAATGTCTATTTCCAAAATGTCCATCATTAGAGTTGACGTTAACATGACCCAAAGGGCCTGTTTTCTCAAATACCACTCGCACTGTGTTAATAAGAAGTTTCTTCTTATTGTGGTAGGAAGATGACTCTCCAAAGTGTATTCTACTCTTTTCCAATGAGGTCTTTTGTCTAATGCATCTTAAGTAAATCTGCAAAGGTATAGCAAATCCAACAGATGCATATTTTTTAAGAAATTAGAATGGAAACTTTAATACTGGAGATACAAATCCTATGACTTTTTTTTAAATGTAGCATTAACTTTTTAAAATCGATTTTTATTTATTTATTTATTTATTTTTGGCTGTGTTGGGTCTTTGTTGCTGCGTGCGGGCTCTCTCTAGTTGCAGCGAGTGGGGGCTACTCTTCATTGCAGTGTATGGGCTTCTCATCACGGTGGCTTATCTTATTGCGGAGCACGGGCTCTAGGCGTGCAGGCTTCAGTAGTTGTGGCACGTGGGCTTCAGTAGTTGTGGCTCACAGGCTCAGTAGATGTGGCGCATGGGCTTAGTTGCTCCGTGGCATGTGAGATCTTCCTGGACCAGGGCCTGAACCCATGTCCCCTGCATTGGCAGGCGGATTCTTAACCACTGTGCCAGCAGGGAAGCCCCCTATGACTTTTAAGATATAAATTAGAAGACATTGAAATTTTCAGTAGATATAGTAGGAACCAAATTCATTCTTTATTCTTTTTCTTTTACTTTCTTATCCCGTCTACTCTTTTTTCTCATATTTCTTTACCACCGTGTTTCACACATAATAACAAGCCATGCTCAGTAAATGTTTGTGCATCTTTCCTATTGTGAGTTATTGAGTAACTGCAGTACAAAATTCCAACCAATGTGATGTTATGATATATAAATCAAACAATCTCTTCTTGCCTTTAAAGAGCAAAAGTCCAGCAAATGTTTACCTGTAGAATAATAGGAGGGACAACCTTAAGGAAGAGAAGATCTGTGAAGACTCAGGCCAGGTCCAGAAGGCTCCTTGTGGATGATTGTTGAGAGAGGAAACCCAGTATAGACTCTCATCTCTTCAGCTCAGAGTCTATGCTCTATGAAGATATTCATGGTAGCAGATATTTTGAAAAGGGTGATAACTGGTATAGACAAACACTACAAAGAATTTTGGAACATTTTTCTAGTGTCACTTGGGAAACTACTGAAGGATGTGAATGGTTGTTTTTATTTATATCTTTCTATTTCTAGTTATTCATTTTCACAGTCATTCTGGGTTTGAAGACTTGACTATTAATTAACCAATTAATTTATTGTATCTGAATCATGTATCAACTCATTTACTGCAAAGAACCATGCTGTGAAATAGATACTTTCTCCTATTTATAGATGGGCCTATGAGATTATGACTAGTTACATTGTTTTAATGAGATCCCACAGGTGAAATTAGACTGAAGGTTTTCTGGTTTCTCTGTTTCTTGCACTCTATCTGTTGCTATTCAGATAGATGCTAGGAATCCCAGAAAGCAGAATGAATGGCTTAGTGTCTACTTCTGGGACATCTATGTAAAATCATGACATCTGGAGAACTTGCTTGGTACACTGGATTCTAAAATTTAAGTTGGTACTTTAAGTTTGCTATTTTTAACCCACTCTGCTTTTCTTTGAAATTATTCTCTGTCAATTGGCTTTTAAGGAAAGAGCCTATATTGAGTCTTGTAATTGAGTATTGACTTTTATTGCTAGTGATGCGGCTGTATCACACAGTGGAATAGGAGGAGGAGTGGGGAGAAATTGAGATAGTGGAGTGGATGGTGGCAGCTTAGACGGCCAGAGGAAAGCAACTTGAATCTTTGCAGCTAGCGATGGAGTGGCATAGCTATCGGTGGGGAGCAAGCATCTTCTGAGAACATTCCTAAAAATGGCATGTGGGGTGCAGTTTTTTAAAATATGGGTAATCTTTATGTAATTCATTTCAAACTTATATAAAAATGTAATTAATTTTAACTGATAACAAATGCTCATATAGTATTCAATATGAATACCAAAGTGAATGTGTCCAATAATGCTTTGAACTTGGAATGGTCAGTTTATGGGATGGAGATTTTGGTCAGAAAAGTTGGTAGAAAAATGAACACTAGAATGGTGCTAGAGGTGCAGGTATGAGCCTCCCCACATGCTCCGTCTCCTCAGCTTTATTTTATCACTTAAAGTGATATCTTCCTTGTGTTTGCTTCCACTGATATGAGAACCCAGATGAACTGGTTTAGGGACAAAGAAGCAAGGAGTAAAAGGAATGCTGGCTTACTCCTGAAGAGGGGCCTGGGAATTGTCAGTAGAAACCTATTGTTTCCAGATAAGTAATGACAACATTAAAATTTTTCAATAGATATTTCCTGAGCACTTATTACATGCCAGGCACTGCAATAAGTGCTTTATAGGTATTACCTCGCTTAAATCTCACAAAACCTATTATAATTCCCATTTTACAGATTAGGTAACAAAGGTACAGAGAGGTTAATAACACGACTAAGTCACACCTGTGTAAGAGTGATTTTTCTTTTATTCATTCTACAAGAAACCAAGGAGAGAAGGATGCAAGAAAGAAAAAGGCATCTAGCACTGTTCTTGGTACACGTTTGGTGTCTAATGCATGCTTATTGACTATGTTAAGTCTGGATTTTTTAACAGTTTAGCAAAAGCTCTTGGCAGCCTTTACTATAAAGTCTATTAGGCAATAAAATGTGTGAAATGTCTACAAAGGGAGCAAGAGGCTTCTTGAAATAGTTGAGGTAGACTTCAAACTGAATTTTAAACTTAGTCATTGTTTTCCCCAAGTTCCTCCCCATTGTGTAATCTCGTAATATTATGACATTCTTACCTCTGATCTTACTAAAGGGTTGTATTTACAGCCTATTTTATAAATTCTTATGACTCACCCCATAAAGTCTGTCATGAACTGGATCTTTAAAAAATGAGAAAAATATCCCTGCCTCTGTTAGAGTGATGGGAGTTAAATAACACCCAAATGTTTTCCCAGGTTTATGCTATTTATAAACTAGTAAGAAAGGGGCCTTCTCCACCACCTTCCAAGTAGGGAAGTTTATAAAGTTTCATTTAATGGGACATGATGATTATGGTGATTTGATGATGATGATGAACATATCTTCAGCACCTACTAAGCACCAGAGACTGATTTATGCTTTATTTTTAATCTTCACAACCAGACCTGGGATCTGAGTACTTCATGTTTGACCAGTGAAGAAACTGAGGCTCAATGAATTTGTTAATTATCCCAGAAACAGCAATGTATAAATAATAGAGACATAATTTATTCCAAATTTGAGGTCTGGATGACACAGGTTTTTTAAAAAAATTTTTTGATGTGGACCATTTTTAAAGTCTTTATTGAGTTTGTTACAATATTGCTTTTGTTTTATTTTCTTGGCTGTGAGGCATGTGGGATCTTAGCTCCCTGACCAGGGATCGAACCCGCACCCCCTGCATTGGAAGGCGAAGTCTTAACCACTGGACCACCAGGGAAGTCCCTGCATAATATAGTTTTAAATAAGGGATTAAACAAACAGCATTTTTTTTTAAATGCCAACTTCCAAAACCCTTTCATTGTTCCCAGTGCTACTACTAGGCCAGAAGTTCTAGGCATTTACTGGACAGCAATCAAATAGCCATGGAGTGTGTTTCAGATTTGGGATTCATGAGTATCAGTGATTAGACTGATTTTCATTTACTGTGGCCTCTGGGAAACTGGTAGATGCATGAGTGTGTGAAATATCAGCAGTGAGATAATAAAATTACTAGAACCCAGCAATGCCTGCAAAGTTTATTTATGAATATGATGCAGATAGTGATAATTAATCCTCTGGACATTTCTTAGCTCTTTTAAGAGACAGAGTGTTCATGATATCTGGAGCAAAACCCGTGTCTTTTCAGTTATTTTACAGTTAAACTGGAACTTCATTGGTCTAATCAACAATCATTGTTCCCCAAGAAAAGGGTTTTTAGTCTTTTTTTTCCCATAATACAACAGATTCAAATGTTTTGCAATGAACACTTCCTCATGCTCAGGAGTATTTTGCAAGCACTGTTAATTCAGATATGCCTCTGGTTCTTAAATCCTTTCTGAATTTCTCTAATCATCCTGGGGGTTAGGCATGGGGTTGGTTTGTAAATTCCTGGTGTATAGATGCATGTCAGTGTCTTAGTTTTCTTTATATCTAAGTCTTTACTGTACCAGGAACTATAATTTCATGGTATATGTTTTTACCAAGGAATTCAGCAATAAGCTATTGTCAATAAAATTAAGTGTTTTTTAATATTATTCCAAAATGTTTAGTGATGCTTGTGTTTGGTGGGGAAGATTCACAGAAATGCCTTTTTTCTTGGTATTTGCATCTGGTATAAGTGATATAAATATCCTTTCTAATGAAAAAGAAATAGCTAAAAGGAGGAAGGAGTTATCCATATCCCTATATGTCTCTCTATCTACCTATCATCTATCTACCCATCCATTTATCCATCCTTCTTTATAGGTAGATATAGATTCAAATAAGTAGATACACATAAATAAGTAGATATACGTAAGATACATATATATGTTTGCAATGAAATCCACTAAAATATTAACAGTACAAACCTACAGACAGAACACTATGGGAAATTTTTTTTTCTCATTTTGTTATAATAACATAGTCTTATTCTTAATGATAGAATAAATGTCCATAAAAACCATGTAAAAAAATAAAATATGCTAAGCTCCAAATAGCCATGGACCATGTTTCATATTTAGCATTAACGGGTACCAATAAATCGATTTCATGTGCACTTCTTAGGAGGTCACCTCAACCATTATGGTTTTCTTCAGTCCTTCCTCCTAGATGGGATTGTACATGGCCTTGGTCTTAGTTTGGCCTTCTACAGATATGGAATACCATAGACTGGGTGGATTAAACAACAAAAATGTATTTCTCACAGTTCTAGAGGCTGGGAAGTCCAAGATTAAGGCACCAGCAGATCCAGTGTATGGTGAGGGCACATTTTCTGGTTTACAAATGGTGCTCTTCTTGTATCCTCATTGGCAGAGAGCAGGGAAAGAGCCTATGTCCCCTTCTTCTTCTTCTTCTTTTTTTTTTTTTTTTAATGAGGTCATTAATCCCATCAGGAGGGCCCTACTCTAATGACCTATTCTAACCCTAACTACCTCCTAAAGACCTTACTTCCAAACACCATCACATTAGGAGTTACGATTTTAACATATAAATTTTGGGGGAGACACAAACATTTAGTCTACAGTATCCTTCTTTGAGCCTCTGTTCCATCCTGTTTTAGTTTATTTCACTGCTTATTTATAGACCGATATTTCTAATTATGCCTTGTGTTCCTTAAGACATATAGCTTTTTGTATTTGGCATTCCATTGCCAAAGCTCAGATACTGGTGTATAAAAAGGATATTAATGTGAAAAAAATAATTCCTGTATGATCTTGGTACTTAGTGTTCCCGAGAAGCACTTGGCCATAGACACAAAGCATCTTAATGTTGTCTTATCTGGAAGAGTTTTCTCAACAGAGGAACTACTAACCTGCCCATTTAAAGTTTTAAATTTCATGAAATTGTGTGTTGTAAATCTGCTAAAATATCTATTCCAATTTAAAAAATTTCACTAGAGAATCAGTAAACATCTGATTTCTACAGACAGAGACAAATAGGAGACTAAATATATATTTTACTTAAAATGAAAACAAAACAAACCAACAGCAGCAATGACAGTAACACATACATACCGTGTAATCAAATGCAAGTTTTACACAAACACACATTTCCTTTGAACTGCCATAAATAACTTGCTGGCTAGTGCCATCCTGCTTTGGGCTTGGGTTCATTGTTTTATATGGTATTTTGTGGCAACTGCTAATTATCATAAGCTGTCCAATAAATGTGATGGATTGTCCAATTAACTCTTCATCAGCATCCATTTTTGAAGATGTTACCTATTGAAACTGATGGCAGTTTATGACCTCCATGTTGCATATGTAGCTAATTACTCCTTAGACAATAATTATTAAGTTTCTTATGCTGCATTCAGTCATTTCGTTTTACAAATTATGATGCCATTGTGTTTCCCAATTCATTTGACTTCGCAGCTATGGCTCTCTAAGGATTGCTAAAGGTCTGCTGTGGCATGTATGGATCATATAAACATTGAAGTAGATTACAAATGTATCTGTTTTGTAGGTTTTCCATCGACCGGCACACCGACCTGGAGAGACAGTTCAACGTTAATGCAGATGATGGGAAGATAACGCTTGCAACACCGCTTGACAGGGAATTAAGCGTGTGGCACAACATAACAATCATTGCTACCGAAATCAGTAAGTGCCTGGGTTTGTTAATTTCTTCCTTATGTGGCTGGGTTCAAGATTGTAATTATAGTTTATGCCTAGGGATCATATGACAAGTGGTCCCAGTTTCTATTAGATATTTTGGCATTGGAACTTATTTTATTGTTCCCGAGGAGCCTTTGAATGCATCGTCTCAACATGAAATAACTTACACTGTGGTAAATGACCAAAAAGTTGCAATATATGTGGGAAGGAAACATTTCTTCTATCCAAGTATTCTTATATCTATATCTGTTGTTCGGCCATCAAAAACAATGTTTTGCATATTAAAATATGGGGAAAGATTTAGTATAAAAGGGTAGGTTAAAAAAATAGAATTCAAGAACTATATACCATAATTTAAATAAGTGGACCCTAACATATATATTATATTCGATATAGAAACTATTACATATTTAAACTATGCATATATACATACATATATACATGCAGAAATACAGAAAGAAAATTTACACTGTCAATACATATCATTTTGGGGAGATGAGATGATAAATGATTTTTTGGTTTTGTTTTTTAGAATTAATATGTCTTACACAGTAATCATGGACTATTTAAAATTATATCTTCAACATAAAATTTTTCATAAATTACATGTGAAAATGTAAGCTTTTTTTCAGAGGAGGTTCCAGGGTTGTTAAAATAACACGTTAGTCTTTCTGCTAATTTTTAATGAGCACAGCTTCTTTGATTACACTTAATGACACTATAATTGATTCTCTAAACAATAGCTATATGCTGAAATTTAATGCTATTCTGTCTATGAGAACCCACACTCTGTCTCACCAGTTTTTGTATTATACAGAACATGCAAAGGGGATGTGATATTCATTTTCTTTCCAAGCAAAAGACATTCTGCATATTACCTGACTTTATTTTTCCATAAAGGAGCTAATGAGGACTTCACAGTTTACACAAGTGCAAGGGAGACATTACATTCTTGAGGGAATTAGGGTAGGTAGAAGGTATCTGAATAAGGAAATAAAAACTCACAATAAGAAAGATTCATGGGCATACATATGTAAAGGACATCAGCCCTAAGATCTGCTCTATGCTTTCTCTAAAATCTCCTCTGGTTTCACAGCTAATGTCTCTGAGATACGTTGATAAATTTGTCTGTAAGAGGAAGAGTAATCTAGACCTTCATGAAGGGCGTGGTTCTTCCTTGTTCTGAGATGTGGGGTAATGTCTTCCATGGAGTCTTACTAAAAACAAAAGAAAACAAAACACAACCACGGTGTGAAAAAGTGACGATTCAAGAGTGAAGAATGTTTCTTTTGGCAACTCAAAGCAGGCAAAGAACCTGCTTGATATGGAATGAAAAAAGAGCTTTGGAAACGTCGGTGTTTTTCCTTATTAGAAGTACCATTTTCTTCTCCAGTATGTGACTCTGGCAATAGTTTTCCCTTGTAACGTTAAGGGATAAAGGAAACAAAGCATCCCATTTGGTGGCTTTGGTTTATTAGAAGTCTTAACCCCATCTAGATATGAAATTTTTACAATTTACAGTGTTGAAGCTGCATATCACCTTAAGCCTCTGAGAAAAACTATATCTATTTAGATTGGTTTGAGGCTATATAAAAACGCTCTAAAGGACCATGGTTTTGTTTAAAGTATGTAGGCAATAATTACGTTTAAAATAATTTTCTCATATATTGAATATAAAAACCTACTTGAGTTCACCTTAATCTATGGCACTTTTTTTATGAGATGGATGCCTTCACTTAAATATTCATCAAGGAGGCCCTAATAATAAGAATCCAGGTACTCCATTGTAAAGAGTAAAAGGAAATGAATACACAGAATAGGTGGTTAGGAAATATTTCAGGGGCAATCCAGAAACAAAAGTCTCATTTGCAAGGAATCACAGACAAGTAAGGACGACAGATACAAAGCAGATGCTCTGGGATAATGAGCTGTTAATTCTAGGGTGACAAGGGCACCAAACCAAATAAGGGAAGACATTCATTTGTTCATTCACTCAATAATTATTTATGGAGTCTTTGGTACTTGCCAAGCACTGTTTTAGTGACTGAGGATATATAGCAGTGAACAAAATAAGAAAAAACCCTGGTCCTCTTGAAGTTTTCCTTCTAATGGCACTTGGAAGCCCCTGCATATAAAAGTGTGAGTTGGAATCTGCTGATATATCTATAAAGAATGACACAGAGGTGAGCAAGAAGGTGATGAGTATTGGGAATTACAAGCAGTTCCATGTTGATGGTGTGAAAAAAAAGTATGACCACAAACCTCCTTCAATGAACATATGATTGATTAAAATATATTGAAATATAGATCAGATAAAGTTTTCTTCATGGCTTGAGAGAAATCACTCAAGTATGTCCCAAATTCAAGGTTACAGTTAGCTCCATAGAGACCAAATAGGAAATGGTTCTGTCCACATGACAACCCTCAGCTTTACTTTGAACCTTACAGAATTGAAAATACACAACCCAAACTTACATTATTCTGTTGACATCAGTGGGAGTTATCTCACCTTTTATTACATCCTTTTTTGATCTTTTTTTTTTTTTACTCAGAGATTGAAAACTAAACTTTTTTTTTGACTTTTTGCATGTAACTTTCTTAAAACCAACAAGATTGAGAGTACAAAAGAGAACTTTAATTTTAGTCTGTAAAGTATAAGCTGAGGTGGGCATAATTCTAGAAATTTAAATGTAAAATTAGGTTATCTTTTTTTTCTAAATCATGAAAGGAAGTTGAAATAAGATCACAGAGAACTTAAGAAATATTGGAATTACTATGAAAATGGCTTAGAAACTTGTTTTCACTTGGTTTTATTATTTAGCCCATCATGTAATGTTTATCTTCCAAAGCCGCAGACCATGTCTTGGAAAAAAATATTAAAGGGAGATTTATTGTATTTGGATGAGATGAATATTTAAAACCACCCAGGACAATATAACCCCACAGGGGGAGGTTCTAATAAAGATAAAGAAATATTCATTCCAGGGAGAACAATTTAAAATTACTCTCAGATCACCATCTCTTCAGACAAAAGATTTAAGCAAGTGAAATTAAGCTAAAAAATGGATTTTAGGAAAGTCCATCTGTTATCTCTTAATGAGAATGGAGATGTCATCCTTTATCCTCTTGTGTCAGATTCACTTAACCAAGGCTGAGATGCTTCACTGTGTATATTTCCCAAGAATTTCAGTGGTAATAGATCTAACGTGCCATCACAATCAACAGGCACATCTCATTACATGATCTGGCAGTTAGATGCCCAAATGCTAACAAGAGATTAGGCTTGTATAGCACATCTTTGCTAAGTAGCTTTGCTAGTAGCATCCCTTGAAACTATTTTGCGTGGCTGCTGTGTACCATGGTGGTGAAGGCTTAAAGTAAATTTAGCTAGTAAAACACTGAAAAAGTATTATGTAATCCCTATGGTGCATTTAACTCACATCAGTCTTTGAAAACAGGTACTATTACTGTATGCATTTTCCAGTCAAGGAATCTCAGAGGTTAAGTAACTTGCCCAGAGCCTCCAAGAGAGCAAAGGGTAGAGGCAAGATTGGTACCCTTGTTGCTTAACTGCAGATTACATGTTCTTAGATGCCTTCCTTGGGGGGAACCCTCTCCTATATCTTCTTTCCTTCCATCCTCCTGCTTAAATCGAGCTTCTGACACTGCCACATCATCTCCTGAAACAAGCAAATGAAATAGTTCTTCTGTGCAAAGCGGAAGGCTGGTGCAGGGACAAGAGTGCAGTGGAGGAAAGAACAAGCCTGCATTTGCTCAGGCCCTCCTATTCTAACGTTTATAACCCAGGGGAGGAACGTTGCCTAATGGACAAAGCCAGCCTTTGGAACTGTTCAGATGGGAATTCTATTCCCATTTTTGAGATCAGGAAACTGAGGAACATTTTAGGGGACAGGATTTTTCAATGAAGTTCACAGAGAACTTGACATGCCCAGCTGATCCCAGTCACCTGGGTTATTGTTCAAACCAGAGTTCTGGTGTTTGCCTAGGACCTACGGAATCAGAAACTCAAGGCAGCCATTCAGGAATCCACTTTTCCCAAGTTCTCCCACCTCCCTTCCACCCTCCCCATCAGATTCACATTATAATTTAATTATATGATAATTAATATAATTTTACATTATAAACATAATTATGATATTTTGAAGGAAGGCAGAAAAAGGTGACGTGTTCTTCTGTTTGTGTGTTTTGGTCTCTATTTTGTGTTATTCCTGTGGTGACAGGTGATATTTCACTGAGCTGAGGTTTGAGCTAAGGCTTGTCAGATGATGCACAAGATCCCTTTAGGTTGGGTAGTGTAGTAAGACCTACTTAAGAGAGCGACATGGGTAACAAGCTCAGCTGTCAGAGAGATAAAGGATATTGGGGGACAGTAAAGGAAAAATTTGCTTACAATAAGAGTCTCTGCAGGGGCATTTCAGAGGTATTGAATGCCAATTTTAGAGTGTCCTTCCCAGAGAAAGTGGTGATGTGGGATGGAAAGTGGAGAATCCCGCTGACACTGTGTACCCGAGAGCTGGCAATTGGCATTTACAGAAAGCATACTATTATTGGTTACCTGAAAGTATTGTAAAGCAGGAAGCATATAATTGCCCATTAAATTAATCTCTTTGAGTTAGTGATAATGCATTGCTCTAGCCCACTACAGTGGGCTGCACACAATATTGTCAACGAAGCTTTTCACTAATGATGGTTAAATCTCCCAGGGGACACACTAGTTTGATAGCACTTAAGGAATGTTTCTTCCTGACATAGGGCCCAGCTGCCAGAATAATTGCTTTGTCCAACCCAGGCTACTTAGGAAAAATACATCTTTATAGGGAGCTCATTGTTGCGAGAAATTTTGGGTCCTAGAGTTGGATGGAGTTGGCCACATTTTGCCCATATAACTTGGGCAAATTATTTCCTCTCTCTTGCTCTCAGTTTTCCCACCTGTGAAATGGGAATCATAATTGTTCTTTTAAATTTAGGTTGTAGTAAGAATTGAATTAAAAGTGATGGTACTATACATTTTAGCTTAAAATCTATCTGTAATCTTTAGAAATTGATGAATAAATCTCATATGTTCTTGTTAAGACAGCCCTAACCTGAGGCTTTGAATAACAGCTTAATTTTAAATTATTTATTTGGTTTATATTTTCTTTTACCCCTTCTCCCGACAACAACAAAATTGGTAGTCGTGACCTGTGTGTTACTGCTGGGTGCAGTTGTGTTTCTTCATTGCACAGCCAATATGTTCACTGACCTTCCTCTTGTCCCTGGTTCGGGCATGGTAGATTGACCTGTGCCTAAAGAAAAACCCTCGAAATGAAGCAGGCATATTCTTGGAGAGCCTGATTGAATTAAGGACTTGAGCTTTTATATCAAGATCTCGTTCAAAATATGCAGTGTCTCTATCTATTGCCTGTGGCATAATCAGGACTAGAGTTTCTTTAAAATCAATATCATTCCCTTGTATAGAATTGAGTGGAAGCAGATGGAGAGAAGCTATTGTCCAGTTCAGTAACTCTCACAGAAGGAAAAGGATGATGAAAGTCTGAGGTGAACAGTAAATTTCAGGGGCAGGAGTGGTTAAGGGCTCCCAAATATCAGAGAAGCTATAGCACTATGGCTGACTGTCTGGGAATATAGGCACATGGCAAGTTCCTAGCAAGATCCGCCTACCTCAGACAAGCATGCAGGTGCTATAAGGTAGAGATCAGTATTCTTAACAATAGAGATTATAATGAAGTGAAGTGGAAATAAATTATGGGAAAGTGAAGGGGAAGCTACAGTTTCCTGGGAAAGAGATCAGCATCCAAAATAAGATTTCCCTACAAGGAAGAATGGGAGTGTCATTCCAAGTTCAAGGAGAAGCCTGATGCAGGCTCCGCATGAATATCATTTTGTGGGTAACCCACACCAGATGTATTTTAATCACTATAGTGCCCACTTCATGTACAGCTGCTCCAGTTACTTGAATACTGACTTTGGAATCTCTCCCTTAGTTCCTCTTTATTCTGCATCCATTCTACCAATATCCTCCCACCACCTCTCCATCTCTTTCATCTTTACCCCTCCTTTGTTCTAATCTACTGATATTTAGAAAAAGCCTACAGATTGAGACTGGAGCTATATCAATAGATTTTAACTAGGAACTCCTTTAAGATGTCACTATGACTAATAGCCCCTTAGTCCTAACCCAGAAAAAGGCAGAAGGTAAGAAGCTTCCATCCCTATGTCTTGCCCTGGTCTCTCTTTATAAACCACCCTCCTCAAATCCTGAACAGTAACTCCTACTGTAGACAACTGTAGATAAAGGATAGAAGTACGCAGCAAATAGTAATTCAAGGTTTTCAGCTGCAAGTTGTAGCAAACTGACCAGTCATAGCAAATGGTCATCTCCAGATTTGAGGGTACCAGATTAAGGGGGGGCAGGTAGGGGAGGTCCTAGATATGTGAAGAGATTTTAAAGATTGGAGGAGAGTAGGTTGATTTACCCTCAGCTACCGTTTCTCTGGGGACAGAGGAAGCACATAGACTTGGGAAGAAAGTGCAGACATCAGTCTACAAGTCAAAGAGAATAACATATGAATTAAGTGGCCAAGTTTATAAGTCAGTTTGCTTGGATGGAATCATAATTTTTTCATTCAATCACACTCACGCCATGTAAATTACTTCTTTCTGTGGCTTAGTTTCCCTATTTATAAAATGGGGGATATATTGAAACACCTTTAGAGGTGTGTGATAAGGAGTGAATATGTTTACATCCTAATATCTTTCCTAACATAGAATAAACTTCTGGTAATAATGCTTATGCTAATATTAATTATCATAACAATAATTATAAAGTAAACATTAATTTTATCACTTTATATAATTAAAGAGGATATGCCTAAAAGTAATCTTTTTGTCATAAAGTAAAACCACCCAGCTTTATTTTGAGAATATACAAATTGTGAGTTTTTGAGGACGTATCATCCTGAGATGACTTGGGAGGTATAATTTTCCAAAAAAATATGTATCCAAAAGGAGGGGCTTCTTTCTTCTTGTCAGTCCTGGCCAGCTTGGCAACCTTAAAAGCCTCCTTCTTACCCCAAACTAAGGTCATAGCTACTGTTACCACTGCTTTCTCAGACAGCAGTAGTGCTTACTAGGTAAAACCAAACTATGAAGTCAAATTTTCAGAGCCGAAACATATGCTCTATGTGTGATTTGAATAAGTCACGTAATCTCTTTTAGCCTCAGTTGCTATATTTGAAGTTTGTCATGACAATTAAATGATGTAATACAGGTAAAATGCATAAGACAGAGCCTGGCATATAGGAAGGACTCAATAACGTTTCTTCTTTCCCCTCTCTAGTGCCCCTCCCCCCTCCTTCCTCACCCTCCTCTCTATCCTTCTCCAGACCAAACCTGGTGCCTACTCTCTCTTACATAAACATAAACTTTATGTCCTTTATCTAAACATTCTATTTGTCATTCAGATCTCCCTTTTTCTCCCAGCCACTTGGGCTTAGGAATAAAGGGAACCAAAATAGTCATATGGACATTGATTTGTATTGGTACACTTCTGCTGCATAACAGACCGTGTCAAAACTTAAAATGATAAAGATGTATTTCTCGTGGTTCTCTGGAGCAGCTGAGTGGTTCTTTTGGTCTGAACTGGTTTTGCTAGTCTATCTGGTCAGCTGGTGGCTTGTCTGGGGCTGGATGATCTATATTGGCACCAACTGTATATATGACAGGCTAGTTAGGCGTTAGTCAGCACCTCTTCTCTGCTCCACGTGGCCTCGCATCCTCTAATAGGCTAGCTCAGCTCCTTTGGTGCTACTCCCAGGCTTCCATGGAACCGCAAAAGACTGGGGAGCAAGTACTTGCCAAGTCTCTGTTTGCATCAAGTTTGCAAATCCCACTGGTCAAAGCAAGTCACATTACCAAGAGCAGGTTTAAGGAGTGGAGAAACAAATGTCACCTCTTGATGGGAGGAGTTGGAATTTCCAAATATTATGGGCATTCTGTTTTTGAAAAATTAATTTCACACTGGGATGCTAAATCTCAGTATATACGACCAAGAATGATATGGGTCTGTAGCCTACATGCATAGGTACTTCCCTTCTAGATTCCTCTTCTCACATACGTCTAAAATGCTCTGCTCTCACGTCTTACTTATTTGAGAAAAAGGATTGGACACAGTATTTCTAACAGCTGTCAACTGGTTAACTATAGATTCTTTAGAATTTCAACTTAAATAGCAATTTGTATTATTCATAATAAATCTATTAGCACATTTTTAATGCTACAAAAATTTCTCCTACCTGACTCCTAGTGTAAGCTCTAGCAACTATTATTAATCCTTTCCTGTAAGGTCTCAAAGATCCATGCTCTTTGCCTTTAAGAGACTGGTTGAGGCTTATAATACCCATTTATTTGCTTGAGGTTTTGAAAATACCTTTTTTTTTTTTTCGGCCATGCCGTGTGACTTCCGGGATCTTAGTTCCCCGACCAGGGATGATCAAACCCGGGCCCACAGCAGTGAAAGGGCCGAGTCCTAACAACTGGGCTACCAGGGAATTCCTTGAAAATACATTTCTAAAGGGAGAAATTGGTAAAGTCCTTGTTCTCATGAGACATTTTATTATTGCTTTGTTATTGATCACTGTTTTATCCTGGGAGCCTAGCACAGTGGGGCTCCCAGTACATATTTGCTGAGTTAATGAATGAATAAAGGAAATAAGAATTAATACCACAAGATATTAACCTGATGAGTTCTGACTCTAAACAGACACTATTGATTAATTGGTGGAAAGGATCTCTGCTTTTAATATACCCCACTCAGCTCTTTGTTAAAAGTCTTGGGCAGACAAGCACACAGGCGCAATGGCTTTTCTGGATTTTTTAAAGTCATTCTTTCCTGAGTGACTGAAGCTGAGGCATAAAGGGCAGGAATGACTATGCTCTCCTTGTATGAAAATTGTGGGGCACTGACTGTGCTCAAAAGGAAGAATTCCCATAGAATATTAACCAATCTAAGGTCAGAGACAGAGACCATGAGAAAGGTGCTGGCAGAGAGGAGCCTCAGGTCCTCTCACTTTTTCCCCAAGGAGCCAGGCTTCTGATCTAAGAACCTTTATTTCTCTTCCCTCTGAGAGCCTGAGGCAAGCCCTGAATTATGCCAGCCCACACTTCATTACCCAATGAGCCCGTTTATCGTTTAATCTGATCTGTATTGAACAAGTGGAAGCAGGTTACAAAGCAGCAAAGCCTAAAGAATGAAAATGCAGCATGTTTTCTGATTACAGGACTCCCTAATCCAGAGCTTAGAAGTCAGGGCTAAAAATAGATGCCAATTCCATCTCTGATCCACCCCCACCCACCTAGCATTTCAGTGCCAGGTCAGGTGGCCCTTTTAGCCAGATGGTAGAATTTTGAACTATGATAACTTGCTTCCATCTAATTTGGGGTGGCAGGGCATTGGTCACTCTACACCCTCACTTATGATACTGATACTTTTTTGTTCCTGGAGTATCTATAGGACAAGGGTTCACCCCACATGATGCCCAAGGTCAAGGGTTACACTGTCACAAAGAAGCAAGGAAGTAGAATGTAAAGAAATTGTCTCTAAGGCATGCATTGAAACTCTAAATATTATTTACTTAAAAAGCATATAATTTGGAGTAGGGTGGGATCTCTCCATTGGATGGGAGAGAGAGTCTTCTCTGGGAAGATCCTTTGTGGATGGTATATTTTCATCAGGGTCATAAAGTAACAGTAGGCTTTTGTCAGAGATGTATTTCCAAACTAACAAACATCTTGATCCAGAGGAGAAGAGCATAGAATATCTTCTGAAGATTAGAGAACTCAGGAGAGAAAAGAATATATGGTTGGAAAGTTAAGTATAGAAAATTATGATTGCCTTCGGATGCCAGGTACAGGAAATGATCTTACTCTCTGTGTCAGAGGGGCCCATCAAATACATAGAAATATCAAAATAAGGGAAATGTGTGGCTCAGAATATTAGCATTCCAGATTTAGGAGCAGAATAGGTTTGGAGTGGAACAGAGAGCCTACAACCTGGAGAATGAGAAGGGGAAGAATATGGCTATGATGGTGGCTCAGAATCGCCCAGAGAGCTTGTTAGAACATAGATTCCTGGGCCAAAGAATCTGTATTTCTAACAAGTTCCCATGTGAGGCCGATGCTGCTTGCCCAGGGCCCGCACTTGGAGAACCACTGCTACAACCCCTGCAGTCCTGATTCAGAGTAAAACTGAAGCTGCGTTAGAAATGGACTTTGAATGAACAGAAATTGGCATCTGGCTAAAACTAATGAGCAACAAGGAAACTGATGGAGATCCTAAACCTTGGTGAAGAGGATGAAAATAATGATACAATTAAGAGTGACTGCTTACTGTATGCTAGGCAACATTCTAGCCCTTCTCATGCCCTTTATCCATTTAATCCTCACAACAGTTCCATAAATTGGTACCACCAGTCTCTCATCTCATAAAGAAAGCTAAGATACCAAACTTCAAGCTCTCCATGTTTAGGTGCCTAAGTTTGGATTTGATCCTAGGTTTGTCTGACTCTTCAGCCCAGTCTCTGACAATTGAGCCTGCATCCTCTCCTAGTGATAGCCTAGTTGCTCCTGAGACATATCATGATTCATGTTAACAAGTCAGAAAACAGAAAAGGTGGTCCATCCTTCCAAAGTTTAAAAGTTTACAGCCTTCCTTTGACTAGCTCTTTATAAAACAGGTTAGAACACAATGGGATGTCACTGATAGGCTTTTTTCCCCACTGAAAGGGTGGGAGGAGATCCAGTTGGGGATAATGAATTTAAAATTTGCATCTGTGAACTATCTGTTCCAGGGGAATTTGGATTTTTAGGAACCTCCAGTTCCTAAATTTAAAACAAATTAAAGGGGCTCCTTATATTGAAGTTTGAATGCTCCTGCAACCCACTGAGATAAGCCTGGAATGATGCTGAAGTCTGCTCCACATACCTGCTGTTATAATTTGACAATGAATGATTAATAATAGGCTGAAGAAGGGAGACATGGAATAAAACCATGGACGACAAATGTGGAAGGAAAAAGCGTCGACTATGCAGCCAAACAAATATGAATTCCAACCTAGTTTACATTAACAACAACCTACTTGAACATCAACAGTTTCCTTGATCAATCTAATGTGTTTATTTATTGGTTAAAAGGAAACTATAATACTCAATAGGGAACTAAAACTCACCTGGTTGATATAGAGAATATATATGCATATATAATTATTATCATATTTCTGTAATTAATATAGATTACATTAATATATTATAATCATCACGTTATATTATAACATATATTATTTATTATAATTTAATATGGTATAATATAAGGATATTCTCTATATCTGTTTTTAGCAATGGCGATAATAATAAAAGCCTCATCACCTGTTCTTTCAGGTGGACCATTGTGAGCTTGATGTTTAAGAGACACTGACAAAAAAAAAAAAAAGAGACACTGACTTTTTAGAACATTCTCTGCCTTGACTTTAACTGTTTTGTTTAGTAAAACAAACAATTCTAATGCGCTATGAAGAAAATTTGTGTTTGTAAAAAAATGTTCTATTTAGCATATATATATATATATATATATTTTTTTTTTTTCCTAGCTCTTAAATAAGCCTTGTCTTTAGGTTGTGTTTTAGGCACAGTATCTAAATATTAGATTAATATTAATCCTAATAATTGATTATTATTAATCAATTAATAATAATAACCGATTAATAATAATTGGTTAATATTTGAGTATCTCTGGATATAAAAATACCCACACTGAGCCAGCATTTGATTTCCTGCTGAATTGTTTTTCACATTTCCAATGTAATTATGTAGCAGTTACAAAGAAACAAAGACTGAACACAGAATACCAGAATACAACAAATCCACATTTGTTTATTTAAGAAACGATATAAAAAGCATGGAAGATAGAACTGATGTGTTGGGTGACTTCTCAGGGAAACTGATAACCTAAAATAAATCTGAAAGTATCTGGATATTTATCAGAAGTGATTGGTTAGGCATGGGTTGAAAAGGCATTTAGATGTTCCACAAATGGCCTCTGGCATATAAATAGGAGACCTTAGTGAAAATGGAAAATACTGAATTATATATCTTTATTTTGGTTTTGGTCTCTGAATGATTGATTTTGTCCCTTGTAGTCTCCATCTTAAAGAGAGTTAAGATCCAATAAATTAGTCAGTAAATGTACCAAATGACTGTTGACTGAGCACACAAAACCTTAGTGAGTCTAACACATTTCTGCACCTCTGTACTAGACACTATGGTCACGTGTTTTTAAAGATGTAGTTCCCGGCCTGGAGGCGGGGCTTCTGCAGTAGGGAGATAATTGCTGGACTACAAGCAGGTTGTCTAATGGAAGGGGACAGAACACATCCTAACAACACATATAAGGAAGAAATTAGCTCTGTATGGTGCCTTCTCCAGCGTCCCTAGGAGTCAAGTGCAGTCCTCTATTGGGACAAGTGAAGAGGAAGAGCAAGAATGTTGCAGGTGAAGGGAATAGCATGAATCCACCCAGGATGTTTTGGGAATTTTGTGATGAAAGGGAGAGACTTGTTGATCTTGGCTTGTTTCAGTCATGGTTATGGGAGCCTCCACTGTATGCGCACTTATTTCCACGTGGACCTTTCTGTTGTGCTTTTTAGCCAACAGGAAAATAAAAATGAACACCCAAGGTATATTGTCTGGTTGTAGAAAGGCTGGAGAAGCTCACTGGTCTTTGGACATCATAGGAATTACGATTTGGGAAAGTTGCATAGATGCATACAGAGCAACTCTCCTACGATCTCCTTTGATTCAGCGTCTAGATCTGTTAAATTTAATAATATCTGTGTGTGGCAATCAAGGCAAACTAGAATTTGAGATGCTACCTAATTCCAGGCAGAATGACAGTCACCACTGTGTGCAAACATTTGTTTCATTCACTCCTTATAACAGCACTGGGATGGACACATCCTGAGCATTGTTTCAGAAATATATGAAATGAAATCCAGGGAAGTCAGGGAATGTATATGAGGTCACAGATCTAATACTATGAGGTTCAAATCCACCAGGTTTAATACCAAAGCCTGAACTCTCTACTGTTTGGTGCTACTAATTAAGTGTGACAGATGGGCAAACAGAGCAAACATCCTTGAAAAATATTAATCTCTGTACAAATGTGTCATTAAATGCCAGGCTTTGTGCTAGGCACTATACGTTCGGGAAGAAAAAATCAGGGAATTAAATTGCTGATAGTCTACTTGGGATAAAAATCATAAAAATAAAAGTCATATAAGGTAGTATGTTTATTTTATTCAGCATAGTTTTGCCAAGAAACTTGACTCATCTACACCTTCACATGAATATTTTTGTCCTTCTTCTTAATGGACACATACTGTAATTATTGTGTCTATAATAGGAACAACTAATTTTAAGAGGCAAGGAGTTGGGTATGATAAATCCATTCAGGAAACATAGGTTCAATTCTTGGACCTATCATAATGGTACTTCTGGACTTCAGAGTTCTCTTTAGCCTGTGGATAAAAGGAGACCATTACTAAGTTCTCATCCATCTCGGGTTGATGGATCTTCAGTGGCTGCAGCATAATATGATAATGAAGAGCACAGGTTTGGGGACAGAAAGATATGGGGTTGTAAGCTAACTACAATACCTGTAACTCGTGTGATGTTAGGAAAAGCGCTTATCCTTTCTAAGCCTCATTTTCATCATTTGTAAGGTGTACATAATAACATTTTTCTGTAGTGTTGTATGCTTCACCTACCATAGTCCCTAGTCTTAAAAAAATCACAGAATGGTTGAAATATACAGGGGAACATGTGGGGGAAGCAAAAATCTTTAATCCTTTAAAACAGCATATTCAAAGTATGGTCTAGAGTCAAGTCAAGTCTTTTAGGGGTTCCATGAGGTCACAATGTGTTTATAATAACACACAGATGCTATTTGCCTTTTTCTCTCTCATGCTCTCACACGTGAGAGTGGAGTTTTCCAAAGGCTACATGACATGTGTTGGTATCATTGCTCAATGGCTAATGAAATGTGTGTGTGTGTGTGTGTATTATTTTGTTTTAAAAATTAGTTGTGATTTCTAGTTGGTAAATATTGAGCGATATAAGCTAGTAACATGTTTTTATAAATAAAAACTTTTTGATTTCTTCAGTTATTTTTAAGTGTATAAGGAGGCCCTGAGACCAAACTGTTTAAGAACCATGGCCTTAGGAAGGCATTTATCTTCTCAATTAGTTTGAGATATAGTAACAGCAAAAAGTATTGCTATATCTTAGATATCATGTTGATAAAATAATTTATCACCAGCAAAATGTAGGTTGGGTATTGAAAGAAGTAATGTATATAACATCTTTCATAGGATTCTTGGTATACTATAGAGAGTAAGAGCTCACTAAATGTTGGTCATTGTTAAGAGCAGAATGAAAATGAAGTTATCCTCAGTGGAAACAGATTGACATTATAATTGACATTTCTAGGGTCTCATCAAATAAGGCTGCCTTCTCTAGAGACAGCATTTTGTCAGGACAGATCAAGACTTGCCTTCTGCTAAATCCCAGGTATTGTTGTTACTCTTTCAGAGAGGCACATGAGCAGGAATAGGGAATTAAGTATGTCACAGAGATAAAGGCGGGGGGCCCATCCAGGTCTTCCAGAGAGTGACACCCCGGTATAAGGACCAAGCCTGATGTGCTCTTTCAGGACGAGCCCTGCCTCTGGAAATAGGCGGATTAACAGAGCACAGGGCTGCCAGGATTTAAATTGCACATCTAACTCGCATTCCTCTCACTCCATGTTTTTGCAAGCCAATTTTTGTGACTATTTTATTCAGTTTTAGAAACTCTGCAATAAAATATGCTGACCTAGATGATGATGATAATAATGACAACAACAACTGTCATTCCATCGTTTCTTGAACTTACTTTCCTCAGAGCTTGACACAGCATTTTGAGTAGTCACCCATGTATTTTACAAAACTTTCCTGTGTGGTTAGAAATTATATTATCTACATTGTGCAGATGAGAAAATCAGATAGCTATTGTGTGTCTTTAAGCTTTAAGGACTTTACAACTAGTACTTGGTGGAGCCAAACTTTGAACCTACGTTTGTCTGACACCAGAACCTCTGCCTTAACCATTGTGCCACACTACAAAGCCTTTGGCAGACATTTTATTTTCACTGTAAATTCTTTTTTTAAAAAAAATTAATTAATTTATTTATTTATCCTTAGCTGTGTTGGGTCTTTGTTTCTGTGCGAGGGCTTTCTCTAGTTGCGGTGAGTGGGGGCCACTCTTCATCGCGGTGCGCGGGCCTCTCACTATCGCGGCCTCTCTTGTTGCGGAGCACAGGCTCCAGACGCGCAAGCTCAGCAGTTGTGGCTCACGGGCCCAGTTGCTCCGTGGCATGTGGGATCTTCCCAGACCAGGGCTCGAACCCGTGTCCCCTGCATTGGCAGGCAGATTCTCAACCACTGCGCCACCAGGGAAGCCTCTGTATTCCCATGCTTGTTAAGCAAGTGTCTTCCGTGGGCTTGGCTAATGCATATCTGTGCTGAAGCACCATTCTCTTCAGGAATGTGCTGACAGAATAAAGTTTCTGTTCCCACAAAGCTGAGGACAAAACCCTAAATCTCAGTGAATGTAACAAGGTGAATGATATTTTGGAAAATTTAGTCATGAAAGTGAGGCTCTTGCCAGATAAGGATAACTTTGGCCTCCAGATTTCATTTCTGCTAGTAATAGGAATTCCTTACATTTCTATTTTTATATTATATATTTTGTAAACTGATTCTTTATTCTTTAGAACACTGAAGCCTCAAAACAACAATATGAAAATAAGCCAGCGCTGGTTGTATTATCCTACATTTTAGATGATGTAGCTGAAAGTTAGAAAGCTTGAGTTGTTTTCTCAAGATCATTCTACTAGACAGTGTAAAGTCATTCTGTAACCCTAAGACTTTTCATGAATCTGTAATTAGCATGTGCTTCACTAATATTCATTTTGCAAGAACAGATATGTACCAGATCGATTCTGGTAATACAAACTGTGAGGATGGTAACAATATTACCACCTCTTGGTCACTCTGTGTATTACCATCAATTTTATGGAGTAGTTATTTTACCTAGGAACTGTATAAAGAGTGTCACACACACTTATAAATCAGGCAGAAATCATCTTGGTAAACACCTTGAAAAGTGTTAGCACATCAGAAGAAATCGAATTGAGAATGGGCGTGTTTCCACTGTCTTCAAGGGAGCAAGATGGCTGCTGCCCTGCTCCTTATAGAGTGCCCATCCTCTCACTTCTCTGCAGATTGTCTTCTCCAAAGCACATAAATGCATCCCTGGAGTTGTGTATGCTTGAGGCTCAGAAGTTTGATCTTGTTTTTAAGGTGCTAGGATAATGTTGGCCTGAAGCTCCTCTTCATACCATTAAGTAACTTGCATGGACAAAAGACTATTAACTTTTCTTAGTACAATAAATATTGAGATAAGAGACTGTTAAGTAAATAGATTATATTATCTTCATTTTATAATATTGAGATATATGGAGGTAATTTCCTCAAGGTCACTGAATGAGCACTTTCTAAAAGTAAAATGTCTACCAAGTCTGTCTTTCTACATCAGTAGACTATATTCAAGTTAATAGCACATGGACTCCTTGCAAATAACTAAATTTATTCTGGATATAGAGTCTCTCCTCTCTCTCTAACTCCTTTCTCTCCTCCCATGGAATCAGCCTTGGGTTTCTCAAAGGAATGCAGCTAATTTAAAAAGTTTAGGGCTTCCCTGGTGGCACAGTGGTTAAGAATCCGCCTGCCAATGCAGGGGACACGGGTTCGAGCCCTGGTCCGGGAAGATCCCACATGCTGCGGAGCAACTAAGCCAGTGTGCCACAACTACTGAGCCCGCGCGCCTAGAGCCCATGCTCCACAACAAGAGAAGCCACTGCAACGAAAAGCCCGCGCACCACAACGAATAGTAGCCCCCGCTCGCTGCAACTAGAGAAAGCCCGTGTGCAGCAATGAAGACACAATGCAGCCAAAAATAAATAAATAAAATTAATTAATTAATTAAAATAAATAAATAAAAAGTTTATATCGGTCTATTACTGAAGTACTGGGTCAAGCCAGATGTGAATTTCAGACCTTGTTTCATATTTGAAAACAATAAAGTTACTTCCTTTCTTATCATAGTTAAAGCCTAGAAGGCAGAAAACAGGAGAACTCTCCTGCATTAATGCGAGAGCATTTTAAAACAATTAGATGCCTATAATACGTGATGTCAAAACATCTGGCAGGAGAAATGAAGAATCAACTGGAATTTATCCACATACAGCCGAGCAACAGACATGGGGGAAAGGCTGGATGAGTATCTCAACTAATTTTGATAAATTCCAGGAGACATAAACCCTAATTGTCCATTTATTAAGTCTTTGGAATCATGGGTCTAATGATAGTAATCCCATCTGAAGGTTGGGTGCCAACTGAAGTGTCAGCTTGCAGCATTTGAAGATCATCCCTTTCTTGGTTTCTTAATTCTCAGATGTCTTCATTCTTTTTTTTTTTTTTCTGAAAAATTGTTTAGTTTCTCAGATCTGTTTGAGATTTAGGCATTTGATTTAAGCACTTGATTCAAACAACAAAATCTCTTTAAAAATCACATTATTCCTGCATTCTTATATCTGCCTTACTCACCAAGGTTGGTAGGGTCATAGTTCTACTGGAAATTTTATTTGAAGACTCCAATAGAATAATGATGATGATCTCTTAATTTATCCAGCTTACAGCTCTTTACATGTATTTCATTAATCTTTGCAACATTTCTCTGAAGTATGTAAAGGGCAAGTATTATTAGACCCATTTTTCAAGTGTAGAAAACAAGATAAAATGAGATAGAAAATCATTTTCCTAGGATAGCAATAAGAGCCTTGACCAAACCACCTCATATATGTAGTTGCAGTATTGCTTTGAAAATGTGACAAATGCTAGCTAGTTAATTTACTTGGAAATTATTTCTTAAACTTGTAAGATGAGTTATTAGTGTGTGTGTGTGTGTGTGTGTGTGTGTGTGTATAGATCTGTATCTATATTTATATTCTGAGGGGAAGAGGAAAGGGAATTGTTTCTACACATTACAATAAACATTGGAGTTGAGGTCTATCCCAATGAGGCTTTTCCTATAGACCTACATCATTGGAAACGCCTCATAGAATAACTATGTGGTTTCCTTTACTCACAGAACTATGTGTTAAATCTGTGGGAAAGAACTACAAGACAGAGCTGCTAAATAAACTATGAAAAAACTAACAGTCAAACTTTTTAATCGTAGGTATCGGCATATCCCAAAGATCTGTACTGTTCTAGGGTGTGACAGCTTAGGGATTAATACAATTTGAACTTAATGCGTGTTTAGAGGGTGTCTCAAATTCAGAACCAGGCAGATCCATCTCCTCTGATCCTGAACATGGCCCTAAAGTAAATTGCTTGAGGAAACTGGATCCTAAAGATTACAGGTAGGGGATTTTTGAAGTGTGTCCATATTCCATTGGATATCAAAGAAGCCTGACTAAAAGAATTGTGGATGACTTGACATGACAACTGTGGGTTGAGCAAAAGTTCTTTTTGGAAGGGCTATCTTGAAGATTATGACTCAAACATTGGAGGAACTAAGGTGATTGGCAGTGGAAGGAATCAGAATGTGTGAAATTCCTTAAAAATGTATTGACTTTAAATAATTTTGCCTATGTTACACATAATTTTAAAAACCCTTTACACTTTTTGTAAAATAAATAGATAAAATAAGCATTGGAGAACTGAGAACTAATTTAAATTAGTCAATCTCTTGGTCTATGTCATGCCACCTATTACCTTCACCGTGTTAGTTTTCTCTACCTTTCCTCCCCAAAGCTCATGACGCAACAGACTATGAAGACAGAGAATCTTTGGTATACTTCGTTCAGTGTGGAGACAAGACGAAATGTACCGCAACATTAATCAGACAGTTTATGGACACGTATAATGGTTATTATGCTGTGTCAGTAATTGGATGTGAATGGTTAGCGATTCATGTAGCTGGTAGTAATTAGTCTTACTTTTCCAAAGATAAACTGAGCACATTTGGAGCCATCTGTGGAGAAAGACAGGAAGAGCACTGAAGTTGGGTAGTGCTCTTTGATTTGAATCTAAAACCCATTCCTTTCTCAGCGGACTGCTCCTGACCCCCTTTCAATGCCCTTTCCTACTTCTGTCATCAAAGAAAGGAATTTTGGGAAGATAGCATTTTGTTTGAATTCTGTCTAGGCCACATATGTGTTGTGTGACTACGGGAAAGTCCCCCCATGTTTCTGAGCTTCCGCTTCCTTCTTTGTGAAATGTGAATGATAATATCAACATCATAGGAATGTTGAATGATCTAAAGTAGAGAAGGCACCTAGTTAGCACCTAGCATCATGCCTGGTACGCTGAAATTGACAATTAGTTGTAGTAGATGTATTCATTCATTTGATTGTTATAGTATATTGTTCACCCTAAATTATTCATCTTTGAATTTCCTGGGGCTATCAGAAACTAGAGTATGATGCTCAATGATACTAGTTGCTATTATTAACGAGGGTCTACCTTGCTCCATTAGCCATGTGCTTTGCTGCTACAGATGTAACTTTATTTATTATTTCACTTCTGAAGATTCTACAAAATATACAGAATCCTCATCTATTCTCTAACAGCTTTGAAGCATTTTCTAGCTATGCCTCCCTACTTATTTGGCAAAAAGGATTAAAAAAAACTACACCTCCCCCTGAAGTCCCTGAACCATCTACTCAATCTGAATATTGCTATTTTCTTGAAGTTAAACCCTAGACATAAAAATGATAACTGATTTTTTATGCTGTCAGTTGTGCATTCAGATAACACTTGGTTCTGCCAGCAACTTCCACAGAATTGAAGTTTAGAAGATAAATAGGCAGAAAATCCAGTCAGAGACAATCAGAGGTTTCCCTTTCAACTCTACCTCCCGATAGTATTATTTTACAGCTAATGTGCACTCTGTCGACATGGAGTCTGTGCCTTGTGATGCACATGGAAGGATCAATGGGGGGCCTTGGGGAGGAGGAGGACGAGAGCACGCAGACACTCTCCAATCCTGAAGCCAGAACATCCTGGGTGGTGTATCTGAGGTTCCTGTTATGAGCTTAGTGTCTAGAAAGTAATATGGTCAAGGCTGCCTCAGTGAATAATAATATCTATTCTGACTCTGGAATGTACGTCTGCAGTGCAGACACTCCCTGTTGAAAATAGCTGGAAACCAGAACTGGCGCACAGGAGCTGGACTCACAGATGAGAAAGACTGGACAGTTTAGCATCGTGCTTATGAACATAGGCTCTGGAGGGATCCAGACCAGAAGGATCTTTTCTGTTGTCCCTTTATGTACTGTGCGAGCTCAACTCCTAGGTAGGCTCCTTCTAAGATGTGTGATCTTGGGCAACTAGTTTAATATCCCTGCCCCAGCAGGAAGTTGGTGCCCAAATGTTCTCACTATCGCTAGAAACAAAGCTGTATTTTCATGGGATGCACATAGTAGTTGTTCAGCAAATACACTAAGGCACCACTTCTTAAGCTTTTCTGTCCCTTTGAGTTAACCGGAGATCTTGTAAAAAGGCAGATTTGGATTTTCTAAGTCTGGAGTACAGATTCTGCATTTCTAATAAACTTGCAGATGATGCTGATGTTACTGGTCAGTGGCGTAACTATGAGTAGCAAGGCTCTATTTAGTATATGTTTAATAGTTATCACAAAACAAGACTCTAGGCTAGCGTTTCTCAGAGTTCAGCATGTGTCACAACCACCTGGAGGTGATTACTGAAGCACAGATTGCTTGTGCTTCATTGGGTCTGAGTTGGAGCCTGAGAATTTGCATATTTAACAAGTTTCCGAGTGATGGTCATACTGCAGTGTGTACCATAAATTGAAAAGCACTGACCTAGGCGAGTTCCTCCCTTATCTGAAAACTTCTGTTAATAGTTCTGAAAACCATATTTGGTTTCTCAGTCTTAGGTAGATGATGATCATCGTGAAGTATTTATTTATTTATTTAATATAATCGTATATTTGTATTCAGTTGCAAATATATATATATATATATATGGAGAGTTCCTGTGCACCCTTTATACAGCTTCTTCTAATGGTAACATCTTGCAAAACTATAGTACAGTGTCAACAACCAGGATACCGACATCCATATAATCTACCCAAACTTATTCAGATATCTCCAGTTTTACTTGTCCTCTGTGTGTGTGTGTGTGTGTGTGTGTGTGTGAGAGAGAGAGAGATTAGCTCTATGCAATTCTATCACGTGTCAGTTCACGTATACACCACCACAGTCAAGACATAATGAGAGTTTCATCACTCACCACAAGAATCTCTCCTGTTGTCCTTTTATAATCACTCTTTTAGTCAAAACCAGTACATTTCCTTTAAAGACTTTGTAAGTTTCTAACAAATCAATTTATAATACACTCCATTAAAAAAGAGCTACACTCCCATATCTCTTCACAATGAGCCCTTCTTGACCTTGGGAATCTAGTGAAACTGCTATGGTCAGTACTCTTCAGATTTTTAACAGGATCTGGGAGATTATCCTGTCCTTAAAATCTTCACAGAGACTTTTATCTCTCTGAAAGTTCCCATGAGGAACCTCAGATCTTTCTGAGATAGTAACAACAAAGGATCATATTGTCCCAATCTGTATTTGATCGGTGGACTGAGATATTTCTTAACTTGAGAATTGTTTTCCTCTGGAGAAGCTGCAAATGAAAAAGTTTTATTTTCAAACCCAACCTGTCTTGATGGAAAAATTCCTTCTTTAGCCAATGTCTCTCCATCCACATTTTGTTTAGTCAATGAGGAGAAGTGATGTGGTATTTTAAAAATTCTGCCTCTGCCTGGAATCTCTTAATCATCAAATTCATTAGGTACATTACCTTTTCTTCTGCATGACCTGCAGGTGACATGGTCAAAAATCTAGCCACTACATACAAGGGTCTCCTTTCCTCCAACTTCCAATAATACTTTCCCTATTTTCTTTACTTTAAGACCTTGTCAACAGCCTCTTTACATCCTTTAGTCTTTCGGCACTCTCCCTGGGGCCCTTTAGGCTTTCACAAGAGTCTTCCTATTTATCTAGCTCCTGTCTGCCACCTGGTCCCAAAACCAATGCCACATGTTTTAAGTTTTCATGACAGTAGCACGTTACATCCAGACACTAAAATCTGTTCTGATTATCTACTGTTACATAACAAACTATTCCAGAACTTAGTGGCATAAAACAACAACAAATATGTATTTTACTCACAAATCTGAAATGTAAGCAGTGCCTGTCAGGGTCAGCTTGTCTCTGCAGAATGTGGTACCAGCTGGGATAGCCTGAATGTGGCTGACCATCCAATTCCAATACGACTCACTCACATGGCTGGCACATTGGTGTTGGCTGTTAGCTGCCTTTCTAAGAGGTAGCTTGGGCTTCTTCATTGCTTGGTATCTGTGTTCCAACAGTGAGTGTCCCAACAAAGATGGGAAGTGGAAGGTGGTAACTTTTGTAAACTTGAGTCTAGAAATTGACATAATTCACTTTTTTCAAATACTGTTGATTAGTAAGAGAATATACATTCAGGAGAGTGGAGCATATTTCCCCACCTTGCAATGAGAGGCATGTCAAACAATTTTGGGGCCATGTTTTAAAATTACCACACTAACTTGTTTCCCACAAAGGCATTAGGTTACAAAACACAGTTAACACAGTCTCAAACTACTTTAAAAATATTAAATAATACTATTAAAATTAATAATAAATGTTAAATGTTATTAAGTACTTCTTAAATAGTTTTAGAGTTATAAGTCCTAAAACTTTAGAGCATACTAGAAGCTGAGAACGTCTGTGTAGTTTCCTTATTACTTCATAAACCCTGTTAGGTATGTTCGTTGTTGTGCTTTATCTTTGAATTAAAAAAAAAGTCCTTGTTTTAAGACTGGACTTTTGCAGGGTAGCCAGCTATGTGACCTTGGGATTGTTCCTCGTATCCACCAAAGCTTTTAAAATTTTTCTATAAAGAATGTTAATAATATATCTTTTTCAAGGAAAGAGGACGGATTTTATATTTGAACAGAACTCAGTTTGAGACCCTACACTGAAATCCAGAAATGTTAGGAGTCCTGAGTTTGTTTCTTACAAGTAGTATTTAGGCCTCTTTAAAATAAAACAGTTTAAATAAGGAATTACTTCTTTAGAATACTGCTATCAGAAATACCAGTTATCAATAACAATGTGTGGCTATGATTTTAAACCTGAGGAAACTGTTTTAGGATAAAATAATACAAAAACTGTATCACCCTAATACTACATAGATGTCTTGTGTCTGTACTATTTTGTCAAAACCCTTATTGCTCATCACTTGTACTTCAGATGCAGTGTGCATGCAGTGTCCTAACTCTGGACCTTTTCTAGTTATATTATTTTTTCTTTCCTTGAACATCCTGTCATTTCTCTACATTTCCTGTTACTACTGTTCCTTCAAGATTCGGATAAAATGTTTCCTTCTTTCAGAAAGTACATATTTTGTCACAACTACATGGGAGTTCAGAGAAGGCAGTGATGATCTAATTTATAATTATAGTTATTTGTGTATGTGCCTTCTTTTCCCTCCCAGACTAATGTCATCAAGGGCAGAGACTACATTTTACACTTTTCTATAATCCTCAAAGTTCATGGCATACAAAGTATCACATTGTAAGTGATTGGCAAATATTAATTCAATGAGCAAATAATCTTAATGGTTACTTTTGGGATACAATTACAAGGTTTTTAAGCACATGCTTATAATACGGTAAATACTTTAGAATGTGATTTTTTTTTAAATTAATTAATTAATTTATTTTTATTTTTGGCTGTGTTGGGTCTTTGTTTCTGTGCGAGGGCTTTCTCTAGTTGTGGCGAGTGGGGCCACTCTTCATCGCGGTGCGCAGGCCTCTCTTGTTGCGGAGCACAAGCTCCAGACGCGCAGGCTCAGTAGTTGTGGCTCACGGGCCTAGTTGCTCCGCGGCATGTGGGATCTTCCCAGACCAGGGCTTGAACCCGTGTCCCCTGCATTGGCAGGCAGATTCTCAACCACTGCGCCACCAGGGAAGCCCAATACTTTAGAAACAGAAAAAAAATCTAACCTATCAAGATACGGGGAAAGAAAAGGGCACAGAATTCTTGCAAATATTCTGAGGTGGGAATATATCAGAAGAGAGGTTTCCTAAGGAAATAAAATATCATCCAAGAACACAGCAGTTGGTTGTATACTTTAAAGTTAATAACCCAAGTCTAATTCTTTGTTAAAACCTAGAGTAGTTTTGTCTTACATTATCTCAGTCTCAGTAATCAAGAAAAAGATGTTGCTTAATTGTTTTTGCAGTTTGTCACTGTTATGTGCAAGTCTATCACTAAACCTAAGAAAATAATTTTGCTTGCTAACCATCCAGAAATCTGTGATTGAATACTTCCCGACGTTAGCCATGCTCTCCCTTTAGAATCTTTGCAACAACTGTTTCTTCTGCCTGGAATATGCATCCTCTTGCTGTAGTCATGATTAACTCCATCTTTAAGTCTTTGCTCAAATAAGCTCAACCCTTACCACCGTCAGTACCAGATCTTCCTTATCCTGCTTTATTTGTTTTTATTAGCATTTAATCCTTTCTTACATACCATATAATTTAGTTATTATCATGTATATGTTTATGAATTCTTCTCCATGGATAGAATGTCTTATGCTTTAAATTGATATCTCCTCAACAGCTACAGAGTATCTGATAATAGTAAGTCTTCAATAAATATTTACTGAATGAATGAATCAAAGATTGAATAAATGAATGAAGGGAGAATATGTAAACTAGTACTAGACTGTTAACATTTATCTTGGCTTAAAGAGCATTGGCTAATACCTAATTCCATTGGATAATTAACTGGTAGTATAACAACATGCTTAGTTTCTATAGACATCTTCAATATTTGAACTGGAAAGTTCACCACAACTCAATGCAATGTAATTACCTTTTTGTTTTCATAAAGTGTAGTATGAAGCATAGAGAGAGGAAATATGTTTCCTGCTATATGCCAACAATTAAACAACATGTTATTAATCCTAGGCTGACCCTGCACCCTAGTCCAGAGTTTTAGTCACCACACTCTTTTTATGCAACTACCCTATAAACCAACTTTTCACTCTTCTTATTCACTATGTTAATTAATTGTTTCCATTTGGACCTTTTAGTATATTGAGATGGTCAAAATGTGGTTGGACAGTCTTTTATCTCCGAGATACAAGTATCATGTTTCCTTTAAGCCAGTGTTTTTTTCTCTCTCAGACTATTTTGGTTTTTTGTTTGTTTGTTTGTTTGTTTTTAATGGAGAGAAGGTAGAGGGTATTTGTGGCAAATTATTTCACCCCAGATACACTTCTAGAGGAAAATCCTCTCTGGTAGTGTATGGCTTTGTAACTCCATTTCTGTGGTGTCTGTATCAAGCTAATATTTAAGGCAAATATTATATAACTGCAAGAGATTTGGATCTGCTTTGGAATGAGGCATACTTTAATTTCAAACCCTGTATCGTATCTGTGTCTTTTAATTGTTTGACTTCAAGGATGTGAGATAGTTTCTCTGTACCTTTGTTTTGTCATCTGTATAATGGATACTAAAACTAACTGCATAGTAAACACTAAACTGAACATCTATCATTATTAGCTTCCCTTTTTCCCTTCCCTTCCTTTGCCTTCATTTTCCATATTACCCTGAGTCTATATTCACTGTTATTCATATGATGAAATGATTGTTTAATTGCCTTAATACGTTAGGAAATTAATTCTTTTTAGTTTTGAGCAAATTCCAACACTTTCCTGAGACAAAATTATAATGAAGGTTTATGTACAAGAAATGAAAAGTTATAGAATCTTTTTATTCTTACATAGTTATGAAAAATCACCTGGATAGGCAATGTTTGAAATGATAAAATTCTGAATTGCTCTCATACACTTAATTAGAAGTAAATATGGATGTTGGGATGAGAAACTACACAGCGGAACTCATTAGCAGAGTATTTATTTATTTATTTATTTATTTATTTATTTATTTCAGTAGAGAATTCTGGGAGCAATATCATCACCAAATATTAAGAAATTAGTGGGGGGAAATCCTGAAATTATGTATAAATAAATCCAAGTCAACTTACTTACAGGGAAAACAGTAATTTGTAGTGCTGTGAATGCATGACCTGTAATTTCAATGTAGGAACCAGATGAGGTGGAAAATTATTACAACAATTCCTAATTTAGTTTCACTGAGTCAACTCGGATAAATTTTACTAAATAAATTTGGTAGTTAAACATGAGTCAGAATAAAAAGCAATGTTTGTTTTAATTTAATGATTAGAACAGATATTAAAACCTACCCCACATCCACCATCTGGTACTCCACTTGCCTTTACCACAGCCTTGTTCTATGACTGCATACTTGCAGTGGTCAGAAACTCACTACCTTGGGAGACTGATGAGTTTTTCTCTTGAGCAGCTGTGTTGGAAAGCACTTTAATCTTACAGTGAGCCAAAATGTGCCTCAAGGTATAAACAAGTCTTATTCTCTTCCCCTTTAGCCTAGTAAAATACAAAGTGTCTTGAAAAAATTGTTTATATGACATGGTTTCAGTTCCCTGGAATAATGGCTAAGGAGAAAAATGTGCTTGTAGAATTAGGCACAGAGGTGACAAGACCTCAGAGGAAGTTGAGTCAGTAAGGAGGTAACTAGAAAATTTGGAGCAAAACACAACATGGGACAAAAACAAGACCTAACTCTTAAAATTCTGTAGTTTGCTTAGTGTTTTCATATATGATTTCATTCAATCCTCTCAATAACTCTCAGATAGATATTATCTTGACTTTGGGGTGACCTCTTATGTACCAGTTACTGTTCTATATCCTGAATACAACAGTGAACGAAAAAGTCCTATCCAGATGGAATTTACATTCTAGTAATGATGACCAGGGTTTGCCAAACCATAATACCTGCTTACCAGTTGGCTTAAAGTCTAAACTTCTACTGCCAGAGGGGATGCTAGGACAGATGATTCTTTCTAGAATCAAAGCTTCATAGAATATATAAAAGTACCACAAGCATTAATACTGTCTTCTGAACCCTCATAAGATTCATGGTATAGACAGAGGAAGATTTTTAAATGAAGAAGGGATTTTCTCACTAAAATTCTTACCATATTGAACCTGATCAAAGCTCTGAAGTCCTTTTAAGATTTTTTTTCCTAATAAAAGTTTCTGGGCTCAAATCAGACCCATTGAGTCAAATTTTACCGAATGTTCTGAAATCCACAAGAATTTGAGAAAAAACTGCCTAAGTTTTTATTTTAGATGTTTCAAATGAACTGAATGTACTACCCTCTCTCAGTATTGTAGGTTATGGCTCAAATAGCCAAAATTAAATAAAATCATTTGTTCCCTCCATAAAAGCGAATTTAAAAGAAAATTACATTCCCCCTAAACTACCCCCCGCCAATAGACTGTACCCTCCTCATAGCATCAACTGGCAGAAGTAGCCAAGGACATATTTGACCTTGGACCTTTGGAAGCTATTACTCTGATCATCACTGGTGGCCAAAAGGGCTCTGCTGACAGTAGATACAGTTTTCCAGGAGTCATCAAGAAAACGGTGTCAGTCTCATTGCATTTCCATATTGGGGATGAATGCACAGGGTCAAATTATTAGATTTTTTAATTAGAGAAAGGAGAGAATCGATTGTTGAGATAAGAAAATAGAGAAAGGAGGTTAGCACACCTATAACTTGATACTGCAGCCCTGTAATTATCGTTTGTAAGCACTGAGTGAAAAGTTGAGTTCCAACATTAGTCTCTTTTATTTTACCTGGTTTTATTTTTGTTCATACATTTCATCTATACCTGAGAGTCTCCACTCCTACCCCCATTTATGTGTGAATATAATAGAATATGTTTTTGTTTGTTTGTCTTTTCTATTTGGTATCTCTTGTCCTAGAAGAGTATCTGGCACCCAGTAAGTATAAGGTCAATATTTGTTGATTGAATGGAAGTTTAAAATTACAATTACTATTTGTTAAATGTTTATGAAAGGAAATAATCATATTACTCTAGCCATAGGGTTGTATAAAAATGAAAGCATGGTGCCTGAGAGTATGTGTTCAATAAATAGCAAATAGTTTCTTAAGATGATGCTGCTGATAATGATGATAATGGCATTCTGATGTGGCTGGCATAGATTATTATTATGGAGTAGGGTTTGGGTTTCCAAGTAGGATTTCACTATCAGTTTGAAAATGATTAATGTTCTAGAGGAATGTATGCCATATGTGGGCATCAGTTAGGTTACTTTTTACACAAATAACTTTATTCAAAGATCTGCCCCAATCATGCTAGGCCATGTCCGGAATAGACCATCACAAACAAGTGGATTATTTGCAACAGCAAAAATGCAGGTGCCAACAATAGAACTTAGCATTTTGCCGGCAGTGCTTTTCTCTTGCATCCTTTTTTTTTTTTTCTGGTGTGTTAAGAAAAAAATCACTTTTCATTTCTGTCTTTGACCTGATTTTTTAGAAATTAAAATATTTTGGGTAGCATACAGGGCTTTTCGCCATTCTCCATAAATTCAGTTAAAAAAAAAACCAACAAAAACCTCCAGCAGCTTTTCTTTTTCACCATTATTTGCAATTATTTTGCTAACAACATTGAATACTCCGCTATTGGTCAATGTTCTCTCTCTCATAATGTTTTGAAGTAAGCTTGACACTTGGTGTCCCTGTCAGCATCTCTGTTGCTCTATGTTGCAAATTTGCATGATAGATTTACTGGGTCCATGAAGAGTTTATTAACCTTCCTTTAACACAGTAGGTAGTTTAAAAGTTTTTTGCAGCTAGCACCTAACTTTTATCTATAACAAAAGAGAGAGAAAAAGAGAGAGAGAGAGAGATTGGTTTACAGACATTCTGAGCTGCACAATACCATTATATATAGGTGCTCTGCATTGCCTCTCTATATACAATTATAAAAACACCTAGTGCTACCTATTACTTATAGATTTACATATTTCACCCAATATATCTTTTTAAATTTTATTAAACGAATACATAATATTCTATGTCTAGTTGCCTTTCTAATATACATTGATAAACAGATGATTTTGTGGATACAAATGCAGTTAGAGGAAGTAGTGACGTATGGGTATAACTATGTATATCATCTACGTTTACATTCACATATATTCAACCCTTTTAATATTAACATCTGGGAATAAATCAGCATCATCCATTTTATTATCATGTACTTGACACTGAGTTGGTGGCTTGCACTGTAGTCATTTCTACCACCTCTGCTAACTAATCATTTATCTTGAGTTATGTATTTGTTTTGTTTTTGTCACTCATTATGGTATATATATCTTGGTCCACTGTCACAATAAATGCATAATTTATTGTGGCCAAAGCATAGACTGAGGAAAGGAATCTCAAGAGATTGGTCTGGCTTTGTAGTCAGAGCATTAACTAAGGATAACACAGTCTTAATTAACATACGTGAATTCTGCTGGGCAATAACTCATGGAGGATTAGGGTCATTTTATAGTAATATTTTGTCCATTGTTCCATAAGTGTGGGGTGATTTACAGTTTAAATTTCTTGGGAAAACAATGAACATATTATACCACAATGGGATGGGGGAAATTATGTATTTTTCTTATGTCTATGATGGTAGCTTATATCTAACTAATTCCCCCAGTGAGAATAACTACAAAATTAGAGGAAAAAACGGTATTTGAAGGCAGCCAGTACTTAAGAAGCCAAGATACCAGAAAGAAAGGAAACAAACTGAAGTGACTCCTAAATTTAGCACTGCTTATTTCCTTCAGGACTTTAAGTGATTCAACTCAGAGGGCACAAAAAACCAAGCAGAAATCAGTGACCTGGAGTTTATGAGTGTCTCATGGGACTGTGGAGACAAAAGCTGTAGTTCAGGGCTACAGAGGTATCCAGAATGGAGAGGCCAAGTCTACAGTGAGGAGGTAATTGAAAAGAAGACAACAGAGCATCATGGATGGATTTTTCCCATGATGCATTTACCAAATCTTAACATGTGCAGGAGTAAGAGGATTTCAAGGCTATCATCAGTGTGTGCTAAGAGGCAAAAAGCTAAAAAAAAACCTTTTTTTTTTTTGCAATTTAATAGAAAGGGTGGGCTCTAGAAATAAGGGAAAACCAGAAATTAAATCAGCCCTCATAAATTCTGAAATCCAGCCTTAAGAGTATCAAGGGGGCTTCCCTGGTGGCGCAGTGGCTGAGAATCTGCCTGCCAATGCAGGGGACACCGGTTTGAGCCCTGGTCTGGGAAGATCCCACATGCCGCGGAGCAACTAGGCCCGTGAGCCACAATTGCTGAGCCTGCGTATCTGGAGCCTGTGCTCTGCAACGAGAGAGGCCGCGATAGTGAGAGGCCCGCGCACCGCGATGAAGAGTGGCCCCCCACTTGCCGCAACTAGAGAAAGCCCTCGCACAGAAACGAAGACCCAACACAGCCATAAACAAATAAATAAATAAATTGTAAAAAAAGAAAAGAAAAAGGAGACACAAATTAAGAAAAAAAAAAAAAAAAGAGTATCAAGGTGATCTATCTATATAGACCTTCCTGTGAGGAGAAAATCAAACTCTATCTGAAGGAAGATAACACATTTTCATATCTGATTTCCAGAATTAAAACCTAGATACAGGAAAATGGTAACAAAATGGCATAAACAATTAATGCATTATATATATCCTTTCATTGTACGTAAAATGTTTGAAGCATTACTCTAAGGCATATTCTAATAAGTCAGTGACACATATACAAGTATGATATTTAAGGTTACCACTAAAATAATATTAATAGAAGACTATGTAACTAATAGGCTAATCCCACTTTTCTATCTTTTTTTGGATTCATAAGTTTTAATTCTTTCATCTCCCCCCATTAGCCTATTAGTTGGGGGAAATAAAAGAATTGAAACTTATGAATCCCCAAAAAAATAGAAAAGAGGAAAAATGAGAAAGAACTGATGAAGAAAATTTTAAAGTACAAGAATAAATTAAAACCCAGATGATAAACAATCAATCAATCACACTAATTGTAAATAAGCTACATACTTCAATTAAAAGACATTCTTTGTCAGACTAGGAAAAAAGCAATTTTCAAATCATGTTTTTTATCAGAAATAAACCTCAAATATAAGAACACTTAAAGACTGAAACGATTGAAAGAAGATCTATGCAAATTAAAACCAAAATGGTTCAGCTATAGACTAAGAAGAAAGAAATATTACCAAAAATAGAAATTTTTCATAATGATAAATGATTAAATTCAGCAGGAAGATATAAAAATTCTAAATTTGTATGTACCTAATAAGATGTTTGCCAAGTACATAAAGCAAAAAATTGACAGAAGCAAAGGGAGAAATAGACAAGTTGTCAACACTTGTAGATGAAAATTTTAACCTACAACTCTACTAATCAAATAAGTAGACAAAAAATTAGTAAGGATAGAAAGTGTTTGAATAGCATGATTAGTCAACTTGCTTAGTTGTAATGTATAAAACACTGCACTCAAAAATTACAAAAATATTATTATTGTCAAACACACTTGAAACATTTACCCAACATGGCCAAAATTGGGCCATAAATCAAGTCTCAACACTCAAAGCGGAGTATGCTTTCTTCACACAGTGGAATTAAGCTAGAAATAAGTCACCAAAGGCCCTGAAATGATCCCCAAGTATTGGAAATTAAGCCATATATCTCTAAATGATCCGTGGAAAACAATAAAATCACAAAGGGAATTAATTAGCACATTTAAAAAATGAATGATAACAAAATAATGACATGACAAAACCTGTGGAATACAGCTAACACAGTGCCTAAAGAGAAATTAGCCTTAAATGTCTATATTAGAAAAGAAGAAATGCTAAAAATCAATTATCTAAGCATCCACTTCAAAAAGGCTAAAAGTGAACAGAAAATTAAAAACTAGTAGCAAGGTGAAAATAAATATAGGGTAGAATATAGTGAAATTGAACACAAATATACAGTCCTGAAATTCAACAAAGCCAAAAGCTCTTTATTTGCGAAGATAAAATTGATAAAATCTTGCAAGAAAAAATAGAAAAGGTACAACTTGCCAGTATTAGAAATGACAGGGAATTCCCAGCGGTCCAGTGGTTAGGACTCCGTGCTTTCACTGCAGGGGGCATGGAAAAAAAATTACAAAGGGGACTTCATTACAGATTCTATAGATGTTAAAAAACAATAGCTGGACATTATTAACATATTTATGGAATAAGGATTAAAATGTATATGACATAGACTAATAAGTTGAAAAATGCAGTCAGTGCAAACTGGCATAGATAAGAAAAAGAAAAATATGTCTATCATTTTCTCTATTGAATAAATTGAATTCACAGTTACTAACTCTTAACACATAAATTGTCATGCCCAAATGAACATGACACATACTTTATCAGAGAGAAGTAAAAGAGGGAGCAGTTTCCACCTTATGTCACAAAGCCAGAATAATCTTAATGCAAAAACCCAACAAGAATATTACAAGAAAGGAGAATTAACAGCCTGCTTCTCATAAACAAAATCCTAAGTAATATATTAGCAAATCAAAACTGTTAATATAAAAATATAATATTACACCCAGGGAATACAAGGACAGATGATAACATTTGAAAATCTATTAATGTAAATTAAAATCCTGAGGAAAGAAAAGAGAAAAAACGTATGATCATTCTCAGCAGATGCAGAAAATGTTATATCTTCATTTCTTGTTCTTGAAAAAGCTCTTTGCACACTAGAAATAGAACAGAACTTAATTTGATAAAGGATAGTTACAAAAAAAATAAATAGCAAATATCAGACCTAATGGTAAAATATTGAAAGGTTTCTCCCTGAGATTGGAAATGAGATGGGTTGTGTACTATTGCTACTTTTATTCAATTACACTGAAGGTTTTAACCAGTACAGTAAGATACAGGTAAGAAATTAAAGTATAAATATTGGAAAGAAGAAATAAAGTTGTCCCTGTTCACAGACAACATGATTGAGTACATAAAAAGGAAAAAAAATCTAAGTTAAACTATTATCAATAATGAAGAAAGTTTGCATGCTTGTTTAGAGTTGAGTTATAAAATAATCATATTTTTATTTTCTAACAATGCTCAGAAAATAAATATACTACTTATAATAGTAAAAATCTACTGAATGACATACAAAACTTCTAAACAGAAAACTACAGAACATTACTGAGAGAAATTAAAGAAAATATAAATAAATGAAGTATATACATAGTTCATGATTTGGAGATTCAAATGTAAAAAATATCAATCCGCTTTAAATTTATCTGTAGAATCTTTGCAATATCAATCAAACTTCCAACAGCTATGTGTGTGTGTATGTGTGTGTGCGTGCCCACAATTTGACAAATAATACTAAAATGTGTAAAGAAATTTAAAGGGAAAAATAATGAAGAAAATATTTTAAAAGAAAAATAAATTGTTGATCTTATCATATTCATGATAACAATATATGAAGATCTATCGTAAAGAGTTATTAAGAGAGGATTGTATGAGCATAAAGACAGAAAAATAGAACAGAAAATTCCAGGAACAAGCCTGTACAAAAATACTCAACTCAATGACAAAGATACCATAGGTGGACTTACAATAAAATTGACAGTGAATTGGATATCCATGAGTGGATGAAACTGAACCTTGGCCTCTAACTCAGAACATCACTTTTAGTAATCTTCAGGGAGATCAGAGATGTAAATGTGAAAAAATAATATACCTTCTAAAAATAACAGAATTTTCAAATGCTGGATTATGCAAATAATTAACGAATCAGTTGCAACAAGTGTTACAGTTAATAAGAGCAAAAACTGATGAATTCAGCTTTATTAAGTTAAGAATCTTGGGCTTCCCTGGTGGCGCAGTGGTTGAGAATCTGCCTGCCAATGCAGGGGACACGGGTTCGAGCCCTGGTCTGGGAAGATCCCACATGCCGTGGAGCAACTAGGCCCGTGAGCCACAACTACTGAGCCTGCGCGTCTGGAGCCTGTGCTCCGCAACAAGAGAGGCCGCGATAGTGAGAGGCCCGTGCACCGCGATGAAGAGTGGCCCCCGCTTGCCACAACTAGAGGAAGCCCTCGCACAGAAACGAAGACCCAACACAGCCAAAAATAAATAAATAAATAAATAAATAAAATTAAAAAAAAAAAAAAATCTGTGTTCCTCAAAAGTTACTATTAAGAGTGAAAAATTAAGCCACAGAGTAGGAAAAGGTATTGTGACACTCATATCTAGCAAAGGACACGTATCCTTAATATATAATATGCATATCAATTAGAAAAACATAGACAACCAATTAAAACATGGCAAAAACTTGAACAGGTTCTTCACAAAAGAAGATATCCAAGTGGCCAGTAAGCATAATATGTCCTTAGCATCAAATCATCAAGATATTAAAATAAAATCGAACTGAAACATAACTGTACACCTCTGCAATGACTAAAATGAAAAACAAATAATAAATAACTGGCTTTTCCAAGTGTTCTTGAAGACATGCAGCAACTTGAACTCTTATACATTGCTGGTCAGAGTGTAAACTGGCACATCCACATTAGAAAACATATTTGGAAGCATATGCTAAAATTGAAAGGAGCCATATTCTATAATCTTTCATTCTATTCCTAAGTATGTAACATAACGGAATTCACATATTTGTACACCAACAGAAATACACAAAATATTTATAGCAGCACTTTTCAGAATAGCATGAAACTGAAACAACCCAAATATCCACCAGTAAGAGAATAAATAAATAAATAAATGGTGGTATATGTATACAATGAAATTCTTTCCCAAACAGTGGAAAAGAATGAACTACAGCTGCCTACAACCACATTAATGAATTTACAAATACCATATTGAGCTAAAGAAGTCAGATACAAAAGTGTGTACTTTATATTATAATTTCAGTTTTTATAAAGTTCTGAAGAAGGCAAACTAATATAGTGTTAAGAAACAGAGTAGACGTTACCTTGAAGGGCATAATGACTGAGAAGGGGTACATGGGAAGCTTTGGGGATGCTGGCTATATCTTGACCTGAGTGATACTTACATGGGTATGTTCATTTTATAAAAATACACTGGAATAAAACCGTAAGGTGTATGCACTTTATTGTTTTCATGGCTTCCTTCTACTACAAAAGTTGATCTCACACAAAAAATGTAAGGAGTTACCCAAATAATTAAAAATATGAAAATTATATTTCTAAAAATAAATTCACTAATAAAAATTCCATGTTAATGGAATCATCAAACCTTTCTTTTGAGGTTATTAGTTTATTAGGATATTGTATTGTTTGGGAAGTGATCCATCTTAAAAATATATTTTAAGGTTATGTTTTATGAGTGCTATGCTAAAGAGAGCCTGTGGGGAATAATCAGTTTTGTTTGTTTCTGTGGGTTTTTTTTTTTTTTTTTTTTTTTTACTTGTTGATAAAACTGCCCTGGATTAATATTTCAGCTTTATCACTTCTTGGCTTTGAGTAAATATGGGCAAGGTGACTAGAGTCCACATGATTTTTAGGCACACTGGATGTTCTTTACTCCCTACTCTGATATGTAACATATAAATTTCAGTCTTACATAGCCTGAAATCATATTCCCATTTAAGAAAATAATGTCTTCACAGTAATCCAACAAACCTCAAAGAAATAGTACATAACAGATCACACAATACATGCTGGGTAGTTTACAATATTAGTTTTCTTCCCTAATAAAGTATGTCTGTGTTTGTGTGTGCGTGTATGTGTATGCATGTATTGGGGCACAACTGTTATTCTAAGCTGGTGTTGGATGAGCATTTAAACTGAATATTAGATAAATCTATATTCCTCTGAAAGTGTGAGTCTCCTTTATTAAGATTCTAATATATAAGGGATTTAAACTGAATTGCATTGTAAGAGTAATACCAAGAAATTCAGTTCCAATAATTTTGAATCAATCCTATTTGAAATAATTAGGGAAAAAAAACACTGAAGATTTAGTAATAGAAGCATAATGCAATTTTTGTTGGCAGAGAAGAATTAGAGATTTTGCAGAGACTTAGATTACCAAAGGGAGCATAAGGAATAATAAACTCATTACGGCATTTTGTTTCCTTGCCTCTTACAGTATGGAGAAAGATGAGATGTATAAAAAGGATTTAAACATGCACTTAGGGCTGCGAAAGGAGGGAGTCAGTATTTTCCAGTCACAAATTCAGCAAGAGTAGTACACAGTAGAAAAGAGAGGTGTACATAAAACAAAACAAAAATGAACACATAAAAACCATGTATGCATACACACAAAACAAAACAAAACAAAAAAGAATGTAGACAACAAAAGGAAACAAATTGGTAAGCATACATAAAGAATTAAAAGTGGGGCTTCCCTGGTGGCACGGTGGTTGAGAATCTGCCTGCCAATGCAGGGGACACGGGTTCGAGCCCTGGTCTGGGAGGATCCCACGTGCCGCGGAGCAACTGGGCCCGTGAGCCACAATTACTGAGCCTGCGCGTCTGGAGCCTGTGCTCCGCAACAAGAGAGGCCGCGATAGTGAGAGGCCCGCGCACCGAGATGAGGAGTGGCCCCCGCTCGCCGCAACTAGAGAAAGCCCTCACACAGAAACGAAGACCCAACACAGCCATAAATAAATAAATAAATAAATAAATAAAGAAAGAAAGAATTAAAAGTATCTTAGTAAGCACAGTAGTGTATACAGAAGTCAAACTGTAATGTTGTACACATGAAACTTATATGATGTTCTAAGCCAGTATTACCTTAATTAAAAAAAAATACCTGGAAATCATAAGCCATGAATTACTGGTTTATGTAAATTTAACTCAGAACTCTAGAAGCAGACTTATTGTCAAAGAAAAGGTCTTGGGAAAAAGTTTGGCAAATAATGCATATTTATAAATTTTAAGCTAAAATGTTTAGTATATTAAAATAAAATAAAACTAGTAAGTGCTTAAATTTTTTAAAAAAAGAATTAAAAGTAGGTAATATTGGACTTCCCTGGTGGCGCAGTGGTTGAGAATCTGCCTGCCAATGCAGGGGACATGGGTTCGAGCCCTGGTCCGGGAGGATCCCACGTGCTGCGGAGCAACTAAGCCTGTGCGCCACAACTACTGAGCCTGCACTCTACAGCCTGTGAGCCAAAACACTGAGCCCGCGTGCCACAACTTCTGAAGCCTGTGTGCCTATAGCCCGTGCTCCGCAACAAGAGAAGCCACTGCAATGAGAAGCCCGCGCACTGCAACGAAGAGAAGCCCCCGCTCACCACAACTAGAGAAAGCCCACACACAGCAACAAAGACCCAACGCAGCCAAAAATAAATAAATAAATAAATAAAATTTTTTAAAAGTAGGTAATATTATATAACATTATTAATAAAAAAATGGAAAATGTAATAGCTCCATTCCCATTAGTACTAATTTTTCATTTATAAACTGCCATTAATGTTGCCTTTATTTAGAACATGACTGTTAAAGCTTTATATTTAATAAATAAATAGTATCTAAGAGGTTCATAACATCAGTTCTTACTTCAATGGCTCTAAAATTTTTTCCTATAGAATTTAACAACCATAAATGTGCCTACCTTATTCTTTAGGACTTCAACTCTTGTGAGCTGGATAAAGGATACTGAGGGTTCATTGTAGAGTAGGAAAAGGTGGAGTGAGGTCTTGCCAAGGATTCCACTACGTCCAGATTCACTTAAGATGAATGTAATAAATAAGAGACCTACACATTTTCTCCCCATTTAGAGAGCATTTGAAAATGCTGGAGCCAGACAGCATGCATTTTTGTAGTCAGTAGGGAAAACAGACAGGGGTCAGTGAGGACTTAAACTAAAGTCACCGTTTAAGAGTCATTTTCTCCAGAGAGTTTAAGGCATTTTCAAGTACGTCTAAGTCCACAACTTGCACAGTGAGAGAAAGCATTTCTCTACCTTTCTTGAGAGAGCTACTACTTGGTTAATACAAAAACTATGCCTTACAAGCTTTGTTCTTTTGATACCAGAGCCACCCTCTGATTAAAGTTCTCATTTAATTCTAAACTAATCTAAATATGACTGAGATTTTAAGGAGTAAAATAGAATGACTTCTCTTTACAGACTGGCTTGCTGGAATTTTCACAATCATGTAATCAAAAATTATTAAAATTATGGTGGTCAGCTGCTCCCTTGATGTTGAAATTTCTTGGTATGTATTTGAGGGAGATAATGGATTGTGCTTTAACTGGTGCATCGATACAGTTGCCATGTTAGTGAAAGGGTAACACATAAAAATAATACTGTAAAGAGAAAAACCTATCAAAAATATTCCAGAATATTTTTGTAGAGAATATTGAGTACAGTTCCCTGTGCTGTACAGCTGTACAGTAGGTCCTTATTAGTTATCTATTTTATATAGTAGTGTGTATATGTCAATCCCAATCTCCCAATTTATCCCTTCCCCCCCCCCCCCGGTGACCATAAGATTGGTTTCTACATCTGTGAGTCTATTTCTATTTTGTAAACAAGTTCATTTGTACCATTTTTTATTAGATTCCACATATAAGTGATATATATTTGTCCAATAAAAATTTTTAAAAAGTCCCAACAGATTTTCTACCCTGCTGGTGTCCAGTGGTCAATTATATTCCACCTTGTTTCTATGCTATCTAATAATCTATGAATTAATAAACCATAACTAATGATTTAGAAATTATCACACCATTTATGGGCAAAATGTACATCAAAAAGTTTTATCTTTAGTCACCAGAGAGCCTAAATTCACGACTGAAATTATTTTCCAAGACCTTCTTTGAAATTCCCATCAGTTTCATTTTAAATTTCCTAAGTTGCTATCTTTTCTATCATATATTCAGTTAGAATCTTCCTGTTTTATAAACTTCCAGCATTCCTCTCATCCCTATTCAATTATAAATTCACTATTTTGCATTCCCCCCGTTGACTGTAATTTACTGCTCATGCCTTCCACCCTTCCACTCGTAGAAGGCTCAAGAATTATTTATTGAACCCACCAGTATATCTAAATTTGTCAAATCAATTTTCTCTCTTATAGCCTGAAAAGGAGAGGCTGTTTATTTCAATCGATGCCTGCAAAAACAGCAGCTCGTGGAAACTAGTTAGAAGCAAATTCCCAAGTAACGTAGACTTGGCAGTATTCCATACCTTTGATTATAAAAGGGCAAAATTAATGGGCAATTCATGAGGCTATGTGACAGAGAGGTGACAGGAAGTCACTACGATTCAAATGGTAGAAGTCAAGGAGTTGTTTATACTAGGTGCCATTTCAGCCTTTTTTCCATCATTATGTGAAAACAGTCAACTTTTGTGGCCAATTGAAATGGGCTTTTCCTTCCAGACCACTTTGTCACATCTCCTGTGTTTAGAAAATTAATCTTTAATGAATGCTAATCAAGTTTCTAATTATAATATCTTTATATTTAATGTTTGTGTATCAGATGAAAGGCAAACATTTTGGGGCCAGTCACAAAGGACATGAATAATTTCCTTAGAAGCTTATCTAATTAATTTTATTGCTCTATAATATCTTTAAATTTTGAACTCCCATCGCTTCATTAATTTAGATAAAAGTGAATCTTCAGCATTTAAATATGACACTTGTGTCAAGAATTATAAGTTGAAATAATTTCAATTGTGCATGTTCATCTAATATAGATAATGATAACACATTTTGGGGATATTTTGGGGATATATGGCACCAGTTTATTGTTTTATTATATTTTATTGTTTTTCTCCTTGATTTAGCAGTTTCAAGAAATACTCAAAGTAAATGGGACATTCATATGCTTAAGAAAACAAAATTAAAACAAACCATAACTTCTCTTGTCAGTAAGCTTTATGCTAGCTTTTAAAATTGTAAATCGCATCAAAAAATATTTCAGTGACTCGCTAGTGATCACATGATATAGCCCCTATGCTCGTGATCTTCTAACAATATTAAGTGATAGCTCCCAAACCTACATTACTTCTAACAACAGAAAAAAAATTAGATGGTATTATTCTAGGGGTCTGGGCCCCTGGATAGTTAAACACCTCCCTGTCCCAGATCTTACAATAAGAGAAAGCATATATTACTTTAATGTTGAAAGTTATCCCAGAAAGAAGCTCATGGAGATTCTCTAGCCTCTATGCTTGAGTTTTACCACCTGCTGGCCATCTAGATCTAAGAGATAATTGCAGTTTATTAAAACTGTGAGATTAAGAAGAGAGAAGAGAGAAGTTAAGAATATGTGCCTTGGCATAATTATCCTTTTGCCAAAATAGTGAGAGCAAAATCTGTATATGCATGTTTGCCTGCGGCATGTGTGTGTGTGTGTGTGTACAAGGCATGAGAAAGAGGGAAGACAAAGAATATCATATTTTATAAACTTGGCCCAATCAACCATTATCAGTGACTCTAACTCAGTAAGCTCAGCATTTTCTTCACTTCCCCAGGAACAAAATCATATTTAAAGAGTACGACAGCTTTTTCTTGTACCTGCAGTTTTCGAAGACAGTGCATCTGTTATTCACTGTTCAAGTCTATGTTGATCATTGTCTGTTTATGAATTGAATGGTTAACGAGACTAAAACATAATAGAAGGCTCCTCTCATCACATATACACAAGAGTTGGTCTAAGATGTGGCACAGAAGAAATGAATGTTATGTAAATAACTAACTAATCAATAGTTCTTAGAGTTGAAATACAGAGAATCACAAAATAAAATTAATCAACTAAAGGGACTTTGGGCAAAATAGAAGTATGAGGAAAAATATGGAATTTAAATTGTTCAGTTTCTCAGAGAGGCTTGCAGATTATTAGTGCAATTTTGAGAATATCAGTGGTGGTACAACCCATTAGATTTATCCAGCTTGATTTTTTATATTTGTACTCAAACTTCAAATAGTAGTCAAACTTGAAATAAAAATTTATAACAAGCCTATAAGCATTCTTGAGGAAATGGCAGTGATTAGTTACCTTACAAGTAAACAAACAACAAGCAAATATACTTTGTTTTAAACTTCATCAATATAATACTGTGAAAATGATTCATGTTTGGAAGGCCAAAACTACATTTTGGAGTCTTGGAGTTAATTTTTGAGTCATACTGGTAAAGGCATATAGCCCTGTGAATGTCAGTCTCCACATCACTAATCCACAACATGGGAATCACATTACCTACTACATAGCTCTTCAGTAAGGACTGAATGAGATGATTCTGTGAAATATCTTGCACTGTACATAGTGCACACTGAATATGCACGGTGCTGATGTTTACAATTATAAAAGGTAAAGTCTAAGATACACTTGACTATGTGCCCAATGTGATCTGGGCACTTCTAATTCTTCTCATATAATGTGTATAATAGTTCTGTAAATAGGGTGTCAAGGTCTTGAGTTTCAGTGTCCTCAGGAATAAAATGAGGTTAAATAACATGTTCAGAATCATGTTGGTAATGGGAGGCAAAGATGGGGCTCCAAACATTTGTTTCCTGCAAACACTAGATTCCCTTTTACTCTTCAGTAGCTGCTATTCAGCTCATGGTCAGACCAGAAAAGAGATGTAAATCTTTAAGGATATAATCAGACCTTATTTCAAATACCTTGTAACTCATTTAGCTACCTGATTCAAGTAGATAAAGGGTAAAATGTAAGTTTCTTGTCCTCAGAGTCATGTGTTGATATACTTTTTTTAACTTTCCCTTCCATTGAAACTAGGGAGCTGCATGCCTCCTCTCTGAATGAGAATGAATTAATTCATTAGACATAAGACAGTAAAAGAAAAAGGACATATTAGGTGAGACATTTAAGGCCACTGGTGTGATTTTTGGGAATTGAGATTTTGTTCCATTACTGAGGTGGTTGGAATTCCAAAGGATAATATTCATCCATCCATAGTTAATCAAATTAGAATATTGGAGAATAGCCATGGTAGTTAAATTCCAATCTTGTAGCATTGCCAGTGGGGTTAACCAACTATAAAATTGTAACATGGCTGTGATTATTTGGCATGTGCTTTAAAATACTTTTATATGTAATGAAAAAAATGAGTATTTGAAGGTTTCAGAGGTCTGAATTTAATCAACTGTCAAAAAGAAGAGTCTGATATATCAAATACAAGTCTGTTTCTTCATATTCAAAAGCCAAAGATTTTTTCCCTCCTAGCTTGCTTATAAATATTCAGTGCCACAGAAACACAAATAAATAATTGGCCATTTTCAATGCATTCTGTATAATTTACAAGCGATCAAAAGATTATTGCATGGTACAGTCAGAGTCAAATGGTACTGCATTTATTAGAAATGAAAAATCATCATGTGGGCCAAGTCAGCAATGTATTAATGGGCCAGATTTCTGTGCATGCATATTTGTGTGTGTATGCGTGTGTGTGTACGTGTGTGTGTGTGTGTGTGTGTATAATTTTTTAAATTTAAGGACTTAAGGCTTAAGGATTAAGGTCTGTGCTACTGGAATTGACCTGGAAAGATTAAAAGATTATTATCTGTTTACACTGATGAAAATCTTTATGAAAATGACATATTAAAATAACTTGGGCTTATCTTACCCAAAAAGATCCCAAGGTCAACTTTGAATAAAAAATAAAATTCATAAAAGATATGATTCTCTTTCTTTAAGATTATCCCTTTTATCAGTATGAAAGATACCTTCTCAACAACTGATTTGGTTCTAGCCTTTTTTCAGTTTTTGATGTTCATCTTTAATATATAGTCAGTCGAACAAGTAATAGTGCAGAAATGGGCTGTCTACCCAAGATAAAGAAAGAGATAAATCTTCGTTGCATACAGCATTCTTTTCTTTTGTACAATGGGCTTTATCAATAAAATAAAGCTTTCTTCATCAAGGAAACCTCTTTTAATTTATTTAGAGATGGTCTTTATCAAGCTAAGCTCCAGCAAATGGTGTTTGGAATAATAATTTATACTTTTTTTTAAGCAGCCAAGCACTTGCTATTTTTCCTTGCTGAATGGTCAGATACCATAATCATCATGTTGAAAACACCCTAATTAAGGGAAGTTGAAACCGACACACAAGCTTTCAAGAAGAAAGTTGAATTGCACATTAAAATGCAATATCCTCAATGCTGATGTTATTTTTTCCTTCCCATAGGGAACCACAGTCAGATATCCCGCGTACCTGTTGCTATTAAAGTGCTGGATGTCAATGACAACGCCCCTGAATTCGCATCCGAATATGAGGCATTTTTATGTGAAAATGGAAAACCCGGCCAAGTAAATATCTCCATGTTGTTAATGCTGAATATGTTTGTATACAACTGTCTCATATTTGATTAACCTACATTATAGTGTGCATTTGCATCATTTACAATCTGCAAAGTCATAGGCAAGAAACATCCAAATGGGAACAGAGAGGGAGTATTCTTCTTTCGGAGATGTTAATTCTCTTCCTACTTATGACCAAATTGGCTCCTGAAACGGAATGACCTGCTGTGCCAGGAACCCAGAGCCAGAAAACTATCTTTAAATATCTCGGGGTATGGATGATCATAGGGGAGGTCTTAGAGTGATGGGGCCAAAATTTTGACCTTCACATGGCGTGAAGTGAGGGAAAAGCCCATGGGAAGGCATGTTTGTTTCATATCAAATGTAGAAATAACGTATAACATTGGACCCCTAGGGAAACCAATTGCAGGAAGTGAATTTTTAAATCTGTAAAGCTGTAGCTATATTTAGATAGACATAATGTGAACAACATGTTTTAGACATGCAAGTAAAGCATCTGATAATTGTGTATTGATGTGTATTGATGGAACTTTTTTTTTAAACAACTGTCTTATGTAGCTTAGATAGGACAATGCAGACACAGAGAGAGACAGGGAGAGAGGAAGGAAGGAAGGAAGGAAGGGAAGGAGGAAGGAAGGAAGGGAGGGAGGGAGGGGGAGGGAGGGAGGAAGGAAGGAAGGAAAGAAGGAAGCGGGGAGGGAGGAAGGAGGGAGAGAGTTAAGAACGAAAACAAAACCTGCTATACTCTGAATGTCAAAATGGAAACAGTCTATGTAAAGTTCTAAAAAACACAAATGTAATAGACTTATTTTAACAAGGTGCCAAAGTACTGTATGTTTAAGAAATTTATCATTTTTCAACTTCCTAATTTATTTCTGGATGGTGACATTTTAATTTAAATAAACAGCAGCTGACAGCATGACACTGGAGTTGTTAATCCAACTATTCTTGTGCCTCATGTGGGTGTTAGGAATTCAACTTACTATTTGCCGAGCAGTTTACCTGACAAGAGTCAGATTTTTTCCACCTATGAAAGGAATAGAACTGTGGCTCTATACTTTTATTTAACTATTACAAAAGATCAAGTTGCTACTCTCTTATAAAACAAACAGTGGGCATTCTCCCTAGACTACTCTCCTGTAGCTGAAGGATTGGCATTGTTTCCATCTACCAAAAAAAGATACACATACATGTGCACACATACAAAGTAAAAGCTAAAATTCTAATAATAAAATTGAGTAATTTTAAACACTTAGACATCATAAATGTTGTTATAATCAAAATATTCACCTTCAGCAGTGATATGCCAAAGGTGACTTCTTTTTAAAAATAATATTCTAACATTAGTTTCAATGTTTCTTAATTTCATCATGTCGAATTGCCCTCTATCAGTCTTATCTTTTGAGTGTTTTTATTGGTGATCCTTTGAGGATGGAGTGTATATATACTTGGCAGCAAATATCATTTAGCTAAATTGGTGAATGCAGTTGGTGGAGGGAGTTTGATCAAAATATATGCAGGTCAGTTTCAAGGATATGGTTGTGTGGGCCAGACTGCTGCTCGGGTAATGTAGCCAATCACAGAGTTATAAGCCAGACATTTTTGATCATACAGAAACTGTCATATGCTTTAGAATTTAAATAAAACTCCATTGTTCATGCAAAACTCATCACACAAGTTCAGAGAGTCAATGGCATTGATATTTCAAAAATTACACATTGGCTTCACTTACTTGTGATATTGACATGCATGCCTTTGGACCTCCTGGAATCTGGAGGTTTACCCTGTGGATTTTGGCTGTTTCCAAGGTTTTAATGATTCCTCAGCAGTTTTTATCCTCAGAAAAAAATACATTGTTTCATCACCTTTCCTATGCAAGATCAAAATAAAAAACAAAAGTTGATTCTTTGTTTAATGATTTTTGCAAATCAACATGAATGATTCATTCTGTGAAAAAATGTTTATGTTGTGTGTGTCCACTGCACTATCTTATCCTCAAATGAATCTATTTAGGCATGTTTATTAGAGTTCATATTTACATGAAGATAATCAGATCTTTGTCTGTTCAGCATAATTTTTGGACATATGGCTGACTGGTTGATACATACGCAGTTGTTCAAATAGCTCCTGAATTCCTTGAATCCTTTGTGCTAGTCAGAACTCATGTTTGATTCATTATATCATTCCTAAGTCACTTTTAATCGCTCAAGTATCTCATTTTTATATTTAACATTTTCCCAAATTCATTTTTGTTATCCACACTAAATAGTGTTCACTTATATAAGTTCAACATAGATACACTTTCAATCATGTCTCATAATACCATACAAATGGCTGACTCACTTTGCAATTAGAATATTCATTATCACATTCATGCAAAACAAATGTCAAAGACTGAATTAGCACTAAATTCGTAGTCATCTCAATATTTTTCAACAATTAATGTCTGCTTTATAACAGCCTCAGAGAAAGGAGTGCAGGTAGCTTTGAAATGTCTAGTTTGCCTGGAAGATATAGATTTAAGGCTAAACTCGAGGGGGTCAGCTTCCTGGGAGATGATGCAGCTGAAAATCATTAGCAATAATCAAGCACAAGCCATTAAAAAAACTCAATCCGTAAAAAATCTTCTGGATTGAGTGAGCCTCTGTAAAGAGTTCTTTAAAACATCTCACAAAATGAAAACCAGTATCAACATGAACATAGAGAATTCTACTGCACTTGACTCTTTTCCGCTGGACTCATTTAAACAAAGAGTCCAAAAAAAAAAAAAAAAAAAAAGAAAGAAAGAAAGAAAGAAATGAAAAGAAAAAGAAAGAAAGAAGGGAAGCCACCTTCCTCTTCTCTAAGATAGATCTCTAGTTCATGGTACATCTGTGCTAAAATTGGCATAGGTTTACTTTGAAAGTAGAACTGGAAGTCCTGTCTCTTCCTCCCACCTTCCCATGATTCTGAAGTAAAAGATGACATTTTCTTGAATTGGTTCCCTTAAGAGAGTAACAACCACCCATGACAAAGAGAGAGAGTTCACAGTCAATATTATAAAAAATCAACGTGAATCCCTTTTGATTAGAATCCTTTTAAATAATCCCTCCATTTCAAAATTAGATGTTGATGTGGTATTTTCTGATGGCTAGTTACTCTTATTTAAAACAATTTTCCCCCAGTAGTTACAGGTAATTTATCTTAAAAGTTATAAGGTGATGTATACCTTTAGTCTCCAATTCAATAATGCCATGATATAGTCATCTACATATTACTTGGCCCTCAGTTTAACAGGATGAATAAAAAGATTCTCTCCACTTGCTCCTCTTTAATGGCCAAAGCAGAAATGAGCGTATGGGTTGAGGATTTCAAAATTAGAAGGCAAGATATCTGACTGAAAGTTCATGTGTCTAACAGGATGATAGGTTTTGATCAGACAGTAAATATTTATTGAACACAAACTGTATGCCAAGACTTGGCTGGGTACTGGGGATTTAGTGGCAGAGAAACATCAGTCTTTTCCCCTCATAGAGTTTTCTCTCTGGTAGGCACTTGATACAATTAGAAGCGGTAGAATTGCAAGAAAATACCTCAAATCCTCTGGGCAGAAAGGAGGCTGAAGAGATGAGAGGAAATGGAACTATCTTAATGAAAAGACCGCTTAGTATAGGACACATTCCACCAGAGACAGGAAACATCTATCAAGTGCTGAAAAGGAGTCAGCTGGGGATAAACCAGGTTCTGTCTGAAGAGAATGGTACTCTGGTGGGATGGGTGGAGGACCAGGTAACAGCTCCTTCAGGAGAAACCAGTATCTTCCTTCACTATGATAACACCATACTCAAAACCAAACATGAAAGAGAAATAGAGAACATCAGTGATCAGTGCTGGACAGAGGGCCTTCCATAACTCTGTTCTACATCTTATCTCCTCAATAGGGTCTTTCTAAGATTTTATTTCAGATGCTTACCTCTTGCTTACCATACATACAGAATTAGGGTAATGTGCTCCAGATGGTTCATTGACACAGGGACTGAACTGAAAATATTGTGTTTCCAGGGGTGACTCAAGGTCTCTTGTTTAGTCTCAGAGAATATTTATTGTTTGAGAATTAGTTGGCAACCGACCTCTTCAGCTATTTTTCCTTCAGGAAGGAGCTTCCCCTGTTACTATAAATAAATCTAGTGGAGTATAATTTGAGCTTCATCACCATCTATAGAAATCGAGATGTTCTATTTAGCATCAAGTTAATTACGTCTGGGTTAAAAACATACTTTGGTTTATCTCTTTTAATCCCTTCTATCTATGACCAATACTGCAGCAATATAAAGTTTGCTTATCATGGGAATATCACAGGTCAAAAAAGATAATAGCCCATACTTATAGATACGTATCTAGCCAATGCTTGTCATGTAGTAATGGATATCCACAAAATTTTAAAATCATGATTCTAATTTAGCAGTGACAAATATTTCAATAATTAGTTTCTCAGATATTACCATGGAAACACTTGTTTTATTCACAGACACACAGTGCCCAAATGAAAAATCATTCATTTATTTGTCGAACAATATTTATTGTGTATCTACAAGATGCTAAGTATTGTAATATGACCTGGGGAAACAATGTGAAAAGAACAAAAAAAAATGTTCTCTCCAATGGAATGAATGAGGAAGAGGGATAATAAAAAAACATAGAATGAATCAATAATATAAATTTTGAAAACTGGGTTGAAGAAAACAACACAGCATAGACAGAACAGAACAAAGAAAAAGCAGAGATCTACTTTACATAGTGTTGTCAAGAAAGTTACTTTTTAAAGGGATATCATTTAGGCTGAAACTGAACAAAAATGAGAAAGGGTAGTCATACAAGAAGTGGAAGCAAGAGCCTTCTAGCCAATAGGATAAGCTTGTGCAAAGACCCTGAAGGGAGAGAAACCTTGGTTTGTTTGAAAAATTGAAGACATCTGTGGCTGAGTATAGTAAGAGTAATAGGCAAATGTAATATGAGTGTAATAAGCAAGAATGAAATTGGACAAAAAGAGTATTATGTTTGAATAAAATCCATACACACACATACACACATGCAGATGCGTTCACATGCAATTAAACAGGAAGAGCATCTAGAAGGTTGTAATTGCAAAAGATAATAGTAGCCTGGCCTAAGGTGCTGGCAGTGGAGGTGGAGAGAGGTGACTGGGGAGGCTGCATGCTTCCATGAATGAAATAATACATACAGACATCTAACATGCAATCAATATCACTGTTCTGGGAGTTTGGTGTTGCAATGACATTTTACAGATATGGGGGCTGAGGCTGATAAAAGAGCAAGGGTCTTAACTAAGGCCATGAAAAGTAGGAAAGATGGGCTTCAAAGTCTATTCTTGGAGGTGCCCCAGTCCCTGTACTTTCTAGGATTTCACAATGCTTCCCAAGGAGCAGACTTTGAAATTCCATTGCCTGTGTGACACACTTTTTAGAAAAATAGTAATGCGAATAAGATTCTGATCAAGAGTTAGCACTCTTCAAAGGAACAAAAGAAAACAAACAACTCCTGTGATCAATAACACACTCTATTCAAAAGCATTCCACATAATAAGAAAAGTAGAATTACCCCTTGATAAATAGCAGCAATGAATGAGTTTGCTACCATGTTTATATATTTTTTTAGTTTCTGTTGGTCTTTTTCTAATAAATGTGAAACAATGAAATGAAATTATGGCATTTTATAACACTCATGAAACAATAAACATAGGAGATTTAATTTTAACTTTTCTGCCAGAGGGCATCTTTCAGGATCTATCTGCATACACAAGAGAGAGACAGGATTGATTTTAGAACAGATGAAATTGATGGCCTCAACAAAATGCATAAAATATGATTTTCATTTTACTTAGGTGAAGTAAGGGGAAGGTAAATTAGTGGAATGTATAAAACAATATTTGAAGAAGTCACATGTAAAAAAAAAACATTTCAAGAGAGTCATTAATAGAAGTATAACTTTTAGAGTGCAATTTTGACAGAGGGGGAAAAGCTAAAAAAACAAAGGCAAAAAAGTGAAAAAAACTCGGAATTTTTGAAGGTTTGAAGGTTTGAAACCAGCACAATCTGAGTCACAGCTCTGCCATGTACTAGTTTTGTGACCTTGGGTCTTAACTTCTGCTAGTTTAAACTCTCACATTTTAGAAGTATCTAGCTCAATATCAAGTGCTCAATAAATAATTGTAATTATTAGTATATATTTTAACTAGTTTCATAGTTTCAAAGGCAAAATATTTTATTAGTATTGTTTTTGTTGTTTTTATTGCTGTTATTGTTATATATTTATGATCCTTGATTTGGAGCAAAACACTATAAACAATGCCTAAATGGGTCAATATAAAAGAGGACAGTCTATTCCCCTGTATTGGAATAACTCTTCCTCTGATAATTTACAAGTGTATTTGTCAAGAGTGAAGAAAGGACTTGTACTTCATTCCTCCCCATATGAATCTGTGGGCTAATATAATTATTTGTTTAAAGTACAGCAGAATCAACTTACAGGAACACATACAATCTAAATCTTTTTTGAAGTCGTGTTTGCAGCCTCTATATGCTTTGGCTGAACCTCTTGCATGATTCCAAATCCACATGCTTTATTCTGGCCCTTCACCTAAATATTAGGATTGATGATCCACAGAAAAAACAATGGTATAAAGGCTTGTTTACAAATCTTGGGTTGTTACTGACTGATGTTCTCTCTTCATTTTATTTTCAACCTACAAGTTAGTAAATAAGAATTTAGATGGAAGCATGGTACGCACATGTGTATGCTTGTTTTTATTTGTTCATGGAAGCCATGGTGATGAGCACGTCTTTTTCAAGAAAGTAAAACTGACACTATAGCTATTAGGAGCTTTTAGTCTTATTAGGCTTTGTGTTAGTGACATAAATTGGGTAAGATCGGGTACCAAGAGAAGCTGATGTATTATTGGAAGGGCAGAGATGCAAATGGAATTAGTGCTATAACCACCAAGCTATGCAGACACAACACCTTCAAAAGGAGATTAAAGAGGTCTCCGGGCCTCTAAGACTCATATGGGGTTCTAGAGGATAGCGTGTCTTAAAGTGGACAGCCTGAGAAACACTTTTAGGGTATAGCATGTCAGTATATGGTATGGTGTGTGGTATGTCTGGGTGTGTGTGCGCGCATGTTTTTCCCAATAAGATTGGGAACCAACTGTATTAAACGAAATTAAAGAACATTATCTTCTACTTGTTTTGTTTAACTGTAAGATCCCCTTGCATTTATAAATACATATGAATCCCCAAAGGGCTAGAACCAAATGGTCTTGGGCATTTACCAAACATAGTCGATTATAAAATCTTTTGAATTTCCTTCAGAGAAAACTATACAACTAGTGGCAAATGGAAGCCAGCTGGAAAAATCTTGCTTCAGAAGAATAAACAATAGGATGCATTTTCAGCCTAGGAAGTAATGTTTATGATATTAATGAGGCATCAGGAAATATTCCTGTGAAGTTGTGTAGTGGAAGATGGAGAGGAGATAAGACTAAAAAGGCAGTTGAGACTTCTAAATTATGTTAAAAACTGTGGACTTTACTAATGAGGTTTTCAAAGCAGAGCAAGTGATGGAGTAATTTTTCAAAAATATTGATCATTTCAGAGATGCACAAAATACAGATGAAATATGCAGAGACAAGCAACAGAAAATAAGAAACAGGAGAAACTGGAAAATTCAAACTTTGTATAAATACATCCTTTAAGAGTCCTTGCTTTGTATCATTTTACCTTAACTTAGTTACAGTAAAGGGAAAGGGAATGAAAAAGAACAAAACTGAGGAAAATGTCAGAAGTTCTGTGGTGGGTTAATGAAGGCACAGGCCCCAAATGTCTACAGAGAGGACTGAGGACTTCACTTAGTGTTTAAAAGAAACATATACAATCTAATCTACATTCTCCTGTTGTATTTTCTATAGGTCAGACCTCTAAGATACATGCTCTAAATAGCCACCTAATACTTTTTAAAGACACGGATATATTCATGCAAAGAAATGTGACATGGGACAACACTTTGGGGAGGAAAAGAAAAATCTTGATAGAAACTGGATTGCCTTACAAATTATAAAAGAAGTATCCAGGAACTGTCCATTAAATGGATATGAGCAGCACTCATTTTGAACTATGTTATACAGTTTTGAAATAACTGAGGATAATTGGGTCATGTGGGTTTTAATATAGTTTCCTCAAATTCCTGTATGTCCTCCTTTTTCAATTAGTCATCATTGGTATAACTTGATTTCTCTTGTAGACAAAATTTGTATTTGCAAAGACCGCTCTTTCAGGGGATGGCTCTTAGCCTATTTTGTTTTGTTCCCTTCAGTTATGGACACCATTGATAATCTGATAAAAGCTCTGGACTTTTCCTTCATATATGTGCATATATAAATAATTTCATACAATTTTACTTTCATGTATCATCTTTTCCTTCCTCAAGTTGAAAACTACTGCTCTAAGAAATAGAAGCTAGTATTTCAGGAACGTTTACATTGGTAACCGGAAATAAACTATCAATAATAGGCAAAAGAATGAATAGAAAACCAAATGTTAACATTAGTAACCAGAAATAAACAATCAATAATAGGCAAAAGAATGAATAGAAAACCAAAAATTATGCTGTACTGCCTTTGATGTCTCCTCTTCTCACTCACTCTCTTTCCACCACCTTCGAAATCAAAAGGGAACCTTAATATCCATAAAGCAAAGAACATGAATGTCAAGAACGGATAAGTTCATCTTTATGCACTCTCCAAAATATTGGAAGTCTAAGCCCCAATTCAACTGAAGTACACGTGCAGAAGATATGAATGCCAGCAAGATTTTGAGGCAGTCTGACATGCGGGGCAGGAAGATGTAGGGAGTTTGTTATCCAATTTACTTGGGATCAGATGTTACAATGTCTTTGATGCACTAGAGTTCTGATAAGTCTCTTCATACCTACCTCTCAAAGTTACGTAAGAATTAGTGGTGATGCTAAAACATGCCTGACATGATTTATTTATTCATCCATTCATTTACTCATTTAGACAATACTTATTAAAAAGCTACAATGTGCCAGACACTGTTCTAACAGCAAGCGAGAGGGGGGAAAAAAACCCAACTCATCATCTAAGAACAAATCAATGAACAATAACTACAGGAACTCACAGGGAATATTCTAATAGATTCCAAGAGAGTTTTAAGGTTGTCAACAGATCAGATAATCAGAAATGTGTTTGCTGGCTGCTTGCCTTTTGAAAAGTTAATAATGACAGTGAAACCTACTACTATTAAATACTTTTGAGTTACTATAAAAATCTAAAATAATGTTTAATAAACTATATTAATTAAAGCGATCTGAGGTTTAGCATTATTGATAAACAATGAATAGTTTTTTAAAAAAGAGTCAGAATTATGATATGGCCGACAGTTCTAAAAAAAAATTTCTTTTCAGTTTTATGCTTAGAAAGGTCATTTGATTTCAAATCAGTACTCTCAAGAAATAGATCAGAGTCTGCTCCCATGGAAATTCAAGTATTGCCCTGAAATTCATTTCCTTATGCCCAATCTCAGATATGCTTTGTTTTTCTGATAGAGAAGTATATTAGCTTTTAGCTTCCTTTGAAATTAATCCACAATAAGTTATCAAGCATTAGATTTTTCAACTGCATCCTAACTTTATTGCTAGAAAGGAAAATATTTAAGCTAAATGCTGTATATTTACTACTAAAAATCTATGACCTCTTCAGAAATTTTTATATCATTTTCATGAAATAGTTGTCCAATTACTTACAAATCAACTGATGTCAAAGTAGCTCACAGTGGGAAATGCATGCAGTTTTCATTTGCCATCAACTCAGTGTACCTATAAAATCTGCTTGTGTGGAGGTGCACTTCCTTGAATAAATCCATTCTTCTTTTTCTTCTGTTGTTTAAAGCCAAATGTGTTCAGATGTTATTACATCAATGAAAATTTCAGCCTTTTAAATATGGGTAACTTAATGCATTTTAATAGCATAAAGTCCTTCAAGTGATCTACCAGGCATCTACTCTAAGAGAAAATGATCAGACAGTGGCCATTGCATTAAAATAAAATGAAGTTTCAAAAATGGTTTAAACCAAAGTCTTAACCATATCCAGTTCATAGGATATTTGGAAGTTAATTTAAAGATTCACCATTTCATCACTTTTTTCCCAACACATCATGCACTGATTTTGATGTGAACTTGACAGTACCAACTCTTCTAATGAACAGTAATAAGAGACCTATGGACACCAATCTTCTCCCTTGACTCAAAAGAGTGGATCCCAGGCTTAAGCATGCATCAGAATCACCTACAAGACTTTAAAATGCAGATTTCTAGGCCCTGTCCCAAGACTTTTTGGTTCAGCAAGCTCAAGAAGTTGCATGTCTAACAGATTTCCTGGCTTAAATAAATGGTGGAAAAAATATTTATTGCAGATGTAATATTTAGGCCAAACTTCTGAGATGTGGTATGACAGGTAATTATACTCATTTACTTCAGGTAAGCTAAATTATTGCCTCTTTTGTTTTGGTTGTGAGGGCGTAACATGTAGATTCACTCGCCAGCACGTATGAGTCTTTTTCACGCAGATGACTTAGAAATATTAGAAATGGTATTGCTTGTAGGAGCTCTATCCATTAAATACACCTTAAGAATGCTCTTAGTTATGAATGATTCCCACCCCAGAGTATAAGACATCCTCTTTTTTTTTTTTTTTTAAGTGATGTTGAGCATCTTTTCATGTGTTTTTTAAAAATATCTTTATTGGAGTATAATTGCTTTACAATGGCGTGTTAGTTTCTGCTTTATAACAAAGTGAATCAGTTATACATATACATATGTTCCCATATCTCTTCCTTCTTGTGTCTCCCTCCCTCCCACCCTCCCTATCCCACCCCTCTAGGTGGTCACAAAGCACCAAGCTGATCTCCCTGTGCTATGCGGCTGCTTCCCACTAGCTATCTATTTTACATTTGGTAGTGTATATATGTCCATGACACTCTCTCACTTTGTCACAGCTTACCCTTCCCCCTCCCCATGTCCTCAAGTCCATTCTCTAGTACGTCTGTGTCTTTATTCCCGTCTTGCCACTAGGTTCTTCATGACTTTTTTTTTTTTTCTTAGATTCCATATATATGTGTTAGCATATGGTATTTGTTTTTCTCTTTCCAACTTACTTCACTCTGTATGACAGTCTCTAGGTCCATCCACCTCACTACAAATAACTCAGCTTCGTTCCTTTTTATGGCTGAGTAATATTCCATTGTATATATGTGCCACATCTTCTTTATCCATTCATCTGTTGATGGACACTTAGGTTGCTTCCATGTCCTAGCTATTGTAAATAGAGCTGCAATGAACATTTTGGCACATGACTCTTTTTGAATTATGGTTTTCTCAGGGTATATGCCCAGTAGTGGGATTGCTGGGTCATATAGTAGTTCTATTTTTAGTTTTTTAAGGAACCTCCACACAGGTCAGAATGGCCATCATCAAAAAACCTACAAACAATGAATGCTGGAGAGGGTGTGGAGAAAAGGGAACCCTCTTGCACTGTTGGTGGGAATGTAAATTGAAACAGCCACTGTGGAGACATCCTTTCTTTGTTTGCTCTTTTTCTTCACATGTGCTCACACACTTCAGGAATGATTTCTTCAACAGGCGCACTTGGGAGTAGAAGTCTTTTTGAAGCAAAATTGGGTAAAGGGAGAAGACGATGCTACATGTGCTCACAAGTAACTTTTCCCCCCTTTGTTCTTCATAACTGCCTAAAAGAAGGCTCTTGACAAATTATTCTGTTACATATTTGTACATGTAGGTTGTCTATAAAAGAGTCATCTGTGTTTCACAGTTTTTTCCCTTGTACTTTAATTCTTTCTTCTTTATAAAACTAGAAGCCCAAGGAATCTCTCTGCACCTAAATGTCAAGGCAAATATGCTAGTTGTTTAGATATAGTAAATATAATTGCTTTCCCACCTAATCTGATGGAAGCGAGGCCCCTGTTTGTGTAACATCTAAGTTGTTACATTATCAACGTGCTGTGTCATGAATAAATGGCAGTGACCTTAACAAAAAATAATAATGATGATGACTAATACTCGTTGAACAGTTACTAGGAACCAGACACTATATTAACAGGTTGACATGAATTTACATAAAGAATTAAAACGACCCTATGAGAAAAGTATTCTTCTTATTTAAAGTTTAGGAATACAAGAATACTGAGTTTCAAAGAGTTAAGTAAATCCCTCCATTTCATGCAATGAGTAAAGGATAAGACTATGACTTCTATCAAGGCAGCTTTATTTCAGAGTCCATCAACTTAATGACTGTCTCACTGTCTTCACCATGAGTTATATTTTGTGCTATTTTTTGTTATATTGTTACTCAAGCTAAGTACAATTATAAGACATTTCACAAGGTCTTTAACAAGAGTAAAACACCTACAAAGTAGGAGTATGTTCCATTTACAAAAATGGAGAAATAGAGAATGAGAGAAGTTATTTCATTTATGCCCCAAATAACCTTGATGCACTGCTTATTGTATAGCATGTGGGTGATACAATGCAAAACTTCACAGCTATTGAAAATGTTCTTAAATTGTGGTTCTCATCTTATTTAGGTGATAAGTTATAAGGCAATGATGTCCCTTTCTCAAAAAGAAGTGATCCATTTTTTTCTCTTTAATGATACTGGCAAAGTTCAATGGCACATAATTGTTCAAACTGACATAACATTAGGCATCATAATTATATTCTCTAAATTTCACAAACCTAAGAGTATTTCCCTGTTAATTTTTTACGGTAAATCTGATTATACCCTTGACTGTCATGCTTCATAGGCATTTTTTTTTTTTTTGGTAGAAATTATGTTGTAACTATTTACAGTAGTAGTATAAGCTATAATTTTTACTACATTAGCTGTTGCCCAGTGTTTCATATTGAAGTGATTAATATCACAGACTCATAAATATGAATTATTAAGCTAATTCTCTGACATCCCAAGGAACAACTTAGCACTAAGCTAATGCAGCTTTGCAAATGAAATAAGCACATTCAACTGGCACCAATTCTGAGTATGTATATCTATCCAAACAGTTCTCTGCACGGTGGTAATTCTTCTAATCCCTATAATTTATTCATCTCAGGATACACTCCAAAGCATTGTTTGCATGTGTTATCCACTAGCTTTAAAAACAGTATTCATTATTGGGAGGGAACAGATGCAACTCTTCAGAAAGGTTTGTGGCAGTGATGTTTGTGCCAAGGAACATTCTATTTGGCAAACACTTGTAACCTAATGAGTAAAATGAAAGAGGAGTTGTGAGGATTCAAGATTTAAGTACTTTACCTCCAAGATCCTCCCAAGAGCCACACTACAATCACTGTAACAATTCCAGATTTCATTCTAGAAGCCCGTACATACTCAAAGTGGAAAGAAGCCTGTAATTGCCCAGTGGAATTTTCAAATACCCTTAAATTTGTTATTTCAAGCCACAGATACCAAATAGACACAAAAGTAATGACCCTAATTTTCATCAACTTATCAAAGCTAGGTTTTAAAGTGATGAATGTTTCTCCTTATTCTTGGTGTGAACCATCCATAACAACTTAGAAAACTGAAAAATATTCCTTGGGCCAAAGTATCACTCTTCTAAAGGAATGTCACTCAGCTTTTAAAGGCAGTGCAAGCCCTCTGATGTCATCAGAAGTGCTGACGCCAAGTTTTATGTTACAGGTCATTCAAACAGTGAGTGCCATGGACAAAGATGATCCCAAAAACGGACATTATTTCTTATACAGTCTTCTTCCAGAAATGGTCAACAATCCGAATTTTACCATCAAGAAAAATGAAGGTAAATATATTAGCATCATGAAACAGGGTAGAATATACATTGGAAAATAGGATGTGATTTCATAATTTGACTGAAAATATCAGTAGAATAATTTTTCTTCACCTATGAGCAGTTGAAACTTAGCTTATCAGCCTAAAGGCATGGTAATTACGTCACTTCCTCTTTCCAATATTGAAACAATAGATAAGGGAATTGTGAATGTGCAAGTTAATTTTATCCCGGAGAATACCTCAATCACCTTACTTTAAAAAAAAATGGACAGTAAGATTTAACCCCTGTGAAAGTTCCAGTAATTTTACTGAGATATCTGATGTTATCCAAGTACATTATACCGAGATATCTGATAGAGGAGGGCCTGGCTTATACTTTGCAGTTGTTAAGTTTTGATTGAATGTTTACCAAGTCTTTAGGGAAAGCCTATTCTAATTTCGTCTGGTTTGTGGGTACACATTAGAGGTATTTGATTTAAGCCTGTACCAACTTTGACAATAGCAATTAGATCAGAAAATCCTTCTTGAAGGACACTCCTTATCAGTATTATTTTGGGGCTAATATGAACTGATTTTATTGTTAAGTCTTTTACTCACAGAAAACATTTAATCCATTTCATTATTTCTTGAGAACCAAGCTCGGATTAACCATTTCCCTTAACTATTGTCTATTACATATGAAGGTCATAGATCATTTTAAAAAAGTCTATCTCATCTGTGTATTTTTCTTTACTAAGCTGCTGTACATTTAACAAGGATTTTTAGCTGTCTATTTTGGCTCAGAAGTATTTAAGCCTTAGTTTCAGCTGTTTTAGAATGATTAGCAGAATAAATGTATCATCTGGGGCTGTCTTCTGGCTTTACTATGGGCATTTGTTTAGATTTATGAATGGTCTATATAAAAACCATGCTCAATTTGAAGAGTAAAATTTGGCTCATGACATTTGGTTTATTTTCTCTGTTCTGTTTCAAGGAGGTAGTGAATTCTGGTAAAACTTCCTTTATGAAGTGAAATAACATTTTATGGCTCTTGTTAAATATATTCTGGCCTTACCCTTTAACAAAATGCTACTTAGTTCTTTGGGGATGCTTTGATAAAGTGGATGCATCACAGAAAAGGAAATGAGAAAGCTATTATATAGATATTACTCACTCAGCTGGCTTCCACTATTCTCAACATTAAGGAAATGAAATCTTGATCTTTCTCCTCAGCAGAGGAGTTACATGTGTTAGCCTCCCTGAATTAGGAGCTCTAATCCAAGTACATTGTCTTTGTTTTTTGGATAACACTGCCAACATTTCTTTTGTTGTGGAAGTCCCGTGACCACGCCTAAGATGAGAGCCCCCTAGGAAATTCCAAACTGAGCTGAAAGTCTGTGCAGAAGTGTGAGCCATGCTTACTTTGATTGTGAGCTAATAGGTATTAGTCATTATTTTTGCATATCAAATGCCCTACATTTAAAGATTCTCTGGGAAGAAGTGTTTTCCCATCCCAAAGGTCTGAGCTCCTTGGCACTTTCTGTGCATTCTGCAATTTCAAGATGTGCCCATTACAGGTATGGCCCGTCAAAGACACTGCATAAACATATGTTGGATGAATGAGAGGTAGTTACTGGGTGCCTGTGAAAGTGTAGTTTTGTACTATATTTATTATGCCCTAAACCCTTTAAAGAGGAGATTTTAGTCCTACAGTGGATGAATTTCAAGTGTTTTCTCTAATTTTTAGAATTAGTACAAAGTAAAAGTTTGTACACCTAGGAAAACTCTTCGTGCCCCATCACACATTTCAATAAACCCTGTAGTAGAATATTTAAAGGCATGTGGATTATCTGTTTTATCTTGAAACTAGAAAATAGGATTTAAGTTTTGACTTACCTCACAGGTGTGTGTGTGTGTGAAATAATTGCAAAAACAAAAAGATGCTAGGTATCACAAAATGGACAGAAAGAACACTCTCTGTGCCATGATTGTTTATTTAAAATTATGTGTTGATTTATTTTGCAAAGAGTGACCATATATTGCCCCAACTGGGATATTTTTTAAAGTGAAAGGGGTTGCTATTTATATTTATATTTATGCCTAGAAACACCATAAACCAGGACTGTCTTGTGGAAACTAGGACATATGTTCTCTGTGATTTTGGATTTAGGATCCAAATATTCAACATCTCCATAGAATAAATCATGAACACAGGTCTTTGGAACAGATATGTCAAGTTTATACTCTATCTCCCTTTTCCTGGATCAGAAATACATGAGTTTTGTTTCACTTTTTTGGCATCTGGATAGTTTCCATGAAAGTAGGAAAAAAACACAGTTTGTCTCCTCTTAACATTTAGAAACAAAGCAATGGAAAGAAGTTTTCAGGTTTAAAATGGTAGAGATATACTGATAAGAAGGTAGATAAAAAGATCTCTTATGAGCCTGTTACTCATTCCTTATTAATGATGAGAGAACACAAAACAACCAAAAAAATTCAAATACTAGACATTATTTATTTTAAAACTATGGTATATTTGATGTTTGAAACATGAGAGAATCAAATGATAAACTCATATTCAGAATTGTTTTTCCTTCTTCAGATGGACTTTAAAATGGTCAATAGCTGATGTCTCTCCACTGAGAACTTCATGATTTACAAGTCCTAGCCCACCAGATGAAGGTTAATATTTTGAGAGAGCCAATATATTCAAATCCATAATTGACAAGTGGATGAACCCTCTTTTTAATTGGATCTTTAAGGGAGATGGTTTCAGTATTTGGCATTTTCTAAGAAACTTGCAGCATGTCTTTCAATTCGAAGTTGCTGTGATCATTCTCCTCTCTCATACAGCTTGGTCCTTCTGCAATTTTCAGCTGACTAATTCATAATCAAAACCAAAATGAGATAGAAATTAACTGTCTCTTGTCTCCTATACAGTTGAGTGATTTCATAAATAATTCTCTTTCTGAATATATGAGAATTATATTTCTGCCAGAATAGGAAAGCAAACTTCAATACAGATAAAGGTGAAAACAAAGGTCAAAAATGTGATGAGTCACTCACATCACATGTACACACCAAACAACCACAACACCTTGAATCTTCTCAATTATACAGCTCAGACATCGGTTTCTTCATCTTCCAGTTGGATGAATTTATAAACAAAAGGAGTTTGACTGACAGCATTTCAGTGTTGGCTTCCATTCTAATTGTGAAAACAGAAGATACTCAGCAATTACATATTAACAAGTCAGGGAAGATAAATGAACCTCTTCCAGATACAGAAATCTCTTGCATGCAGAAAATTTGAGGTCGGCAGAAACATGATCTTTGCCAGCCTGCATGTTGTAGTTAAAAGATTTGATTGAAATTGCCAGAAAGCAGGCTGGAGAAATGGGAGTCTTCATGTTTTATACTGAAATATTTGAATCACATGTATAGAGAAATAAGAATAAACGTAAAACTCTGCCCTAAAGAGGGTCTGTGGGAAGGAAAGACGTAGACTTGGCCTCAGTTATAGCTTGATTAGGCTTAAGGAAAGACAGAGGGGGAACCAGAGTATCTGATGACACTAATATTTTTTTTTTCTCCTCTTGATGACTCTTTTTTAACCAAAATTCTATTAACAAGAACCTTACTCTAAAGGCACGATTGTGATAATTAATTTAGATAATGGAGATGCTGATTAGAGCTGTGAAATAAGTGTGTCTTGGGTTATCTCACTATCCATTCCATGGTTAACCTGTTTAGAGTATAATTCATGTTTTGTTTGGTGGGGCTTCCATCTCAACTCAATGGCCAACTTCAATCACTATGTGTTTCATGTCTTTTTATCCTCTAGAAACATCCCTTGTGAGAATACTGACTGCAGGCAAGTTATTTTAAGCCTCAGTTTCGTCATCTGTAATACCAGATACTACCTATCTACCCCTTAGGTGTGCTTTGATGGATATGAGTAACCGAGGGCTTAGACAGCTATTATCCCAATGTCTGGCACATAGAAAAATACTCATCATGAAATGGGACAAGATCCTATTTATGTGAATCCATTAATTCCTAAATTTCCATGCTATGTTCCATCTCTTCATGGAAGAGATGGCTTATCATTCTCAACCAGGTCCCTTTGCAGCTTTAACTCTGTTGATTTTTGAATGTTGTACAGTAGTTCTGAAATTGGCCTCACTGATAGTTGTGAAACTAGTGATCCTCACTAGTACGCATTGCAATGTATTGCAGTCTAAAGGGCATTATCATAGAAACATAAAAGGGAAAAAAATAGGAAGATGAGAAGGTGGGGAAAGAACGAAAATATTTACCAGCCACGTAATAGCTGGGATTCCTGGACCTGGTTTTAAATATGCAGGCTTTTTTTTTTCTCTCTCCTTTGCCAATATTAAACTCAGCTTTCTCCATTAAATGGCTAATCCCAATTTCCAATTTGTTAAGATGACATTCCATTCTAGCATATCAAGTTGTTTTAAATCATCCACAACCTCCCAACACACAGACTCTGTGGGAATCATTTTGTATAAGCTGGAAAATTAGTCTTCCTTTGCTTTTTTGAATAATGTCAACTTAATTCAGACGCCTCTTGTCCCAAAATTAAAATTTACTGCTTGAAAGTGGAAGTGGGTTTCCCACATTCCAAGCCAGCCAGAGCTGGTCCTCTGCCCTCCATCCTCTCTCCAGCTGAATCCTCATGCATACCTCTCCTGTATTCAGGATGTTGGTTTCCAGGATGACAGAGTCCCTTGTTCCTCCACCTTAAGCCAGCTCTGCCCCATCTGGGCTGAATTAGACCTGAAAAGCCTTCCTTGATTATCCACACAGCAAAGAGGGCCTTGGTAAGCCAACTGTCCTCTTCCTGGACACCATCAGTCTCGTTAAATTCTTCCATTACACCAAGCTGCTTTGCAACTAACAGGGGACTTTCCTAAATAACATCTCTTTCCTCAAGTGGTCTTTAAAAAGCCTCCATCCCTCAGTGACAGTGGATTCATTATTATTGGGTTTCTCAGGCTACCATACCTAAGCATCAAGTGAAAACTGTGTGCTTGGCTGAGTGTGATAATGAATACCTATACACGCATGCTTCTAATATGGTGACCCTGTCTACTCTGCTCACATAGTAGACTTTTCCACAGCATCAAACATTGATAAGAGGTCTTTTTAGTATACGGTGTTAGCTTTTACCCATATGAAGTAAGGTGTTTTTCCTCAGTGTTAAATCGTAAAAGGTGGTGCTCAATTTGCATGAAACAGAAGGGCCAACTGGGATTCCGAATATGCAGAATAGCATTATGCATACATGATCCAAAAAGGCTTCTGCTTCAGTAATTCATAATTTATTGTTTATGCTTCCAGCAATGTTTCGTTGATAAAAAGCCATTTATGTTTCATTTTGTTGTTTAAACTGTAATTAAGGACGATGTGCAAGCTAAGAAAAATAGATAACAGATCTGTACTTCCACTTTCTGAGTTCAGTGTGACTGTATAGCTTGGTTCAGAAAACTAGATTTTCTTTGCTTAAGTAGTTTTTAGAAAACTCTTGTTATTTTGTATCGTCTCAGAAGCTTTTTTGTATGTTTGTTTTTTTTTAAATCATAATACAAGAGTACCCTCAGAAGCTAAGAATTTCCTTTGCAAAAACTGAAAATCCTAAAATTATTGCTCTGGTCAGACATAGCACAGCACAGTATCTATTTTTCAGTGTATGTTATAGAAGACAGTTCAGTTCTGAGATTGCTGACTCCTATGGATGTAATTTAGATACACTGCATATGCTCGTGTGTGTTGTTGTCCGTATGCTATTCAAAGTTATGAATTGATTCAGAGCTTTGCTGTCAATTTGCTAGCAATCTTTTCTGGTTCTTACAGAGGATTCTAATTCTGAGGATTTTTGAAAGAGAAAAACGAAGAGATAAATGGGCACATGGTTAGTTATCTTGAAGTTATCTCAGTTATCTTAAAGATACCTTATGGGATATAAACTTTTTTTTAGAATTTTGCTTTCTGAGACTTTTGCTTCAAAAGAAAAATAGAACAATGAAGGAATAGATTGAACATTAGGGGAAGTAAAAAGAATTACTCAGAGAACTTTTTTTTTAATTTATCAAATCTTGTTTGGACCACTTTGTTGTTTGTGTCATTAAAGAATAATGGTATTTATTGATTTATCATCTATTTGCAAGCATGAAAATAGGCCTGGGGATTTTGTGTGTGCCAAATAAACATGACTGTCCTTTGGTAAGAACAACCAGATATTAAAATCGGATGTGGAAACAAAATGAGCTGTCAGTCTATGCAAATTTTCCTTTTCTAAAAAAGTATTAAATGTAGTTGACAATCATTTCATCTCTTTTCAGCACAGAAGTTTAAATTTTGAATTAATTTGAGTACTTTATAGACACAACATTAGGCATATGTGGCATTCTGTCTAGGGATGTGACCCGAATATCACACCATGTGCTTTGGATCCTTCAGTTTATTACAGTGTATAGAGAAGGCAGAGAAATAATTTGGAAACAGTAAAGGGGACACTTGCATAGATAAACATTTAAAAAGTTGACTTGGGATGCATTAGAATGAATAATAAAAGAGAGAGCCCTTGTGGAATACAGAATAGCACAAGCTTCCTGGTTAAGAATATTTAGTTTTGAATCCTAGCTCTTCTGAACATGAACTGTGAGAACTTGCACGAATCACTGAATAACCTTGAGCCTTTATCTATAAACTGAAAGTAATAATTATCCCTATGTTGTTTTGTATAAGGAAATATTAATTTAAGTAAAAAAATAAAAACGTGCTTAGTTTAGTGTCTGGTAAATAGAAGGCACTCAATAAATATTAGTTTCCTTCCTCTTTTTCTCTCCTTCTTCTACAAATTTGTGAGCCCCCTGAATCTCTCTCATTCACCCAGTGTAACAAGCAAAAATATTAAAAAGGAACCTAAAATAAGGATTTGGGTGATAAGTAGTTATATGCTGTTCAACTGTCCCTTACCTGAAAGGCCAATAATTGAACCTACCGGTAAACACTGACCATGAGTAAAGCAGGGGGGAAAGGAGAAATGGGAAAGAAGAGTATTTGGGTAACCTAAGTCGTTCTTTGAATATAACCCTCATTACCATAACATAATCAATGGATAAAAATAAAGAGTACCTAAAAATTGTAGGTTTCCACAGGACTTGATCCAATTGCATATAGCTCTCTATATATTGGCAAATGGGATATTTAAGAGTTGATAGAATGATAAAATTTTTGAGCTAGTAGCACCTTATTAAATAGCCAGATTATGAAGATATTAGATACTAGATAGAGACTTCAAATGTATTTTTAAAAAATCAATAGCAGTGTGCTTTAAAAAGGCAATGATTAGAGACATCTATCACCCCAACTTTATTTTCCATCACTCTCTCCCTTCTACCTTGTTCCCATCTTATACATCCTTTAGGTTGAACACGCAAAACCAATTATGTTTTTTATATCCCTTCCTTTTGTCTGGAATATACATCCTCTGCTCCCTCTACTTTCCATCTAGCTAATTTCTAGTCATTCATAACAACCCAGGTTCCCCTCATCTGTGAGCAGAGCAATGGAGTGCTTAATGGTTTCTGTGAAGTTTGCTTTGCTTTTCTCTGCAGGACTGCGATAACTGCTCAGGTAGACACGAGTATCCGTCTTGAGTCAAGGAGTATCTCCTCCACTGTCCTCTGAGGTTATTGATAACACACCGTATCTTTATTCACTCATATATTCATTCAATACCTATTTATTTAGCGCTTACCACATGCAAGGCACTACTTCGGAAATTCAAAATAAAACAGTGAATCAAATATACACTTTTGTTTTTGTCCTCCTGTACAGAGTATTTTTGTTTTCCTTAGGACTCAGTATTATACTAATTTGAATTCTCAGAGAGAACAGCTATAATTTAACATGGCTTTTTGTCATACAATGGAGAAATTCACAGGCTAGCCTGCAAAATACTATGATATGAGGAGGAATGATCACACATTCTAGTTTCCATACTGTCATAAACAATGTTCCCTTTTAAATCTTACCCAACTTGTGAAACTGGTTCTATATAGAGTTAGGTTTTCCTAGATTCCATCTCTCCCATCTTTACAAAGCATTTGGCTGATCGGGGTGGTGACACACATCTGTAGTCATGAACACATGGTTCTCCTGTGAGTTTCAGATTGGTGTCCTCATGATTCCTGAGCTTAGACAAACTATGCTGAACTATACTCTTTAATGCTTTTCTGCTTGCAGAGTCAAATCATTTTGGTGAGCTCTTTCCAAATTCACAGTGATCCACAGTCATCACTGCAATTTGTGCTGCAGCACTGTGAGCTGGGGCTGATGATTCTATTTTTGCAGGTTTATTAGAATCCATTCTAGTTTAGATCCAAGTCTCCCTGTAAATAGTTCATGCCTTTTCCAGTTGCTATGCATAGCTGGTTTAGAGACCTGTCAGTTAATATGTTTTAGCTAACTTTCAATGTAGTATAATGTTTGTTGAGGGCCCCTGGCAACTAGAGGATGGTATTGTACTGATTTCAGGACATCATGTTGGATTCATTTTCTATCTGTTGCCTGTTCTGTTCCCTAAGCTGCCACCAGAATGAATGGGCTGATGCACTTCCTAGAGGAAGATAGTAATTGTTGTCCTTGGACCTCTTTGGGTTACTCATTGCCTTCGCTTTCATCCTAGTAGATTGCCTACTAGAATTTCCTCCCTCTATTGCTTGAGTATATTATTCTCACACTTTTGAAGGCTGTTTATCTTAAAGCAGTCTGAAAAAAGGGTGATACGGTACCTGGTGTGCTGAACACAATCATCCTTCTCTGAGTTTCCTGCTTTCATTTGGCCAGACAGGCATTGCTAGTTTCATCAAGGTCACACTGTGATATACTTCTCCCTGGACTTCAGTTTCCTCTCACACAAAATGAATAGGTTAGGGCTGGGAGCTAAGGACTCACCTGTTCTAACATACTGAGCGTGCAAACACATGGTATGAGGAGAAATAGTACAAACTTTGAAATCAGACAAGTCCCGCATCCACCAATTAACAAAGATGTGACTTTGGACAAGGCTTTTAACTTTCTGTAACAGACCGTGTTTAACTATGTCAAAACAAAATTGCTGTGATGAGCAAATGAAAGAATGTAGGATAAATGCCAAGGGCAGTACCTGAACTTAGACACTCTATGTATTTTGTCTTTATCAACCTTCAAAAGAAATAATGCAAATGGAAGTGATCTTTACATTAGAAATTATTATACCAAATCTCATCCACATTAAAATACTGGATAGTATTATTAAAAGATATGCTTCTACAATATTATAGGTTTTATATAACCCATTGAGCAGGTTTCTGGACATATTATAGAATTAAATTATTACCCTACATCAAAATAACTCAATAATGTATGATACATGGTTCCAATAGTTCAGAATTTGGTAAGTCTTGCTTATCTTCTAAGGCTGGAGACAAGGAAAGTTAAGAGTTTTATGAAGGTATTTAATTATTGGATTCAGTTTTGATTTACAGAAAAATCTCTCAAAAAGGTAGAGTTTGAATTAACTTTTACAGAGATAAGAACACAGTTTTGGGTAGAGGTGCCTGTCAAAGTTAAGGAAGAATGATCAGATATATGAATAGTTTACTTAAAGGAGAAATAGGGAATGACCAAAAACGTTTTAAAAAGAAAAATGCAGTGAAACATTTTGTGGAGATTCATAAACTCTATCATCATAAGAGTTAGCTTGATTCCCCAAAATAAATTAGTGAAGTAGTTCTTCATATTTTGAGTATATCTGCATCTATTCTCGACGTTTTTCATAGGATAAAAAATGTGTCTCACACTTTGAAGAGGTTTTTCCACACACACTCATGCATGCACACAAAGTTTACTAATGGCCCTAGGAAGTAAATCGATATAAACACACATTATGTAGATCAGTAATAGATATATTTAAAATTTTTTTCTCAGTGCACAGTTTTAAATCTTAAAAATAAAAAATAACTTTGGCCATATTCTGAAACATATTGTGAGTTGACATAAAACTTGCCTTTGTTATGAATGTTGGTAGGCTAAAGTTCAATAAAGAAAGTTTTAGAATGGTTAAGAGACAATTATCTAGAATTCATTATCTTTTTTGCCCAAAGAAAGAGAAGTAAAATGTATGCAGGTAATTGTATAAAATTCACATTTTGACTGGGTAGGCAAGAAACAAGAAGAAAACCTATACCCCTATATTAATCCTGTTATAGCTTTTCTGTCTTTCTAAAATATTTATTCTAAAATGGATGTTAAATTTTGTAAGAACTATTTTTTTTCAAGGAATAATCTAACATTACATAGCATGAAAACAGAATTGCTTACAAAATAACTTTCATTGAGAAATATAAAAAATGATTTTAAAGATTAGAAAGCATGCTTACATCTATCTCTATTTAGGATATTTTTTAAAAGTCCTGTGGTTATTTTAAGACAAATCTGTACTTTCTTACTCTGCATGGGTTATATATCAAATTGCAAAAAAAAATAGCTAAAATTTATTGAGCACCTATTATTTCAGGTAATTTACATAATATCTATCTATCTATTACTATATATATTCAGGGTGAGTATTGTTATTGCCATTTTACACATGAGGAAATTGAAGCTCAGATATGCTCACTGACCTACCAGGTACAGAATGCAGCTTGCTACCAAGCTTCTAAAGCTACATTCTCACCAGTAGCACCTGCTGCCTTTCAATGCCTTACACTATACTTCTAGAACATTTGCTCAGTAAAACTGTTGATATTTCATTTATAATTTTCAAACACTTGCGCCTTCTTTTTTCAAACTATAGAACGTTAGAAACCAATAGCTAAACATCAGAGAAGATTGTCACAGTATTAGTTAGAGAAAACCTGGAAACATCAAAAAAGAATACTAAAACAAATGATTTACTGTAGATATTGCAGGCCTCCACAAAAAATTATTATGCCTACTGCTTAGTGAGCATCTACTACATGCCAAGTGTGATTCTAGACTGTGTGTGTCTGATCCTCACAATGGTCTTTGAAATTCATTACACTGATACTGAGTTATTAAGAAACAGAATAAAGCATTTGTTTCCTATGCTTAGGAAGAGAACAGTGACTCTTGTATTGGGCTAATAGACCTGGTTCAGTCTTACACAACTTTCCACCCTAAATTTAGTGAAGATATAGAAAGATATCTTTCTATATAGGTATAGAAAATGATATAGAAGATATAGAAAAATGAAAGCCACAAAAACTGACTGATAGTCAACATGTTGCCAAAATCTGGAAGGACTGTCTAATTAAAAAGGTGAAAGATCTTGCTGCATTATCCTATTCAATGTTCATACATAACCACTCAAATATATACACAATGCATTAGGACAAAGAGAACACAGGTAAATCATTTAAACTTTTTTTTAATACAAAGAGTCTAAAATGCATTAAATGGAAAGAAAAAGCATTTAGAAATATTTACTATTTTTTGGAAATGGGACTTTTGTAGTACTTCAATTCCACATAAGCAGTTTTTACATACTTTTTAAAACACTTACATGATCTAAAGCTAGGGGCACATAAATACTTGACCAGTGCCTAGATTAGTATCCTTTCTTCCTTGGATATTTCTAGGGTTATTATGTTCATATAGAACAAAGTAGGGACTTAAACTAGGGCATTGGACCTATACCTCAATATAGTCTAGTGAATCATTTGCAGTGGAGATAAGCCAATCATAGTGGCCTGAAACCATATCAGGCCAACACACTATCTTTGCCTTTTTCTGATTGAAAGCCTAAACTCTAATCTGATGCCTTAAAACTTTAATGTCACCAAATATAATATATTGTTAATGAGATGCATCATTAACGTATATCCAACTAAGAAAAATAATGTTCCACTAAAAAGCTGACAATTAAATACAGTGTGCCCTCAACTATAATACACACCCATATTTCACAGATATTGCAATCAATACGGTATTCTGATTAATAAACCTGAAGAAAAGCACATTAGCTTCTAAAAAGAACTGGAGGAAAAGAACAAGAACCTAAGTACAAAAATAATGCTGGGTATAAAGAGTATAAGCAAACTCTATAAGTAAAAGCTATAAAGAAGCACATTTCCAAAGGCAGTCATCATTTTTATTATGTTACTCACTTGCTTAATCCCTTAATACAATGTCTTTCAAAATAAGCAAAGCACCATTAACAAGGAATTACTTATTTCTCTCAAAGCACAATTTCCAATGTTGGAATTGTAAAATGAGAATTTAAAATCCAAATCTTGGCTGTGCAAGATTCTCCTGGAAATGCATTAGTGGAGTATGTGCTGGGTCTTGTTTGTAAGTATAGAACATGGAGTTTTAGCATCATAAAATTTCTCTCATCAGGGCCTTTCCTCCTCAGAAGGGTGACGACAATGAGCAGGTGGTAGAGAACAGGAAAGGAGCAGGGGTTTTTAGTATCATAATTCAGGTGGACCAAGTAGCAAAGTTGGTGGGACCTTACAGGAGGAAAGAAGGAAGCAGGTAAGAATGGAATTTAAGGGGTTAAACTAGCTATATAAAACCTTCCCTGAAATGTATCCTAGGTCTCAATATGCTGATCCCAAAAAGGGATAAGAAGGGTCAAATTAGTGAGGATGATATGACAGCAGGAATTTCCAAAACGTAAAAAAACTTCTCACTAGTAGGGATGTAGATGTTCCCACCTGTGACTCTCCTTCTTAAGAGTAGCACCCAGCCAAGGTGATTGTTCCATGGGTACCTATGTCTCCATAGGAGGGCAAAGATGAAAAGAACAAAATAAGATGTCAGGGAAGTCACCAGTCAGTTTTGTGAGGAGATTCGGGGAAACTTAGGAAACCAAGGCCAAAACCAGACTGTGGAGATTAAGCAGATAGAGTCCATAATTTACTAGTTAATTCCCTGGGTCCCTGCGAGCTCCACTTTTTTAAATCCATTGGATGTTGGGCTTATAGAAGCAAGACCATTCACATTACAATGTGAGGGTCTGAGCCTCTTGATATACAGCATGCATTAGTTTGTTTTCTTAGAGGGCTTAGAAGGGAAAAAGTTATGATGCAGAGAAAACTGGAAGAAAGAGGGGAAGCATGGGCTGTTCCATCTGTGATTCTGTTATCCTTAATCCCACAAATTTGTGATTTCCTTGTGCTTCTGATACATAAAATACTCTCAGAAGCAACAGTGATGAAAGTGAGCAATGACAGAGACAGTCACACAAGGTAAGGAAGCATCTCCCACAGACTGGGTTCTGTCTATGGACTGCATCGCTTGTTAGCTGAACTTTGATAAGTATTGCATTTCTCAGCCCGAGTTTCCTCTTAAGATGGGTACATCCAGGCATTACTTACAGCGTTACAAGGAGTTTAAAAAACAAACTATGTGACCTTAGAGTATATTGCATGGACTCAAAGGGAAGATCAATAGATGGTGGCTGCATTTAAAAAATGTAAGAAACTGCTGAATGAATGCATGCATTTAATGTAGCTTCACACAAAAGAGCTTGTGAAGAACTTACACCACTTCTCTTAAACAGAAAAAAAAAAAAACACTAGATGGTGAGAGTGCATATGCTTATTAAAAACTTATTTGCTTACAGGTGACAGAAAAGCCCGCTCAAATTACCTAAACAATAAATGTAAACTGGCCCAAATAACAAAAAGTCCAGAGTTTAAATGGCTTCTATCATGACCAGATCCAGGTGCCCCAAAGATGTTATAGGTCCCTGTCTTTCCCCAGCACTATTCCTCTGCTTTCTTTCTCTGTGCTATACTGCCTTCCCTGTACATTCTCTCCAAAGAGTGGGAAAGAAAGCTTGCAGACAAGGTAGGCCTATACAGATCTCACAGCTTGGTGTTTGTAAATGAGAGATCTTCTCTATGCCAGGTTTCATATCAATTCCTGGTTTAAAACAATGGGGCCCCTGTTTGACCTAGGAGATGAGCATGTGACTCAAAAGCCATTCTCTGCGTTTATGGAGATGAAATGTTCTCAGGGCTACAGATGTATGAGTTGTTCCCTGTGCAAGGCCCTCAGCCCTGGGAGGAATGACAACTGGAAACCAGCACACACTCCCCTTGAGAAGCTATGATCCCAGCGCAGTCTCCTTTGTCTCATTTTTAGAAAGGCACCATCTCATCACCAAGCCCTTGAACTCTTTGAGGCTGTAACTTCAAAAAGATGAATACATATTTTAATTCACACAAATGCAACCTTAGGCTAGTAGCAGCCCTGAGATCCCTGTTGGTTCACCCTGGGTAAGTCCCCACCTTCCACTGGGGGCAAGCCACTTGATTGACAGCTCCATCACAATCAGAAGATGTGAAGGAAGGTCCGTTTTAAAAGGAAGGTAAGTTGGAAAAATAAATAGTACGGACAGGATGAGAAGATAAGTCACAAATAGGCCAGCGGTATCAGTGCTATGAGTGACCTCAGCAGAGGGATTCCTTCCCTTCCCTTGGGAAGCTTCTCTGTAAAGAATGACTCTCCCTGTTCAGAAAGTTATGAATTGCAGTTGTCTATTATGTGACTTACATTGCATTACATTGCAATATGTCATTGTGAGATGTGACATAATATAACGTAAGTGACAGGCAGCTAAAATTTTATAGCAAGAAAACTTTTTTTTTATATCCAGGATCTGCGATCAAATTTGATAGCAGCTATCAATCCATTTTTTTTCTGCAGATAGATCAAAAATTTGATGTTCATGAAAAGCAGGTCATTTTGAAACATCCACAAACACTTCAGTGCCTGCACAACTCAGTTACTATAACTCAGTTAAAAAACAAAACCAAACACTCTAAAAGCTGCATTAGTCTTGACTCAAGTTCTGATTTTGCTTTCTATGATAAGTGCAATATTGTTTATTGTTTTGGATTGTGAATTTAGTTTTCTTTTGGATACTGCTAAAAAGTGATGATCAAATAACTTATTTTAGTGCCTACATCAAATGAGTAGTTCACAACTGAATGTGGTTTTGTAGTCTAGGAGATATTTGGCAATGTCTGGATATGTCACAACTGAGACAGGGGTGGGATGTTACTCGCATCTAGTGGGAAAAGGTCAGAGATGCTGCTAAACGTTCGATGATGCTCAGGACAGCGTCCGCAAGTTCATTCTGTCTAATGTCTTAGCGATGCCTCTAATCCCAGAGGTCACTGTTTAAGTGAACTGGCCTAAACACGGCCATGACCTGGTCCAAAGGTGTCCCAAGTAAAATTCTGATGAATCTAGAATTGGTTTCATCCATCATCCCATCCTCAGTACAGGCCATGGTAATACATTATTTAAATATCCAGCTAACTCTTTTGGGCTTAAGGGACACTAAACAGAATCTTTGTGCACACCAAAGATTGATTATTGGGAATTTCACCTACTAACAGCCTCACAGCACGTCCTATAAGGAAAAAAAGGCAGAATTTCTGAGCTCTTGTTCTACCTCTACCATAGCTCTATCGTTGAAGGCCTTTGGAAAATGGTTTCCCCTCTCAGGGCCCAGTGGTCTCATCTATACTATGGGAAACTGCATAAAGCAGAATTACTTGACTTTGCTTATTGGATTGTTTTTTTAATAGAGGAATCCTTATATTAAGCTATTCTTCTCAAGGTACCTTAATTATATAGAACACATAGATGTGAAGTTTCTATGATGGAAACAGGTGAAAGACAGGACCAGAGACCCTGTCCATTCCATCACCCCATCACTCCCAACATGACAGAACCCAAGAGATAACTTGAAAACCAGTGATGCAAAAGGCTCCTTCCAGGGGTGGATTCATTTGATGTTATGAATCATGCCAGGGAAAGACACTGGAAAGTCAATATTGCTCTTGGTAGAAGTCACTAAGGAGTGAGGACAACTTCTTCAATGTTTCCCTTTGCTTCCAGAAAGGCACGTCTGAGAACAAAGTTGAAAATAATCCATCGTCAGTGTTTATATGTACCTGACAAAGAACTCTCACTATCTAGGATTTCCATCTGCCAAGATACAGAGTAGTACTGGTAAAAAGAAAGTAGGTTTTAGATTATGATAGATCCAAACAGAAATCCTTGGTCTGACATTTACTAACTCTGTGTGTTTGGGTTCATTATTTAAGGTCTGCATGCTTTTGTTGCTTTCTTTGTGAGGTTGGGTTAATAATGCCTATCATAGAAGTGATTTTAAGGATTAAATGTGATAATGATGTAAAGCATTTACCAGAGTGTGATGCATAATAATAGCTATCATTTATTGACTGCTTAGCACTATAATTGTAAGAATTAGAGATAATGTATGTAAAGTGCCTGGCATGTAGAAGATGCCCCGCATATAGTAGCTACTGTTATTATTCAGCTAGAACACACAACCAGAAAGAGTTCCGGAAACACTTATAAAACGGAGGTGGTTAGTTTCGCTTTTTTGCATCATACCTCATTTACCTCTTTTTCTTCTTTGTGGCAGAGAATCTCCAGGCTTCCCCTGGTATCTCAGGGTCTAACTTTGACACTCAATAAAGGCTAGCTTACACATAACTCATAATAATAATAATAACGACAACAACAACAACAACTTCTGAGCGTCTAGAATTTCTTAGGGAGGGTATCTCCATTTTGCAGATGAAGAGGCAGAGGCAGGAGGAGGTTAAGTACTTTAGCCAAAGTCAATTAAACATGAATTGGTGAATCCAAGATGCAGGTTAAAACAGTATGCTTCAGAACTTTGTGTATGAATCATATAATTGAGTGTTGCCAAGTTGAATGCCTCCTCATAATGTGACCCTGTGACGGCATAAAGCAACAACCCTTTAATTTAATCCCAGTTTTGTGCATTAGCAAGTTGTGCTGCTGCGCTTATAGCTTTGTATCTCTTCTGGACTGAGCTGGCCTCAGCTATTCTCACCGTGGTTCACTCGCCTGCCTGGGGCTTTGGCTAGGACATCTGGAACCTCATTCCATGTGGTTTCTCCTCTTCTAGAAGGTTAACCTGGACACAGGTGGTAGACACTTTCCCAGATGGGGAGCAGATTCTTAAGGTTCACTTGATTCCTGGGCCTGGGGACTTATACCCTGTCGCTTTCAGCACATTCTTTTGGTCAAAGCAAGTCACAAGGGCAGCCCACATTAGGGGAGAAGGAAAAGAGTCGCCACTCTCTGATAGAAAAAGCAGTAGACATCCTGTGGCCATTTTCTGTTTTCTACTACTGTCTGCCTTCTGTCCAAAAATCCTTTATATTCTTCTCACATTCGATATGTGCTCTCTCCTATCGCAGGACTCCCAAAAACCTCTTACAATTATAGCATCAGCTAATCATGCTCTGTAACAGGTCTGAATTCAGATGAAATTCTTGTTTCAGCTTCTCTCAATCAGGAGACTATGAACTGAAAAGACACATTATCTGTACCCCCATATTCCTAACATATCTGGTTAAACTTGAAAAGGATAACTGGACTAGAGATACTATTTAGATAGGGGAGGAATGTGAGATAGATAGAAGTCACTGGTCCATAGCTACTCTAAAATCCACCTGGTTACCTGCTGCCAGATCCTCTTACTCCAAAGGTGGGGAATGAGCCAGCTTCTACTCTATGGACATGATGCCTTGTTCATTGTTCACCACTGCTCTTGACTCTGCCTCTGGGTTCTTGGATCATCCCTTGATAAATCCTTTGTTTTCTACAAGAAATATTGCATATTTTCAGCTCACTATCTTTCTCATCTGCTGGGTGTCTGAGACTTCTTTTTTAATTACAACTGTTAAGTCAATTTTATCCATGTTGATGATGCTTTCAGCAATAAAATGGTCTTTTTAAAATTTTTTATTGAAATATAGTTGATTTACAATGTTGTGTTAGTTTCAGGTGTACAGTAAAGTGATTCAGTTATATATATATATAACTGAATATATATAAAACATATATATATATGTTTTACATTCTCTTCCATTATAAGTTATTATAAGATATTGAGTATAGTTTCCTGTGCTGTATAGTAGGTCCTTGTTAGTTATCTATTAATAGTAGTGTGTATATTTCAATGCCAAACTCCTAATTTATCATAAAATTATCTTTTAATACTTTGTAGGTTTCCTATGAGTCCAGTCCATGTCTCCAAAAGCCATATCTATTATTCTTTTTGAGAAATATCTATTTTTTTTCAGTATATCAGTCTACTTTAAGACACTGCCCTAAAGATTTTTTTAAATTCTAGTCAAGTTGGTCTGTGAGGTACCATCTTAAATCTTTTAGATGTCTTAACAAAGGGCAGTCTCACCCTCTATTTGATCTTTACCCCATGAGAGGGGTTGGCAAACATTTTCTGTAAAGGGATAGAAAAGGCTTTGTGGGTCTTATGCCCTCTGTCACATCTGCTTGATTCTGTCTTTCTAGCGAGAAACCATCAAATAAACAATACATAAACTATAGGCATGTCTGTGTTCCAATAAATCTATTTAGAAAAACAAGTGGCAGGCTGGATTTGGTCCATCGTCATAGTTTGCTGACTTCTACTCTAGGTCACTTTATACTCTGAAACTCTTTTACTGTTTGAGAGACAGTAATTAAGAAACAGTTTTATTGTCCAACCCAGTAAGCCTTCTATCCAAAATTGCATTAAATAATGCTTACAGAATGAATATTTATTTTTTGTTATTATTGTTTTGTTTTAGCTCATATTTCTTTTCCTGTACCATATCATATTTCACTAAAAGAAGCCAATTGACACTTCTAACATTTTGTCTGGAAGATTTCTTAACCAAAGTCTACAAATTAATTAGGGGATTTTTAAAAAAACCTTTTCTGTTACTATCGATATTTTACAAACTTCTGTCTACTATACAACTTGATTGACCACAGTATAACTGGTTGACTACCAGTTTGCTATAGCATTTTCCTCACGACTTTAATAGATTCCACTAAGAATCTAATAGTTTTCTTGCTGCTTTTTCAGCATTTCCTAAAATTCTCCTGACTCCTTTTTCAGCCTCTGCACCTATCTGGTCCCAAAGCCAATGCTATGTGTTTTAGATTTTTGTTACCATAACTCCTTTTTAAGGTTCCTATTTCTTTATCAGTTGGCTATTTCTTTTTTCTTTTTGGCTTCGTTGTGGTGCGCGGGCTTCTAATTGGGTGGCTTCTCTTGTTGCAGAGCACAGGCTCTAGGCACGTGGGCTTCAGTAGTTGTGGCTCGCAGGCTCAGTAGTTGTGGCACACAGGCTTAGTTGCTCCGCTGCATGTGGGATCTTCCCAGACCAGGGCTCGAACCCGTGTCCCCTGCCTTGGCAGGCAGATTCTTAACCATTGCGCCACCAGGGAAGCCCTCAGTTGGTTTTTTCATGTAACAAACTAACCCACAACTTAGCAGCTTAAAACAATCACGCTTTAAAATTTCGTATGATTCTGTGGATCCTCTGGGTGATTCTTCGTATGTGGGCTGGCTCAGCTGGGACTGGATGGTATAACATGGCTTCCTCACATATGTGATGATTGACTGAATGTTAGCTGAGCAATAGAGATGATTTAACAATGTGTGTCCCATCATCCAGAAGGCCAGTACATACCTGTTCACAAGGTATTGGTTACAGGACACCCAAGTGTAGGAAAAAAGGGCAAGCACCAAATACTGGGCTATGTTTTCTATCGTCCCATTGGCCAGAATACGACACATGGTAAATTCCAGATTCCATGTAAGAGGGGACTAGCTGGGAACATAATTATGGAGAGAAGAATTATTGCAGACGTTTTTGCAAAAGAGAAAATCTATAAACAACCTACTCATTATTCAGCACCAATTTTCTCCAGATTAAAAAAAAAATTCTACAGAGCAGTAGGGTTCACTATTTCTTCTATTTCCCACCCCCCAGGGGAAGGAAGGGTGGCTTCTAAAGACATTTTGCTATAATTGTTTAGACTGTGACTATGGTAAATCTAGGGGAAAGCAGGATTTATTCTCCTTCCAAGACCAGTTGTTTTTCTTCTTAGCTTACAACATCAGTACACAACTCAACATGTGTGCATACACACACACGCAACCACACCTTTTTCTTCCAGGGGGTGGGGTGATTCTGGCACAGCCAACAAGGTATATGCATACTCTACTCTTTCCATACTCTCTGAAAGGGGAAAGGCAGAAGAACAGCAACAAAGTAGACATTCTTTTTTTTTTTTTTTTTTTTAATTTTTATTTATTTTTGGCTGCATTGGGTCTTCCTTGCTGCGTGCGGGCTTTCTCTAGTCGCAGAGAGCAGGGGCTACTCTTTGTTGCGGCGCACGGGCTTCTCATTGAGGTGGCTTCTCTTGTTGTGGAGCACAGGCTCTAGTGTGCAGGCTCAGTAGTTGTGGCGCACGGACTTAGTTGCTCCGTGGCATGTGGGATCTTCCCGGACCAGGGATCGAACCCGTGTCCCCTGCGTTGGCAGGCAGATTCTTAACCACTGCGCCACCAGGGAAGTCCCTAGACATTCTTTTACACAGATAGTTCTGCAGGAAGGAATCTATCAAACTACAGTAATGATGCATAGCAGGAGTGAGTAACTAAGAGAAATACCTAACAGTCAGGTTCATAGGTACCTCAGACACTTAGGTAAAAACCTCTGATGAGAGGATCTTCATAGGATTATCCATCACATTGCCTTTGGACATTGAACTTCATGTCAGCAGAAGGACAGTCATAAAAACATTGTGTTTTCTCCCTAGATAGTGTAAACTTTCATCACAGTTTACCTGGTCGATTCAGGTTTATGCCAATTGTTCCAACATTTTAGTTGTTAATAATGACCTCTTCTGTTTCCAAAGTATTTCAATGATAAATTATATGGTCACTTAACCTCTAGGCTCCATCTGCATTCCTATTATAAAAAAATCACTGATTTTTGCTAAATATTAACAATTTCCAAGTGAATAACAATGTGCTTCCCCTGAACACCACTTTATCATTATCTACATGGAAAAAATATCCAATAACTGTCAGTGTCTGGCAAGCTAGTTAAGAAGGCGATCCAGGTGATCATGAAATGTTGATTGAATAGTTAAAATGTATACAAGTTGTGCATTTTTACTCTTATTCAGCAAGTTTTCAAAGAGTGTTATGACTGAGTACTGCAGAAGCTATCTTTCATACAGTTTTCCTCTTACTCATCCATTCATATACACTTAACACATGTCGACTGAGTTCTTGTGGCTTATCAAGAGCAGGTATTGCGACAAATGTGAGGGATACAGAGATCAATGTCCTGATCCATATCCTTAGCAATGCTATTGGAGTTCTTATCTATTTTGCAATCACTGGTTTGCTTGTCTTAAGTCTGAGGTTTTCAGAGGGCAAACAAGATCTGAGACAAAGGGATCTCAATAAGACTGGGGTGGGAAAGGGGGAAAATGAGGATTTCTAGGAGAAAGAGATGACTGAGCTGAATCTTATAGGAATTGCCAGATGGAGAAAGTAAAGACTGAGTGGTGCTTCAATCCAAGAGAACAAAACTGGGAAAGAAAACAAGATTATACAGATGCATAATGTATATATGGTCAATTACATTGTCTGATAATGCAGATAGAGAAGTTCAGTTCAGCAATGGCCCAGGCATCCTAAAAATGAATATGGCCCTTTGCCTTATTAGAGGCTTTGAAATTAGAAAACAAATAACCAAGACAACGGGAGGGACAAACACAGGGTGTGACTAGAACACAGAGAAGGAGCTCTGATAGTCAACTCTGAAAGCAGTAAACCTGGGCTGATTCTTCAAGGTGAGTGTACTTATCAAAGGTGCATGACTTACCCAGGTAAGTGAAAGTAGGGATCATTCAAAACAAAGGAAATGGCTTGGTTAGACAGCCATATATATATAAGGGAACTATAACTTCATTGGTGGTACCAAACTCTATTGTGAGGGGGCATGCAGGCATTAATGACTAAAAATGAGGCTGGAGAGAGACCCAGGGAGATTTTGAAAAATTACTGGTGAAGGCTGTAACATAAGAAAAGAAGGAGGTAATTCTTACAGTGATTTTGTATGCTGTAATCAGCCTTGTAGGAGTCACTCACCTATAATAATCTATTCCTGTTAGAAAAAAAAAAATCCCAGAGATTCCAAATATGAGCTATACAGATATGTCCATTCTATCTCTGTGTTTTCTTAGATTGGACAATGATCTTAGAATCAGCATATGGTCCTGTTAATGGACATGTTACTTGGCAGAGGAAAAAAAATAAGCCAAGTGAAAAGACCAGCAAGCTGCGAGATTTATTGCAAACGTTTAATCGATAGCAACTGTAAAGGTGTGTGTGCTTATCAAAGGCGCATAAATATTTCACAATTCCCATTCCTGCAAACACTGACCAAACTTTAAAGATCGTATCACGCATATTGATGAAAATGGCATTCTTTCAAACCTCATGTTGCTCATGTGAAATAGGAGAGCTTATATAGATGAGAGAGACCATTTTAGTGTCATCTCTATGTGTGAGAAAACTCCTTTAGCGGGGGGCAGGGGGGTTTATAACTTCCACCACTGTGCCAAGTTATTCCAAGGTTTCAGAAAGCCAGTAATGACAAAATTGTAACAAGGGTCAATAAAGAATCCAACGTTCAAGACAAGAGGGAGAAGCACTATTAACCTTTAGAATCTATCTTTATACCTCCTTCTCAATAATGCTTCCAAAAGTTAGCTACTTCAGAGACCCTCTTGACCCAGGTAACTTGATCATCTTTAGAATATGGATATTGTACTGCCACAATGCCAGTATAAATCCCCTGTGATCCATTATTCAACAAATGTCCAGCATACTTTCTTGCTCCTATACATCCCAAAGAATGTCAACTTTAGTGGAATGGCAGTAAGAATACAGACATAGACAGCTATAGTTTAACTGGCTAACTAACATGAATTCAAGTTCCTAGAAAGTGGAAGGCAGTCTATATTAGTGGCTTTCAGTTCATGGTTAGATCGTTGTATCTCAGCTGTAACACGTGTTAGTGATGTGACCGTGGGCAAGTTAGTTAAACTATCTAAAACTCAGTCTTTATCTAAAACAAAAATTAGTAAAGCCATTTTCATAGAATTTTTGTGATTTATGTTTATAAAAATCTTCAGAAGGACTCAATAAATGTTTTCTCTGTACCAAAGTGCTGGCAATTATTATCATCATTGAAGCAAAACAAAATCTACAATAATAATAAAAACATAGTATGTATTGCTTCTTGGCTTACAGAGCAATGGTTTCACTTTTCTTGCCTTGTTTGTTCCCCCACAAAAATCCATGAGGAGATATTGTTATCCTCATTTTAGAGCTATAGTATCTAGGGCTCAGTGAGGTCGAGGTTAAGTTGTTGCCCTAAATCACAAAGCTAATAAATGCTAATTAAATGGTGGAAGCAGAATTCCAAGTCTGTATGCTGGGGGTAGGGGGAGGATTCAAGGGAGAAAATGGAGCTTGGGGTACAGTTTGGCTAATGTTAATTGCATGCCTCTTATGGACCAGGTACTTTATATATCTTATCTCATTTTAGCTTTATGACAATCCTGAAAAGATGGTATTCCTTGCTCCATTTTATATATGTAGAAATTTAAGTTGAGTCATGTGAAGGTTTCCAAGGTCACAGAAGAGCTAATATTCAAACTCCAATCATTTTGATTCTAAAGCCCTTAGTATTTCATTATGAAATCTTGTTTTGGGTAACAGAAAAGATGCCGGTTTCTTAAACTGTCAAATGAAGTGGAGGACCACACCTCGACATTTTGAAACAACCTGCCAACCTATGTTTCAATGAAGCTCCCTCTACCCTGTCTCCCCATCACTTATGTTTCTCACCCCTTGGGTTCTATACTTAGGCTGTTACATATTGCAGGCATTCAAAGTGTATGGTTTGTGGGGGAAAGAGGCAATACTTGGAATTAGAAGTAAACATAAGCTCTCAGAAGGTAGTTCTGCTGCCCACTCAAAACCCCCCTCTTCTTCCCCCTACCCACTGCCCCAAACCCACTGCAGAACTTTGGCTGAAAAATATTTAGGCATAAAATAGGTTTAAGATTTCTTACACCTTTGAAAACTTTACTTTGAAGATGATAAGGACCATTTGAATTGATGTTAAGGGTGGCCCATCCATTAAAAGGCAGCAAGAGGGAAAATGCTCTTTTTAACTGAGTTGCATTTTCTCTGTCAATCAACCTGAGGTCCCTCAGTACAGAGTATTCCCTAGCTTGGGAGAGAGCAGAAGGGAACTCACGCTGTTCAAATCTTCACATCTCCACTGTCATCTCAGTGGGATCATTATGCAGAAACCCGAGCCACGAGGGGATGCTAACGGTTACCTTCAGACCTCAGGATTGCTGCATTTGGAGGTCTCCCAGACAGCATGCACATTTCATTTCCTCCAACTGTTCAGTGGTCCGCCAACAGCATGAAAAAGGAAGCACTTGAAAAAGGAGCAAACTCTTCCTTTGTAAACTGCTTTAAAAACACACTGCTTTGCAGACAAGTCTGGTCCCTGCAGGAGGTTAGGAGTGTACAGAGAATTGCTGCTTGTACCTGCCTTGAGTCCTTATATTCACAGGTGAAGAAAGCTAGGCTCTTTCATTAGAGTTTCCAAGGGCATATATGCAGTAATTCCATCCTTGGCTTGCATCTGATCTGAATGAATGGGGTATAAATTAGCTGTTCTGGCAGAGAGGTTGGAATGATGGAGATAACACTTGCATGTGACACAATAAAGGGAAAAAGACAACATGAATAGGTATGTCCACCTCCTTGCTTCCTCTACTGGTCCAGCATAGTTTGGAAGTTTGTTCTGAGAAGAGATTTCAAAGTGCTTAGAACACGAGTTCTGGGGACAAAAAGACGTGGATGTGAGGCCCTCTCTAAGCCAGCTTTATGGGGTGAAGTATTCTCATTTGCCAAAGGAGGCTGTTGATTTTCCTCACCATAAGAAAGGAAATAGTACATGATAAAATAGCACATAATAAAAATAGTGTATGATAAAAAAGAATATGATAATAGCTTAATGAGATGAAGCTTAGAAAGACTCACCACAATTCCTAGCTTATCAATTATGCATATTCAAAAAATCACTAGACTTCACTTAGGCTAGTACTGTTACTTTCTCCATTTTACAGGTGATAAAACTGAAGCACATAGGGGTTAAGTAACTTGCCCAAGGCACTTAACTGATAAATGCAAAGCCAGAGTCAAACCCAAGCAGTCTGACTCCAGAATGCACAAGCAAAGACATTGTGCTAGTGTTTCTTATAGTGTGAGATTAGGATAATAATTCCTGGTGGGAAGGTTTGTGTGAGAACTAAGGAAGTTATAGGCATGAAATCAACTTGTAGGGTGTTTAAATTGATAGTAACTTCTTCATGACATTCATCAAGACCTTCACAATGTCCTTTAAATTCACGAGAATAGGCTTTCGTGTCAGGAATCCCAGATAGTCAGTGCTGCTGCCAAAGGACAGAATGACTTTCAGAAAGTTACTTAGACTATCTAAACCTCAGAGTCCTGGTCTATAAAATGGGTATAGCATACCTTCATTTATGGTGAAGATTGCTGGATAGAATCTGTATATGTACAGCTCATGTTAAAAATGGAGATGAACTTTTTGAACCCTAGGAGATTTATAACCGAATTTTTTGGTTTCAAAATGGGGTGAGGACTGAGAATTCCCAAATTTCATTCACAATCACATTTCATCCCTTTTTCATTGTGGCATGAAAGGAAGAGGGAAAAGAAGTCAGACTAAAATTAATCCATTGTAAACTAGGTATACTGTTCAATGATTCAATCAATCTACTTCAACATTTAAGGAAAGAATATCAATACCATTTTAAGGTTTACAGTACTGAGGGGAAAGAAATTATGTAATTTGCATACAATAACTTTATGGTTAGGAAGCTGTGGAGTTGTTCTACAGGACCCTTCATGAAACCCCACAGATGCTGCTTTCTTCAAAAGTGCCTGGCCCCTGTTGAGAAACTCTTTATTCCCCCTTGTTTCAAAAGCTATTTGGTTAAGCATAGATTCTGCTTTCAAATCTCCGAAGGACACCTGCAAGATGCAGAAATGTCCTTGTAATTTCGAAACACATACTGCCTAAACTAAAATGCATTAACTCCAATAAATAAAAAGAAACACAAATCCCCAGCCCTGTCAAGGTTTCCAGCTGCAAGACTTCCAATTAAAAATTTCTCCTTTTCTTCACTCAAGTAACATTTCCAGCATAGATAACAATTTTACTGCGACATCTTTAATACCATTAATTATTTGATCGTTCTGCAGAGAGCTTAGAAGGCTGTAGAAGACAGTGACAGACCCGAGGTAGGTAGGTGGAAGGTTACACAGCGGGAATAGCTAGTGATCTGAACATATTAAAGTGAGTGCCCCAGAATTAAAGGAACCAGATGAGGGGCACTTACAAAGTAACACTTGAACACAAACCAACTGCTGATTTTTTAAATAAGGACTTTGGAATGAGAAAGTGGATTTTCAATATCTCTTTGGCTTTATTTTCACAGGCAAAATCAAACGGATAATTGAGGCAATCAGTACTGGGAACAGTGCCTTGTACAGAGTAGGTGACTAATAAATTTGAGAAACGAATAATTCAGGCAACAAAAAAGAAATCCGACTGTCATGAAAACGGAGTAAGAAGTATGGAAGCATTCTTGCATAAATAGTGATCATTATTTGAATAACTGCCTAAACATTCAGATTGCCTTTGTTTATAGATGTGGCTTTACTGTGGTTTTGAGAAATCAGATTCACTGACCCAGAAATATCCCAACATAAATAAGACTTTTTGCTTCAGTTATGTATGAGTGAAATCTGGCAACTTCAAATTTATTGTTTCCCCAAATGAGATAGCCTGGGTGGATGAGAACATTCATCTTTCATTCCACAAACATTAAGACTTTACTATATCCTCGTTGCTAGATTCTTCAGATATAAAGTCATTGAAGACACGACCTCTGCCCTCAAAGGAATTTACCATTGTCAACTGAAAAAAAATGCACAACATGAGAGTTGTGAGTTAAGTTTTACTTGGGGCAAAATGAGGACTGTAGCCCAGGACAGAGCATCTCAGATAGCTCTGAGGCACCGGTTACAAAAAGGTAGAGGGTAAGGTCAGTGTTATACATGATTTTAGTGAGGGGGGGTACATGCAGTCAAGCACACGTTGGCAGAGGCTTGCTGCTTGTCATGAGGAACAGATGTCACCGTTAATGATTTTAGTGCTTTTCTAGATAGGAGGAGATGCAAGAATTTGGGCTCATAAAATCTTCTCCTGAAAAATCTCTATCTGATGACCTGTTCTGCCAGTTTTTCCCAGAGCACAGAGTGCCTCATTCCTGATCTCCGCCCTGAACTCCTTCCAGGGCGTGTTGAAGATCAGCGACTGCAGTAGCTAGTGACCTAATCCTTGTAGAGGCAGGTGGCAAGGGACAATTTATACTTGGCACCATTTACCTCTGATGCATACAGCAGTAATCCATTAAGTTAGTTTCATTCTCAGGTAAGAGAGCAAGTTCTGCTTTGATTTAGAGCCACTGATTCTGCCCTAAAAGTCAACAATCATCTTCCAAGGCAAGTTGTGTGGACCAAGGCAAACCCATCTCCTTTGGTGAGGGCAGCACCAAGGGAAGAGAAAACCCAGAAAAGGCAATAATAATAATAATAATAGTTATTGTTATTACTATTATTTTAAAATTGACATCGTTACTATGTGTCTGGTCTGTGTTAAGCACTTCGTCGTGTCATTCTCACTATTAGCCTGTGAGTAAGTGATATTATTATCCCCATTTTATATAAAAGGAAACTGAAATCTCAATGTTTGAAAAAGTCTTAGAGAAGCTATGCAAATGCAAACGTGAGGTCTCTTCTTGATCTCTTTGATTTCATCTCCTTTTACTCCAGCCATGATCCACTTCACTCCACTACTCCCAGTCACAATGGCTTCCTTCCTGCTGAACTCATTGAACTCACCACAGGCAGACTCACCTCTGGGTCACTGAACTTATTCTTCCCTCTCTTGACACACTCTCCTACCCCCTGCCCCACCCCCCTATATCTGAATGCTGGACTCACTCACCATCTGCCTCAAATCTGCTCAAATGTCCCAAGAGAGTCAGGCCTTCACTGAGCATGTTTTTCTCTAATTTCCTCCTCTATTCCCCAACCTCCTTTATTCTCCTCCGTAGTGATTTTCACCTTCTATGATACCACACTGGCCAAGCTCTCACACCCGGTTCTTCTGCTATCCAAACTATGTTGGATGCAAGTTGTAATTTTTTTTTTTTTAAATAGGACCCTTTAGAGAAAAATTCTTTGCTTTCAAATTCTCTCTGTTCTCAATTGCTGAATTACTTCACAAAAGAGTGTAGCAATTTGACAGAACTATATGACTGTGCCCCTTCACACCATTGCCAATAAAGGGTATTATCGTTCTATGTTTTTAAAATGTTTGCCAATCTGATGGACATCACATGATGTCTCACTATAATTTACTTTATAGGATGCAACATTTTTCAGGTAATTAACTGGTCATTTGTGTTTCTTCTTTAGAGATCACTTGTTCCTTTCCTTTGACTATTTTCTTATTTTGTGTAATATTCCTTTCCTAATAAATTCTTAGCACAGTGCTTTGAAAAGATTCAACCAAAAATAAAAAATTCTCTCTGCTCTCAATTCAATTGTCCAAGGACCTACTAAGACAACAGATATCACTCTGATTATTTAAAACAGGAAATGTAATGCAAGACAGTGGTAACAAAGATGATAGAAAATGCTGAGAAGCCAAACAGCGGAGGCAACCTAAATATTGACAACAAAAGGAAGTTTCTACTGCCGCTAAGCAAAGAGAGAAAGGGAAGATGCAGAATTACTGGAGCCCATGGTCATCCTGGAGTTCACTAGAAAAGTTAGAATCACAAGAAGCCAAATGAAATAAGGGGGAGCTGAGGAGGTCCAGCTGCTACAGAAATGCCACTTGAGGTAGAAAAGAAGGGAGATGAATAACATAACTTGGAATCTCGTTTCCTCCAGCCGCTGTCTCCCATTAGCTGAACTCAGCCAAACTCTGGATGATCCAGGATCTGTTAGGTCAGTGCCTCTCACTGTGCAGAGCAGAGCACTGGACCCTCAGAAGATGGATCTGGGTGCCAGCAGTCAAATAACTGGCACAGTCTCAGTGATGAATTAGGCTTCAGGTTGGCTCTAAGTACCCTTGATATAGACCCTCAATGTAACCTGGCTTCCTTCTTACACAGGACATGCCAAAAAATGTAGTTAATGAAACATGTGTGTGATTTCTGCATTTGTTATTATCATTGTGTTTAATTATGCCTCCTACTAGATTATAAACTCCATGAAAGCATCTAAACCTTTTTATTGCCATGTCTATAATGCCTAGTCTATAGGAAAACCTTCACAGAGTTCTTTGCAATGAATGCCTGGTGAATGAATGAATGAGAGTGAATAACCCAAGATTTAGCAGCACGCGATTTATACACTCTGTCATCACATTGTAATAATTACTTGCTTATTGGTTTTAGTCTATGTCCTAACCTCATCTTCTAACTCCAGAAAGGCAAGAATGTACAACTGATCTCAAGTTTTGAAAGAAAGTATTATTGCCTAGTATCACAGCATAATCATTCATGCCATATCTATGAAATCCCATATATTTGTGGAAAAATAGGAGAAAAAGGCAATAAAAAATAAACCATTTCTTCTGAACACCACTAGTGGTGAGCTAATTCTGGAGAGAAGTTATTCTCAAAGATCTCTTTGTTCTGTGTTCCATTGGCTTTTCTAGAATTACCAAATACAGAGCCTACCTTTCCTCATAGCTGATAAGGGTGATTAAAATAATGCCTTTTATAAAGAAATTGCAGGGCTTCCCTGGTGACACAGTGGTTGAGAATCTGCCTGCTAATGCAGGGGACACGGGTTCGAGCCCTGGTCTGGGAAGATCCCACATGCCGCGGAGCAACTAGGCCCGTGAGCCACAACTACTGAGCCTGCGCGTCTGGAGCCTGTGCTCCGCAACAAAAGAGGCCACGATAGTGAGAGGCCCGCGCACCGCGATGAAGAGTGGCCCCCGCTTGCCACAACTAGAGAAAGCCCTCGCACAGAAACGACGACCCAACACAGCCAAAAATAAATAAATAATTAATTAATTAAAAAAAAAAAAAAAGAAAATGCAACTGAGCAACAAGAAGCTCAAATGGATATCAGAATCTTTCCATCTGTAAGACCCTTAATGGGAGGACAGTCAGAAATGTGTGACTATGAACTCTATCAGTGAATGCAATGCATGATGAAATAAATATCTACAATCAGCACCTCTAGATAAATACATAATGATACTCTAATGTCCTTGGAGTATCAAAGGACATTGATATCCAGATAGTGTACTTGTAAGGGCCTCTTTCAGCACGCTTTTCAGATAATCCTTGATTGTGGTTGGTTAGAGCAAGCCAAAGAGTGCTAGGAATTCAAATTTATACTTCCATGACTACTGTAAGCATGACACTGTATTTGGGGATCTACGTGTATTATGTCATCAAATTCTCATTTAAAAGTATAAATGCCTCCTTGCAAAGGTTCATGAATTAAATCATGTGTACCATTTACTGACTTTAGGGTTGGTACTGTGCTATAGTTTTTACATATATAGTACTATCTCTGACCTTTCTACAACTTCTACAGGTTATGTCTTATTATAGCATTATTCAGTTACAGGACTAGAAATTCAAAGAGGTAGAACATCTTGCCCAAGTCCACAAAGCTTCTAAAGAGCAAAGATGTAATTAGAAAATAACTATCTATTTTTTAACATTTCGTATGGAAAATATCAAAAGTATATAAAACTTTTTGAACTCCACATACCCATATCTGAAATTTCAAAAACGGTTAGCTTATGCCAAGCTTATTTCATGTATTTCCTCACCACTTTTCCTGACTTGTATTTCTCTGAAGCAAGTCCCAGATATGATATCATTCATCTATCAATATTTTAGTATATTCTATCTAGACTCTTTTTTAACGTAACAACTTTTTGGACATATAAAATAAATAGTTTAATGCAGAACTAGTTATTACTGAGAAATGTTAAAACCTACCACTCACTTTCACTGTGAATTGCCACTGGCAAACCACCCATTTCAGCCCACACACGGATGGTCAATCATTGTTCCAAAAGTTAAACAGAATCATAACAGATGCGCCATTGGCGTATTGGACAGGAACAAGAATTTACAATGAAACAAATGTAGGTCAAAAAACAAGTGCTGTATTTTTTTAATATTTTTTAAAAATTTATTTTATTTATTTATTTATTTTTGGCTGTGTTGGGTCTTTATTGCTGTGCGCAGGCTTTCTCTAGTTGCGGCGAGTGGGGGCTACTCTCTGTTGAGGTGCGCAGGCTTCTCATTGTGGTGGCTTCTCTTGTTGCAGAGCATGAGCCCTAGGCACGTGGTCTTCAGTAGTTGTGTCATGTGGGTTAAGTAGTTGTGGATTGTGGGCTCTAGAGCACAGGCTCAGTAGTTGTGGCACACAGGCTTAGTTGCTCCACGGCATGTGGGATCTTCCCGTACCAGGGCTCGAACCCATGTCCCCTGTATTGGCAGGCAGATTCTTAACCACTGTGCCACCAGGGAAGCCCAGCGCTGTATTTTTTAAAAACACCTTTGCTTTCAATATAAGGGCTGTGGGGGAGGAGGAGAGTAATTGAGGAAAAACACCATAACTATTATGAATTGGAGATATAATTGCAGGTATAGTAAGAAGAAGTTTTTTTAAAAACTGGAAAATGCTCAACTGCCTAAACATGATTACAAAAGTAACTCAAGAATTTAAAGCATCACTTCTACATATTGCCGTGGGTATTGAGATCTTGGCAAATGAGTGTTTAAAAGTAAGAATGCAGAGCAATTAGCAGAAAATCCACATATGATATCTCTTGGGAGTCTTTTTGAACCAGTTTCATTTATCCTTAGATTTTTAATATTTTCCATCTCAAATTAAAAAATAACATAAAATTACTATTTTTCCTAATAAATATACTCTCATTGCTTTTGATAACTAAAAAGTAATGAGCTGTTAAATGTCCACAGAAATTGTTTTTAGTCTTTTTTTTTTTTTTTAAAAACTTGTAAATGTTTATTAATTGTCAGTGATTGATGCAGGGTAAATGAATAATGGAGGTTTGTAGCATGGAGCACATACTGAACAGGAAACAGAGTGAGACAGACTTGTCCAGGACATGCTGCTAGTGGGGAAAAGCAGGTCAGAGATGCTCATAGTGGTACCCTGTGTGTGTGTGTGTGTGTGTGTCTGTGTGTGTGTGTTTGTGTGTAAATGCAGAGAAAAACATCTGGAATCAAACACTCAGAACTGCTCTCAGTAGTTGCATCTGGAGAGAGGGAGGTTAGTGTCGTTTTGTACAAAGAATACTTGACAATACTTGTTTTTTTAAGGTAGATGCATGGATACACAGAGAGAAATACACATTAGGTATATGTCTTGCTCATCAACGCAACTCTAATATCTAGCAACGTTTGGCACATAGTAAGAATAATCATGTTTAACTTTTCACTGTTGTGAACTCTTTCTTTCACTTGCTATACAGCTGATGGCTAGGAGTTCACAGCCATGCCCATGTTCATGAAAGGCCACCAGGTTCTGCTTCTTATCATGGGCACTTGTCACATCCCCGAGGAGAGTTAGTCGTCTTCCTCGGGGTCACTGATCTCTTCATAGATCACCACGTTCTTTCTTTCCCGCAGTCTGTGGGTCCAGACATTAATCTTCCTTCCCTTGGGTCCTCTGATGTTTTCTTACTCTGCTGACCAGAGGTATCTGCTTTTTCCGGGGAGCGCAGCTGTTTCTGAGCCTGCTCTGAGCCTGATGTTGCTGGTACTAACTTCGAAGGATTTTTTTTCTTTTCGGGCTTCTTGGGCATCACCTTCAGGTGTTTTCTCTCTTGCATGTTGGAAGCCTCCTGAGCAGGTTCGTGCTGATTCCCGGGGTTCCGACCTTTAGAATCATGCCCGTTGGATTTTGTGGCTCGTTTTTTAGGACGCATGAAAGTTGGTAGGGTAGCCTTGAGACCTAGATCAGTCATGATGTCATAGTTTCTCTTCATATACACATAGATGATTTTCTCTGAGTAACCCAGATCTGCCCACTCTTTCTTAGGGAAGTATTTGGAAATATCCTTGAAAGCCTCAGAGGTGAAGCGGCAGTGAAGCATTGCTCTTGTTTTTAGTCTTAAATGGCTTCTCATGAAAGGAAAAATGCTGTAACTCTTTTCAGATTTTCACACACACACACGATTGAATAAGCTCTTTTCTGTTATAGAAAGGCAAGCTAAACAGCAGGATCTACTTATTGAGTAGTGTGAATATCTGTTTTTCAAAATGTGGAATATCTTCAGAAGCTTTTCCTTCTTTACTTGGAGAGATTATTTTTCCAGAGATTCAATGAATGTTTCTATAGTTTTTGCAAAGTCTTATGCATACTAGTAGGATCATCCAGATAACCATATGGGACTCTCCTAATTTTAGAAGCCAAATATTGTCAGCTGTCAATCCATGCACAGTATTGCTCACAGGAACATTCTGTGGATTGGCCTTAAGGTCATGATGCTGACTTTGCAACTACTCTTCCAATCTTTGTGACTTTTTAGTAAATTTACAAAGTTGTACCACCATCACCACTATCTAATTTTAGAACAATCCTATCACCTTAAAATGATGAATAGATGTGCTGACATAGAGGCTAAAATTCCATCTCAACCTCATTTTGAGAGCCAATTAAATTTTTAATTTTCCAAAATTGGGTGTTACTGTCATTTATCCACTGATATGTGGTGCCACTTTCTAATTTATATAACATAGCAACCGAATGTGGGATCATCTTTAAAAAACCCTCAGTCCTAGAAAAATGAGGGACCCAAATAAGATAAGCCTAAGAGCCGAATTGGAGACGTTTTAGGGGAAAATGTTTTGCGTCAAATGAGTTAAAGTTGGAGGTTGCCAGTGAAGAACACATGAAACATCCCAGTAAGTAAAAGTACTAGTGATTTCTGTCTGCGGCATTACCGAGGGCACAAGCAGAGCCCAGACTGGTGGTGATTGGCAGGACTTTCGCATGGTTTAGAAATAGGAATCAGAATTTACAAAGAGAGATAGAGCTGCCAGAGTCATTCAGAAGGCCTAGAAAAGTTTCCTGGGTCTTGGTGCTCAGGCTGGGTGTCAGGCCTGAGCGTCTGAGATGAGAGAGCCGAGTCCAGGACATTGGACCACCAGAGACCTCCCAGCCCCACATAATATCAATCGGCACGAGCTCCCCAAGAAATCTCCATCTTGACACTAAGACCCAGTTCCATCCAAAGGCAGGCAAGCTCCAGTGCTGGATGCCCCATGCCAAACAACTAGGCAAGACAGGAACACAACAACCCCACCCATTAGCAGAGGGGCTGCCTAAAATCATACTAAGTTCACAGACACCCCAAAACACACCACTGGATGCGGCACTGCCCACCAGAAAGACAAGATCCAGTCCCACCCACGAGAACACAGGCACCAGTCCCCTCCACCAGGAAGCCTACATGAGCCACTGAACCAACCTCACCCACTGGGGTCAGGCACTAAAAACAACGGGAATTACAAATCTGCAGGCTGCGAAAAGGAGACCCCAAACACAGTAAGTTAAACAAAATGAGAAGACAGAGAAATATGCAGCAGATGAAGAAGCAAGGTAAAAACCCACCAGACCAAACAAATGAAGAGGAAGTAGGTAGTCTACCTGAAAAAGAATTCAGAATAATGATAGGAAAGAATCCAAAATCTTGGAAATAGAATGGAGAAAATACAAGAAACGTGTAACAAGGACCTAGAAAAACAAAAGAGCAAACAAACAATAATGAAAAACACAATCAATGAAATTAAAAATTCTCTAGAAGGAATCAATAGAAGAATAACTAAGGCAGAAGAACAGATAAATAACCTGGAAGATAGAATAGTGGAAATAACAGCCACAGAGCAGAATAAAGAAAAAAGAATGAAAAGAATTGAGGACAGTCTCAGAGACCTCTGGGAAAACATTAAAAACATCAACATTCAAATTATAGGGGTCCCAGAAGAAGAAGAGAAAAAGAAAGGGTCTGAGAAAATACTTGAAGAGATTATGGTTGAAAATTTCCCTAAAATGGGAAAGGAAATAGTCAATCAAGTCCAGGAAGCACGAAGAGTCCCATACAGGATAAATCCGAGGAGAAACACGCCAAGACACGTATTAATCAAACTATCAAAAATTAAATACAAAGAAAAAATATTAAAAGCAGCAAGGGAAAAACAACAAATAACATACAAGGGAATCCCCATAAGGTTAACAGCTGATCTTTCAGCAGAAACTCTGCAAGCCAGAAGGGAGTGACAGGACATATTTAAAGTGATGAAAGGGAAAAACCTACAACCAAGATTACTCTACCCAGCAAGGATCTCATTCAGATTTGACAGAGAAATTAAAACCTTTACAGACAAGCAAAAGTTAAGAGAATTCAGCACCACCAAACCAACATTACAACAAATGTTAAAGGAACTCCTCTAGGCAGGAAACACAAGAGAAGGAAAAGAACTACAAAAACAAACCCAAAACAATTAAGAAAATGGTAATAGGAACATACATATTGATAATTACCTTAAATGTAACAGGATTAAATGCTCCAAACAAAAGACGTAGACTGGCTGAATGGATAATACAAAAACAAGACTCGTATATACACTGTCTACAAGAGACCCACTTCAGACCTAGGGTCACATACAGACTGAAAGTAAGGGGATGGAAAAAGATATTCCATGCAAATAGAAATCAAAAGAAAGCTGGAGTAGCAATTCTCATATCAGACAAAACAGACTTTAAACTAAAGACTATTACAAGAAACAAAGAAGGACACAACAAAATGATAAAGGGATCAATCCAAGTAGAAGATAAAACAACTGTAAATATTTATGCACCCAACATAGGAGCACCTCAGTACATAAGGCAAATGCTGACAGCCACAAAAGGGGAAATCGACAGTAACACAATAATAGTGGGGGACTTTAACACCCCACTTTCACCAATGGACAGATCATCCAAAATGAAAATAAATAAGGAAACACAAGCTTTAAATGACACATTAGACAAGATGGACTTAATTGACATTTATAGGACATTCCATCCCAAAACAACAGAATACACTTTCTTCTTAAGTGCTCATGGAACATTCTCCAGGCTAGATCATATCTTAGGTCACAAATCAAGCCTCGGTAAATTTAAGGAAACTGAAATTGTATCAAATATCTTTTCCAACCACAACACTATGAGACTAGATATCAATTACAGGAAAAAAAACTGTAAAAAATGCAAACACATGGAGGCTAAACAATACGCTACTAAATAACCAAGAGATCACTGAAGAAATCAAAGAGGAAATCAAAAAATACCTAGAAACAAATGACAATGAAAAAACAACGACCCAAAACCTATGGGATGCAGCAAAAGCAGCTCTAAGAGGGAAGTTTATACCAATAAAATTCTACCTCAAGAAACAAGAAAATTCTCAAATGAATAACCTAATCTTACACCTAAAACAATTAGAGAAAGAAGAACCAAAAAAACCCAAAGGTAGCCGAAGGAAAGAAATCATAAAGATCAGGCCACAAATAAATGAAAAAGAAATGAAGGATACAATAGCAAGGATCAATAAAACTAAAAGTTGGTTCTTTGAGAAGATAAACAAAATTGATAAACCATTAGCCATACTCATCAAGAAAAAAAAGGGAGAAGACTCAAATCAACAGAATTAGAAATGAAAAAGGAGAAGTAACAACTGACATTGCAGAAATACAAAGGATCATGAGAGATTACTACAAGCAGCTGTATGCCAATAAAATGGACAACCTGGAAGAAATGGACAAATTCTTAGAAAAGCACAACCTTCTGAGTCTGAACCAGGAAGAAATAGAAAATATACACAGACCAATCACAAGCACTGTAATTGAAACTGTGATTAAAAATCTTCCAACAAACAAAAGCCCAGGACCAGATGGATTCACAGGAGAATTCTATCAAACATTAGGAGAAGCGCTAACACCTATCCTTCTCAAACTCTTCCAAAATATAGCAGAGGGAGGAACACTCACAAACTCATTCTACGAGGCCACCATCACCCTGATACCAAAACCAGTCAAAGATGTCACAAAAAAAGAAAACTACAGACCAATATCACTGATTAACATAGATGCAAAAATCCTAAACAAAATACTAGCAAACGGAATCCAACAGCACATTAAAAGGATCATACACCATGATCAAGTGGGGTTTATCCCAGGAATGCAAGGATTCTTCAATATACGCAAACCAATAAATGTGATACACTGTATTAACAAACTGAAGGATAAAAACCATATGAGAGTCTCAATAGATGCAGAAAAAGCTTTCAACAAAATTAAACACCCATTTATGATAAAAACTCTCCAGAAAGTAGGCATAGAGGGAACCTACCTCAACATAATAAAGGCCATAAATGACAAACCCACAGCCAACATCATTCTCAATGGTGAAAAACTGAAACCATTTCCTCTAAGATCAGGAATAAGACAGGGTTGCCCACTCTCACCACTATTATTCAACATAGTTTTAGAAGTTTTACCCACGGCCATCAGAGAAGAAAAAGAAATAAAAGGAATCCAAATTGGAAAAGAAGAAGTAAAGCTGTCACTGTTTGCAGATGACATGATACTATACATAGAGAATCCTAAAGAGGCTACCAGAAAACTACTTGAGCTAATAAATGAATTTGGTAAAGTAGCAGGATACAAAATTAATGCACAGAAATCTCTTGTATTCCTATACACTAACAATGAAAAGTCTGAAAGAGAAATTAAGGAAACACTCCCACTTACCGTTGCCACAAAAAGAATAAAACACCTAGGAATAAACCTACCTAAGTAGGCAAAAGATCTGTATGCAGAAAACTATAAGACACTGATGAAAGAAATCAAAGATGACACAGACAGATGGAGAGATATACCATGTTCTTGGATTGGAAGAATCAACATTGTGAAAATGACTATACTACCCAAAGCAATCTACAGATTCAATGCAATCCCTATCAAACTACCAATGGCATTTTCCACAGAACTAGAACAAAAAATTGCACAATTTGTATGGAAACACAATAACCAAAGTAATGTTGAGACAGAAAAACAGAGTTGGAGGAATCAGGCTCCCTGACTTCAGACTATACTACAAAGCTACAGTAATCACGACAGTATGGTACTGGCACAAAAACAGAAATATAGATCAAGGGAACAGGATAGAAAGCCCAGAGATAAACCCATGCATATATGGTCACCTTATCTTTGATAAAGGAGGCAAGAATATACAGTAGAGAAAAGACAGCCTCTTCAATAAGTGGTGCTGGGAAACTGGACAGCTACATGTAAAAGAATGAAATTAGAACACTTCCTAACACCATACACAAAAATAAACTCCAAATGGATTAAAGACCAAAATGTAAGGCTGGACACTATCAAACTCTTAGAGGAAAACATAGGCAGAACACTGTATGACATAAGTCACAGTGAGATCCTTTTTGACCCACCTCCTAGAGAAATGGAAATAAAAATAAACAATTGGGAATTAATGAAACTTAAAAGCTTTTGCACAGCAAAGGAAACCATAAACAAGATGAAAAGACAACGCTCAGAATGGGAGAAAATATTTGCAAATGAAGCAACAGACAAAGGATTAATCTCCAAGATCTACAAGCAGCTCATGCAGCTCAATATCAAAAAAAAAAACAACCCAATCCAAAAATGGGCAGAAGACCTTAATAGACATTTCTCTAAAGAAGATATACAGATTATCTACAAACACATGAAAGGATGCTCAACATTACTCATCATTAGAGAAAAGCAAATCAAAATCACAATGAGGTATCACCTCATACCGGTCAGAATGGCCATCATCAAAAAATCTGCAAACAATAAATGTTGGCGAGGGTGTGGAGAAAAGGGAACCCTCTTGCACCGTTGGTGGGAATGTAAGTTTATACCACCACTATGGCAAACTATATGGAGGTTCCTTAAAAAACTAAAAATAGAACTACCATACAACCCAGCAATCCTACTACTGGGCATATACCCATAGAAAACCATGATTTAAAAAGAGACATGTACCACAGTGTTCACTGCAGCACTATTTACAGCAGCCAGGACATGGAAGCACCCTAAGTGTCCATCAACTGATGAATGGATAAAGAGGATGTGGTACATATATACAATGGAATATTACTCAGCCATAAAAAGAAACAAAAGTGAGTTTTTGTAGTGAGGTGGATGAACCTAGAGTCTGTCATACAGAGTGAAGTAAGTCAGAAAGAGAAAAACAAATACCGCGTGCTAACACATATATATGGAATCTAAAAAAAAAAAAATGGTTCTGATGAACCTAGGGGCAGGACAGGAATAAAGACACAGACCTAGAGAATGGATTTGAGGACACGGGGAGGGGAAGGGTAAGTTGGGACGAAGTGAGAGAGGAGCACTGACATATACACTACCAAATGTAAAACAGATAGCTAGTGGGAAGCAGCTGCACAGCACAGGGAGATCAGCTTGGTGCTTTGTGACCACCTAGAGGGGTGGAGTAGGGAGGATGGGAGGGAGATGCAAGAGGGAGGGGTTATGGGGATATATGTATACATGTAGCTGATTCACTTTGTTGTATAGCAGAAACTAACACAACATTGTAAAGCAATTATACTCCAATAAAGATGTTAAAAAATAATACTAGCACTTTGTATCTCACTCTTAGGGCATCAGCAACAAATTACAGCTATATTAGCCATGCAAGATTATACCCTTTTCTTTGATTCGTGTGTTCCCTGGAACAGATCACAAGGAGGCCAGAATTACATATAGCAGATACCTGACTGAAAGCGGAAGCAGAAGGATAGAGACAGAAGAGAATTTATATCCTACTTTTGGAGGGCTGTCTTCCAAGCCTGAAGCAAAACCAAGCCTGGAGAAGGCAGATGTTTTAAATTAAATGTTAGGCGATTTTAAAAGTCATCTTTATTGACATATAATTGACCTACAATAAACACTCTTTTAATTTAAGTGGAGTCTTACTCCTTAACATGTATTTTATTTTTTTACCTTATATTTTACTTTATAATTTAGTGTGTATTCATCTTTGAGGCTTTCAAGTAGAAATTCATTGGAAAGTATGAAAGTATGAAATCCAAATATTCTTAAAAGATTGCAATGCTTTGCTTTATTTCAAAGCTAAAGTAACTGATAATCTTACATATATTAATAATAATGACTATTGTTTTAAGTTTCATTAAACACTGCACGCTTCAGACCCTGAAAATATACTTTAGATAAAAAAAAACACATTTACCCCTCAAAGACCTCCTGACCCTCATTTCCTTAATTAGTAATTTGGGCACAATAAGAGTACCTGCTATGACCTTGGGGAAATTATTTGAAAATGCAACGAGGTAAGTAATGAAATTAGGGTGCAAACACAATTAGGAATGATTCCAAAGCCCGAACATTATCTAATATGACATTCCAAAGCATTCTGAATACACATCTTAAAGAAATTACACATAATATAAACTTTTCAGGAATTAGAAAGTTGAAAAGGGAACAAATTCCCTTAAAATTCTCTTTATTTGTTAAGCATACCTCTCATAATTCCAAAATGTGGAGAATCTGATGGTAGGGATCTTTATATCACTGCCCACTGCTAGAAAATACCACACATTCATTGTCAATGGGGGCTGGTAAGCTTGGAAAATCAAATACCATCTTAAGAATATTTTAAAAGACTCATCAAAAAATTCCTTTTATTTTAAAAGAAAGTATTAAAATGAAATCATGCATGACTTCAAAATGTATTCAGACTTCTCTACAGTGTATAACAATAGGGAGTTTTATCAGATTACATCTTCAATAAAAAGAGTTTGAATGAGTTTGATGTGATTTCTATTTCAATCATAAGGGTGACCTACACAGGTATCTTTTTTCTTCGATCATTTTATTTCTGCTCTCTCCATCTGTGTTTTAACCTGTTAATATGTGGGTGAATTTGAGGAAAAGCAAATCAGTTTGACCTTTAATGTAAAGTCATTTTTGTATGATCAAAACAGTACTATTTCCAAGACTGTAAAGAATGTGGATTTTAAGATTCAAAAGCACGTGCCATTCCCAGTAACCTGGGAGGAATGATAATGTGACCACTGCTTGAATGATAATTTTATCTACATAACTGCCTTCCTCTTGCCTTCACAGTATATTAAGACTTCTGCCCAAAGATATATGTTTAGCCAAGCTGTTTTAATATAACATATTAAACTTTAAAATGATTCAAGGACAAACACTGGACTGCAGCTCGCTGTAGGATGCCACATTTTGTTGCATCATTTCCCTTCTTTTTTAGCAGCTATTTTACCACTAAACCAGAAAAGAAGGAATTATGCAGGAAAATTGCTATTAGCTGGTACCCCTGCTGGATTACAAAACCCAGAGCATAATAGCTTCCCCAGTGGAGCCTCTGAGGGCTTGGGCCAAGCCATTAGCCACTGCTAACACCTAAGGGAAGAAATAGAATAGAGTAGAATGGCTCTCAGGTATCCCAGAAGATTTTTATGCAAACAAAATTTATTTGAAATGCAGATGTCCAGGGCCTAGCCCCAGAAATTCTTATTCAGTTAATTTAGAACAAAATCCAAGAATATGCATTTTTAATATGCTCAGACAGATATTTGTATCTGAATTTTTCACCTGGCTTCTGTTTGTGTGAATATTTGCTCAAACACAGGTGATCATTAAAAAGGCTTGACAATTAGAGTGTCAAGATGGACCAAATATATCAGAGCCTAGTATATGACAGGCACTTTATTTTTAAAATGAATGTAATAATGTATGTATCATTAGTGATGTAAGATCCTCTCATTGCATTCTATTTGTGCAGCATTGGATACATTTTGGACTTCTCAAAGTACTGCTTTGCGTTTTGAGTCTCTTGTTATGTGTTATATTCACTGATGACTATTATGTATTTATTCAACAAACTAACTAAAACCATCATATTTGCTTTACATTCACTTTATAATCAAATCTCCATTACATCTCTGAGTTAGATCCTCCAAAATCCTTAGGAGTCTGTTTGTTCCTATTGCCTCCTTCATAAAGGAAAGAGTAAAATTTCAGCTGATTACTGAAGGATGACACAACTTCCCTACATTGAAAAGGAAGATGTGAGCTTATTGGATACAAGGGGAAAGATGTATAAAATCATGTAGCCAGAAAGATGATACGAGAAACTGGATCAAGAAAGAGATTTTTAGAAATGGAGAAGAATAGGCATTACATATTATTAGTTACACTATTGAAAGACTGAATTTGTGGCACTGACCATCCAGGTGAATGTACCCAATAGGTAACTGGAGGGGACATAGGGCTAAGATTTTAGAAAAATATTGTCTGGTATTTGAAATCAGGTAAGTGAATCAGATTCAAACAGATCATAAAGAGGTTAGAAAAAAACGATGAGGACAGAATGCTATGGAACAGAAAAATGAGAATTATAGGGACAAGAAGGGATGCCATTCTTTGCACTTCCCCAGCTTAACAAACCAGCCCTTTCCTCTAAACCCAGCCCACATGTCACTCTTTCCTTAAAGCATCCCTCATTTATATCTACGATAATAGAAACTTAAATCAAGGTACAAATGGCATAGTGGACCACGAGGTATAGGAGCAGAGACGAAAGGACAAGGCTCACAATTAGAGAATGACTATCAGCTGACTCACATTTTGGCTAGTTATGTGTTATTTTCTCTGCCCTTCTGAGTCAGAAGTTCCTTGAGATCAGTAATCATTTAAAAAAGTCATCCATTTGTTCATTCAACAAGGATTAATTAAAATCTTACCATGGAGATTGCCATATGGTGACACATATGATAGTCAATAGGATGCATTCACTAAAGAAGACAAAATCTCTGCATCCAAGGATCTTGCAGTTGGTGAGGCAGAAAACCATCACACCTGACTGTATAGCAGCATGCTGGGTAAACATGTGCCAAAGAAGACTTTCCTTGACAGTGATGTCTTGGAGATAAAAGGAACTGAATAACCGAGAGAATTAACTGAATGTGTCAGTGTGGATTTGAAAGACATTAAGATGGAGGCATGGGTGATGGCAAAGGAAGATGAATTTGTACAATTTTTAGTGGCTTTCACTTAGTTTCTTACGAAACTAAGAAACCATTTGCACGTATGAAGCTAACACCTAAAGACACTTAGGTCTTAGTTTCATACGTGCAAATTCAAAATCTTCAGGAAGATGATGATGTCTACCAAAGTGATGATTTCCAGGGATACTTAACCTCCCTCAAATCAAAGCAGGTTATTTAGAATACAAACTACTTTAGGTACTTCCTTTTTCTTTTATATCCTCAGCTCTCGATTCACTATATTTAATGATTTCCATCTTATACACAATGTATGCTTCACTTTAACTGCTGCTTTAAAATCATCTCATTTCCTGGTCCAACTACCCTATATAACAAATGTGTTAATGGGCAAAAACTTATCAGCTCCAGTGCAAATGAATTAACCTCTGACTCCCAGTTTCTTAAATATTTAGAGATATCTATTCAATCAATAGAGATGTGGTAGAAAAGTCATTCTCCTGACAATGCTAGCTTTCCAATGTCTGGATTTTTAACCACTATTAGGTTAATTTCTGAAATGTTTACAACTCCACTAAAGACCTTGGTATTTCTTTGTTTTGTTTTTGTATTTTTTCCCCTAAGTAGCTGTACACTTAAAAAATGTTAATGCATTTTTCAGTTCTGTGTAAATCCAAGTAGATAAGAAATATTATTTTCCAGATCTGTCGATATTTGTAAAAGCTTTAAAATTTCCATTCAAACAAAATAGAAATTGGGTCTTGGTATAGTTTTCACTTTTGTGAGTTAGTTAATGCAGGCATTTCTCAGATAAAATGAAGGTAATATTAATCTTCATCTCTCATTCCCTGGTGCCTGGAGTGAGATAAATCTGCCTTTCCTCTGAGCTCTAAGGGATCTGCATAACATACATGGAACATTTTGATTAAGATCAAGCATGCAAATTAAGTGCAGGAGAAAAATAATCAAACTCAGAAGACTTTGGGCAGTGTGATTATATCTAGCATGGAACTTGGACTTTGAGATACTTGCATTCCTCTCTGGCACCGAAAATGCTTATTTCTTGATAATTAATTCAAGGTTATGCTATGCTATGCTATACTATGTTATACTGACTCTGAAGATACGGGATTTAGATTGATAGAGTGTTGTACTGAATGCCTTTTGATGCCTCTACAATACTATATTTCTGCCTGCCAGTGGCCTTGACCACTTAGTTTTTACCTTGTCTCTGATAAAGGTGTCATGGTATGGAAAAACCTCCTCCACACACTTTCTCTTTTTTATCTTATCCTTGAACTTTAATATAACCTTCTTAGAGCCCATTTCTCCTTGCTTCCTGAGGTGGCTTTTGCTAAGATGACAGAGAAAGTGTAGAAATACATTGGACTTGCTAGTAATTCTTAACTGTCAGCTGAGAAACCTTTCATCAGTCAAAAAAACCTGTTTCTCATAGGTAAAATGGCCATAAGAATGCCTACCTTGCTTCTGTAAATAATATTTAATCAGATTTATTGATTGTATTAATTTCCTAGGGCTGCCATAACAAATTACCACCAACAGGGAAGCTAAACAACAGAAGTGTATTCTCACAGTCTGGAGGCCAGAAGTCTGACATCAAGGTACTGGCAGGACCACACTCCCTCTTAGAAACCATAGAGGAGAATTCATTCTTCGTCTCCTGCAGTTTCTTTTGGCTGTAGGCATTCCATGGCTGTGGCCACATCATGTCAATGTCTGCCTTTGTGGTCACATTCTCTCTCCTTCTTCTCTGTGTTAAATCTCTCTCTGACTTACTCTTATAAGGACACATGTTATTGGACTTTCTTTTAAAGATACATGTTACTGGATTTAGGACTCACCAGGTAATCCCAGATGAACTCTTCATCTCAAGATTTTTAATTTGATTACATCTACAAAGACCCTTTTCCAAGTAAGGTAACATTCATAGGTTCCAAGGAAAAGGATATATACATGTCTCTTTGGAGGTCACCATTCAGACCACTACTTTGAACACCATCTTCATATGATCTAAGAAAAAATTTCCTCTTATATTAGCCATTTAAGAACAGTATATGTAGATTCTTAAAGAATTTTAGAAGATGCTTAAATTTCATAGATTACTTTAATGAGTCCTAACTTTTGTAAAGTGAAAAGCATAGCCCACTCTCTGTACATTTCCTCTGCAAAATGTCAATCTTTCATATATTTATAGAATTGTAGTGCTGCATGGTTATAGTGGAATACGTTTTTTTCTGTTAAAAAAGCACTAATTTATTCTATATGTAACTGTAAAATGTTGACTAAACATTAACTTTGGTATTAGTCTAGGAACTTCTAGAAGAATTCACAGTGACAGTTTTTCTAAAGCCAAAGTAAACCTTGGTCAACATTTATGGCTAGATATACATACTTTATTATTAAATATTAGGAGGTTTGGTAATGAGTCAACATTCATATAAATATTGAGATTATTGACATCAGGTGGCATGGTGCACTATCTAATGAGGAAAAAAAAGGGAAAAGAATGACAAATGATCTAATTAGGTGACTCAGAATATCCAGTTGCATGTTGCAGACTTAGTATGTTGGTATACTTTCAATGAATTATGTAGGAAATTATAATGGTACTGGAGGAGACTGGCTTCACAGAGTCCTAATTTTTATTAATTCATTATAGCCTGATTGTTTCCAAGAAGACTTAGTGTTTAGAGTAAAAATAAATAAATGAAGTGTAGATGTTATGATCTTTGCTTCATGTTCCTAGATATTAGATACTATATATGTATATATCTAGTATGCTGAAATCCACGGATTTGTATCTTTATTGCTTTCCTAGGTTTTTAGAAATAACAGACACAACACAATGATAAGAACTTAATTAAATCTCTTGTCCATACCTACTGAACAGAGTGTCATTTTCCTTTGGTTTTGGCCTTCTTGCCATTTTCATTCCATTTGATTTGACCAAGAAAATTTGAATTAAATTTGCAAGTCAAATGACAGGAGACATTTCTCAAAAAGGCATAATATCTACTGATCTTCTTTTCATCTATTCCTTTGTCATAAACATTTGTCTGGCAAGTGCCTCCATTAACTCTGGCTCCTTGTTGCTTTTGCTTGCATATAACAGGATAAACAAAAGCCATAACTCCATGATTTCAAATAAATGGGACCTAGACCAAAGTAAACTTTCTGCATCAGGGCAACAACAACAGATGAACTACACTGAAACAAATAGAGAATTTAGATTTGCCTGCTTTATTTTATCTGGAAAAAAAAAATAGACAATGGGGAAAGAACATGGGATATTTAAATAATAACAGCAATAATAATGGCCAAAGAAAATAAATAGAAAGAAGGAAGGAAGGAAGGGAGGAAGGAAGGAAGGAAGGGAGAAAGGAAGGAAGGAAGGCAGGAAGGAAGGAAGGAAAGAAGGAAGGAAGGAAGGAACTTAGGACTGTGGGGAAAATTACACAAATAGAGTTGAAGAATTATCCAGGTAGGCACCGCCTGTCTCTTCAGATAGACTTTTTAGTTTTTCATGGAGTATGCATATAGAATTAATAAGTGACCATAGCACTACCTAGTGTGCTGAGGCTGCTATAACAAAATATTTCAGACTGGTCGCTTCAACAACACAATTTTATTTCTTACAGTCCCAGAGGTGAGGAAATCCAAGATCAAGGGGTAGGCAAGATGTGTTTCATCCTGAACCCTCTTCTTTTGGCTGCTTATAGGTGGCCACCATCTCTCTGTGTGCTCCATATGACCTCTTCTTTGTTTGCCCACAGGTGGAGAAAGAGAGAGCTCTCTGGTGTCTCTATATTCTATAGACACCAATTCTGTAGTATCAGGGCCCCACCCTTATAAACCTCCTTAACCTTAATTACTTCCTTAGAAGCTCCGTCACCAAATATAGCCACACTGGGGGTGTGGGGGGGGGGTTAGGGTTTCAACATATGAATTATTGGGCTACACAAACTTTCAGTCTATAACAAACACTTATTGACTTATTTGCTAAAGGAAACTTTTCTTATAAGGATATTAATGTTGTATGAGAAAATGTCCTTTGATTTCCAATTCCAAATGATTCAAAGACTGAATATCAAGAATCAAAGAGGAAATTCCTCCTAGACTCCTCAGTAGAAGAGAATTCTGATGTGCACCTCTTTAAATGATGGTATTTCAGATATTTTAGAGCAATTTTTCTTCCCCTCTGAGCCTTCTCTACTTAAATATAAGCAACCTCAATTTATTGCTCATGTTACATGATATGAGGCATGTCCAGGGAAAGACTTGGAAACCATCAATATTTCTCTTAAATTTCCATATAAGACCCTGGCTATATATGCTTTCCAACAGCCTGAAATTGATTCTTCTCACTGACTTATTTTGAACTACATATAACCCCCCGTGACAAAATAACATGAATGGAAATAGATATGAGCCCCACAAAGTATGGCTAATGATTACTTCTTCATTTATTCAGCAAATATTTGCTGAGTATTCATTATGCATCATAAATTGGTTATTTGTTACTTGGAAGTTCCCTAGTTTATTTATGTATCCCCAGGGTCTATGATATCCCCATTATGATATCATTTCTTTGTGGTAAGTGTTTTGATGAAAATAAAAAGGTTTTTAGAAGATTACATAACTAATTTATCTGAGGAGACTGGGGACAACTAGTAAAAGAAAATTTCCCCAAAGGAGTGATATTTAAGCACAGACATAAAGAATGCATAAATTTTAATAATTCAAATTAGGGCTGAGGAGGGATAGAGAGATTATCAGGCAGAAAAAAGAGCAAATATGAAAGCCCTGAGGACAGAAAATCCTTAACTCAGAAAAGACCAGGAGGGCTGGAACAAAGAGAGAAAGAAGAGTGGCAAGACCAAATAAAAGTAGGTTAAACAATGTGACTAATGTTGTCATAAGAATCTTTGTTCTGCACCAAGTCCTGTGCTGGAGACTGAGACTAGAGCTGTGACTAAGGCTAGTCTCCCTCAAGGGGCTTAGAGTTTAGTGAGATAATGCACACATTTTATTGAATATTATCTATTTGTCTTAATATTATCTATAATGTCAAAACTGTTGCATAAAAATTCTAAGCACTTAATTTTAAAATGGCTGCCTTTGTTACAGCCTCTAGCAATTTCCAGTAAAATTACAACAAATGCTCTGGAATAACAAAACGACAAAACTAAGAATACAAGTAACTATTTTTATTCAAAATTAATCTGTTGTCAGAATCTGAAAGAAATTTCATACATAATGGTATAACTGTAATGTGCTATCTGAAAGCAAGCAAGCCTATGCACCTACTATTTACCTGGTCCTTCCTTTACTATTTATTTGGTATATACCTTGTATTACTCAGACAAGGAGTAAGGAATGCAACAAACCACTATTTTAGGAATAGCGTCATTTGAAGCATGCCTGGGGCTATTAGTCCACTTTAACTCCCCTTCATGATCTTTCCTTCGACAGTTGGTCATAAACAGAAACAAATGGGTGTGGAGTATGAAGCAAGGTTTTGAAAATAGAGTCATTCATCCTCCTTGGTGTAAGGCTCATAAGCAAAACATTCCAGGAGGATGAGAAAACAGGAAAATCCGTAACTGAGAAAAATAATAGGGAATACAAATATTTAAATATTTCACCTATTGAGAATATCAGAGAACTAGGTGATAAGGTTACGATATGTTCCTATCTCAAAGCAACTCAACTGCACTATATGGGTAGCATATCCATGGACATTAGTCTATCCACCTGGATATTCGTCCACCCTAGAGAATGCCAAATGCTTTTGGTCCATTCTCTTCTTAAATAGATCTTGGCACAATATCTTTCTATCTTTTGTCAAATTCTGTCATTATATACTCAAATTCAAAAGATTTAATTTGTTTTAAAAAATCAATGGTCACTTCCTCTTTTTGTTTCATATATTTTCCAGTTTTAGAAAATGTCTGTGTTTTCTCTAGTAAATCATTATCAAGGTATCCTCTTATATTGGTTATGCTCAAAAAGAAAAATAAATGAATGCAGTAAATATAATAAGTAAGGGAAGAAGCCATAAGGATAGAACAGGTTAAGTTGTAGAGAAAACAAGATGATATAAAATGGAAATGCATGCAAATATGAAGGACTGGAAAGAAGATTTTTAAATAACACAATAATACAATTGAAGCCAAGTTTAGAGGTAGTGAACAGCTAAGTTACTATCCTTGATATGACTGCCTTTTCCCTTTGCATCATTGTAAAACAAATAAAACAAAAGAAAAAATTAAAAAGAAAGAAATGAGAGTGCACTTTTACAAAAAGTGTCTTCAAATAAACACCATCAATCATCTTACTTAATGTTGAAAGTCAAAAGCTATTTTCTCTTTTTTAATATCAAGAACAAGGTACAGGTGTCTACCATAACTTCTTATACTCAGAATTGTATGTGAGGTTCTTGTTAGTATAGTTAAGATGAAAAAAAAATTAATATAGGCATTTAAAGCTATAAGTATCTCTCTAAGCACTGCTATAGCTGCATCCATTACTTTTTGATTGACTGCATTTTCACTTACATTATCTCACATTTTCAAAATTTCCTTTTGATTTCTTCATTGAATCATTGGTTATTGAGGAATGCATTGTTTAATTTCCACATATTTATGAGTTTCCCCAAATTTTTTTCTATTATTGATATCTAATTTCATTCTATTACTGTCAGAGAATGCACTTTGTATTATTTATATCCTTTTAAATTTATGGAGGTTTAGTTTATGCCTAGCCTATGATATACATTGCAGAATGTTCCATGTGTACTTGAGAAGAATATTTATTCTGCTGTATTTGGGTAGAGTGTTGTATAAATATGTTAGGTATAGTTGGTTTATATTGTTGTTCAAATCTTCTGTTGCCTTTATTTCTGACTAGTTTTTTTATCCATTACTGAAAGGAGAATATTGGAATACCAAACTATTACTTCTGAATTTCTAGTTATTATATCCTCAATAATATATTACGTATACATTGTTTTATACAATTGCTTTTTAAAAGTTAAGAAAAGAAAAGAGAAAAACTATGCATTTATACTGTCTTTGGTAACTACATAATTACTTTTCCTGATGCTCTTTGTTTTTAATGTGAAGTTGAATTACCATCTGGGGATATTTGCTTTTCAGTCTGAAGAACTTCCTTTCCTGTTTCTTCTAAGACATGTCTGCTGGTAACAAATGCCCTCAGTTTTTTTGTAATCTGGGAATGTCTCTATTTCATTTTTTTTAAAGATAGCTTTGCTGAATACGTGATGCTTGGTTGAAAGATTTTGCTTTGAGCATTTTGAATGTGCTAGCCCTCTTCCTTCTGGTGACCATTATTTCTATAAAAATTTAGTTGTTAATCTTATTGGGGTTCCCTTGGAAGTGATGAGTCAATTTTCTCTTGCTTTCAGCACTTTGACTTGCAGCATTTTTTTTTTTTTCTGTCTCTTTGTGAATCTCTTTGTGTTTACGTTCTTGATGTTTGTTGAGCTTTCTGAATGTGGAGACTAATGTTTCCAAAATTTTTTGAAGTTTTCAGCCATATTTTTTCTTTTCCTTTCTTTGTCTCCTAGTATTTTCATTTCAGGTATATTTGTGCACTTAATGATGTCCCACATTTTTCTGAGGTTCTCTTCATTTTTCTTCTTTCTTTTTTCTCTATATTCTTCAGCTTGCATATTTTCTATTGATCTATCTCCAAGTTCACTAATGCTTTCTTTTGCCGATTCAAATTTATAGTTTGTAATTTATCATTTTAGTTATTGTACTTTTCAACTCCACATCTTCCATTATGTTCTTTTTTTGATATTCTCTATGATATGACATTGTCATCACGCCTTCATTTCCTTCTTTAAAGGCTTACTGTAGTTCATTGAACACGTTTACAATGGATCCTTAGAAGTCTTTGGTTAATCTGATATCTGTTTGCTCTCACGGACAGTTTCTTTTGCCTGCTTTTTTGTTTTGTTTTGTTTTCCTCTAGTTTATGGGTCATGCTTTCTTGTTTCTTTGTATATCTTGTAATCTTTTGTTGAAGACTGGACATTTTTAGAGAATATATTATAGCAAATCTGATATTGACTTTTCACTGAAGGCCTGTTACTGTAATTTCCTTGTTTATTTGTTTAATGATCGGCTAGATTACTTTAGTAAAGTCTACTTCCCCTCTGCAGTGTTAAGCCTCTAATGTTTCACTTCAGGGGATCCCAGCCTTGGGTATGTCCGCAGTCACGCTCGAATGGCAGTGGTTTTGGCAGGGTTTTCTGTCTCTTTCCCTGACTACGCCCAAGTTGTTAAACTCCACTGATTGCCAGATGATTTCTGTATTGTTTTTCATTTGGGGCCCTAAATTGTTCTACAGACTAATCCAACCCAATTTGGGCTCCTTCAAAAGGGTATTTCCCTTGGCAAGTGTTTCAGATTTGTTCTGAACCTGGCAGGCTCCTCTGCCTCTCTTTCCTGGGTTCTTTGCTTCTCCACTGAGGCAAAACTTTGAGCCATTGGCTTTGGAGCTGAATTGGAGACTATGCTGGGTTTCTCTGAGTGATGCCTCTACTTTAGGAGCTGGGCACTTGATGCAAGGGAACAGTAGCCTCAAGTCTTTTTGGCTTGGCTCTCCCAGTGTGAAACCACGGCTTTGCAGTCCAGGGCAAGCACAATTTTGGCCCTGTATTCCCTGTGAAGCCTTGCCAAGGTAGAGCCTCTGTTGCACAAGTATAGGCTGTAAAGAAGAAAGGAGTCCCTCTTCTTGGCCATACCAATTCAGAATTTAGTTGATCAATAGGTAGCTAGGAGCAGGGTGAGAACTGGCAACACCTTGCCCTCCAACTGCTAGCTGGGGTGGGTGGGGGGAGCCCTGTTGAACCAGTTTGGAGTGGAGTTTCCATCTCACAGAGCTGAGAGAAGGGATGAAGGAACTAGGTTCTGGTTGACACACTACATTCTCATCATTCCCACCAGACTCTAATAGATTTTCTTGAATAAACGTTTCTGCATTTGCTGCTTGTCTCCAGGACCATTTCCAGAGACATTAATTTTTTTAAATGTTATTTTATAATTCTCACGAGTTCCACTGGGGAGCAATTCCGTGGAGTTCCTCATGTTATCATGCTCCTCACACATATCTCTGTGTTGAGATATATTTTTATAAGTAAAAAAAAGGTTTAGGAGTTTACTAGAATTAAAATCAATGCATAAAACAATCAGATGAACAATGAGATGAAAATATAATTTTAAAAAGGTAGTATTTACTAAAGAAACAAAGTACATGCAGTACTAATAATAAGTGTAAAAAATATGTGAAAATCTCTTGTAGCTAAAATAAAAACATTTTGTTAACATACATTAAAGAAAATAAAGAAACCACAATATTGGTATAGAAGACTAAACATAATAAAGCTGTCAATTCTCTCAATTTATTTACATCTTAATATAATTTCTACTAAAACTCTTACAGGAATTTTCATGGAACTTGATAATCTCTTCTATATTTGTCAGAGATTAGCAAATGAACAAGAATAGCTGAAATATTCCTAAAGAAGAACACGATAGGGGAAAATACCCTAACAAACATCGAGATTTATTAAAAATTTTTCATACATAAAAAGCATGGTATTGATGCAGGATTAGAAAAACGTAGCATTGGAACATGATAGAGAGCCTAAAAGGATGAAGATGCAAAAAAATTTGATTTGTGAGAGACTGAGAATTGAAGATCAGTGGGTAAGGGATAAGTTACTCTATAATTAACCTTGGGAAAATCAATAATCAGTACAGCAAAAAACAATTCCATACAACTATTTAAACGTGAAAGGTAACATTATGAGAAGTAATTTTTATATAATTAATAATTTAAAAAATAAGGCTAAACTACTAATCATTAAAGAGACTGATAGGGGCTTCCCTGGTGGCGCAGTGGTTGAGAATCTGCCTGCCAATGCAGGGGACACGGGTTCGAGCCCTGGTCTGGGAAGATCCCACATGCTGCGGAGCAACTAGGCCCGTGAGCCACAATTACTGAGCCTGCGCGTCTGGAGCTTGTGCTCCGCAACAAGAGAGGCCACGATAGTGAGAGGCCCGCGCACCGCGATGAAGAGTGGCCCCCGCACAGAAATGAAGACCCAACACAGCCAAAAATAAATAAATACAAATTATAAAAAAAAAAAAAAAGAGAGAGACTGATAAAATTGACTACATTGAGATTAAAATTTTAATAAAATGAAAAGGCATCATATGTTTTAAAGAAACAAACCAGAACTTTGTTAAAGATATTTGCAACATGTAGATTGAAAGAAACATGTATTTCAAATACATGAATTTGAAGTGTGTGAAACTGCTAATATTCAATGTTTTTTTGAGTGTAAAATAATGACAATTCAATTTGGCCTAATGAAATAACTGAATAATTAATAAATGCAAGTTCCAATCAAAAATATGGTAAAAAATTAATAGGCAAATAGGTAATTGACTTTGCCTGGAAGTAGCAGGTAAATTTGCCTGGAAGTAGCAGGTAAATTTTAGCAAAAATGACTCATAGACTCCCTTTACTCAGTCAATAATTTTCTTTATATAGAAAGGGAGCAACATCTGCAGATACCAGGAGTAGTAAAAAATATGAGTATGAGTTTGGTCTTAGACCCATCAATGCTTTTCTAAGTAATAAAGGAGATAGTTTTGTTCTGCAATGAGTACTACTCCTGCTGCAGTTTCTAAATTATCATTATAGTTTGTTTTAAAGAGCGAATATGCAAAGATAGTTTCTCATATAAATAATGTTAACCACAAAAAGACAAAAGCCTCGTTGTAATTTTATTAATTGCATCTTGAAGAACAATTCCCATCTTCTGTTTTGAACTATGGCACATGAAATCACCCACAAATGTTCCTTGTACTAATTTTAACTGTATTCAATCTTGTCACACACTTTCTGGAAATGTAACACAGCTATCTATATATTCTGTATCTTTTTTGAGATGATGTTCTCCTGCTTTTAGCTTAGTGGTATTTCCTTCTATGTCATGGAAATAAAGATTACTAGATCATTTGGAATACCACTGCTTACTTCCACTAGAGACTTCTTTTCACTCTTCAAATTGCTAAATAATGAGGCACAACCAGCAATACTTTAGAAAAAAAAAATTGTTAACTCAGAGTTTTCTCTTTTTTTTTCTCTTTAACTGCTTACTAGCAAGGCATTGTAGGTCCACATATATCTTAAAAAAAGCAAAACCAAATATAATTTATACATTTATTTTAGGGAATGTCACTTTTTTTGAATTCTGGTATAGTACTATATGGTACAGAAGATTTAACACATTTACTTAAAATCATTTGAGTGGAATATCTATTCATGTATTTGTGTATTCTGGAAACGAGTAGGACACTGATGACCAGGAACTGGACAGCAATGGTTTGGAATGCCTGCCTTAATATGCAACAGCGAGGTAGACAAGTGTTCTGGGGTCTGCAAACTTGCCAATATTTGAAAAAATCCCAACTGAAATAATCATTTTGCCCAAATTGTACTGCACACATTAACCAAAGTTATGTTTATTTGCTTTTGGCCGGAATATCAGTGTGAAATAATCAGTGTTCCCATGTTGAATAGACCTATGTCTTTCATTAATCAAAATGAGAAAATAGATTAATAATTTATATATATATGTATATATATATATACATATATACACACATATATAGCTATAGTTCATGAGATAGGGATGAATGACAATAAAAAGTTCATTTTGGGGGTGAAATTTTGAGAAACATAGGGCTACCACGGGACCAATCACTTCTCACTGGCCAGTTCTACATCGAGCTGAAGTATGCCATTAAGTATTGCTTAAATGTCCTTACGTGTTGCTCCAGATAACCAATATACATTTCCATATAATTAATTAATACATTAAAAATGTACCACCTGCTCCTATGACTTTTCATCACTTAATTCTTATTTGTGTAACCACTAGAGGTCTTCTCTGCAGAATTTTAAAATATGTGGCATATCTACTCCAATTGGCAGTAAATGAGACTTTTGTTACATGTTAGTGTAAAATGCTCTAGAGCATGAGTGACTGTTTTTAGGTACCTGTGGGAGTCAAATGCATTGTTTTGTATGCCATACTGTCATATAGTCTACTTTTAACACAAAGCTTCTCAAACATGACTTTCAAATGTTATGAAATTCTGCCAAGTTTGCATTATCAGGACAAACGAGAGAACATTAAACTTATTTATGGGGACTTGGGGTAATTTGTGTCTTCTAAAAGGACACTTGAAGATCATTTTTGTAAAAGAAATCTTTTGCATTTACAAGGTGGTGGTAAAACTCCATTAGTTTATCCTGAGACCAAGCTCATTGAACCTGTCAGGGTGTGGATGTTTTGGTCCATGTCAATTGGGAAAGTGGGCAAGGGGAGAGGGAGAGAGCTGGAGTGGTTCAGTGGAGTTGGGATTGTTTTGAGGCTTGCAGAGGATTTATGAACTAGAAAAACAAGTGTTGTTTGGGCAGCCGTTTTGAAATGATGCAAACTATTGTAATTTTCACTTTTTCCAGATAATTCCCTCAGCATTTTGGCAAAGCATAATGGATTCAACCGCCAGAAGCAAGAAGTCTATCTTTTACCAATCATAATCAGTGATAGTGGGAATCCTCCTCTGAGCAGCACCAGTACCCTGACCATCCGGGTCTGTGGCTGCAGCAGTGATGGTGTTGTCCAGTCTTGTAATGTTGAAGCTTATGTACTTCCGATTGGACTCAGTATGGGCGCCTTAATTGCCATATTAGCATGCATCATTTTGCTGCTAGGTATGTATTTTCTTCATAGCCTAATGGTCACCATTTTTCTGGTTCATAAATGACTGTAAAGAAGGACAGAAAACCCTAACCCAGCCTAGAAAACCCTAATCAGCATTCTTTGGAAGAAAAATTCCTTTGTATATACTTCTCCAAGCTTTGAGGTCACTAAGAGAAGGGAAGAAAAAAAGAATTGTAATAGTAAATATTCAATTGGAGAGAACTATTCAGTGCCTTTTTTAATCCCATCACTGGTGAAAAGACTAAGCATAATGGTGGTGGAAGTGGGGATGGACCTTTACGTGGTTACAACAGCAACTATTACATAAGAAGGCCTCCAGATCTTCTGATACACACCAGTTTACTTCAATGGGGGCACACATATGTCCAAAATACTCTTTTATCTAAACAATGTATAGATTGGGTTACTGAGTCCATCCAATCACAAAACTTGGTAAGATAAAAACAAAGAAACCAAAAAAAACAAGCAAACAAAAAATACATTTTCTTCAAAATTGCATTGTTTCTCAGATATTTTCCTTGATACTACAATCAAATTTAGATGAAGATTGCAAAATAAGGAAAAGTTTTTGTAACTTTTCTACTAAAAAATCCAATTATAAAAATGAGATTAGACAGTAGGAAGACACACAAAAGGAAAGTTACATCTTATCCTGCCCTTAGATAAAGGTTATGTCAGTTTTTACCTTCCTGGTTACACCTGTTCTGTTCACCCAGTACCCTGAGTTGATCATCGTTTCCTGCCACGTTTTTTTAATGTCATTAGCCCAAGTTTGGTGTGGCTGATCTGGCTAGTTTTTCATGTGTTCCTCTCCCTTCCCCCACCTTTAGGCCTACCTTACCAGATAGCGGAGTGCTAGCTTTCATACAAGAGAAGAAGTTGCCCATGCAAAGTTGACATTCACCTTAATATAGCATTTCATCTGTGAATGGACATTGTTTTATTGGAAAGAGTCTTGAAGGACTGATTTAAAAAAAACACAAAATGTACTGATTTTAAAAAAACACAAAATGTACTGGATATGATCTATTCAGCTCCTTTTTCTTTACAGAAGAGGGTCATGGAGCCAAAAAATATTGAACGACCTGCCCAAGATACACAGCAAGTTAGTTATGCTATCTGTGCTGTTTCCCGTTTTGTGCCATTTACTCTAGAGCTCCTAACGGTATTAAATGCAGCTTTCACCATAAATAGATGCAAACTTGTTCTTTTAACCCAGCTTCTTCATCACCATTTAATAAACAGAAGCAACCTGGAATAGTATTCACTCAAAATTCAATGCTCATACTTCAGAAAGGTATTTCACTTAATTCCCAAGTGAATGCATGAAAGCTACGTGCTCATAAGTTTTTAAATAGCGCCCCTCTCTCTTAACATACACGATGTGTTGCTTGTGAAATTATATGTGAGTCTGGCTAATCGCTATTTTGTGTTTTTCCTGTAGTCATCGTGGTGCTGTTTGTAACGCTGCGGCGACATAAAAACGAGCCATTAATTATCAAAGATGATGAAGATGTGCGAGAAAACATCATTCGCTATGATGATGAAGGAGGAGGGGAAGAAGACACGGAGGCTTTTGACATTGCAACTTTACAAAACCCAGATGGAATTAACGGATTTTTACCCCGTAAAGATATTAAACCAGATTTGCAGTTTATGCCAAGGCAAGGGCTTGCTCCAGTTCCGAGCGGTGTTGATGTGGATGAATTTATAAATGTGCGGCTACACGAGGCAGATAACGACCCCACAGCCCCACCGTATGACTCCATTCAGATTTATGGCTATGAAGGCCGAGGGTCCGTGGCTGGCTCCCTCAGCTCCTTGGAATCCACCACCTCAGACTCGGATCAGAACTTTGACTACCTCAGTGACTGGGGTCCCCGCTTTAAGAGACTGGGCGAACTCTACTCTGTCGGTGAAAGTGACAAAGAAACTTGACAGTGGATTACGAATAAATCAGTGGGAACTGAGCATTCTGTAATATTCTAGGGTCACTCCCCTTAGATACAACCAATGTGGCAATTTGTTTTAGAGGCAAGTTTAGCACCAATCATCTATAAACTCAACTACATTTTAATGTTGAACCAAAAAAGTAATAATAAAAATAAAAAAGTATATGTTAGGAGGTTATAAATCTTGTGGAGTGTGAATTAAAGTATGTGGAGTGTCTAGAAGTCTTTGGATATTTGATATTTACCTGACCACCACAAAGATTGGGATCCTGGCTCGTCCTTAGAGAAATGGTTTAAAAGGAGGAAAAATTCAAACTTAAAAAGGTGCTTTCTTAGAAAAATGGACCTGCAAGAAATTTGCTATTGATATGTGTCTTCTGCAAGGATTTTTTTTAAATGCAAATGGTTTTTTCCCCTTCACCAATAAGGATCCCGCCACAAATGATAAAGCAATACTTGGTCTGCTGTACACTCTGACTTTTTGGAGTTTTGGGAGGCCTCCTAGATTATACGGTACGGTGACCACACCTTGTACATAATTGCTGGCCCCATTCATCAGAGACTGAATAGCATCTTTAAATATTGTGTCGAGCCTTAAAATATTCACATGTTTGTAATCCATTCCAGGGTGGGGATTGCCAAATCAACAGTGGGAGGAGAGAAATCCCATTCAAACAGGCTTGTTCTCTGGAAGCAGGATTACTCATTCCCCCTGGTTCATCTTCTCCCACAAGGACACAAAGATAAACTGTGTCACACAGTGGACTACATAAGAGACAGATGATTTTATTGCTAGCGCGTGAATTTATTTGTTTAATCCTCGAAATAAATATTTTATTGATGTCCATTAATGCTTTTATTTATTAAGGTTGGTAATCTATAGATTAAGGGACTATATGAAAAAAACACTAAATTATATCCATTAATAATACTTTAGATTGTTTTATATAAATATATATACAATGAATGTTTAATACATGTACATTTTGATGAGATGAGTATGGCAGGCAATATTATCAAAAGGGAAGCTAATAGTCTCTTTAGAGTAGAAAGTGTTATTGTGACTGGTGATGGCAGGAACAGCATTTTCCCAGAGAAACTTTTGGACTGTTTTCTATTTTGTTCATAATCCTAGTATTTGGTGTTTTTACTACAAGCACAAACATCTGAAAGTATATTGATTCATGTGATATTTAAACTCTAGACTTTTAGATGCCTACATAATGCCCTGCCCAATAAACATGCTTCAAGTTGCCTCCACAGTTTTAGAGCAGGAACTGATTTGTACATAATTTTACTGCTTCTGTTTTTAGCACTTCTCTCCCTGATCTTCATGGTGATGCACAGAATGTCTTAGACTCCAAAAGAGAATAGCACTAGAAGATGTGAGCATATTCAATTTTTAATGCAAACCTGCCATTTAGGAGTAGAAAATGTATGATAAAACTCAAGTACTACATGCAGATCATTTTAATTTTCTACTTTGCTTTAATGCAATATTGTTTATTTACTCCATGTATTGTATTCAGAGAAACTCCTGTATTGTTTCCTACTTTGTGAAATATATTTTTATAAATACCTTTGTTGTCATCACTTTTTTTTCCCATCAGATGAAGATCAATGAACAGAGTCATAAACTCTAATTAGAATTCTAGCACGTTCAACTAAATTATCATAAGGATCACTTTTATTTGTAAGAGTCTTCATTATAAAGAACCAGAAATGATAAATGGTTTGGCAATGATCACACAGCAAGATACCAACAGGGACGTTAAATAAACACAGTGTATGTAAAGGCTAGTCCAGCTGTGCCAGTTGGGTCCTCCTGGAAGCAAACGCTAAATCAGAACTAGGAGTCAAAGATAAAAGAGAGAAGAAACAAGATTGAGCAGGGAAAGTTTTCATACAGGAATGCAGATGTTAAAACTTGTAAAAGTAGAGAGATTAGGAAGCAGAATTTGACAAGAGAGCCTTAGACTGCAAAGCAGACCTGACAAATCTTTGCAAGGCAAATCAGGGATTTTAACAGGGTCCTGTTAGAGGAGTCTCTCATTGGGAAAAAATAGACTCCAGGTACTTCCCTGGTGGTCCAGTGATTGAGAATCCACCTTCCAATGCAGGGGGCGTGGGTTTGATCCCTGGTCAGGGAACTAAGATCCCACATGCTGCGGGGCAACTAAGCCCGTGTGCCACAACTAAAGAGCCCGTGGGCCTCAACGAAAGATCCCGCAGGCTGCAACTAAGACCTGATGCAGCCAAAAATAAATAAATATTAAAAAAGAAAATAAATAGACTCCAGTTGCCCCGCTATCTCAGTCATTGGCTTGGGGCTGCCTGAGAAAAGTATGGCTAGAAACCAAAGGCACCAACTTCTGGAGGCCGACTCCACTGTGATTTTTATGAAGTTTGACTATTATACTTAGAATTTACAACTACCCAGTGCTCAGTGACTTAACTGACACCTTATTGAGTTTCTCTTGCCTGAGAATAGTTCGTCTTTAATGCTTATCATCATGGCTATTGAACACTTTTCCATGAAGTCAAAATGATGGCCCAAATTGACTTTAAAATACACCAGGACTTGGCACAGTGACTAAAGCAAATACTTGGTGAATGCAGATCATTAATGGTAGTTGTAGTAGTAACCAATACTAATATTCTGACTATCTCACACATTCTAAACCAAGGTGAGATTATTACTTCACTTATCTCTTGCATACCAGACTCATTTCTAGTGTACTTTTCAGTGAAATGGCATAGGTTAGAGACATATAAACATGTCTAACAAAAATTACACTAGTTTTCAGGAGTATGAAATCCATATCTTCCAATCTTGTCAATCAATAAAATAATCTTCCTATGGTGATGTTCAGGGGCAGGAGATAATATCTGGTATACCAGTTGTCCAATCTTATCTCAAAATTTAGTTTGCCCAGGAAGAGAGAATGAAAGTGTGGTTTTCTTGTTGATTTTCTTTGTCACCATCATGCTGACTCTTTGTGCTTAAAAGCCCATTTAAGGTTTTTTTTTTAATATGGAATCAAGTAAATGATACCATGTTCATACAGGGATGAACTATACTTTTAGAGTACACTGAATTTAATAAAGATCTGAGGAATATACACATACACTCTCACACACACACCCCTACCTTGACTTCAAGTACTTTTTACTTTGGCAATAGAGTTGCTAAAACTTCCTGAACCAAAAGAGGTTGATGGGGTTCCTAAACTTTTAGGATTTGAGTATGCCATACACAACTCTTTAAATAACGCATTTTTTAACTTTATTAAAGTGACTATTTTTGTCTCTGTGCATTGTTTTCTGTTGCAGCAATACTGACATATGTCTTACATATTACATGTGTGGTTACTTGGCAGAAGAAATGCTTATTCAGTCCATAGGCATTTTAATGTGTCTGTAGGTCTTTATTGTGTCCCAAGCATCAGTCTTTTTTCATTCTTGAAACTTATCCCTGCCCAAGGGTTCTCTGCCTAATGGAGAAGAACCAGTGAGTTGGAACCAAGTGAGACAAAATTATCTCCCTCTGCCTACTTCACAAGTCAAGGTTCCTGCCTGGGGAACTAATGCACCCCTGGGTGACTGGACACCACATGGGATCAATTCAGCCTCAACCCTGTTCACTATTTGATCAAATCAAATTACAAAAATGTCTTTTAAACATCCATATATGTATACTAAAGAATACTGAAGCCATTCTTTATAATAATCTTTTATGAGTACAGTAATAAGATTAAAAATAGTTTATAATAGGATGATTAAAATATGCTAAAAATTAAATTCAAGTTTAGCCTTGCCACGCAGAATTGTGATTTCTAGAATATGGACTTTACAGTAAAAGTGTTTTGGAGAAATGTGTGGGTAAGTGTTTGTATGTATATAAAATAAAACTTAGATTCACAGGCATCACCAGTGAAACAAGAATGCTGAGAAAGAGCCAAGTGTGTCTTCGGGAGAGTTTGCTTAATCAGATGCTTAACGTAAGACAAGTCTCTGTGTGAGACTTGTAAATCTCCTAGGAGCAGCAAGATTCCACACTGAGACCCAACAGAGTTCTGGGCTATGCTGAATTTTGGAGAAGGAAAAGCAGGTGCTGAGAGCTAAGTAGCCAATTACTCTTTATAGCCACATAAGGACAGGAGGCAAGTAGGCCTTTCCAACAAGTTGTATTATGGGATCACTGGCTTTGCAGGGAATCTCACGAATGTATAACCTTCTGATTGCCTTTTTGATTGAAAGTTCCATCTGAGATCAGGGAAGTGCAACCAGTAATAAGATTTCAAAAAATCCCATCACTGGCACTGCTGGAAAGGCTGAGCATGACTGAAATCCCATCACTGTCAGTCAAAAAATAAGGTAACAGTGGGCATCACTATAAAAGTGATATAAATGCACAATTTAAACATGAATATCAACATTGAAAAGACTATACACATATATATTTATATACACATACTCAAGTTTTTAGAAATAAATTTATATTTGCAATTTTTCATCTCCCAATCACACACTACCAAAAACCTGGAATGGTGGCTTTTTGTTTTTCTGAATCTAACTTTGAAAGAAATTGGATTGAAGGTAAAGGATTTTAAATGCCGGTTTCTATTTAAGAATGAAATAATGACTCGCAATACCTGAAATTAGAATGAAATGCATAACATTGTAAAGCTGGATTAGATTTCGTTAAATATTGTTTCTGTGGAGACAATAATTGTAGAATGTATTTTGCAAGGAATATAGTTTTCAACATATTTTTATTTTCCTCTATTCCAGTACTTTTTAAATTTTTGCTATACAAAGCTTCTTTGCAAAGTTACTCAGCTGGCCAGACCATGTTGCATGTACTGCTGTCACTGCTGTTACTGCTCTTTATAATGACTGCAGGAGACAGAAATTCTATGAGTAAAGTAGATGTTTACTTTCATTATTTTCTTCTTAGTCAACACACATTTATATATCACCTGGTATACTTTATGTCGTTATTGTTTAAATGATATACTCTTGACATTAAAGATATTCTAGTCCCAGTATTTTCCACCCAGTCCTAGTATTATGGGGGTCATGCCACTTAAAATCCCCCTGACTTGATGGTCTATCTATAAGGGAATTGTGTCTCCTACAAATATTGAGCATCACCCTGCTCAAGAATCGGGTTATGTAGTTGATATGGAAAGATTACATGAGATGATGAGATAGCATCTCCAAACATATTTCTTTTATTTATAAATTTGAGCTAATGAATCTCATCTAAGCTAATTGTCAAAGCATTCTTTTTCTATGGTCTTGTCAACTGTTATTTGCGTCAAGGTTTAAACTTAGGTTGGTCTGACATTAAAGCCCATGACTTTCGACTAAACAACATTTTCTGTAATTATCATGTGAAGCTTGTAATGATAAGAAATAGAAACTAAGTTATATACAGTGATATGGAAGAACGGAGGAGGAAGAAAGTAACTCTAAATGGGAAGTCTTCATGGAGAAGTTTTAAAATAAGATGAGAACTGAAGCAACAGTAATCACAGCTTTTCAAACACCCAACACTAAGAGGAGGAAATTATCAAAAGATCACATTTATAAATTAATGACATTTTTATGGACATTCAGAAAGATCTGGAAAGTGAGCGCCCATAGGAACTCTAGGTTTGCCTAAATTGAGGCATGTTTTGGGGATGAGAAAAATGAGGTTCAGAGATGTCTTAAGGGATTTTTCATGGTTAAATTACACTTCTAATAAGCGAAAGAGGCAGGAATCAAACTCTGGTCTCCTAGATCATTGCTAGGACTGTGAAGTTGTAAGTGTTTTTGTGTGCATGCTCCCCCCTCTTTTATTTATAGAAGTTTCATCTGGGTTGCAAGGCAGGTAGGCATTTGCTGGAGGAATTGGTGTTTGGTTCTCTCTTCCCCCAACTTGAGTTACCTGCGATCACCTGACAAACATCTTGAGTGTAAGTATTATCTCTTGCAAGTATCTTTATTAACAGATCACAGGTACCTCTATTATTATCCACAGATGACAGAAGAAGGGTTGTTAGAAGGAATAGCACAGGATGCTGTCTGAGAAGGAAAACAGTAGAAAACAAAGGCTTCAATGCACCCAGAGACTCAGACAAGAAAATAAAATGAAAGATCACTGAAGGTAAATTTTAATTCCTTCAGATCTCCTCTGTGCATGCAAAGATATCCAGGGCCACTCTGTGACTCCTCATAAAAATCAGCTGGGGTTTAACAACTATGGTCTAACTGAACACAACAGGAGTTACTGGGATCCTGCTCTCTCCCTAATATGTGCATTCACTCATTGTCACTTCACCTAATGTTATTTTCTAGGTTTTCTTTAATTCAACCTCTAAAGTTTGAGAATTATTACACATTTGTCAAGTCTAATTGTTTCATGAGTGAATGGACTATCTAAGCCCAAGGACAGAGCTACAAATAACCATATTACAAATAAACTTTAAAAAAAAGAATCTTTCTAAATTTTTTACAAAATATGTGCTAGATTCTATCATCATAAACCACTTGCTTTGCCTTTCTAAGACATGGAGTCGAATTGGATAAATTATAGAAACAAATAAATAATAAAACATTAGATTTGTCTATGCTGTGGAAAAGGTAAACAGACAGTTCTATAAAAGTTCAGAGAAATAATATCTAACCCTGCCAAGGCACACTGTACTGCTAGAGACTATGTTATAGTGAGTCTTGGACGGAGCAGGTCAGTACACTGGGAGCATCAGGAAGTAAGGTCAGGCTAGGTCCAGGCACTTGAAAAGGAATTGTGCTGCTGGGATAAATCTCTCAACGGACTTTACTGTTAGTGCTTCTTACGATATGAAATTCTCCATATGACAAAACTTCCAATACCCTTATTTATTTTACAAATATATGCCTAAGATTTCCACTAATCTGAGTGCTGAGAATACAGCAGTAAATGGGGCGGGATGTGTGAGGGGTCTGTTTCTTCAAAGACTTGATGGTACAGGAGAAACGTAGATGAGCAGAAGTAAGAAAAAAAAAAAAGATGATACAATAGAACATAAAATGGATGGGACACTAGGTCTTATACACAGAATGGACAGAGTGATATTTGATTTGCTATGTGAAGTCACCATGATAAGAGCAAACTACAGTAAAGGTCTAAGGAAAAGTTTGTGTTAGTTGTTCCTCTGCACTAAATCAATGGGCAAGAAATGAAAATGATGCCTAGATAAAAGCAGATGAGGGTGAAAGTGACACAATATGATGTGGAGAGTTGGGCAGAGACCATATTATACAAGTCCTTGTTAACCAGAATAAGGAGCTCAGATTTACTTTACATCAAAGAGTAGGCAATTGAAGGGATCTAAAGGTAAAGAATGACATGATCTGGCTTATATTTTTAAAAAGATCACTCTGGTTCTTGCATGGAAATGTCATTATAGTAGACAAGAATGAAAGCAGAAACCCAGATAGGAGATTGTTGCAGTAGCTCAAGCAAGACAGTGTCTTGGCTTTGACTACTGAGGTAGCCAATGGAAAGAAAAGGAAGAAACAGATAGATCCAGATACATTTTGGATATAAAACTGACAGTATTGGCAATTTCACTGGATGTGTAAGACAAAGAAAAGATGATACTTAAGTTGAGCCCTAAAATTTTTGACTTGAATAACTATGCCATGGGTGGGGCCATTTACAGAGACTGGGATGACTCGGTTGACAACCAGATGACAACCAGATGATCTGGTTGTCAAAACAGACACCCTGCCTCCTCTAATCACCCACAGCAGAGGGATAACAGAATTTAGAGTCCTGGGGAAAGCCCTACATGGAGTATGTAAAGGAACTTCTAGAAAATGTTACTATACTTTGATTCTTCTATATATCAATACATAAATGACACAATTAGTCTCAGGCAGAAAAAGTCCAGCCAGTCAGTCTGATTATTTTATTTCTTTAGCCTTCTAGAAAGGAAAAAAAGGAAAAAAGAAAGCGCCTCCATATTAATGAGTTCACTCTTGGCTGGCGTATGATGGATTCACTTATTGGAAATATTTCTTAATGGAAATGAAGAATGAGATCCTGAAATATTTATCTATGATTATCTTAAAGCAAGGGAAAAGGTCACATATGGCTTTATATTATAAACATAATACATTGTCCAGGAAGCATTCCCAAGGTGTCCTTTTCTTCAGAGTGAATGCTAATTCTCAAGGGAAGAAGAATTTTGGTCTTTGTGGTTTAGCTATGATTAAAAAAAAAAAATCAGAAAAAGACACACTCAATAAAATCTTTTTTTTATTGCCACTTACTGATAAGTCCATCTGGTTCTCTGTAAGTTGAGGAGCTTGGCACTTAATAAATGCTGGGTGCATAGAACTGAAGTGATATCAGTCTGGAGGAAAACATCTTATATTTATAAGTATAAGACATTCTTATATAAAAAGCTATTTTAAAAGGATTCACCTTACTTGTTATGCACTTATTATGCTATAAGATGTCATGGGGGTTGGCCAAAGACGATAAGATTCAGTCCCTCTCTGTGAGAGCATCCAGTCTTCTGTGGTAGCATAACACAACTTTTTTTTTAATCATAGCATTGGGATTTGAAACAAGTTTTAGCACTTTCAAATTGCTATAGGAGCACTGAGTCAAAATAAGTAATGCTTCTTGAGTTTTGGGAAAGGTACAAACATATTTATCAACCTATGCAACCTAACAGAAAAAGTTATTCAGTTAGTATATAGGTGAGAGATGGAATGTACAAGCAAAAATAATATCACAAGTGAAAAGCAGGAGGGCATGACAGACCCAAAGAGCCTCAAGAAGACATAGTATGTATCTTAAAACTTGGCAGGGATAAACCAAGAACTGACCATTACAGGCCCACTTATTTTTCCTGTGAAAGATCAATGGAAGGCTTCCCTGGTGGTGCAGTGGTTAAGAATCTGCCTGCCATTGCAGGGGACACGGGTTCGAGCCCTAGTCTGGGAAGATCCCACATGCCGCGGAACAACTAAGCCTGTGTGCCACAACTACTGAGACTGCGCACTAGAGCCCGTGAGCCACAACTTCTGAGCCCAAGTGCCACAACTACTGAAGCCTGCATGCCTAGAGGCTGTGCTCTGCAACAAGAGAAGCCACTGAATGAGAAGCCCACGCACTGCAATGAAGAGTAGCCCCCGGCTCGCCGCAACTAGAGAAAAGCCTGCATGCAGCAACAAAGACCCAAGGCAGCCAAAAATAAACATAAATAAAATAAATACATTTATTAAAAAAAAATCAATGGAATTTAATAGTGTATTAATAAGAAATATCTTATTTTAATATGGTTCATTCTATGAATATAAAGATAATTTAGTATTATATTTAATTGACTATCAAAGACAAAAACATCATTGAACATTTATATAGCTGCATTAGAAAAATTCTGATAGACTTCATGATCTACTTAATGTTTAAAAAAAGAAAAAAACAAACAAAAAACTAAGTAATAAGCAGAGATGGGAAGTTCTTTAAGTTAATAATCTACCCAAATCCTATAGCAAATAAAATATTTAATAGAGAATTGTAAGGTACATTCCTTTAATATGGACATAAGAAAAGAATGGCTGTCCTCACTTCTTTGGTTCAATATAATACTGTAGAGCCTGGCTACCACCGTTACACAAAGAAAATCAAAAACAGAAACAAAGACTTAAAGATTTACGGAAAAAAGTAAAGAAGTGTCCTTAGTTGCAGGTGACATTACCATATACATAGAAAAGTTAACAGAATAAATAGACAAACTATTAATACTAACCAGAGTTCAGCTGAGTGATATATCATTGATAAAAGGACTTAAAATGTTAAAGATGTCAATTATTCTAAGCATCAACCTATAATTTTCATTCCATTACAATCAAAATTATAGCAGAATTTTGTGACCAACTCAACATCTTTTTTTTTTCCAGATTTGATTTTAGTAGTTATAGAGCTCCATTTTTCAACATAAAACAGTAAGACTAGTAGAGAGTAGAGGCGGGAAGGGTATTTCTCACACTTACAGATAAGAAAGACTTACTACCAAGTTGTGAAACTAAAACAAGAAAACAACAACAACAAAAGCAATAAAAATAAATCTATGGCATTCCTGTTGCAGGTGCAGAAGCATGCTCAAGTACGTCAACTAATAATCAAACTAAGTATAGCCAGAAAAAATGGAAATGTGAAAACAATAAGCTATTACTTCAAACTCATGAGACAGGTCTAAAAAGGTGGATATGGCCAAGTATCGGTGAAAATATAAAAAATGAGAAGCTTCGTACAGTACATCTACCTTATGATCCAGCAATGCCATATCAGGGTATAAACCCCAGAGAAATTCTTGCACAGATTCATAGGTAAATATACATAATATTATTCATTCCACTGTGGGTTTTTTTTTTTAAACAAGATGCTCAAGGCACTGTATTCATCTACACAAGGAGAATGGACATTAAGGGCTACTATGGGGCATTTAGAAGTAAAAAACTAAATTCACATAGGCCAACGTATATCAATTTTGAAAATATTGTCAAGTGAAAAAACATAAAATACAGAATGATTTTTATGGCACCATAACATCTATACTAATTAAAAATGGATTCACACAAATATACACTTTACAAAGGACACATACCCATGAATATTTATTATTGCATCACATGAGAAAAAAGAATGACCCAACTATTTGCATTTGAGTCTCAGTAAGGAAATGAATACATAAATAAAAATAAAGTAAATAAGATGTTTATTGTGTATGGAAAACAATAAATAACATATGTCTTGGACTTAGTGTTCAGTAGAGAAAAAACATTAGGAAGAGGATGAGTGGTGTTTTGATTATGAAAGTTCAAACGTGCTAAGAAGTCTAGACATAGATGGTGAACTCCAGCCTATGGGATTTGTTCTGCAGAACAACAGGAACCCACATGATTTTGATAAGTATTCTGAGTAAAAGTTAAATTTGCAAATATATTTCACATTTGGTGATTTGCTCCAACTATCCATCCCCCTCTTAGAGGTCACAATCAACATTCACGAACTAAAGACTCTTAGAGGGACTTACCTGGTGGTGCAGTGGTTAAGAATCTGCCTGCCAGTGCAGGGGACACGGGTTCGAGCCCTGGTCTGGGAAGATCCTGCATGCTGTGGAGCAACTAAGCCTGTGCGCCACAACTACTGAGCCCGCGTGCCACAACTGCTGAGCCCGTGTGCCTAGAGCCCGTGCTCCGCAACAAGAGAAGCCACCGCAATGAGAAGCCTGCGCACTCCAACAAAGAGTAGTCCCCACTCGCCGCAACTAGAGAAAGCCCGCAGGCAGCAACAAAGACCCAATGCAGCCAAAAATAAACAAATAAATAAATAAATAAATTTATATATATAAAAAAAAAAAGACTCAGAAATCCTATTGCAATGAAAACATTTAATCTGTTTATTCCAGGATTTCTAAATTATAATTAATTTTTTTAAACTGAAACACCAAATTCATCTTTCTAGATATGTGTATTTTGTGAAATACAATTTTAGTATTACTATTGGAATCAACAGGCAAATTCTGAGGATTTTTAAGAAGTAAAAGGATATGATCAATGTGTATGTATAACAGATTCACTTTGCTGTACACCTGAAACTAACACAACATTGTAAATCAACTATACCCCAATAAAAATTTTTAAAAAAGGATATGATCAAATCTAATTTAATTCCCTTCCTTTTGTTGGGGACATATTAAGGATACCATCATCTATTTACTGAGCATCTACACTGCACACATCTCTGTGGTAAGTGTGATTAGGAATAAAACAGTAGAAGAAATCATAGACCTTGTCCACACAGAGCTAATTGGAGAGAGAAATGTAACACATGGAGATAATTTGGTGATGTGCCCTACTGCATATGACACTGTCTCAGGAATGTGGGGAAGCTGTCTAGTCAATTGGTCTTCCAAAAAGAAAAAGCTCAGGGAAGGTCAGAAGGGCTAGAGAAAGCAATGTGTGAGAAGCTGAACTTGTCTGCTAGGCTTCCCTTCCCTATTTAGGAGAGGGGGTTTGTGAAACAATTACCTTTCCTAAAGGTTATTGCAATAGTCTACTGAATAGTATCCCCATCTCTGATCTCTATTATCAAGTAAACCTCCTAAAACATCACATTTAGCCATTTTTCTGTAACTAACCTAAAGAGGCTCCCTAATCATTCTTTTTTTTTAAATTGTTTTTTGGTTCAGTATGTACTTGTAGAACTTATTATGCACCAGGTCCTGGTAAAGCACAGCCCCTGCCCAAAAGAAACTTCCAGTCTGGATTTTAGGCATAGGAGAAGAGGGCCCTTATTATATTAAACAGTGACCTCCAAGCCAACAGATCCACTGAACTTTTCATTTAAAGTCTTCTCCCTTGCTTTGGTCAAGATAAGAGTCTCCCTCTTGTTTGCCTTTGTTGAAAAGACCCAGAAATGCCCTTCCCACTGGTACTCAGCAACACACATATTTATTCTTCAAGTTTCAATCTCAGTGTTGGGTATGTGGTCACAAGATCATATCTGAACAACCAGGAGTTAGGCAGAAGTTCTAGTAATAATGAAGAGGGTCTAGAGTGAATTATTTTTATTAATAAAGGAAATAGTCCTAGAAAGTTCAAGGGTTGGAGATGAAAAAGACAAACTATTTCAACATCTGCATTGTCTTTAGATAGCAATGGTTATTTTGAGGGGGCTAACAGAATACTAACCCAATTCAAGGCAGGCATTTATTTGTCAGGTTTATGTACATGGACATGATTGAGAGCTTTGAGTAAAACAATGATTTATATGATACAGTTCTTAGATTATATGCCCTTAAACATGCAATTGCCTCTCTTGAGTCCACTGTCCTCCTCTGTAAAGAGACAGGAACACACATCAGTTGCTTTCAAATTGTACTCCACAGAAACTTGGCAGGTGCTGCTAACGGTTGGGGATGAATGAAGAGGAAGGTCACTGAGCAGTGTCACAGACTTTCCACCATCACTACCAGCATCACTTGATTTTAACTCTCCAAAAACTGGTGCTTTATTTATTGAGGTTGCAAGTAAACTACACCATTCATTCATTCATTCATTCATTCATTTATTATTTTTTATGGATGAAAAATCTTTCTGGACAGTTGGCCCAACATATTTCAAAACTCCCTTCCAATATTTATAAGTTTGTATGTTTCACTCAAATAACTGCATATTTAATTATGGCCAATAGAACTCCCCATGACAAAAAAAGAAAGGCAGAAAAATAATTCTGAAGTTTTCTAAATAGGGCAAAGACAATAGCAGAGTACTTATTTCCTAGTAAAAGGAGCATAGAGTTTTTGTTCTGTAATATTTTGTCTATGATATCAGAGAGACCATGTATAGGAATGCAGGTACTTTGTACAAAGTTGTCACGGCCACCATATGACTGACTTGAAAATTTGGAAGAATTAGTCATCAATCCTAGCAATATTTGCAGCGGGAGGAAGTGTTTCCACGTCATTGTACTTTACACTTTCTGAAATCTTTTTGAAAGGCCCATGTTGAATGGATGGAGTACTAGTCTTTTATAGTCTATCATTCATGTAAGTTAGGTTCATATTATTTTTATATTTGTGCAGGACAATATTCTGGGATTGCAGAAGGTAGAAATCAACTTTGCTAGCTTTATAACTCATAATGGTTTTGTAATCACACTTCAAAATGATCACTCTCTTTTCTTTTATCCAATTCTGATAGTGCAGAAAGATGGCACACACCCAGCACCAAGATTCTCAGTGGGGAATTATAAACTTTCCTAAATGTACTTGTGGGAGAGTGATGAAGATGTCTTCAAGATTATTTCCTAAAATGAGTTAAGTACTCCATATCTAGACAGAGGTGTAGAAATAAGATCATTAACCTAATTTCTGCACTCACCAACTTACCACTCCAATCAAACCATGTAAAATCTTTCTGATCAATTGGGGAGAATATGGTGAGGGATACAGAGTTAAGAAATCTGAAATTGTCTCTTCTAACCATGCAGCTCACTTGTAAATGCAAATGTTTACTCCATGGCTGTACTCCAAGATGAAGGGCCTTCTCCTGGCCTATAAGGAAGAAGCTGATAAAGAGCAATAATAACGTTCTGTGACCCCACACTAAAATCGTTCCATGCCCACTTTTTCTGATTATTTTCTTTGTGGCCTGGTTTGTTGACCGGCTCACTCATGGCCCGATTTTCTCTGATGTCATGCTTTGACCTCTGCATTCTATTCTGCTCCCTACTCCAAAAGTGGGTAGTCAATGAGGGTGTGGTACAGCCCATAGCTAACCACAGCAATGAACGCACCAACATTCTTAGTCCTGACTGGAAAATGAGACTAAATAGTTACTGGAATTTGGAGACAGAGTTGAAGTTTTATGTGTAGTATAGGTGACAGGAACTATGGCAAAGAAAAGTAGTTGTCCCCTTTGATTTCGTGGAATCTCACCACCTGCTAGGGGACAGAATAAAGACATAAAAGAGAAGTAGACAGGAACAAAGGAAGTAGAAAGCTGCTGAACTTGATCAGGCATTATGGGATATTGTTTTCACAGGTTTGTAGGAGATGTCAATAAAATAAGCGCTATTTTTATCACCATTCTACAGATTAAGAAACTGAGACTCCTAAATGTGAAGTAACTAGACTAAAATAAGATTTTCACCTGATTACAAAGCCTGACATTCACAGCCTATGAGTGATGAATTGCCATCAGATGACAGTTCTAGGAAGGGCTCAAAAACATGATCTCACTTTGTATCAACAGGGTTTCTGCAAGATTTTTAAATCATCTCCACTGTGGCAGTTTTACAAACTTCTACCTCCAGATAGAATCAAAACATCCCCTGACTTTCCTATAACCCTCAGCCTGCTCTTTTCTCTCACCTCCGGCAAAATCAGGCTTTTACCCATTACTTATAAACAATTTGGGAAACTCTGTCACTTTTTGCTGGGGCTTTCATCACATCCACAGATAGCTATGTTTAGGACCAATATGTTCCAGCTTACCCTTCTTCCTGTGCATGCATTTGGAGAAATTCCACTTTGCCACTATAAAACTCAATCTGATTCAACCCAAATTCAATAAAATTCAATCCAATAATTCAAGAATGTTTCAATGTTTCTTACACTTATGACATAAGTAGTAACTAACTGTGACATCATGATTTCCAGAGACTGTGAGCCTGTGCTTGTCTTCAACTATTGCAAGAAGATGTTGTTTCCTGAATACACTTGGCAGGAGAAAAGGCATGTACTTCTGCTAATGATACTGGGAGATGAGACTATTAAATTCTCATTCATGGAAGGGAATTCAGCAGACATGTATGTGAAATAATTTTCTCTTTACCCACCTGGTATGAAAACCTTTGTATACCTACCTATCGTGCAAAAAAAAAAAAAAAAAAAAAAAAAGCTATTTGTTACATAGTTGCTTTTTCAGCCAGTGTTTATTGGGTGGCCTCATCTGCTAGAGGCTAATCTAGCAGTGTGTGTGTGCGTGTGTGTGTGTGTGTTTGGGATGCAACAGCTTAAACATAATGCACCAATATACACATATGTTGTATGTATGTGTTTATATATATATGTATACATACACACAAGCCCTGCGACCATAGCAGAGACCAACAGGAAGAAGAAAGACTCCTCTTCTTCTGTCCCGGCAAGTACTCAGCCAATGAAATGAAAAACCATGGACTCTTTGTTTACTATAGTCCTCCCAACTTCCTTTTTCCCTCTATAGAAGAGTTCTCCTTACCTTGCTGTGTAGGAACATGGCTCACCAAGTTTGCAGATCCTGAATTGCAAGTCTCAGCTGATCCTGAATAAACCCATCTTTGCTGGAGAAATATCTGGTAGTCTATCAGGTCAACACAAGATGGAGGCTGTAATCCAGAGAAGATACAAAGGAATTGGTATTTGATAAGAGGGGCACTATTTTCTCACCTGTAATAAGAAGGAACAATGAATGGCCTATGCATTTACACATTCTAAAAATAAAAATAATAGTTTTGGTTTTTTTTGGCCATGCTGCATGGCATGCAGGATCTTAGTTCCCCGACCAGGGATCAAACCCACGCCCCCTGCATTGGAAGTACAGAGTCTCAACCACTGGACCACCAGGAAAGTCCCTAAAAGTATTTCTTAAAATCTTATTATGCTTATAACTACTGTGCTGGACACACACAGGTTAGGAAGACCAATGAGGTCACTGCCTCATGGAACTTTCATTTAGTAGCCGTTTCAGACAGATGAAGGAAAGCAGAATTTCCCACCCCAAAATTTGCCTCTTCGGCATATGGATTATTTTAGGCTCATTATTTATTTATTTATTTTTCATTTGTTTCTTTTTCTTTCTTTTCTTTTTTTTTAGGCTAATTATTTTTAAGAACAGCAGACATAGGAAAGGCTGTAAAAATTGAGTAGAAGTTCCCTTTTGTTAGAGACCTTTACATTTATAAGGGAAATCTCCATCTGTAAGGGCGTTGTCCTCTCAGTACCAGGAAGAGGAGTTGACTAAATATCCAGAATCTCTTATCAATGAAGAAAGCAGGGACTTAAATCAATCTGCATAACAACCACACCCTTACTTACTGTACTTTTCCTGGTAACCTCCCAAAACTGTCTCTCCTTCCCCACCCCCAAGACCTTTCTTTGGTCTTTAGCTATAGATGTTATTTAAGGTGATGGCTTGGGCCGTTTGGGGGGAATTACTTAGTTTTCCTGGTTCTCTCCCATGTACATAGGTGCATAGGAGGTATACATGTTATTAAACTTCTGTTTTTGTTTTTGTTGTTGTTGTTAATCTGTTTTGTTACAGAGGGGTCTCAGCCAAGAACCCAGAAGAGTGAAACAGCACTTAAAACAATGACCAGCTAAACTAGTTTTGTCTCCTTACATAGGTTTATTGATTAATCAAATAAATTTGATTTGACTTATTTTACAGAGACTGCACTGAGAATGTGCAAGACAGGAACCCCTATCTCCAGGATGACCCAGGAACCGGGAATTTCAGTCTACAAAACTCATAGAATGGAAATGTTGTCACCGGAGCCCTTTACAAAGCAAGAAGTTCTTCAGTAAGGAAAATCTAGCTTTTATCAGCACGAGTAACTTATATGGACTTATTCAAAACTGGCCAATCAGCTTCCAAGTTTGAAATTCCCCTAACCCTTTAAATTTCACCCTGGACTCTGGAACAAGGAAGAGATTTGAGCCCTGCCTCCTGTCTCCTTGCCAGTTGACCTTGCAATAAACCTCCTTCTCTTCTCTAAAGCCGGTGCCATTGTATTGGCTTCTATACATATTAGGCAGGGAATCCTAGCTCGGTAACAAGGGTAGAGGAAAAACGATTTTTCCTCCCTTACACAGACAATAAATAAACAAAAGTAAACAAATAAATAGAATGCCTTAAAGACAAAAAGGCAGTTTAGATGGAATGAGAGTAATGAGAGGAGAGTTTAGATAGAGCAGTCAGAGGGGGCCTCTCTGAGGAGGTGGCATTTGTGCAGAGACCCAAGTGAGGGTATGAGCTGTGCTAAAATCTGAAGGAGGAATGCAGAGGAAAACAAAGAGAAAAGGAGATCAGAGAGAGGAAAGTCCACTGATGCTGTTTCTAAACAAAAGCAAGTTTATGCCTCAGCAGGAGGCAGGTGCTTTTGCAGCTACTTGGGGTTAAAATAACTTAAAAAACAAAAAACAAAAAAAACCCTCTAATGTCAGTTCATTTTTAAAAGAAATCTACTAGCAGCCCACCCTGAGGCACTTGACCATGGATTCCCACATCATGCCTTTCTTTTTTTCTGAGCATTTTGAGGTAAATCTCTACATGGTGTACTCTATGTCCCTGTTTTAATATTCTGTTTAATCTTTTTTAAAAAAATACCACCTGGGTGTTGTGCAAAGCTTGTTCTCAAACCTATTGCAAACATTACTCCAGTCTCCAATAACTGGTGAAATACTGCAAACTGATGTTTCAGCTGCTACAAAGTTCCTGGTTCCTTCAGGAATGTTTTACATTTCACTGGTGTAATGATAGAGTTTATGATTATCTACAGTATGTAATTATATCCATTAATAGTAACAGCACATTTTTACATTAATTATAATGAGAATTAATGGGTAGTTATATGGATTTTCAGCTACAAGGAAAAAATTTGGTACCAATTACTCCTGTATAGCCACAAATGAATTTATGCATAAATTTACTTTGGTAATTATTTTAGGAAATTATGAGATTTCAAGTTCCAGTTACCATGAATTATGGAAATTAGAAAAAAAAATATATATATATAGTGAGAAATTGGGCTTTGGAACTCTAAAGGGAAGGCATTTTATTGTAAGAGGAGGCAGTTTGGCATGGAGGTTAAAGAGGTAAAGACAGATGGACCTCAATTAAAACCTAATATCTGCCACTTATTGGCTCTTATTTAAACTTTCCCACCCTTGGTTTCTTCCTCGTTTGTAAGTTAGGACTCAAGATAATGACTGACCTGAGCTGTACAAATTTAAGGAGATAATTCTGTAAATTTTCAGCATGCTGCCTGGTATATCATAAATACTCAATAAATGGTAGTTGCGTATACGGAGAATACGGAGGCGGGTTTATGTAATAAAGCCTTAGGAAATGTATATATGTATTTTCCCTAAAGGTCTAAGAGAAGGTAAACTCATTTAGAACTATATTCTTTGATATCCACAAGAGAATATGGACCAAATATAAGTGAGGCTGAGAGAGGCAGGAGGTGAATATGGAAATGATATTTCATGGCCCATAAAATCAGAAAGGCATCACAATTTTGAATGGAACACCAACCACAATTAGAAAATAAATTCCCTCCTGGCATGCATATTATCCCTAATAAGGCAAAATGAACTTACAAGCATCTCACTGAAACACAGGGGAGTGAGATACTAAAATTCTTTAGGTGCCCAGGCCTGGTTAAAAGAGATTAATGTGTGATAGAAATTATTACTAATTTAGGACTTGCAAAATGCCTTCAAATGTTTACATGAAGTCTTACTCCCTAAATATTTCTCAATCTCTCTCTCCCTCACCTCCCTCATACTTATGTTTCTCAATGTAACTACTCTTGCCTGGAAGGGCTGCAGAATATTTCTTCCCATGATGGGAAGAGATGGAGTTTTTTCTACATTTTGAAGTACTCAAAATCTTAATTATCTCAGTTTCATTTATTAAATCACCCAATCCTCATGGCAACCATTGTGGTAGTCAGGGCAGGGGCTGTTAGTCCCATTTTTGCGTCTGGCAAATATTTGCCTTGAATTCTATTAAGATACATTCTCCTTCCCTCACTCAATTAATCATAAGGGTCTCTCCATTCTTTCAGACCATAAAAACAGAAGGCAAAATACCTGTACAATCAGGGTGGTCAATAACAATTCTCTGTGTGAATTTGTCTTTCTTTCATCCACTGCCTCAATTAAGAACACATCAGCATTATGAAGAAAAGAAAATACCTTGACATTTTCCAAATCTTGACAAAGCACAGAGCCTTCAATAATGTGATTTGCATTCCCTCCTGTATTTCCTACTGCAGGGTCTATTAAATGTCCCATGCAGATGGCTGTCAAAGCAGGCCTGGGAACAATGTTGCATACAAAATCTCCCTGGTGGATCCAGGAAAGGCACCCTCTGTCTTCCGCCTGCAGACTTGAAATGGCTTCTGCTTGAAGCCTTTGCCTTCATTAGTGGAAAATTCTTTGCTTCACATTTGGAGACATGGGCTCAAGGGATGCAGGCTAATGTTCTCTTAAATTGGGTTTAAGATTAGACCTCACTCCTAATATCCTGCCATATTTAGAGTCTTAAAGAATCCTAATTCCCTCCAAAGAGAGCCTAATTTAATCTCTCTTTCAGATGGGCCCTTGGCAATATGTGCCACATCTCAGAGAGACCCTAGCTCTCTTTCTCCACCTTCAATACCTTCACTTAAGGGTATCCAAATTGGCTTTCCCCCATGAATCAGTAGCAGTGATTTGAGAAGACTTCATTTGGGCCTCATAGGGCACCATGCTTGTTAGAAACATGGCCCAATAAAAAATATGGCTCATTTCAGGGAGAGCTCTTTTGAACTCATCAGATAAGCCACTGTCTTGCTGCTGCAGATAAACAATAAGCTTATATTGGTAATATGAGAGGGTGATTATCCAGCTCTTAAATAGAGAAGAGGACAATTCAAAGGTCAGTGGGCAAAGGAGAATCAAGATTCACATGGAATCCAAATCAAATGATCTCATGGCGTAGTTGGAGAGCATTTTCCTTAGCCATGCCTCCTTCCCTTCTGGTAGTAAAATAGAAATTGGAGTCTTTATAATTATTGAAACAAACTAATGTACACTTAATATCACAAAATTTTCATTGTAGCTTTTAAGCGTAGTAATGGAGCAAAAAGGTTATGAGATTTCAATCTATGTTCCCTTTATCCATTCGTCTATCCATTCATTCATTCATTCATTCATTCCTGGTAACCACTGTTCCAGACAACTGGATAGCATCACTGAACAAAAAAGCCATAACATCAGCTCTCCAGGTACTTACAGTATTGTGAAGGAGACAGACAATAAACGATAAACATAAAACAATATTCTGCTGTGGAAACTTGTGTATTCACTGAATATTAATCTTCTTTTATCCTTAGGTCATTTTTTTTTAATAAACCTCTCTGAATCCATTTATCCACAAAACTCTACCTCTTTGTAGCACTTTTAAAGTCAAATTGGGCTGTGTGTGTGTGTGTGTGTGTGTGTGTGTGTGTGTGTGTAGGGGGGAGGATGACAATTCAAATTCAGCAATTTGCCTGAACTTATGTATTAACTAATTTATAAATGAGGAAAGGATTCCAGCTGGTTTGTCTGACTCTACCGTCATCCTGCAACTGCTATGCTGCAATACCTCTAAGAAACAGTGCTGCAGAAATGAACGAATGAAAGTAGGGTTTTAAAAAATAAACTATTTTGTTTCCTTCTGTGAGTCTTATGTATCCTACGTAGAATCCTATGTAGAATTAGATCACCATTCCTGCTTTCTCTCGCTTTCTTTCTTCCCTTTCTTCAATCTTTATTTTTCCCTCCAACCCTCCCTTCACTTCTCACTTCCTTTTAAAAAAAAATAATAAAATATATAAAAAAGGAAGATTCAAGGCCCCTGAGAATACTCAGGTTAAAAGAATCAATAATAGATTTCTGTTTGTGTTTATTTTTTATTTCAGTTTTCCTGATTCTGTAAGACCCCCAGCTCTTTATTTTTTAACAAAAAAATATGTTGAAGAATTTCCTTTTTTCTTTGACTTTTGCCATTCTCCTGTATTATCCTTCCCCTAATTAAAAAAAAAAAAATCCTCGGGGGCTCCTCTTCTCTCCAAAGTAAAGTTCTTGCCAAGAAGTCTTGGACTTTAGCAATTGGGCTCTAACCTACACTTATTTTCACATTAAAAATAAATAAATAAATAAAACTTCTTCTACAATGAAATTATAGTTCCATTGATCTTAGAGATCTCCTAATGTAGTATGAAAATCCATGTATCATTTCCCTTTCTCCATATTATTATTATTTTTAATAAAATGGTAACACTTGGGCTTCCCTGGTGGCGCAGTGGTTAAGAATCCTCCTATCAGCGCAGGGGAACATGGGTTCGAGCCCTGGTCTGGGAAGATCCCACATGCCGCAGAGCAGCTAAGCCCGTGTGCCACAACTACTGAGCCCGCGTGCCACAACTACTGAGCCCGCGTGCCACAACTACTGAAGCCCATGCACCTAGAGCCCATGCTCCACAACAAGAGAAGCCACTGCAATGGGAAGCCTGCACACTGAAACAAAGAGTAGCCCCCGCTCGCCACAACCAGAGAAAAGCCTGCGTGCAGCAATGAAGACCCAACGCAGCCAAAAATAAAATAAATAAATTTATTAACAAAAATAAAAAAATAAATACAATGGCAACCCTTCCTTCTTATCTTCTTTCAGGAGTCCAGTCTAAGTATCTCTCCTCCTCTGTGTTGTCAGAGTGGCTTGCTACCCATCCAATGTCTGCAGTGAACTTATAGATGTTTGCAATTGTCTATATACTTGTCTGAGACAATAATATTCAGTACTTAAGAAGTGGCAATTCATGGGAAAATATCTGTGAGAAAGGTAATACACACACACACACACACACACACACACGTGTGTTCTTACACCAGAAACAGTGTCTCTGTTGGACTGCTTCTTCCCCTACTCCATGCACAGCAAAAAACTACATACAGTTAATGCTTCAAAAAAATATTTGTTTTTGGCATGTTTAAGCTGCTCAGTGAGCCTGTTGATCTTCCTTTAGTGGGAATCTTTCTTATAATAAATAATCTTGTCAGCACAAACAAAGTCAATTATAAATAAAATGATTTTCATATGCAATATAACAGTCTCAAAATTAGTTGTTTCTGTTCCCTAGATATTTACTAAAAGTATATATATATGGGAAGTAAGAGCTTTAGCATACAATTTAAGGGCCAGAAACTCCCACTCAATTCCCCCCAAATATCTCCATAATATCAAGCACTAACATAACTATAACCTATGACTAGAAGATTTCTATTTCTCTACCTCTTTCCCTTCTTCCTCACACTATCCAAGTATGTTCTCAACTGCCACGTCACTCTGCCTCTCTTCTTTCATACCATCTGGAAACAATTAAAAAGAAAAGTAAAAATCTGCAGGTCAAATGACCTGCCATATTTTCAAATTTCTATGAAAATTCTCCATAAGTGATGTGGACCTGAGGTTTCCTCAATAAAACTAATATTCAAAACCTCTGTTTTACATGAAGTACAGTAAGACACTGTACTGAACAAATTTACTACTTCAGTTCCATTCTTGATAAAACGATGATCCAAATGACTACCAGTTTTACATAAATCACATCAAGTCAAAGGTCTAAGTTGCTATCTCTATCTTCTCCAAACTCACTTCATTCTATTTGTCATGCCCCTTTTACTTGTACCTCTGTGCTTTTGCATTTATGATTTTCTTCCACTTTGCCCCAATTACACTCCTCCTTGTACATCTAATAAATTCCAATTCTTCCTCAGAGAACAATGTTATTGTGAGGGTTTCTGTAAGTTTCAGGACATCCAGTCCTTGCAGACAGAGGTAGAGATGGTTGCAACGGAAACACCATGGCAACACATTGCCTAGCAAGAAGATAAATACCATAACAGAATGAATACAATCAACTGTTTCTAAGCTTGTCCACTCGCTATAGCATTAACTTCTAGAGAAATTAGACATCATTGTTTCCTTGTGACCTAGCACAAGACTTCACAAATAGTACACACACAATGAATGTTGACTCCCGATTTGCAAAGCTGCCCTACTTTTTCAATCACACCTCAGGCCAGAACTTCATTGACAGCCACAATAACAAACCCTGGGGAGTGAGGCAAGGAATCTATCAATAACTTCCAGATTTACCACATCATATTATTTAAAATGTCCAGTTTTCAACAACAAAAATGAAATATGCAATGAAATAGAAAAGTATGGCCTTTATACTAGAAAAAAATCAACCAATGTAAACTGTCCCTGAAAAGCCCAAATCGTACTTACTAGACAAAGACTTTTAAAAAGTTATTTTAAATATGTTTTTAAAAATAAACTATGCCTAAGAATTTAAGGAAAGTATGAGAAATATGTCTCACAAAATAGAAAATATCAATAAAGAGAGACAAATTATTAAAAAGAATGAAATGGAAATTCTAGAGTTGAAAAGTATAACTGAAATGAAAAAAAATTACTAGAGGGGTTCAATAGTAGATTTGAACTGGCAGAAGAAAGACTGCTAAACTTGAAGATAGGTAAGTAGAAATCATACAATATGAAAAACAAAGAGAAAAAACAATTAAAAAATGAAGAGTGGGAAATAAGAACATGAAAAGATGCTCCACATTATATGTCATCAGGGAAATGCAAATTAAAAGAAAAATAAGATATCACTACATATCTATTAAAATGGCCAAAATCTGGAACACTGACAACAACAAATGTTGGTGAGGATGTGAAGCAACAGGTATTCTCATATATTGCTGGCGGGAATGCAAAATTATTTAGACACTTTGGAAGACAGTTTGGGACTTTCTTACAAAACTAAACATACTCTTACCATATCAGCCAGAAATTGTGCTCCTTGTATGTTTCATGTGTACATTGTATTCCTACTTCTGTACACACTGCAATGTGCTCACCACCAAAAGTTTGTTTTCCGTCCATCATCATACTGTTGACCCCCTTTACCCATTTCACCCTCCCCCTCACCCTGCTTCTTCCCCTCTGGTAGCCCTTACTGTGTTCTCTTTATCTATGTGTTTGTTTTTGGTTGGTTTGTTCATTTATTTTGTTTTTGGTTGTTTGTTTATTAGCTTTTTATATTCCACATATGACTGAAATCATATAGTATGTCTTTCTTCATATGACTTATTTTCACTTAGTATTTTCCCTCAAGGTCCATCCATGTTGTTGTAAGTAGCAAGGTTTTATCTCTTTTCATGGTTAAGTATATTCTATTGTACATATATATCACATCCTCTTTACCATTTATGTGTTGATGGGCACTTAGGTTGTTTCCATATCTTGGCTATTGTAAATGATGCCACGATGAACATGGGGTTGCAGATATCTTTTCAGATTAGTGCTTTTATATTCTCTGGATAACTAGCCAGAAGTGAGATAGCTGGATCATATAGTAGTTCTTTTCTTAATTTTTTGAATAATCTCCACATTGTCATCCACAGTATCTGAACCAATTTACATTCCCACCCACAGTGTATGAGGGTTCTCATTTCTATAAAAGACATACTGCAGATTAAAAAATATGAATGTGTTGATAGATATACAAATGGGAAAAATATATAACATGTAAATAGATATCAAAAGAGAGATGGAATGGCTATAGCAATATCAGACGAAACAGATTTTAAGATAAAAAATGTGACAGAGATGAAAAAGTATATTTTATCATAAAAAGGGTCAATCCATCATTATACTTATGATCATAAATGAATGCACCTAAGAATGGAGTGTCAAAATACATGAAAAAAAACTGATAGAATTAAAGATAGAAATAGACAATTTAAAAGTTGTAGCTGGACACCTTAATACTCCACTTTCAATAAAATATAGAACAACTAGAGAGAAGTCAACAGAGATATAAAAGACTTGAACAGCCATATAAAACAACTAGGCATAACAGATACTCAGAGAATATTCAACCCAATGAAAGCAGAATATACTTTCTTTTCAAGTGCACAAAGCAAAAAGAACATTATCTAAGATAGACCATATGTTAGGCCATAAAACAAACATCAGTGTATTTAAAATGATTGAATTCTCTGACTGAAAGGAAATGGAATTGTCAATACGAGAAGAAAATTTGGGAAATTCACAAATTTGTAGAAATTTAAAAAACACACTCTTAAATAATCAGTGGGTCAAAGAAGAAATAATAAGATAAATTAGAAAACATTTTCAGATGGATGAATATGGCATATAACATACCCAAACTTATGGGATGCAGCTGAAGTGGTGGTTAGAGGAAAATGTATCTGTAAACACAACACCTACATTAAAAAACAAGGACCTAAAATAAATAGCATAACCTCCCACCGAAGAAACTAGACAAAGAAGAGCAAACTAAATGCAAACAAGCATAATGAAGGAAAAAATAAAAATTAGTCCTGAAGTCAATGAAATAGAGAATAGAAAAAAATAGAGAAAATCCACAAAACCAAGAGTTGTTTTTTTAAAAATGTTTAAGAAAAGTGTCAGAATTTAGCTAGACTGACCAAGAAAAAAAGAGAGAAGACAAATTACTAAAATCTGGAAAGAAAAAGGGGACAATATTGTCAAACTTACAGAACAATAAATGATTATAAGTGAATGGTATAAACAATTACAACAAAATAAATAATCTAGATGATTATTTAGGGACAAATTCCTAGAAAGACACAAACTACCAAAATGAATTCAAGAAGAAATTGTAAAATCTGAACAGGCTTATAACAGACAAAGAGATGGAATTAGTAATTAAAGAAAAACTCTACACACAAAGAAAAACCCAGAAACAGACGGCTTTACTGGTGATTCTACCAAACTTTCAAAGAAAAATTAACATCAATTCCTCACAAACTCTTTCAAAAAGCAGAACAGGAAAAAAACAAAACAAAACAAAACAAAAAAACAGAAAAGGAGGAAACACTTCCCAACACTTTCTATCAGGCCAGTATTTCCCTGATTTGAAACTAGACAAAAATATCACAAGGAAACCACAGACAATAACTCATATGAATATAAACTCAAAAGTTTTAAACAAAATACTAGCAAAACAAATCAAGCATCATAAAAAAGTGTTAGTTGTTATGTACAAATTTGTGAGTTGATCCGAGAGATGCAAGTTTGTTTAACAAACAAACATAACCAATGTAATATTACCATATTGATATTAATAATTACCATATTAGTATTTGAAAGGAATAGGAGACTTAATTGATCTGATAAAGGATATCTACTAAAACCCTTAAAGAAGACTTCAATAAACAGGAGACCTAAATAAATAGGAAGACATCCCATGTTTACGGACTGTAACAACTAATTTTGTTAGGATGACAATACTTCTCAAATTTTTCTGTAGGTTGACTACAATACCTATCAAAATCTCAGCTGGATTATTTTTGTAGAAATTGACAAGCTGATTCTTATAGTCATATGGAACTAAAAGAAATCCAGAATAGGCAAAACAATTTTGCAAAAGAAGAACAAAGTTGGAGGACTCCCACTCCTCAATTTCAAAACTTAATACAAAGCTGCAGTAATCAAGGCAGTCTGGTACCAACATTAGGATATACATATAGGTTAAATAAATTTGATAGTCCAGAAATAAACCATAACATTTATGGTTAACTGATTTTTAATAAGGGACCAAGAGATTCAATGGGGGAAAGATTTGTCTTTTCAACAAATGGTGCCGGGAAAATTGGATGACCACATGCAAAAAAGTGAAGTTGGACTCCTACCTAAAATAATATGCAAAAATTTAATCAAAATTGATAACAGACTTAAATATAAGACGTAAAACTATAAAACTCTTAGAAGAAAATATAAGCACACATCTTTAAGTATTTGGATTAGGCAGAGTTTCCTTATATATGACATTAAATTACAAGCAGGAAATGAAATCAAGAAAAAGAAACTGGACATTATCAAAATTAAAAACTTTTGGGGCTTCCCTGGTGGCGCAGTGGTTGAGAATCTGCCTGCCAATGCAGGGGACACGGGTTCAGGCCCTGGTCTGGGAAGATCCCACATGCCGCAGAGCAATTAGGCCCGTGAGCCACAACTACTGAGCCTGCGCGTCTGGAGCCTGTGCTCCGCAACAAGAGAGGCCGTGACAGTGAGAGGCCCGCGCACCGTGATGAAGAGTGGCCCCCACTTGCCGCAACTAGAGAAAGCCCTCGCACAGAAACGAAGCCCCAACACAGCCATAAATAAATAAATTAATTAATTAAATTAAAAAAAAACTTTTGGACTTCAAAGGACACCACCAAGAAAGTGATAAGACAACCCACAGAATGGGATAAAATGTTTGCAAATCATATATCTAGTAAGGCAGGGGTCCCCAACCCCTAGGCCACAGACCAGTAGCAGTCTGTGGCCTGTTAGGAACTGGGCCGCACAGCAGGAGGTGAGCAGCAGGCAAGAGAGTGAAGCTTCATCTCTTTTTACAGCCGCTCCCCATCACGCATGTTACCGCCTGCACACTCCTTATGAGAATCTAATGCCTGATGATCTGAAGTAGAGCTGAGGCAGTGATGCTAGTGCTAGGGAGCGGCTGCGAATACAGATTATCATTAGCAGAGAGGTTTGACTGCACAGAGACCATAATAAATCAATTGCTTGCAGACTCATACCAAAACCATATCAGTGAGTGGCAAGTGACACTTAAGCTGCATCTTATAGAGTAGACTGGACATAAGCAACACACTTCGGGTGTCACTGTCTCCCATCACCCCCAGATGGGACCATCTAGTTGCAGGAAAACAAGCTCAGGGCTCCCACTGATTCTGCCTTATGGTGAGTTGTATAATAATTTCATTATGTATTACGATGTAATAACAACAGAAATAAAGTACACAATAAATGTAATGCCCTTGAATCATCCCGAAACCATTCCCCCCCTCACCCGGTCCATGGAAAAATTGTCTTCCACGAAACTGGTCTCTGGTGCCAAAAAGGTTTGGGACTGCTGTAGTAAGGGACTTGTATCTGGGACATTTAACAAAAGATCAGTCAACTCAAGAGTTACTAAGACATAAAATGAGATAGATAACAAAGGTTGGCAAGGGCATGGAGGAGTGGAATCCTCATACAATGCTGGTGGAATTTTATAATGATATATCCACTTGGGAAACCTAAAAATGCTAAGTGAAGAGTTACCTTAAAACTCGGCAATTCCACTCCTAGGTATATACCCAAGAAAATGCAAAACATACATCTACATAAACTTTTGTACTCAAATGTTTATAAAAGCATTATTCATAATAGCCAAAAAGCAGAAACAACCCAAATATTCATCAACTGATCAATGCATCAATAAATATGGTATATCGATACAAGGGAATATTATTGAGCCAAAAAAAGGAATAATGTTCTGATACATGCTACAACATGATGAACTTTAAAAACACTGTGTTAAGTGAAAGAAACCAGACAAATAAGACTACATATTGTGTAATTTCACGTATACAAAATTCCCAGAGAAAGCAAATCTATAGACATAGAAAGATTAGTTTTTGCTAGAGGTTTGGTGGAGAGGGAAATGCATAATAACTGCTAATGTGTATGAGTTCTCTTTATGGGGTCGTGAAAATATTCTAAAATCAGATAATTGTTATGTACAAATCTGTGAGTTTAATAAAAGCCACTGAATTGTACCTTTTAGAAGTGTGAGTTTTATGGCATGCTAATGATTTGTCAATAAATGTCATTTTAAAAAGTAATGCAGCTTGAATTTTACAACTGTTTGTGTAATTATTTGATTACTCTCTATCTTCTCCATTATACTGAATCTCGAAAGGGCAGGACCTGTATTTTTCCCTCCACTCCACATCACTGTTTAGAATCCACAGTATCTAATGTAATTTATAGCACTTGGTAGACATGGAAGAAATGTTGAAATAGTGAAATTTTAAAATGGATATTGAATGAATATAACCTACGTCAAATTCGAACACATGCTAGACGAAGTATACCTCTGATGAGAGGAATGTCCTGGGCCACCTTCAGAGGGAAAATGGTAATTGCCAAATATCATTTTTGAGTAAATTCACTCTCATTTCTGAAACGTGTAATGAATAGAATTCCCTCGAATTAGCAGTCATGGCCCCACATGATATGCATGGCCTATGTCATAAGAGCAAAATGTTGAAATAGTTCTTTTATCAGTGCATCAGTCCTCTGTGTATTTATTCCATTTTGCTTTATAAGTTGCTTAGATAACTCTTCCAACAATTACTTAGGTGACAAAAATCAAGTCTCAGTTACAGCTACACAGTACTCCACAGGAGAACTTGGAAAAGTGAGTGTTTCTGGTCTGCCCTGTAAGAGGTTTTACTCTCAAATAGTGGCAATTATCTTTTGTACTATTGCAGCCTATATATTATTTGACCAACAAGTGTAAAACCACTGGTTGGCAAAGACATGCTCTGCTTTCACAACCTTCCTGGTAATTGATAATTGAAGCTGACCTGGGAATTGCTTTCTCGTGATAGCGATGTCTTAAGCTGGATATCCTTGCAGTTTAGAGAAGGATTTGACTGTAACTTCAGAGTCTCTGTATCTTAAAATACTAGCCTATTTTCAGAACAATTTTTTGTTTCTTCCTTTGCCAAGGTTAAAATGTATACATTTCAAAATATTATCCAGGAATAAAAAAAAATCAACAGAACTTTTATTTGATCACTAAAAATTTGAAGCAGAGTAATAATCAATATTTTACACTATCTACTACTTATCAAATGCTTTACATACTTTAAAAACTGTACTCCCAAATTACAGATGAACAAACTAATATGGTACCTCAAATTCGTGAGATAATTAATTCATGGGAGAGACTTTAATCCCCCAATGGTAGGAACTGGATTTAATTACAATGAGTTTATCTCCATGACACCATTGCTTCTCAACTAGGGGTGATTTTACCCTCAGAGGACATTTTACAGTGTCTGGAGACATTTTTGGTTGATACTAGGGAGGCGGGGCATTTAGTATGTGGAGGCTAGGAATGCTGATAAGTATCCATCAATGGACAGGAAGGCCCCCACAACAAAGATATTTATGGCCCAAATATCAATGCTGAGGTTGAGAAACACTGCATCAATCCAATGGTTCTCAACTTTGAACACGTATGAGAATCACCCAGGGAACTTCAGAAATACTTATGTCCTTTCTGAGGAGATTTTGATTTAATTGCTCTGATGTGTGATCATGATATTAGGGTTTTTAAAATCCCTCCACTGAATCTCATATGCAGTGAAATTTGAGAACCAGGAGAGTATACAATGTTACATCCGTACAAGTTGAGGCTAAAATACTACTCATCAAATGTAAAATTCTACAAAGACTTCCTTGGATTATGGGAACAGGTGGAGGAAGGTAGTGGCTATTTCACTATTTTCACTCTATTTTGCCAAAAATGATTTCAAAGTATTATATGTTAATCAGGCACCTTTCTGGGGGTGCTGGTTCCATTTGTCCTAGATTAGAGAACACAACACTAAGAATGTCTATATATCCTGGAACCTGCCTGCCACCAGGAACACTCTGCTGTCTGTCCTGCTGTTTCCACATTGCCTTCCAGCCCTCCGTGACAGAATTGCCAGCCAGGCTGCAAGGCTGCTGTCAACAGCCAGATCCACCTGGAGCTCTGTGCCTCCTATGTGCACCTGTCCACGAATACTTCTTCATCCAATATTTCCTGCACCAGTTGCCCAAGGAGAGGGAGCCCTCAGAGAAGCTGATGGGGCTGCAAAACCAGCCCCATGCCACTTCCATGACATCAAGAAGCCAGACCGCAAAGATTAGGAGACCAGTCTGAAGGCAATGGATTGTGCCTTCCATTGGGAGAAGAACATGAACCAGAGCCTGCTGGATCTGTACCAATTGGCCACCAAGAACAACACTCAACCTGTGGCTTCCTGGAGCGTCACTACTGGCATGAGCAGGTCAAATCCATCAAAGTGTTGGGTGGCCTTCTCACCAACCTGCCTCAGATGGGGGCCCCAGAAACTGGCATGGCAGAATCCCTCTTTGAAAAGCTCACCCTGGGGGATGGCAATAAGAACTGAGTTTGGACTGTCTTCCTCATAGCCATTGGGGTGACTTCCCCTGGTCACCATTTGAGGCGTTCAGCTCTATATCTATATCTATAACTATATCTTATCTATATCCATATCTATCTATCTATCTATCTATTTATCTATCTATCTTATCATCTATCAATCATGAAAGGGATTCATTGTAAAGAATTGGCTTATGTGCCCATGGAGGTCGAGAAGTCCCACCATCTGTTGTCTGCAAGCTGGAGGCCCAGGAAAGCAGGTGCTACAGTTCCAGTTCAAGCCCAAAGGCCTGAGAACAAGGAGGAACAATTGTGTGTGTCCCAGTTTAAGTCTACCCGCTGGACAACCAGACATGTAAATCCTGGTGAGAGGGCAGGAGAAAAACCAATCTCCAGGTCAAATAGTCAAGAAGAGAACTCATTCACTCTTCCTCTGACATTTCTTTCTCTTCAGGCCCTCAATGGATTGGACGATGTCCAGGCAAATTGGGGAAAGCAAAGTGCTTGACTCAGTCTACAATTCAAATGCTAATCCTTTCCAGAAACACCCTCCCAGATACACCTAGAAATAATGTTTAACCAGCTGTCTGGGCATCCCTTGGCCCAGTCAAGTTGACTCAAAATTAACCATCACAGTTTCCAAACCTAAAATCACACACATGTCCTTTCTTAATTATTCTCTGCGGACCCTCCAAAGGTACTCTCATTTGTCTCCTTCCTGCTCTGTGCCCTGGAGGAGGAACATTGCCGAATGCACATACCAGGTTCCCTAGTCCTTTGTTTCTCTCCCTTCTTAGCTTCGGGTTTTGCAGTGCCTGCTTCCGAAAATGCTTTACATCACTTACCTTGTAATCTGATCCTTCATTAACCTTTCTTTAAACACCTCTTTTGAATGGGCCACCTTTTCCCTCTGAGAAGCTAACCAAAACAAGATCTAATAAAATAAAGTGCCTATTTTTTAAAAACAGAAATCTGAGTGGCTTTTTTTAGGATTAAATGCAAAAATAAAGCTCATATTTTACCATATATACTCCCAAATCCCATCAGGAAAGTTAAGATCTTAACCAAATCCTTGACACTTAGGAAATGTCAACAAAAGTGAGATAATGTACTTTTAATTTATCTAATCCTCAGTTTCCTTATCTTTAAAACGGTGATTGATTGGTCCATGAACTGATAATTCATGATGACAATATCCAAACAGGTTTTCTGACTCTAGGTCTTTAATCCAAATCACTAAATATACCAATCTATCCAAGCATTTTTAGTTTGTTAGATTTCCTCCATTGGCATTTTCTAGAGAGATTAAGTTGGGAGAGGGAAGTATGATTGGTGGTTTTGAGGGTTTGGGTAGTTTATCACTCAGGGTTTTGGGGGAAAAAAGATCTCAAAATAGGGCATTTTCAAGAAAGTTTATCTGCAGTGGACTATGTAAAAATAAGCCATAGAAATGTACTTTCTGACTTTATTCTGTTCGCCTGATGGAGGTCCCATGGCCTGTTACAACTAAAAGCAAAAGGACAGAGAAATTCTGGTATACACAGGTGGTTCTTGAGGCCTTAAGATAACTGGGAAAAGGGTGGAGGCAGACCTGGAAGGAAAAGGCACAGAGTTTGGTACGTTGGTCATTTTGTTACTGGTTACTCATTTCTGCACATTACTTAGCTTATGAAAGTGTTTTCATATAAAGCATCTCATTAGATCATTAAATCTTTAGATAAAATATCTTAAAAGCAGCACTTAGAAATCTTTTTTTTTCTCCACTGATAAAATTTTGTCATATTCTTTGAGAGATTTTTTTTTTTTTTTGAAGTAGCGTTTAGAAGTCTTGTGGAAGATACATAAACTAACAGTTTATGTTTTGGAGAGCAAAGCCCATTGAGTTATTAACCAATGACAATCAACGGAGCCTCCTAAAAATAATTTTGTTTTTAAAGTTTATATTTTCCTTTTTTTCTTTCTTCATTTATGTATTCATCTAGTCATACTTCTACATTAATTTAACAGAAGTCCACTAGCACATTTATTGAGTAGTTACTATGTGTTAGAACCTGAGGATTTGATAAAGATGGGCATGATCTCTGCCATTTGCAATTTAATGGGAAACAGTTAGGCTTGAAAAAATGAAGCATGGTCTATTGGGATATTTTTGAAATCTCTTAATAAGTTGGCTAAATTCTAAGTAAGCATCATTTTGTTCAAATTTTTCATTTTGTTGATTATAAAATGATTACATTGTACATAGTTTATAAAGCAGAGTCTAGAACTCAAATTTCCTGACCCCAAGGTCACTGCTTTTCCAAACTCAATTACTGACTGTAAAATGGGTTTTACTGTTTAGAAACCTCATCTGTAAATGCTAGTTGGTTCTTGCCCTTGTTCCTCCTTGTTTTAAAGATACCCCCGTCTTTACTTTTATGAAATGTATAAAATACTTATTTCTCATAAGACCTGGAATATCATTTTTATGAGAAAAATCATGAGTAGAAGAATATCCTTTACATTCTGACTACAATGAGCCAAACCACAGAATGCAGATATTGGGCTGGCCAAAAAGTTTGTTCGTGTTTTTCTGTAACAGCTTATGGAAAACCTCGAATCAATTTTGGGCCAATCCATTAGTTCAATACGAGCAACTTAGATTTTAAAAAATCACATAAATGAAACTTAAAATTGTGATGACTTCTTTCCACTACCCAAGTTAATTCTTTAATAATTGTTTTCACCTCTATATTTTGTCCAGAAAAAATTCAATCTAATTTAAATAAATAGAAGTACCTACAAACTATGCAGATAGAGATTTCTTTTTTTGAAGAATAAAATCATTTAATGATGCTCTGAGAGTGAAAATTCTATTATGCACTTCCCAAATAGTTAATTCTTCCATTCCATTACTGATGCTTCCCTCATTTTAATTAGCAATGTGGAGATAGGAACAGGGACTTCAGAGTCTGTGTCTTAGTTTTGCATTTAGAAATTGATCTGGGAATTGCTGTTTAGATGGGAAGAATTTTTTTTTCCACAGAAAATATCAGAATATTAAATCAGACAACAGGTTAAGCCAGCCAAAAAATAAGTAACTGTATTAATAAACATTCTATAAATATGAAATCTTAATCGTTGGATAGAACCTGCTAGGACAAAGAGTAAGCATTCATGTAAAAGCTGAGAATGGCAAATAGGATTTGCATATGGTATCTCCCCGCTACTAGGATCATGGATAACATTATTTAACTCCTTAACAGAACCCACTAGCATGAACACCTTTTCCACAGTAACTCCTTCTACTCTTTCTTGTACTCCAGGCACAAAGTTCTTCTCTGTTCCTGCAGTAAACCTCCAGGCCTTTGTACCTATTGCTCCCTCTGTCTGGAATGTTCTTCCTCATAAGGCTAGCTATTTGTCAATTCATAAACAATATCCTCAAAGCTATTCTTATTATTATCTGATTTTATTTTATTTTCTGTTGATTTTGTCTGATATTTTAGCTGAAATTATTTCTTGTATTGGTTCACTTATCTATCCTTGCTTCTGCCACAGGAATGTAAGCACCATGAGAACTGGACTTTTGAGTGGTTCATTATTGTTACCCTCATGCCAAGAATAAAGCCCAACTCAAAGAATGTGCTCAATAAATATTTTATGAGAGACTGGATTATGCCACAAGAGGCAGTCTGATACAGTGAGCAACTGTAAACCTGGAGCTAGATTCCTCAGATTCAAAATCAGGTTCTGCTATTTCTGAATTATGTAGCCTTGGATGCCTCAGTCTCCTCATCTCTAAAACAATAATAACATCTATAGTGTCTACCTCACAAGTTGTTTGGAGTACTAAATAGGTTTATTGTTGTGAAGTGTTTTGGATCATGAAAGGCATATAGCAAGTGCTAGATATGTGTTCCTAAATGCCTGTATATGTGCAGATGTATGTGTGTGTGTTTATTAATTTAAAAAATAGTTTGACTTCTTAGTTAAGTGGTTGCAATGTAGGAAAACTGAATGTTTCATAAAGGCCATCGCCCAGAATCTAGTGACACAGTTAAGAACTTTGATACTTTTATAGTTTCAGATAGAGAAGCTTGGTTCCTAACGTCTATAACAACCAACCCCTACTCACCCCCATTCATCGTCACAATGACAAACACTGACTCTCTGGATTCAGGTACGTCCAGGGCTCTTTACTTTCCACACCCTTCACCGGCCCCCATCTAGTGGTGCAGGTGTCTGCTTATGTCTCCCCTGCTCTTTGATCCACTTACCCAGGGCTGTTACCAGGGATAGCAACAGCCTGTGCTTCCCCTGGTGCATTCAAGGGTCTTCCCTTTCAAGCTACTGAGGTCTTGCTCAGTTGCATGCTTAACTGTCAGAGTAAGTTGGTTTCCTGTAATTCTGTTCTCAAACTCCCATCTGGGGGGTTTAGTAAGTAGAAAATACAAAAGAACAATTTGTAAACACATGTTTCTGTAGCTCTGAACACAATGTGGAGGAACAAAGGAAAGTCAGAACTCCCTGATCTAATATTTGGAATTGTAAAGAAGTCATGACTATTTTGATTTATTTAATTTTGTGGAAAGAGCACTTGAGCCTAATGTTACTGAGGTTTTGGTTTCCACATGTTAATTGTTTTAACATTTTCCTTGTTTAATGCACAGCGTAAGTGATGGAAACAAAATTATTTCATATTTGCTTTACATATTTTCCCTCTAATATGTAGTGTGAAACAGCATTTGGTTTGTAGAAAGGTGCTCAAAAAAAAGTCAGTGAAAAAGTCTAGTGAAAAGATCCTTGGGTAAGGACCTGGGATATATGTTTTGCTGTGGTTTGTTTTCTCCACAAAATGCTATGTGTTTGGCACCTTGTATTCAGTACTTTGCCCACCGTGGAGGCAATAGAAATGTTTAAAACATAATCCCTACTTTCTGGTAACTCAATTTCCTGGGGAAACTATAAAGGGTACACAAATAATATGAGATATGAAGTGAAATATAATACAGAAAGAGATGCTTACAATCACCTGAGACTGAAACGAACTGGTTTCAAATTTCCACATTATAGTTAAGATAACATGTCGTCAAATGAAATACCATCCCAGTACCTTTGTTAATGTTCTGAGAGTTGGGTCTGGAAATGGAGGAACCCAAACAGAAAGGAAGAATCTTGAAATTCTGTCCATGTAACATGCCAGAGAGAGAGTGAATTTTCTACACTGGTTCTGTGTTATCATATGCAATATAATTCTCCTGTTTGGTCCTCAGCAACTTTACTGTAAAATAATGGACTTGGGCAAGAAATGTGTAATATATCTTTAAGATCTAACAGTTTGCATCTACTAAGACCTATTTCCCAACCCATCCTATTTTTTTCCAGCATATTTATTAGGTTTGTTAACTTTCTACCTAATCTAAGGCATAAAAATACTTTTCTAGGTCTTAATGCTTACAAAGATATGTATGCGAAAAGACAAAGTGCTATTATAAAAGGGAGAAAATCAAATAAACTGAGAGAAACAACAGAGGAATACCTAATTCTCAGAGTTTTACATGAGTTGTTTTCTTCCAGGAAAGCATTATAAATCAACTGCATGGTGAGAGTATATAATTTACTTTTTGGAGCTATTTTGTGAACATGGTGAAATAAATTAGCATAAGGTTGTAGAAGAGGAAAGAAAAATAATGGTGAACAATGAAAGATGGTAGTGTTGTCTTGAGAACTAATTAAGTTAACGTTTCTACTGAAGGGACCACACGGCTGAGAGCCTTGGCTATGTTGCTTCTCCTATCTGGGTAACCGGTTTCAATCCAGCACATGCTGCTACAGTAATCAGAACCAAATCTAGCAGATCATTCTTTCAATGTTTGTGGAAACTAAACGGATGGGCAAAATTCAATCTCTTAAGCCAGTGCCTGTCACCATCTCATATAGTTATCTTGCATTTAAGTCAATTCAGGGTTAAAGTTGAACTTCTCTTTCTTCTAAATCATCAGTAAGTCAACTAACATTGATTGTCCACAGTATGGCAGGTATTTACTAACTGATGACTATAGAATGTAACGAAATGGGCATGCTTTTCCTTCTACAGAGCTTACAGTCTAAAAGGGAAGGTAAATGGTAAGTGAACTTTGTGGAAACCAACTTGCCCATCATGACAGGATCTGTCTGCTTCTTGGTCAGTGGCTTGATATTGCTATTAACCACATCCATTTTCATCCCCTTCTGCCTTGCTATGAATCCTGGGAGGCTGAAAACTGTTGGACTCCATCATCCAGGCTCCTTTGGATACCAGATGAATTTGGGCCAATGGGAGGCATCAGCCAGAGACAGGACAGCCAGAAGAAAGAGAAGTCAGGGTACTTCTTTCTCATCTATTTTCTTTATGGCTGTGGTTCTGGAAAGGGTTGGATTCCTTTACTTACTGCCACAGTTCCTTCTAAGAAACTTCTCTTTCAAGGTTCCAGATCATGCCTGGTTCTAGTAACACAACTTCATCCTTTTCCTTCTTAGGTCTGAAAGTGGGACTGTCATCTGGCTGCCAGAAGTTAGATGTTTCATTAACCATTGTTAGTTTCCTTAAACTGGCTCACACTTCTGCAAATACTCTTTCACTAAACTCTCACGAATTGAATAATCTTAGTGTTCCATTGTTGAACTTTGATGATATGACCAGCACAACTAAGAACAAGGTTAAACTGGGAATCAAAATGAGTATTCAAAACTTAAAAAACTTAATTTAGACATATAAATTTACACATCATTCTTTCAATGTAAGGAAAATATTTTTTCTTGGATTATATGCTTATTGATTAGACTTCAAACTTGCCTTTATTGCATGATTCTCACATCTAATGAATCCGGTCCAATTTCTGATTTTAATTTTCACAAAGAGATATGAGAACTTACACTTACAAAATAAGTACAGCATCCATTTGGAATTTCTCCCACTCTTGTATTGCTTTTGCTCACATAAAGTAGGCACTTTTTTTTTTTTTGCTACATTCTTTATTGTGCCTTTATGAAATATCCCATTTTGTTTTCATAAATGCAACAATTCTTCCTTTCTACACTCTAATTAAATATTACAAAAACACAATGAAATACAATTAATAATTGCAATGAAAAATACAAATGGAATAAATAGGGTTGGAAACAAACACAACATATTCGAATAAACAAACAATGCAAATGGTAGCAGCAAGTGTCAAGGCATCTTAGAGGAGCCTGTTGGCTGTGTATCTGTATTTTTACCCAGAAAATGTACTGTGTTGATTACACCAACATTTTGGTTAATTAGAAGAGAATTGTAAGAGTTTTACTATTTAATATGAACATTTACAAATAAAATTACTAAGACTATGAAAGCATGAGAGGTTTGTACCTAACAGCCCAGGAGAAGGGAAGCCAGGAAGTATTCCCAAAAGAAGTGATATGGAAGTTAATCCACACCTGAAGGATGACTAGGATTTATTAAGGCAAAAGGGATGATTATTCCCCTAAAAAAATGGCATGTGGAAGACGCTGATATACAAAAGGAAGCACAAACTCAGAGAAAGAGAGAAAATTCAATTGAGATGTAAAGTCAGGACTCACTATGTGATATTATACAACTTGGCCAGTGTTTTACCTCTACACGTAGATATTAAAATTCACCTCATGGAGATGAGTGAGGGTTAAGTGAGATGGCACATGGAAGTTCTCAGTAATGATTGTTTTACTTAGGAAGATTAATCTGTTCTTGCCGATATCAAAGAGAATATGTTTGTCCCACATTGTTATTAAAGTCCTGAAAAAATACACTGTGAATATGACTAAAATACAACCAGCCCCTATTTAAAATACTGAAAATTCTAACTTTGTAATGAGGCTGCAGCTATTCATTTGGTCATTATTTAATGTCATGAATGATTTATTTTAAAATATGAAAAAACATTATAATGCACTATAAATCTGTGAGAAATATTATTGCTACAATAATGATTATGAGAATTGCCAAAATAATAAATGTCTATTATGTCTCAGAACTATTTCAATTGTTCATAAATAGACTTATAGGTATGAGATTTTGGGTTGCTCTCTGCTTAAATCCGCTCCATCATCAATAAAATCAGAGCTAAAAGCCTGATATTTAACCACTGGATTTCACTTCACTGACAGTCTCCCCACTGGCCCCTAGTCTTCATCCACTTTAATTCTCTAGCTGTGAGAAAGGCAATATCCTGCTTGTGATATTGGACTGAAGAAAACTTAACAGGATTGAGAACTGAAAATTTGTTTTGTTTTGTTTTGAATTTTAAGGCAATATACTGAGGTTAATTTTTCACTCCTGTAAAATATTGCTATGTAAATCCCTATAAATTATTCTGAAAAAAAATTTTTTCATTTAAATTCCTGAGTTTCTTTTCTTTGCAGCATTACAACTTGAAGGTGACACTTGGGTACTGATTTAAAGTTCTTTCAGGTGAAGCTAAAACAGCAAGTCCCATGGATAATGTGTTACTGGAGGTCCCATGTGTATGTAGGTGAGAGAAAGAGAAAGTTATACCCACATCCCACCCTTGTCCTAAGGACCAGGCTATTCTGTTTGGATCAAAATTCTAAGAGATTAAAATCTTACTAAAATGGGGGCGGGGGAATGTTATCTCCTAGATATAAAAACAGAAGAGCTTACAGATGCACTGACAGGATGTCTTGGATCTTCATTATAATAATTATTTAGGGCTTGGTGCATAGATGAAACATTATTTGCCTTATTTTGATAATTGCTGAACTCCATGATAAGTACACTGGGATTCTTTATGCTATTCTCTCTGCTTTTATGTGTATTCACAATTGTTGACAGTAAGCTTTTGTTGTTGTTTCTGTTGGTTTGTTGTTTTTAAGTTCACCCAGTGTGGCTTCACCTGGAGCTGTCTCTCACCTGTACCGCCTTAGATCAGACACAGCCATGAAACCTCCACCTCATTCCTACTCCTTCCTGTCTTCCTCCAGCCTGTGCACTGTCTATGCAGTCACCTCAAGGTCTGCAGAGAATCAGGGTTAACTCTAGCTTTTAATTCAGGGAAATGGTAACCCACCTTCTGCCTCAAGTCCAAACTATCCTCATCCCCATTTGCCAGAGTTCGGCAGTAAGCATCTTCTCAGTAATATTAAGAATATGACACCATGCTTCCCATTAGGATCTCTCTCCCTTGGGGATTTCAGAGGGAGGAACAGTAGCTGGATTAAGGCAAGGTCTAAATACTGGTCCCTTAGCCTGACACAATTTTTTTTTTTTTGGCTGTACTGTGCCACTTTTGGGATCTTAGTTCCCCTACTAGGGATTGAACCTGGGCCCCAGCATTGGAAGTGTGGAGTCCTAACCACGGGACTGCCAGGGAATTCCCAGTCCGACACAAACTTAATAGCAACAAAATGAACCATAAACTCTAGTATATCTTAAAAACTTAGAGGATCCTGCCTTTATTCATCTTGCTAAGGAGTGCCACGTAGGCACTCTAGCTACATGGTTTTGGATTCAAATATAGTTGACCTACAATATTATGTATGTTTCATGTGTACCACACAGTAATTTGACATTTTAATACATTATGAAATGATCACTAGGATAAGTCTAGTAACAATCTATACCCATATGAAGTTACTACAATATTATTGACCGTATTCCTTACACTGTATATTACATGCCTGTGACTTATTTATTTTAAAACTGGAGGTTTGTACCTCTTAATCACCTTCAACTATTTTGCCCCCCAACCCTCCTTCTCCTCTGGCAACCACCCATTTGTTCTCTGTATCTCTGAGTCATTTTTTATTTTGTTTTGTTTGTTTGTTTTGCTTTCAGATTCCACATATAGGGTGAGATCCTACAGTATATGTCTTTCTCTGTCTGACTTATTTCACTTAGCATAATACTCTCTAGATCCGTCCATGTTGTCGCCAATGGCAAGATTTCATTTTTTTATGGCTAAGATTTTAATGTATATATGTGCCAGATCTTCTTTATTCATTCATCTATTAATGGAAACTTAGGTTGCTTCCATATCTTGGCTATTGTAAATAATGCTGCAATGAACACTGGAGTGCATGTATCTTTTTGAATTAGTGTTTTGTTTTCTTCAGGTAATCTAGCTACAAATTTGAGGCTTATTCTCATATTCTCTCTCTCTCCTTTTTTTTTTTTTTGGCTGTGCTGCGTGGCATGTGGGATCTTAGTTCCCCGACCAGGGATCGAACCTGGGTGCTCTGCAGTGAAAGCAAAGAGTCTTAACCACTGGACCGCCAGGGAATTCTCTCTCACATTCTTTTTCAATAGCCCTATATTCCCCATTCCTGCTCACCTCTTTTAATTCAGAACTAATTATTTTTATATGGATTACTTTAAAGGCTGACTTACTGGACTTCTTGCCTGAAGTTAGTTACCAGGCTACCCATTCTCCAGACTGTTTGGCAGGGGGCAGGTGGGGGTACCTTCTATAACTCAAATCTGAACTTCTATTACCCTTCCATTCAAATAGCTGATTATCTCCCCTCTTGCCTCAGAAACACATCCTCCTTCAAGAAGTGATGAAATTCCTTTTTAAGATACACATTATCCCATGTGCTGTGCCAGCTCACCTATCATCACTTCCCATCACAAGAAAATTTTAACCAGACCTCAACCACACCTCACTTTTCACATCTCTCCATTTTGCACACTCTTTACTTCCTCATATTCCTGTGAACATCCAAAACAATTGTATTTTGCATTATCTCAAGTTCTTTAGCATGTCTTATTTTTCCCTAAGAAGTAAATCAATATTGAAATGATTTGCACTTCAATAAGACTAGAAAATCCTGAAATCACTGGTCAGAGATTTTGTGTGTGTGTGTGTGTTTGTCTGTGTGGGTATTTGTGTGTGCATTTATGACTTGGTATATTAACATTCCCATGGCCAACAAGCCTTCTGAAAATCTGTTTATTCAATACGGTGTTCCACATCACCCAAGTCAAGCAACAAGCTCTTTCACATGGTTTGCAAACGCTTCCAGACTTGGCACCTAAGTTCCTCTCTCTTAACTCCAGCCACAGCTTGTCCTCCTAATTTAAACTTTATTATTAACAAACTATACACCTTGCCTTTTCACACCTCCACACCATTATGCTTGATCTTCCCTCTCAAATTTCCACCTTTACTTACCAGCTAATTCAGCTTATCTTTTTTAGACTCAGCTCAGTCATCATCACCTTTTAAAGGTTCCCAATGTCTTTGTTCATGCAGCTCCCTCTTGAAGAGATGCCATTCCATACCTCTCTTAATGCCTAATATTGACTACACTTTTGAAGTGCAGCTTAGATAGGAAAAGAGTATGCAACCATCCTTGGATGACTTGACAATAAAATACCTACCCTTTCTGTTTATTTACAGCAAATTTTATCAAGATTATATGTGTGTATATATTTTTTCCCTTTAAAATATATTCTTCTCTATAAGAAGGCTTTTCTTGGAGTCAGCTTTGTGCAGCCACTCTGCTAGATAGTTGTAATAAATAGTAGGTCATCTATTATCATGCATGTAATAGACCTGAGACTTATCCTATGCCTGGCTGATGGCCATCCCAATCATAGACAATCCCATTCTTAGTTGCTGTTTTTCTTTCTAACTCCTGACCCTACCCTCTGTCAGTAAGACAGATGGATAAAGAACAGCTCTATTAGAAGGGAACCCTCCTACACTGTTGGTGGGAATGTAAATTGATAACAGCCACAATGGAGAACAGTATGGAGGTTCCTTAAAAAACTAAAAATAGAGCTACCATATGACCCTGCAATCCCACTCCTGGGCATATATCCAGAGAAAAACATGGTCCAAAAGGATATATGCACCCCAGTGTTCATTGCAGCACTGTTTACAATAGCTAAGACATGGAAGCAACCTAAATGCTAATCGACAGAGGAATGGATAAAGAAGATGTAGTACATATATACAATGGAATATTACTCAGCCATAAAAAAGAATGAAATAATGCCATTTGCAGCAACATGGATGGACCTAGAGACTGTCATACTGAATGAAGTAAGTCAGAGAAAGAGAAATATTGTATGATATCGCTTATACGTGGAGTCTAAAAAGAAATGATACAAATGAACGTATTTACAAAACAGAAATGGACTCACAGACATAGAGAATGCACTTATGGTTACTAGCGGGGGAAGGGTGGAGGGAAAGGATAGTTAGGGAGCTTGGGATTGACATGTACACACTGCTATATTTAAAAAGGGTAACCAATGAGGACAGGAACTCTGCTCAATGTTATGTGGCAGCCTGGATGGGAGGGGAGTCTGGGGGAGAATGGATACGTGCATATGTATGGCCGAGTCACTGTGCTGTGCACCTGAGACTATCACAATATTGTTAATCGGATATACCCCAATATAAAAAAATTTTTTAAAAAAAAGAATAGCTCTATTAAGAAAACTACTCAACAAAGTACTTGTTTTCTCTCGTTTGATTTGTGTGGAGACTTGTTAGGAGAAGGGATATAAGGCCCTCATCAAACAAAGGAAAGTGACTTTGGGAAGTGACATTTGGAGTGGAGGATTCATCACCTGAGGCGGATTTTCGGTGGTGAAATTTCCATTGATAAATATGAGACTGACACCGGAACAAGCTTGCGTCTTGGAAATAAGGAGAGGAATGAAAGCTAACTTTATTGCCTTTCTGCTATGAGTCTAATCTACTGCTTCATTCAACAGCAACTTCCTAGGGAGCACCTGTCCTGTGCCTGGCACGGAGCTAGGTAGTGGGTTTCAAAAGTCAACAGAAAAGTCCAATCAAGACTTTGCCATCACAGAGCTGACTGACCAGCTGGAATACAGGTAATTACTCATCATTTTACTGAAGCTGACAAATGTTTGGAGAGAGGATATATTGGGGACATGGAAGAATGTATAAGACTGAGGTTATTTCTTTTTTGTTGAGGTTATCCTACTAGCCCATAGGGACTAGCTTTAGAGTTGCAAAATATTGCTGTAGAATATAAAAAGTAATATATAAAGTTATTTTGATGGACATCTAGTGTTTAGAACTGAAGTTCATGCTCATTTATATATGTAAGGAAGGAAGACTAGATTTGAAGACAAAATAATAAATATAAGACCCAATACTGCCACTTTATTAGGAAGTAACCTTGAATAAATCACATCACCTCTCTGACCTTGAGTTTCTCTGCAAAACCTAAGCACTGATACCTAACTTGACAGATTCTAAGGGCTGTGAGAAAAGCTCAATTAGGACAATAAAGGGGAAAAATACTTTGTAAACCAACAAGACCTACGTGAATTTTGTTTAGTATTGTTGCTATGTGAACCAGTCGGGGACTGAGCAGGTTAAGACTTAATATTAATTTGTATGACTGAACAGATGGATGGTTCTGGTCTGCTAACTTTCAAAAGCTCCCTGCATTTCTGCACCAAAGTTTCCCTTGTTTTTATGGTTTGGTCTTCTCTTCATTGAAAGGATGAGTTTTAGAAGAAAACCAAAATCATTATTTTTAGACTTTGTCTAAGACTCTTTGGTGATGAAATTTCCATAGATAAACATAAGATAGGCACTAAAATGGACTTGCATCTGTTTGGGGGCCAGTGGTGGACTTTGGCAGTTGCTCTGCCCAAACCGCCCCCCCTCCACTCCCACCCCAAGCCTTCTTACCTGTTCTGTGTGCCCATCTGCAATCTGTGTGTCTTCTGTCTTGTACCTGCAACTTTCTTACAGGACAGCCTTTGGTTACTGGAGCTGCTTTTTCCTGAAAGTACAGAAATTAGAATTGTCTGGTTGTTTACAATTCAAACCAAACAGGGACAACTCAAAGCCAAGGATGGACTAGTTCAGGACTAGGAAAGCCCAGCTTCCTTCCCTAGAGTTTGGACACTTCAGAGCTCATCTACGTACTGAATGGAGGCTGAGACTGCCCTAAAATTTCATCCTTGTTTGGCTTCTTCCTCTTGCCAAATCTCCCCCACTTCCTCTTGTCCTATTTCCCTATTTTCCCTGTTTTTCTTTAGAGCACTTCCTTATTAAATGTTCCTCATTTCTGAGTCTGCTTCTGGGAACCTGACCTAAGGCAAACTCCCTTAATTTTGGGAAGCTGAAATACACATACTCTAAGCAGCTGGCTAAGGACCCCCAGCATGGATTAGTCTAAGTAGGTGGGAGAAGAATGACTGTGGAATAGAGACAATTATTTTGGCAACAACAGAGGCATTATCTCAAAACTTTTCCCTTTGAAGACTTTATTGAATAAAGTCTAGTGTTAATAAATGTATTCAGTAGTAACTGAATTTCTCCTCGCAGTATTTACTATAACAGGCCCTGGGGGCATATAAGACATGATTTTTCAAACTAGAAGAGGAGACATATTACTTGACAATAAAAAGACTAGAATTTTATATTGTACTTAAAAATTAATACCCATTGTCCTAATAATTTATGGAGTGTGAAAAAACTTACATTTATTGAGTATAGGTTACTTTATATATATTATCCCATTTAACTCTCATCACATCCCTGTGAAGCAATTATTCTCACTTGAAGATGAGGTGAATAATGTTAAGAGCAATACAACAATTTATGCACAAATACACATAAAGTAGGTGACTGATTTGCTGCAACTTAAATCAAGCGTACTTCAAATCCTGTGCTTATTGTACTACGCCGTAGAGTTTCCCTAAGTAGGCCACAAGACAAGAATCACTCGAAAACAAACATGCAAATGGCAACAGTGATTTAAGAAGCTATTGAATGAGAGGAGATTTATATATTAGTTCCATTAAATTGGATGGTGCAACCTTTTCACATTTACATGTATTGCACTTAAACACAGATGTGCATATGTCTTTCACAATTCTCTTAGTATTTAGTGGGTTTTAGTGCCTGGAAATCTCATTCTCCTGTACCACTCCTATTCTGAAGCAAAGATCCTGGGCTGAATTGGCATATAGATAATATGTTCTTTGACTATAAGACATGGCCTTCATCCTCAACCTAGAAAAGTGAAATGATTGTTATAGCTACTATGGTTGAAGATAGAATTAGATCCAAATCTCAACTCTGACACCTACTAGCTATGTGATCTTGTGTGAGTGTAACATTGTGATCCCGAGATTTCATTGTGGGTAAAAAGGGGATCGAACTATCAGAAGTTATCACAATTAAGAGAATATGTATACCTTAATTAAGAGAAGTAAGAGAATACATATTAAGAGAATAAGAAGAATGTATACTGAATTAATGCTTATTATTTCATCCTTATTTTTCTCATGAATCTCAGAAATGGATAGTAAGTCATAGTTATTTGTGTTCTGGGTCAAATAAAAGATGAGAGGTTCCTTGAAAGACACACAAGATCATGGAGAAGTTCAGAAGAGGGTAAGGTCACTCCTGCTGGAATCATTACCCCTTTGGGGAGGCAGGTTTTATTATAAGATTTGGCTGAAACTTAGCATTTAGACAATCTCTGTATGTGCGTTAGTCGTGAGCATCTTCTAATCCATCAGATAGTTACCACACAGAAGATATGGCAAACAAGCTGCCTATGTTCTGTTGGAAACTTGGAAAACTTTGTCTCTATTTTTAAGCAATTGAAACAGATACTCAAAATCTACACATTCACAAAAACAAAAGTGGGTTTCTTTAGATATTTTTAAGATATTTGAATTTTCAGTAATAATTTTACAGAGATGAAGTCTAACAACAACAACAAAAAAACTCTGCTCCTTTGTCCACTGAATAAAGGCCAAATGCAAAGAGGCAAAAGACATTCTTTCAACTCTCTTGAAGTAAAAGTCTTTTGTGTATTTTCTAGATTTGTTGGGAAAAAACAAAAAACAAAACTACTGAATCAAGACAAGGGATGAACGTAGCTTGTTTACTCCAATGCCTGTGATGTACTAGTGCCATTTGTCATTTAATAATCCATATAGAGAAGCAGTTTCTCTTTGTTCTCTTCTACTTCCCTCCAAAGAGCCTCAGACCATGCCCTAAGAAGAAGATTACCAAACCTTGTCTTTGGTTCATCTGAAAGGCTGTAATGGGCAACTTCAATCCCCATTTAAAATCTTTCTGTGGTACTTGAAGGCCCACTTCTGTACAAAGGTTTATGTTAACTCTTTTCTAAGAGAGGGTCTCCTCACCACAACCTAATAATGGGCTGTCTACATTTGAGTGTCTGAAAAAATAACCAGTGTCAAGAACACTTTACAGTCTTGAAACTCACATCCATAATTTAATTTTCTTTGCAAAACAACACTAATGTGAGTCAGAGCAGGCATTTTGCTGCCTATGTTTTATAAAATTAGTAAAAGAGGAGAAATAATCTAGAATCAGGAATCCTGTTTTTAACTCAAGGTTCTAACTTGCCCCCATCCTTATTTCAATAGACGTCCCACTCCCAAAACAGAATAATAATAATAATCAAAGCCTCTCTAACTGTGAGATTTTCAAGGATAAATAAGGAGAATTTCTCTCTCATAATCCCTCCTTTCTTGATCAGAAAGAAGAAAGGAGCAGTGCTGTTGTGCCATCAGGTTCTCTCTGGCAGGGTTCTCTAGCCATGCACACACCTTTCTTCTCACACCCCTTCATTGTTCATTTTCCTAAATGCTTCCTCCCTCTCTCTTCATTTTAGAAGATAACAAAGGCTATCAATCACTCAAAGCTGTTCTGATGCTTTCCTGGCAGTTAGTAATTACATTTATTTACACTGTCTTCAACAGAGCCCAAAACACTTTTTTATAGGTCTTCCCCAGAATCACTCTTTATTTTTGTTTAGAACTGCATTGTTCCTGGGACCCCAACCTTCAAGGCATAATTAATTCTTGTGTATGCGCTTTGTCAGAATGACTTTGACAGTCGTGCAAACATACACAGAATGTACCAAGCCCACCCCCCTCCCAATCCACACACACCTACATAGAAGCTTCAATTTTATCAGAAGCTTCCTTAGGTAAGTACCCCATGGGGAACACATGTCTGCTTCAGTTTTGATACATTTTTTCAGATAACAGTAATCACTGCTCATACCTTGAGGTCTTTAAAAAATGCTCAGGACAGCAGGGTTCAGGTGACTGTCAGCCAGAGATGCAGCTTTTTTTTGGCAGGAGAATCGACTTGGTAAGTTATTTATTCTAAGTAGTATGTGAGAGAGCTTATTCAGCTCAGTATGGTCACTGGCTGTTTATTGGAACTGGGACAACTGGAAAACTAGCACCACTTAATTTTTAGAGTATTACAATGGAATTCATTGTGTATATAGGTATATATAATTTCAGTTCTCTTTCTAAAGGACACAACAATACTTAATAAACAATAAATAAGCAAGTGTCTAGGTGGGGTATTGAAAGATAACTCTTTTAAAGTACAAGTTTCTGAAATACCATGAAACTAAATGATAATATCTATCTATCTATCTATCTATCTATCTATCTATCTATCTATCTATCTATAGCTATCACCTAAGATACACATCTCCAAAGCTAGTCACTGACACTCACTCATGCATAACACTTTTTTTAATTGAGGTACAGTTGATTTATAGTATTATATTATTTTCAGGTACACATAGTGATTTTTACAGATTATACTCCATTTATAGTTATTATAAAATATTGACTATATTTTCTGTGCTGTACAATATATCCTTATACCTTACTTATTTATACATAGTAGTTTGTATCTCTTAGTCCGCTACTCCTATCTTGCCTCCCATCTTCCCCTCTCCACTGGTAACCACTGGTTTGTTCTTTCTGAGAGTCTTTTTTGTTGTTGTTATATTGACTAGTTTGTTTTATTTTTTATATTACACATATTAGTGATAAACTACAGTATTTGTCTTTCTCTCTCTGATTTATTTAACTAAGCATAATACCCTCCCAGTCCATCCATGTTGTTGCAAATGGCCAAATTTTATTTTTATATGGCTGAGTAGTATTCCATTAAATATAAAATATATATATACCCCACAGCTGCTTTATCCATTCATCTGTTGATGGACAGTTAGATTGCTTCCATATCTTGGCAATTTAGTTTTTACCCAAAGAGGCAGTTCTACCATTTATAAATTCTCAATACATTAGAAGGTAATTATATGTGTAGTTTTGCTATCTTTTAATCATTATTATTCCCATAGCTTCTAGCTTAGAAAGCTATCCCCCAATCCTTTTACTCATTAATTTCTTTCCAAAAAAAATAAAAATAAAACTGCCTTGGCCAGTTTTTCAAGAACTTTTGACTTGAACTTAAGAACTTAAGGGGGTTTAATATGCAACATGTATTGAATGTCCACTGTTAATTATGAATGCTAGATAATCTCATTGTCATCTACTTTTAGCAAAAATTTTGGGACAATTAGATTCTTCATCTGGAAAATGGGGCTAGGGATGTTTGAGATATTGAGTCTTGCTTAAGATCTCTTAGCTAGTAAGGTAATGACCTAGGGTTTTTACCCAAATCTGTCTATTACAGATTCCAAAATATTTTTCTTTTAAGTTTTCCAGGAAAATGTTCTAAACTGGAATTATAGATACTTAAGATTACTAAAATTTCTTAGTTGATCACTCAGTTCGAAACAATCTCCCAGAACATTTTTTCAAGACAAGACAAAAACACTGCATCAGATTTAAAATTAAGATAAAGTTAGTTGAACACTGGAAGGCATGCTTACCAGGACTTTTTTTTTTTTTTCTGAGACCTTATATCAGAAACCTCAAAACACCTCCAACAGAAAATACTGGGGAAAGTGGCCTGAAAAGAAGGTTTTGGCAGCCCCATATCATTGCTTATGGTATTTCCAAGATGGTTTTCACTAATTTAGAGTCTCATCAGTTAAATTCTTCAACTTTCTAAATTGGAGAAAGGGACAGTTAAACAATTTGTTCACATAATCTTACACAACGGGCCAAAGGAAGTAACAACACTGCCTGTTGCTTTGTAGTTTTGTTTGGGCCACGTTGTGACCTATCTATTCACAAGCTCTACTAGTGCTTTACACTTGGAAATTCTGCATTCAAAGTTAGTAAATTATCAACAAAATAGAGTCCCCCGAACAAGAGGATGCTTGTTTCTGGCAAATAACTATGGCCCATCCTCTGGATTAGACAGACATCCATTTCCAATGACAGTAGGCAAATAAACAGAACTTTACATGCTTCCACTCACAGCAGGGTGATAAGTATTGACCTTGGTTGGTCACTTCACCAGAAGGCTGAGGAACAAACTGCTGAAAGAGATTGGAAATCACAGTGAATCTACTAGGCTTCTGGTCACGCCATGTATCTCTGTCAAGATATTCTATAGAATGCCATTAGCAGAACAACAGGGAGATGGAAGTTAACAGCCAGGCAAAAGTGGCCACTCATGAAAGAAGAGAAGAGGACAATTTTGACATTAGTAAGTGGGAATAAGCAGAGATGCTCTCAGAGTGGTGTCTGTAAGCAGGGAACAGGTAATTGCATATAATACATGCCCTGGAATTGTCATTTTTCTGGGGCTGGTGTGCCCTTTCTCTTTTTCATTGCCTCCTTTGGAGATTCTGTGAGATTTGTTTTATTTCTTGTCCTTGCACTCTATATTGCTATTGAAGCCTCACACGTAATAAAGAGTCACTCCTGGAAACTGGAGTCCCCCTTTCCCTGGCAGGAGGAAGCAAAACTTCTTCAGAATATATATTTCATTCCTTACGTCTGTGCAATATAAATCCTCAGGCCATTTATTCAAACACACACTTTTGGATCCTTTTGTCAGGTTCAGTGAAAATATGATCTGTCCTTGGGTTGCCTGATGTGCAGTAGGGAAAACAGGAAAGAAAACAAAGACTTACTAAAAACCCATTATACTTCAGACACTGTGCTAGACTCTTTTCATTGCATCATCTGTTATCTTAGCACTCACAATCAGCAGGAAATTCCAAATTATAGAGTGTTGAATTAATGTAAATGTAAAGAATAAAACATAAAGATTAAAAATATTTATGTTCTCATTTATCCAACTCTTATGTGTCCCACTTTTTGTTAATAAAGAGACCAATAGTATCACCGAGGATACAGTTTTTTCAAATCTTTCTTGACTGTCATACTCGGTGTTAATTGTGGTTTGGCTGACTATATGGTTTCAAGAAGATTCCGCAATTCTAAGTGTCACATCCAGACATGACAAATCCAAGAGGAAGAAAACAGGACTGTCCTGAATAAAATCCTTCCTCAGGAAGCTCTGGCATCTTTTCTCATTGAGGAGAATTGTGTCATAGGCATTTTACTAAACCAATCATTGGCAGAAGAAATAAGAACATCATAATTGATTCCAGCTAGTAAAGGTTAATCTCCTTAGAGAAATGCTGGACTGCTTGAAGAAGGGAAGATACCTGGAAAAAAAAAGGATTTTGTAATAAAAAGGAACATAGCAATCAATGTATTCTAGAATCGGTGATTTTTTTTTTTGACACTCATGACACAGAGCATCAAATGACTTACGTGGGATATGAAAACTTAAGAAACAGAGATGGAAGTTGAACACATTTAATTTTGTCTTCTTATCCATTATGATATTCTCCCGAGTGGTCTTTCTCTATTCCACATGATGTTTACAAGTGAAGGTTTGGGGGGAGGGGAGATATGATTATGAAATTCTAAGTCACTACCTTGGCCATTTAACCATTTAAGAAATCTGTACATGAAAATGTCCTGCCTCTCAGGCCGTGTGGATTAACTTCAATGATTTGCGGTTTGCTGGGAACAAACATAACAAGTCCAAAGCCTGGTCACTAAAAATGAAAACTTTATTGGATTCAACAAAAATGGATACAGAACAGCAAAAATACAATATGTGGTTAACCACAGACAAAGATGTCCCTTCTGCTTAGCTCTGCAGACATCTGAAACTCCTTTTTCCGTCATTTGCTGCCCTGTTGGCTCTGGTCCAGTAGCTGAGCATTTGAACGCAGACAATCAATGTGAGGCTAGCATGTTTTTCATGAGTTTGCATAGAAATCAAGCATCAAGACCCTGTAGCATGTATATAATTTTGTTCCTTCTTTGGGGGAGGACAAATGGTTGAATTCTGTTATACACACCTTGAACAACCGAAGTGTGCCATTCATTCAAAACTAACCCTCGGCTTGAACATGGCACAAAATCACTTAGCCAGCAGAAAAGGAGGTGATACAGTCAACTCCTAGCTGGACTTCAGACACTGTCAGAAGGTCAACACAATTTAGATGGGGTTTACCTCTGTTTGAATTAAGAACTTTAGGATTATATGAAATTCTTCCCATTTTGTAGATGAATAATCTAATTAAGAATTGGAGAGATGTGCCCAACTTTGATTACAGTCATGAAACAGTATGGCATTTAGCTCAGCCTATGTACTTTTGGTATCTGGGTATAGTGTTAAGAAATGACTATGTTGATTTTATAACTTAAATGTAGCAAGTGGAAAGTGCCAAATAAACAACTTGGGTTTAAATTCTGACTATTTTATTTATTAGTGGTTCTGTGACCTGAGGACAAGAATACCTAACTTTGAAGACTCTTGTACAGATGATTAATAATGCAAGTTTGACTTTAATATAGTGATAAGAGTTCAGTCAATCTAAAACTTCAAAGAATATTTCAATAAAAAGGGTGGGCTTCCCTGGTGGCGCAGTGGTTGAGAATCTTCCTGCCAATGCAGGGGACACAGGTTCGAGCCCTGGTCTGGGAAGATCCCACATGCCGCGGAGCAACTAGGCCCCTGAGCCACAATTACTGAGCCTGCGCGTCTGGAGCCTGTGCTCCGCAACAAGAGAGGCCGCGATAGTGAGAAGCCCGCGCACCGCGATGAAGAGTGGCCTCCACTTGCCACAACTAGAGAAAGCCCTTGCACAGAAACAAAGACCCAACACAGCCATAAAATAAATAAATAATTTTTAAAAAAATAAAAATAAATAAAAATAAAAAGGGTATAATTTAGTGTGCTAATCTTGTGCCCATTTGTCCTCCCAGCAATACCTTGTCCTCTCTGGCTCTACTATACATGCAGGTGGACTTATTCCTACAGGCTGTGTTCCTCAGCTCCTCTATCAGCTGGTCTCTGCCTAATTTCAGTCTTTGGAAAGCTCTATTAGAAATGAAAGCAGAAGTATGTGAAAACTAAATGCAATATGGTATCCTTCATTGGATTCTGGAACAGTAAAAGAACATTAGTGGAGAATAGATGAAATTCAAATAAAGTCTGGAGATCAGTTAATAGTAAAGTACCATGGTCATATTTGTTAACATTAGGGGGAATTTGATGAAGATTATGTGTGAACACTCACTCTGTACCTTTTTAAAATTTTTTTCTATAAATTTAAAAGAATTACAAACAAAAAATTATTTTAAAAATTTGTAAATAAAAACCCAGGATGCTTATCTTCTCCCTTCATCAAGAAGCTTCTCCAGCAGGGGCACATTTCCTCCCCAGCTCCAGTGCCCATGGAATGACACACCTGTCTCCATTTTCCTCTGGAATAAGTTAACACTGCCTCTGATTTTTTTCTTTTGAGATGGTAGAAGCTTTCTTCTGTTGCTAATATCTGGCATGCCTTATGGTCCCTATTTGGCTTTTGAAGTTTTCATCAACTGAGGACATAGTTTCCTCCATTATTTCTCTCTGTTTTAGAAATTCAGAGTAGCATTATTTTTCTTGATTGGATCTTGGCTGATACACCAAGGGAAAGTTCCCATAATTAATGTTACATCCTTTCTACACACACAGTCTTTTCTGGGTTTTGGTACTATTGATCAAATGTGACACAAATTACAAGGCACCAATTGATGAAAACATGTTCAATAATTTAATTTTCTCAATGTCTCTATCCAAGATACTTCCAATACTACCCAGGTATTAGCACTGAACCTAATCGTTGTCTAGTAAACATGGGATTCCTCAGTGGTATCAATAATCTGGGTCCTCAGACTTTGTATGGCTGGTTCTTTGGCTCTAGGTTGTGGGTCAATCCTGTCCCCTTCCAGGGTGAAGTCCCTACAAGAAACGCAGGCCAGCTCCTCCAGCAAAAGAGTGAGGTGGATGTATAGGAGAAAATTTGGTCCCCAGTTTATTTAGACAAACAAAATTTTAAGCAGGGTTTCTAAAAGGGCTTTTAAAAGGTTCTTACAGATGCTAGACAACATTTTCCCTCATTGAAGAGGAGAAGCCTAGGTTATGAAAAGTGTATCATAAACTTGATGTTAAGAATATCAGTCCCATCTATCAATATTATCTGTTTTTTCTGAGGAAAAAAAATATGAAATGCAACAACAGGGTGTCTCAGGCCCCATCTAAGGATCCTTTAACAGATGCCAAGACAAAAATCTCTGAATAACATACATTTATTAATTCATGGTCCTCCAGGGGATGAACTTCAGAAAGAAGTTCTGTAAAGATGGACTCATGGTAACCGTAAACCTTGGGGATGATTATAAACCAAACAACAAATAGCCTATTTGGCCTTCTAGAAGGCTCAGTTGAAGTTACCTGCACATTCTCTTCCTATGAGCTTGATTCAAAATATAATAAGATGGTTCCTTGATGGGTATAGACTAAGAACCTGAAGAGTTATAGAATTTTATCATTCAAGGGTATCAGAATTGGACAGTTTATAAATTCTCCTACATAGGCGAATATATCTGACATAGGAGAATATATCTGGTAATGAGGTAAAGACCACCAATACTTGGAGACTTAGTGCACAATAAAATGCCAAGGAAGGAAGCTTTGGGGAATCTGCAACCAAGGGTGAGGAGAGAACAAGTCACATTGTCTTCTTTCTCCTTTTCCCACAGGGCTCTTTCTGGAATGCCTGGTGAGCTGCATAAGATTTTCCTCTGGTACCTTTTATGTGGACAGGACAAATGAAACCCTAAGCAGGTTGTGCTCACTTCATATATGACTCTCTCCTCCTCCACATTTTTATTAATCTTACAGTCTGATCAACTTCCATTTTATTGAAATATTTTGTGTATTCTAGTTCATCCACTCATTTACATCCAAATCTTGCCTTCTGTGTTTTTGTAGCATTGTGCTGATAATTGTACATAGCTCAATCTATTTCTAACTCCTTATTGGGCATTGTACCTATTTGATGATGATTTAATGATATTTTATTGTGTTACTCTATGATGACTGCCATTGCCTGTTTATATTGTGTATCTTTAAATAAAAATGCCATAAATCTATTCAAAGAACCAAAGTGGATAGTTGAAATCGCTAGGTTCCCAGAACTCCAGGATCAACATTCATCGGACAAGTCCTAATTATCGCTGTCATGGCCTTTTCCTACTCCTCTGGAGCTTCCAAACAATTTCCAATGGCTGTCACACTAGCAACAGAGGAGAATACAATTATTCAACCATCAGCACAACTCCCTGCTGTTCATGTCCTTATCCTAGCTAATGAGCACCCAGGTGTGGAAACAGCATAGGTTAGGAAATCAGAATGTCCTAGTTTTTTATTTATGTATGTATGTATGTATTTATTTATTTATTTACTTACTTATTTAGGTTGTGCCAGGTCTTTGTTGCGGCATGTGGGATCTGTAGTTGTGGCATGCAGGCTTCTTAGTTACAGCAATGTGGACTCAGTTGTGGCACGCGAAGTCTTAGTTGAGGCATGCATGTGGATCTAGTTCCCCAACCAGGGATCTAACCTGTGCCCCTGCATTGGGAGCATGGAGTCTTACCCCCCAGACCACCAGGAAGGTCCCAGAATGTCCTCGCTTTTATGACATTGGAATTAGGGCCTAGAGCTTTGACCTCCCAGTTTCCTCATCTGTGAAATGGGATGAGATTTCATAGCTCTTAGTGCATTAAATAGGGGTAATTTATAGCAAACATTTTCTACAGTACTTGAGATACGGTAGGTATTCAGTAATCATTACTTTCCTTTCATCCAGATATAGTATAAGCCAATGTTTTTCCAGCCCCCTTTTCTTGGATGCGATAAGAATATAGCAAGTAAACATTTAGAAAATAACAAAACAATCCTCAAATAGTATTATAACCGGTCTCCCTAAATATCCTGTAATTTCCCATCTTGATAACTTGTAACCATATCTCTTATGTCAAGGACTCTGGTTTCTGTGCAGATGTTTGGGCTCAAACTTAAACTCAACTTATATCTGATTAAATGTTTTGTTTTTTTAAATTGGGGAGTTGGTAGTAAAGGATGTGCCATGAATCAATATTATAATGAAAAGAGATACGGAGTGTGACAGACGTGTGTTTGAATCTTGCCTCTACCAATTTTTATCAGAGAAGCTCTGGGGCAAGTTTTTCCACCTATCAAATGATAATAATAATTAATACTTCACAGGATATTTATGTGCACAAAGGAAAAACGAGAAGTGAATGAATGTAATCTTTGACTTAGTAAGATACAGCCAATTGATACTAGAGACTCAGTTGATGATATTTATTTTTGTTATTATTGAAGCTATTTTCTTGTTCTTCATTTTGAGGGTCCTCGGACTTAAATGGTAGACAGTGAGATGTATCCTAGACGTTCTGCACATGACACTGTTTTCCTGCACCAAAGTCACGGCCTACCGCCCCTTCCTCCTACATGTCTCCTCACCATACCATTCCCTTCTTAGCCACTCACACCGTCACTTCTCTGGATCAGCAGACAATCAGTTATCAATTTCAGGCCTGGGGAAAAATTGAATCTACTATACCTTAATTATTTTTCTATTTTTTATTTTTTATATTGTGACCCTACTTCCCTAACTTCCTGATTCTTGTTAATTTCCTCGACCTTTTGTCTATTTCCTCTACATTTCATTCCCTGCATGCGTTGCAATTGTTACCATGCAACTGCAGTAAGAACCAATTGCTGGGAGTCAATTTAGACAAGTTTGACTCTCTAATTGGTCTAATAACCTACTCTCCTATTCCTGCATGAAGGAATGAGTTTATGGTTTCAACCTGACTACCCATAATACCACTTCTGTCAGGAATTTTCTTTCTCTATCTCTCTTTATATTCCCAATTAAGCTATATAGTCTTATATAGATCATAGGTCAGTCATAGTCTTTGTTATGAAGAAGATTTTTATCATAGAATTGGTTTGGTGAGACTAAATGCATAGAAAGTATATTACATGGAGTTTCAGGGGTAAAGCTTCAGGCTACTTCATAATTCATTCATTTATTCATTCATTCACTTATATCTTTAACAAATATGTTTGAGCACTTCCAATATTAGAGATAATCCATGTGAGTTGAGAGGAGAAAGTGCAGGACTTGGAATGTAGGAGAGCTGAATTCATATCCTGTTTGGACCTCAGGAAACTGATTCAATCCCTTGGGTATCAGGGATTAAGGAAGGAGAATTAGAGATACTGTATTTAACATGTTTCACAACATCTTATATGGTGTACATGCTTAATAAATGCTGTTTCTCTTTATTTCTGTTGTTATTTTCTGGCTAATGTGAAATGCATGGGCCATATTTAGAATGACTGAAAATCTCTTCATTTTACCATTATTAACATAATATTAAAATGCCATTTATTTTGTACTCTCTAATTATTATGATTAATCCCCTCTAAGTATTAACAAAGGACCATGGCTCCGATGACCCTGACTACAGATGTGTAAAAAGAGGTCTCTGCTCTTTTATATAGCAGGTGTATATTTGTATGTAATGTGATGATGGTGGGGTTGGTAAACATTATTTCTGGGTAAAACTGTAGGCACTCAGAAAGGAAACTGGAGTTGAAATTTGACAGATGAGTCACTTTTGAGACCTCTGTGACCTCTGTGTTCACAGAAGAAGGATAAGAGTGATGCAATGGGAAAATGAAACATAAGCAAATATTCTTATCACCATAGAGAATCAGAATCATAGTAATAGTACACAGACCCATGAAATAATTGTCTCAGCTTTTAAAAGACTACATCACTGATCAAAACACATAGACAAGCAAAACTATTGACTACTGAGGTCTCACCAGTCTGCCTACAGTCTGTAATATTTTAAATGTGCAATCTAAGATGATACAGTCAATGTAAAGATCTGAGGATATGAAGCAATGTCAGATATTTGCATATAGTGTACCAACATTGGAAGACTCTACACTGTAGTAGTACATACTGGCTTTCAATGTATAAAAGAGGAGATGATGTCAACGAATGCTGCTATAAAATGAATGTTTATGTCCCCTCAAAATTCATCTGTTAAGTTTATATTCCCAGTGTGATGGTATTTGGAAGTGGGGCCTTTGGGAGATGGTTCACACTCCATGAGGATGGACCCCTTATGAATGGGATTAGTGGTCTTAAAAAAGAGAACTCAGAGAACTCCCTCTCTCTTCTACCATGTGAGGACACAGCAAGAAGGCCAGCATCTATGTGGAAGCAGAAAGAGAGCTCAAACCAGACACTCAATCTGATGGTGCCTTGATCATGGACTCCCCAGCCTCCAGAACTAAATTTCTGTTGTTGATAAGCCACCCAGTGTATAATATTTTGTTATAGTAGACCAAACAAACTAAGACAGATGTACCACATAGTTAAGAACTACACCTTTGTGATAATGCTCCTGGGTTTGAACAAAGAAGCATTTTTAAAACCTTATTATGGGGAGGGGAATTCCTGGAATTACTGCTTCCCAAATTTTGTTTTCCAGAGCTGATAAGAGAAGTGTTAAGAAAGCGACTAACATGACCATGGGTAGAAGTCAAATTTTGCTTTTGTTGTTGATTATAAATTAAATTCCTGAATAATTAAAGAAGTAAGGACAAAGTGAAAATATGACATAGAAAATATTCTGAGGACTTCCATCTTCTTCTTAGAATGTGGAAAGTTGGAAAGAGGGTTTCACTCATCCTAACAAGGAAAAGCTGGATAATATACAAAATCATACTGATCAGAGAACTGAGATTATAGTGAAACCAACTAGCCTGAAATCTAAGAAAATAAAAGTGCCTCCAAGGAGAGCCCGGCATAGTACCTCACCTTGGGCCAATCATAGGAAGAAGACATGCAGTCATACAATTAGGAAAGAAGAATTTAGCTAACATATTTAAAGAATTTGCAAATGCTGAGTATGTGATAGATTCTGAATACAGAAGCCCTGGAAGTTGCAGACACAGAAGAGTCCACATGCATTCTCAGACTCTTTTCCATGAACCTCGCCAGGTGACAGTGTGAAAGACTGGAGTTAGGGCAGTCGTCTACAGAAAGCTTTCCTCATGAAGCCTGCCTGGAGAAGGAGAGTTGCTGCTTGTGGAAAGGCAGGAAGCATGGGAGAGGGGCTACAAACTACCCTGAGCCCAGACCTTTGTAGAACACAGGTACTTGAGAAAGCCCCACCATTTAGATCTAAAGACACAGAAATTGCCTGAGACTTAGGCTGAACCAGGGCAACAGGAACACACTCACACACACATATACACACACGCATGCACACAGACACACATGACCTACCCACTCTCACTCACAATCTAAAAAACAGGATTAACAAAAAATAGCAATATGGCACAGGAGGAGGAGCAAAAGGATGGAGAAAGACCCTGTGGGAGATCAGGTTCCTAGGGGAAGCCTAAAGCTGAGAATGGAGCAAGGACATTGAGAAAATCTCTCTGGCAAAGCACATTTTATCCTAACCATTCAGTAACACCAAATGAATTTGAGGATAACCACAGCAATAACAAAACCCTAACCCAGCTCAGCTATTGAGTTGATTGACTCAAGCTCCCACTCCCTTCCTGCTATGGTCTGAATGTTTGTGTCCCCCTCCCCCAAATATATATGTTGAAATATCTTAATGCCCAATGTGATCGTGTTAGGAGTTGCAGGCCTTTGGGAAGATGATTAAGTCATGAGGGTGGAGCCTTCATGAATGAGATTAATCCTTTATAAAAGAGGCCTGAGAGAGCTCTCTTGCCCCTTCCTGCATGTGAGGACACAGAGAGAAGACACCATCCATGAACCAGAAAGTGGGCTTTCACTAAAACCCAACCATGTTGTCACCCAGAACTTGGACTCTCAGCCTCCAAAAAAGATTAGAAATAAATTTCTGTTGTTTATAAGATACTGAGTCTGTAGTATGTTATAGTAGCCCAAATAGACTAACACACTAAGGCTTATAGAATAAGAAAGACGTCTATTTCCAGGCATATGTATTATATATCTTATTCTCTACTGTCCTATTGATCATCAGTTTTTAACTAAAAAACAAAAACAAACAACATAAAAAGAAAAAAAAATTCCCACTGTCAAGAGACAAAATAATCAATACTAGATTCAGATAAGGACTGGTGTTGAAGCTATCATTCAAGCAATTTAAAATAACTATGATTAATATGTAAAAAGTTTTTAGTGTAAGTGGTAGATATTTTAATAGACGGGATATTTTAGTAAAGATATGGAAACTGCAAGAGAGAATCAAACGAAAATGTTAGGATTAAAACAAAACAAAACAAAACCAAGCAAAATATAGTAGCAGAGATGCAGAATGTCTTTGACAGACTCATTAGATTCTACATAGTCAAAAGAGATTCAGCAACTGTTACAGACTGAATGTTTGTGTCTTTCCAAATATATATGATGAAGCCCTAATTCTCAAGGTGATGGTATTTGTAGGTGGAACTTTGGGGAGGTAATTAAGTTTAAATGTAGTCATAAGTGTGGGGATCCCATCATGGGATTAGGCTCCTTATAAGTAGAGGAAGAGACCAATGCTCACTCTCTCTCTGCTATGTGAGGTCACAGGGAAAAGACAGCTGTCTGCAAACCAGGAAGAAGGCCCTTACCAGAATCTGAACATGCTGGCACTCTTATATTTTACTTCTCTGCCTCCAGAACTGTGAGAAATAAATTTCTGTTTTAAAACTACTTATTGTTATGGCAGCCTAAGCTGACTAAGACAGAAATTGGTACTGAGAGGTGGATTGCTGCCATAACAAATACCTAAAAATGTGGAAGCAGCTTTAGAACTGAGTAATGGCTGGAGGAGTTTTGAGGTGCACGATAGAAAAATCCAAGATTGCCATGAAAGGACCTTTAAAGGTGATTCTGGTGAAAGCTCAGAAAGAGAAGAGGAAAGCTATAGAGCAGTGGTCCCCAACATTTTTGGCACCAGGGACCGGTTTCATGGAAGACAATTTTTCAACAGATGTGGTGGGGGGGGATGGTTCAGGTGGTATGCGAGCAATGGGGAGCGGCAAATGAAACTTCGCTCGCCTGCCCGCCAGGCACCTCCTGCTGTGCGGCCCGGTTCCTAACAGGCCGTGGCCCAGGGGGTGGGGAACCCTGCTATAGAGAAAGTTTACATCTTCTTAAGAGTATGCACAAAGAATCCTGAGCAAAATGTTGGTGGAAATATGGACACTACAGGCTATTCTGGTGAGGTCTCAGATGGAAATGAGGAAGATGTTATTGGACAATGGAGAAAAGGTAATCCTTGTTATAGTACAGCAAAGTACTTGGATGAATTCTGTTCATATTCTAGTGTTTTGTAGAAGATACAATTCGCAAAAGATGAAATTTGGTGGAGGAGATTTTTAAGCAAAATGGTGAAGAAGTAGCTTGGTTTCCGCTGACTGTTTATAGTAAAATGCAGAAGTGAAAAAAAATGACTTGAATACAAAATTGTTAATCAAAAGAAAGCTGAACTTAAAGATTTGGAAAATGCTCAGGCTATCCGTATTGCAAAAAATGAGAAAGTTTTTTTCTGAAGAGAATACTAAGACTGTATACAAGCAACCATTTTATAAAGTGATTAGTCTGAGTGTGAACCGTAGGCATAATCATCCACTCCAGCAGAAATGCTATCAGTTTGAACTGAAGGGGATGTAGATGGGATAAAAATGAAGGAAAGCTGTCAGACTTCTTAGGTCCTACAGGACAAGACCACAGAACCATTTGACTATAAACATGTGCTATCTTCAAGACAAAAGAAGAATGACTCTGAAGGTGATTCAGAGATTACCAGGGTTCCCTCTTTGGTTTCAAAGGGGAAAGCCACTGCCTCAATGTCAACAGGCTAGATGACGTTTGCCTGGAGCCTTGGGAGTAGGGCTGCCAGAGTCTTGGGGGTTCAGCTCCCACCAGGTAGACCCAAGGAGGCAGGACCACCACCCCAGTAGGGAAGGTGGAACTTTGAATAAAAGAGGATTATACTAGCATTAAGATCTAATGATGCTTGCCTTGCTAGGTTTTGTACTTGCTAGGGACTCAACACCTATTCCTTCCAATTTCTCCCTTTAGGAATGAGAACAATATCCCATGCAAGTTCTGTCATTAAATTTTGGAAGAGTATAACTTAACCTGGTTTCACAAGTTCACAGCTAGAGAAAAAAAAAAAAGTCTCCTGATAAATTGTACCTGCGGTCTAAACTATATTATCTGATCTAGGTAATATTTAGATGAGACTTTAGAATTTAGACTTTAGAGTTGATGTTAGAACAAGTTAAGATTTTGGGGACTGTTGAAATGGGATGAATGCACTTTGCATGTAAGAAGGACATAAAATTTGGGGGGCCAGTAGCAAATGTTATGACTTGAATGTGTCTCCTCAAAATTCATATGTTGAAACCCTAACTTCCAATGTGATGGTATTTGGAAATGAGGTCTTTAAGAGATAATTAGATTCAGATGAGGTCATAAGAGTAGCATCCTAATGATGAGATTAGTGCCCTTATTAGAAGAAAAAGAGGACAGAGCTTTCTCTCTCTTTACCATGTGAGGATACAGTGAGAAGGTGGCCATCTGCAAGGAATAGGCTCTCACCTGAACCTGACCGTGTTGGCACCCTTATCTTGGACATTCTAGCCTCTGGAAGTGTTAGAAGGAAGTTTCTGTTTTTAAACCTTCCAGTCTATGGTATTTTGTTATGGCTGCCCAAGCTGACTAAGACAGTGACCTTGAAGATAGGTCAATGAAATTACCCAGTGTGAAACACAAAGAGAGAAAGAGTGAACAAACAAATATAATGACATTATCAAGAAATATAGGAAAATATCAGATGGACTAACATTTGTGAAACTGGAATCCTAGAATATTTGAAGAAACAATGACTGATAATTTTCCAAAAATAATGAAAGATGTCAAACTGCAGATTCAAGAAGCTCAGAGAACAGTAGGCAGAATAAATACAACACACACACACAGACACATACTCAACATTTCTGAAAATCAAAAGATCAAAAGAAAATCTTGAAGGAGGTAGGCAGAGAAAGAAAAAACATACTGTATTTACATAAAGATAAGAAATATAACAGGCTTCCTGTCAGAAACTATGTAAACCAGGAGAAATGGAGTGGTATTTGGATAGTGATGTAAATAGAAAAAAATATCAGTCTGGAATTCTATATCAAGTGAAGCTATCTTTCAAATTTGAAAAAGAAATAAAGTTTTTTTCCATACAAATAAAAACAGAAACTCCATTACGAGCAGACCAGCACTATAAGAAACTTGAAAAAAAAAAATCTTTAGGCAGAAGAAATAAATTACCTGATTCAAACGTAAATCTATACAAAAAGAAAGATTGTACTCTGGCAGACATTGCTTCACCATCAAAAAATTCCAAAATTGTAATTCTATCTTTAAATACTTTAAATAAACTTATACTTCTCTATATTACTAAATACACTGGATAATTGATAGAGAGGGCCTATACTCAGAGAGTCTACTGTATTATCCATCTCACTGTTCTACATGACTGATTTCGAGATGTTAGTACAATTTTCGACACGAAAACAGGAACAACTCTAGGACATTCAATTATATATAGATACTTTAATTATATATTAGCTAGCTAGATAGATAGATAGACACTTGTTCACATTAGTAAAGAAAAAAACTGGAAAACCCAACAGAGAATAGTGAGGAAATCCAGAGATTAGCAACAGCGGGAAGACACTACACCGTTAGAGCTGGGTGTTTAATAGAAGTAGGTATACCAGACCCATTAATGCAGAATCATCCAAAAGGAGCCAGAGCAGGAGTTTTCAAGAGTTGTGAAAGGCAACCATGGCGGGAGGGGAAAGAGATCTGGACCAGATAAGTAAGGCAGCCATCGTCAGTGGCAACATAGGAAGCCAAAGGAAAGGTAAGAAATACATCATTTCTCTCTCCCTTCCAAACTTCTACCAGGGAGTCTTATTGAATGAAGAACACACTAGAAGTCAGAGAAAAGGGGATTCTGGAAAATATAGTTACCCTGAATAAGAGACCAGAACAAGAGAAGGGCAGGTAATAGATTGGAAAGTACACAAACAATTCACTGGCACACTCTGCAATCCATCATATAGAAGGATCATGTAGTCATTAGTATTACAATTAAATTTGGTCCTCATATTATCCTGTCAAAATTTTAATGACTCTCTCTTTTCAAAATTATTAAATGTTTTGCATGGCCTTATCTCTGTGTGTCTCCATTTTGCAAATTCTACTCCAGCGTTACTCACACACTTGCTTTTGTAGTATTTTGCAACCATAATACATAATACATGTAAACATAATTCTGTTTACATCCTCAGGTGAACAGGATTCTCAAGACAAAAGACTCTTCTCACCTGAAGTCTCATATCAAATTACTCATCCTCTATGTTTTGTTTATACGTCAACACAGCCATCACATAAAGATACAAGGGCACTTGATAAAAAACCCATCTTGAGGAGTGTGATACTTCACAGTCAATTTGTCCTACAATGAGACTGATAACCGTGATAGGCAGCAACTACCTGTTTCATCTCTATATCTTCAGCACTTACGAGTGTATGTGACATGTGTTGGAAACAATGCATTTATGTGGAAAGAATGACTAAATAAAGTAAAAAATGAATAAATTTGGAAGTCCTCACAATATTCTCTTCCAAAGCTCATAGCTTTCCTTCTACTTCTCCAACTCCATGCTATATGCTCTAATAAGATGTGAACTCTTGATGATTGATACTAAAATAAGGAAAAAATGTGGAAGTTCATTATCAGGATTCCAACATAGCATTGAAAGTTTCCCCTTAAAAGTGTGCTAAATTGTTGTATATCGACCTGGCAACTGTTGAGCTTTTGACACATTAGGTTACATAATTGTAATTCAACATGGGTGGCCACCATGGCAGTCCCTCTTATATTGTAATCCCATGAAAACCAATAGTTATCTGGAAAACTGGGTGGCACATTGTCATACTTATGTCTCTACTTGGAATTTATGCCAACATACCATGTAGAATTCAAATTATGGTTAAATATCTCTAAAAAAGAATATGCTTAAGCAAACATTAGAAAGCAACTGAGGTGACATTTGAAGTCAATCACCTCATTAGCAACCGGTTTTTACAGTAGCATGATATTCTTAAAGAAAAATACAAGCGATTAGATTCAACATCAAATTTAATTGTCTTGGGGTCTTTGCCATCTGACAAAATTTCCCGTCATGTGACAAGTCAATGTTTTGCACCGTAAAGTATCAAGGAAGGTAATGCTCATTGTTGGTTGGTGTATGTGTTTGTATGTGTTTCTTTTTCTTCTCCTCTCTCCTTTTGCTGGACTAACCTTTATAGGAAAATAAATCCTGGTAACATTGAAAGCAAATTTTTCTGTAAGAATAAATAACCCAAGATAGGTTTTGAAAACTTTGCAATTAAAATTCATAAGCCTCATTTTAGTGAATGATTAAAGATATTGCACAGTGTTTGCTAATTGTTTCTACTTGGTTTTCCAATGTCATCACAAATGGAAATACAATCCAGTATGTAGCTTGTCCATTAAACAACATTTTATTCCCTTAATCTAAGTTATTTGAAAATAACTGTCTTAGTCAATTCAGGATGCTATAACAAAATACCACAGACTGGGTGGTTTGCAACAGAAATTGATTTTTCGTAGTTCTGGAGGCTGGGGAGTCCAAGATCAAGGGATCGGCAGATTCAGTGTCTGGTGCAGGCCTGCTCCCTCATAGATGGCCATTTTTTGCTGTAACCTCACATGACAGAAGGGGCAAGGGGTCTTTTGGGGTCCTCTTTTATAAAGGCACTAATCCCTTTCATGGGGGAGGGGGGGTCCACCCTCATGATCCGTTATCTCCCAAAGGCCTCACCTCCTAATAACATCACCTTGGGAGTTAGGATTTCACTATTATCAATTGGTGGAGGGGGACACATTCAATCTACAGCAGAGACATTTACTTTTCTTCCACATTCCCTTTGTCTCAGAAGAAAATAAGTGTTGAACAGAGTGATAACAATCAGGAGTCTCTTACTTAAAGTTTATCTTTTCTCATTCTTTCTATTGTTTTCAGAATCCAAGATACCTTAAAAAATGAAACTGTACGCAGGCATAAAAGAATGAACTGACTACTTACTAACCAATGTTAGTATTATATCAAGAGTTTGTTAATGAAGGAGGAGAGGAATTTATTAGCTTACTCCTTTCTTCTTTCTTTCTCTCTTTCCTTCCTTTCTTCCTCTCTTTCCTTCTTTTCTCTCTCTCTCTTTCTTCTATTATTATTATTTTTTAAAATTTTATTTCCAAATCTGTGAAGCATTTGTTGGCAAGGCCATTGGCAACTTTTCACAGAGGTGGAAGGGGGAATGCAGGAACTGTAATATAGGGGTGTGTGTGTGTGTGTGTGTGTGTGTGTGTGTGTGTGTGTGTGTGCTGCTTTGCTCCAGTTCTGAGGCCCTGGCTAGAGGCCAATCAGTTCCCTTTTTTGAGTGGAAGATTAAATCAACATCCTAATACTTCCCTTATTAAACTCTCATAGTATGGGCCACTATACACCCACCCTAGTCACCCAGGGTCAGATATCAGAAAACCAGGGACAACATCTATGCCCCAGAGCCTGCTGAAATTATTAAAATTAACCAATCCTAAAACTACTTGCCCTGCCTCACTCTTTTCTTCCCATAGAGACCACAATAAATGCTCTTTTCCACCTTTTCCCTCCATTCTTCTGCTTCCTGACCAACCCCAGTGCTTTCCTGGTACAGAATGGCTCTGTAGGGCACTCTGTGTTGTCTCCAGGAAACGGTGAGCACAACAAAACTGCAAAACTCTTTCTGGTTTCTCTCTCTTGATCTGTGTCTGGTCTTACCATACCTCACCCAGGCTAATAAAGTTAAAACAGGGGCCAGGACCTTTTACTTATGTGAAAGACATTACTATAGTGTAGATGAATATAATGAGTTAGTATAGCTTGATACTAAGTATTTGAAACATCTAATTCTTTTAATTCTATGGTCACCTAGCAATCAGCAGTTCATTTCCTTCTTTTGTTCAATTACACATTTAAGTGAATATTTATTCAATGACTGTCAAATGCCAATCACAGTGCCTGGCACATTATGAGGAAGGAATGAAACCCACAAGATGGCAGGCTCCCTAAGAGCACAGACTGTATGTAGCATCTTAGAGTGTTAATAAAAAGAATACATGATTTACTTGCAAGTTTTCTTGTCCCTAGGACAGTAAGTGTCTTCACTATAAACCAAGGAACTAGAATTCTAGTAAATATGTCCCTTTTGAGTGAGAGCTTACTATGAGAAATGTGCAGTCATCCAAAAAAATATTTTCTAAGTGCCATATACTGATTTTGGAGGAAGGTGGGCATGGAGAAAGAGACAGAGAGAGAGAGAAATGAAGAGAAATGAAACAATCTGTACACTAATGGAGCATGAAGTATATGCTGTTTCATATTCTTTGATGAGAAGGATAAAAACTGGAAACACGCCAGCAGGGCTGAATGAGGCATGAACCACATAGTCTTTTGCTGGGGGCTGAGAAGCAATATTTACGTTTTCCCAAACCCAAAGTTAAAATAACTTCTACCAAAATAATAGGGTTATTTATAGTCAATATATTATCTCAAAAGGAATAGAATATCTGATGTGTAATTTTATAACCTGTGTATCAGATGCAAAAAAAAAAACCGGAAGAAAAGCCAAGTTGTTTAGTTGGTCATTTTTTTTTTTTTTTTACAGAGTGGTGACATATGTCCTTTACTTTGTGTTGAATGAATGAAATGACCCAGTCTTCACCTTTAGATCAGTAAATTTCATCTGGATCTAAAGGCAAAAAAATAGTGTGATTACACCACTATAGTTTCTTTTGAAAGAACAAATTGAAGTAATAATTAAAACCCTATAGCTTTAAACAGAATAACAAGCCTTGAAAAATATAGAGCATTATCTCCTGGGCTAGCAACAAATAATTCACCTAATTTGTTCTCTATTAAGTCTAACTGACTCTATTACTTAACAGCCTTAGGGGAATGGGGTGGTGGTATAAAGGGAGCTAGAAAGTGTTATTTTGGATTTTTTTTCTTTAAACATTTTATAGTTGAAGGTAGTGTTTCAGGCAGTCAAGGACTAGGTGATTCTGGCTAACCCTCTCACTCAGAAAACTAGAAAAAAAGTTTGAAGTTACTGGAGAAATAGCCAAAAAAGTGAGAAATTAAGTTTAAAAAAAAAAAATTCAAAAATTAAGAGTTAAAAAATGTTTGAAGTTACTACAGGAATACCAAGTCAGAAAAGCGAGCAATTGAGGGATAAGGTCTCAGGTGGGACAAAAAGCTTTGAGAGCTGAAACTGGCATTTTGCGCTGTGTTTCCACTGAGGCACTGGATGATTCCATAGGTTGTGTCCTGTTCAGTCCTACAAGACCCCCCCGCCCCGCAACCCCTAGCCAACTTCAAACTCCAATCGCAAGCTCAGGCTATTGCCTAGGCTTCTGGCCCACCAGCTGTAGATCAGAGGTTCCAACGACACCTTCCTTGGGTTTGATTAATTTGCTAGAGTGACTCACAGAATTTAGATAAACATTTTACTTAGTAGATTACAGCAGGACATAATTTCAGGAAGAGCCAGATAAAAGAGCTGCATAGGGCAACGTATGGAGAAAGTGTGTAGCTTCCATGCTCTCCCTGAATAGCCAACTCTCCCCAAATCTCTACATGTCCATCAACCCGGAAGTTCTCTGAAAGCCATCCTTTAGTTGTTGTTGTTGTTGTTGCTGTTTTTAATGGAGGCTTCATTACATAGTCATGACTGAATAAATCATTGGCCATTGGCAACTGATTCAACCTCCAGCCCCTCTCCCTTCCCCAGAGGTTGGGGGGCAGTGGTGAAACTGAAAGTTCCAACCCTCTAATCACATCGTTGGGTAGCCACCAGCCCCTATCCTTAAAGTTTCCCCAGGTGCTTTCCAAAAGTCACATCATTAACATAAAAACAGGCACCTCTATCATTCTCATCACTTAGAAAATTTCAACGGTTTTAGGAGCTCTGTCCACCCCAGAAAGCTGGACAAAGCCCAAATATATATTTCTTTTTATAAATTACAATATCACAAGGACCTAAGTTACAAAAGTTCAGATATGTGTCTGTGTGTTGCTTTACATATAAGATGGCAGATATACAATAAATCTAGAAATATTTGCAAGCAAGAATACTTTTTTACTCAAATTTGTTCAATGATATAGCCCTGTTATATTGAAAATTTGTTTATGGAGTATTATGTCCTCTTAAATGGCAAGAAGAAATCAAGCGTCATTTTGAATATTTTATACAAATGTGCTTGCATAAAAGAGTATACTGCATGTGTGTCTGTGTGTAATATGTAATTCATAAGGCTCATTCTCACAATACAGACTGAAGATTCCAATAAAAATTGTATCCTCTTACATGAGAAATATAAAAGGGTGAGTGGCACGTAGATGGTCAGAGGAAGGACAGACAGCTGAAGAGGATAGACAGAATCTGGAATAATCATCAGAAGTGGGATAGACAGGATTTTTGTCCCCAGTATGTCACCCTTCCCTGTATCCATGCTCTTTGCTATGTAATTTCATAATCCCTCCCCCGAAGCTAGAATGTACTTCCCTGTCTCATTTTGAACTTGCCGATGTGATGTTATTTAGCAAATGAAATACTAGCAGACATAACACTAAGAGGGGCTTGGAAAGTGCTTGTCCCCATTGAACTTTGGGCCTCTTGATTTCTGCCATTGCCATGAGAAGAGCTTTCCTAGATTAGTTCTGTCCCTTCAGTCTGGGCCACAGAAAAATCATACAAGGACTAGAACCACCAGCTGGGCTCAGGCAGGATGAGCTTCTCCAGTCACGCCCAGAGACCCATGATGGTGAGTGATGGGTACTTTAAGTGACTGAGCTTTCAGGTGGATCTTAAAGCAGCAGTATTATGGTATTTGTTTACTGACACAGATTGATTTGGTATAACTTCTGTGAATCTATATAATAAGATGTTCTTATATGTATATCATAAAGCTTCTAAATCGGGAATCTTATTGTAATCTATCAATTTTTCTTTGATACATGCAGGAAGTCATGGCATTACTTGATTTCACAGATGAAGAAACTGAGTCTCAGATATTCGGCTGAGACCACAGCTATTATGTGACAGAGCCAGGATTCAAAGCCAAGCTGTCTGACTCTCAGCTTATCGAAATTTCCCATTTCACTGTGCTGCTTTTTCAGAAAGATGAAGGGACAAGATGAATAACGGAAGCAAATGTAATGATCATATGATCTATTTATTCCATAACAAATTGCTTGAATATCCCTAAATTTGGGGGTAGATTTACTAACAGAGATCTAAAGACTAACTTTATTTTTACTTTTTCCACTCCCCATGCTTCTGTTTATGACAAAAGCCCATGAAGGATTAAGTTAGGAAATAAGGATTGGAGAGGAATGGAGAAGGGGAAAAAAACACAGTAGCTAGATAATCCATAATCTAAAACAATCAACCCTTAACTGAATGCACATGTGTAGACTGAGATGCTTCCCTAATAGTGAGGCAGTAGGCGATGATTAATGACTGGAAGAAATCAGTAAAGAATTCTTGCTGAGCTCTGAACTGTGCTCTGAATATAAAAATCTGTTGGAACAGGTGACATGTTGCCAAGGGTTCTGAGGAGCAAGACAGGAGAAATTGCAGAGCTGCCAACAATTTATCTCCAAAGGCAGAGAGGAATGGTGACGTAGCAGTGTCACAAAATAAAGCAGAAAGCTTTTTTATTTTTTCTCCTGTCTGAAGAATGGTGAGCCAGACTATGGTTTTATTATCAGAGCTACAGAGAAAGACAAAATGCAATAATTAAGAAATCCAAAGACTGCCATAAAAGACACTATGAAGCAGGAAGTTGAACTTAAACTACTCAAAAAGCTCAGCTCAGAACTTCACTGCTCTAAGTATTTTGGAAGAAATGAAGAGTTACCTCAGAAAGAGGGAAATGTTACATCTCTAGACAAATAAAATTGAATACATAGGAATATTCATTTAGCCTCCCATCAAATATATATTGAAACCCTACAATGCCCCCAAATGTAAATTTTGTAAGAGAAGAAACGAAGATACTGTTCGCTGCTCCATCCCCATCAACTAGAACAGAGTCTATTACACAGAAGATCCTTAAAAAATACTTAATCAAAGAATTAATAAGGGGGTGACACTGCCCTCATGAGGCTTACAAAGGAGGGAGAAAGATATTTGGTATATTTCTGGATTTTTCTTTCAATTTATAGAATTACAAAGGACAGGTACATGAACATAGTCACGATGTAGCATAAGAAACAATTATTCTCATACTTGTAATGATACTAATGTCTACCTCTTTACCTCCATGAATCTGATTTAATTTATCTGAGTTGATGCCCAGGCATTGGTATTTGAGAAGTTTAATGTGCAGCTAGGATGGAGAAATATAAATATATAAAGGAAAAATTGACTTAGTTTACAAGTTCCGAGGGAACAGGAAGGGTTTAACCAAGGCAAGGGTAGTATATGTGGGGTGTAGCATCCCAGGCATAGAGACAAATATGGACAAAAACCCTGTGGCTAGAAGAAACATGGCACTATTAACACACTTGAAGGGCAGCATGGCTTATACACACAGGAAAGAGGCATGAGATGAAGTTGATAAGGTAGACAGGGGCCAGAACACACACATTTTTAAGTCTATGTCTTTAAAACCTTTCATGGATTCTTATCATTCTTAGGATAATGAAGGTAGAAAGTTTATGGGAGGAACTTTGCCTTTCAAATCATTACTTTGCCATCAGGTTTAAAAATAAATGGAAGGGGAAAATATTTGTGCAGAGGACCATTAGGAGACTGCTGCAAACTTCTACACAGAAGCTAATAGTAGCTTGGACTAGACAGAAGATGGAAGTGAGCAGTTCTGCCTGCTCATAGTCTCAGGCAACTGGTGTTCTGAGTTTCAGAGCTTAGAGGGTCCTGCTCTGGGCCCTGTCCAACTTTTCTCTTTCTTATAAGGCCTTCAGTTTTCTTCCAGAGCCTATGCAGACCTCCTTCCTCATATGATCTCCCAAGGGAGGCCCACACCATTGGTTTAAATGTATGCTAAGGGGTTGCTATTAGTAGTAGAGTGGCGGATAATGCACTGTAAGCTGGGGTGATCACATAGATGTGCACTAGCTTCTTCAGATGTGGATTAGAGGTTGGGGTACAAGAGAAGCAGGTTGGGCTTGGGGTCAGGCTCAGGCTTGTGGCCTGTATGTTCCACGTGTGATTTTGTGAGAGGCCCTGCATATATTAAGGGAAGATCTGGCAGTGGGGAGAGAGACAAGTGCAAGATGCATGATCTCAAAATTAATAGGTGGAAAGGACAGTAATACAATATCAGCTTCATCCTTTGAAATAATATTTTAAAAAAATTCCAGCATCTGTAATTTTCTAAACTATTTTTTTGTTTACATTTTCCCCAATTATTGTCACAACAGTTCAGTGAGTTGATCAAAACAGATATGATTTCTTCTATTTATAAACGAAGAAACTGACATTTATATAGACTAGGATGTGGCAAATTGTTTTCTGTAAAGGGCAAGGTAGTAAATATTTCTGGGTTTGCAGGCTGTATGTTCTCTGTCATCTCTGTCTTTGTGGGTACTCCTCTCTGACATTGTAGCTCAAAAGTAGCCATAGACAATATGTAAATAAATGGGTGTGTCTTTGTTCCAATAAAGTTTTATTTATAAAAAGAGGCAGAGGCCAGATTTGCCTCATGGGTAGTAATTTGCAGGCTCCTGATGAAGACTGTTATTAATTGATGGATAGTAGATAGCATCTGTGGGACTAGAAGTCAGATCCTTTAGTTTCTGGTTCTGTGCCGGGTTCTTCAAAATGCTTCAGTGATAGAGAGATCAGATACTAGTTTAATGTCCAAAGGGCATAGAAATCTCACCTGAACTCATTCTACATATGAGAAAACTAAGGACTATAGCAGTCAAGTGGGCAAGTGAGCTCCTCAAGGTCTCAGGGTTTATAGAGCCAGAACCGTGACCAGAATTTAGAGCTTTTTAATTCTGTCTTGTGTTCTTTCCATCAACCCCCTGCAAAAGTCAATGACTCTATGAACTGACCTGGGCCAGCTCTGGCTTTTCTACTGTGTGCTCCTGTTATAATGTATCGTTCGAGGAGAATGAGCCAAGACCTCAAGAAAATTATAGCAAAATAACAACAGATTGAGCAAAGTTGGGAAACACTTTTTTGGTATCTTCTAGGTTCCTAAAGTGGTTCATTTTAGCTCTGAAATTCCTAATTCTGCTAGTCTTTTTTAATTCTTTTAAACCAAATCACTCAAAATTACATTTCTATTTCGTTTAACACCTGCATTTTACACCAACTTAGGTTAGCCTTGCTGTGGTTGTATTTGCTATAGCTACTGTTGTTTTTGTGTATGCTCTGATTGAATGAGACATAGAGATACTCTGTAACCTCCCTGAAGCTGTAGACCACTTGATCCAAACTCAGAGCAGAGTCACAGTCTAGAAAATACAATCAGGAAGGCAGAAATAATTCCAAGCTAGCTCAAGTGTTTTATTGCATTTCTTGAGCATGATGCAGAGAATCTTCTTAAAATTCACCATTTTCTCCTCATCACTTTCCTCCAATCCACAGCAGCGCTTGTGTCCATATCTCTTCTCTAGCCATCACATTTCTTTTCTTCCTACCTCTCCTCTGTCTCCAGATTCTGCTCAAAGCACCAAGAATAAACAACCAGCAAAATATTTTGCAGAGAAAGGATGGAAATAGAGTAGGCAGATAAAGCCAGAATCTTCTTCATAGAAGAGAGAGAGAAAGGCCAGGATTCCTCAGACCCAAATAATGTTCATCCAGACACATTTTTTAAAATTACCCTTTTACTAAGAATACATCAACATTCATAGTTGTTTTTAATGAATGGACCAAAGGCCTCTTTTTGGAGACAAAGTGTCTGCTGGCAGACATATAGTATTTGATAATAAAACTTGAACATGTCAGACACAACTGATAGCTTTCCTTGACTCTTGTTAGAGTTGGAAACCAATTCAGAAGGTGTAATTTATTTAGAGTTTATTAAACCATTCAAAAAAGTTCTGCTGGGAAATCTAATAGAGAAATTAGAAGGATTCTGTCTGATTGAAACTACCAGCGTCCATCTACATAAAACTGACTGACAGACAATAAAATAGGTAATTACCATCAGCACAACATTGAATGGGGGATAAGATTAAAGGGTTAGATTAGAACAGCCACCTCTGAAGGCAGAACTTGGAATTTAAAATGCATTTGTAAGCTAGACAAGTAACCATTTAAGAAGCACTCTTATGTACTTCAGTTGTATTGGAAGTGAAATACAATGAAATATGAAGAAAATTTCTTCAATTTGAAGGTTTTACTTAAGAATAAAAAAGTGAAAAAGTAGTAAAACAATGTCCACACAAAAATCTCTATGCAAATATTTATAGCAACTTTATTAGCAATCACCAAAAAAATGGAAGCACCGGAGATGTCTTTTACAAGTAAGTGGATAGAATAAACTGCGGCACACTCACACAAGAGAATACTATTCAGTGACAAAAAGGAATGGGCTATCATGCCATTCAAAGACATGGATGAATCTTAAATGCATAATTCCAAGTGAAAGAAGCCAGGCTGAAGAGGCTACATACTATATAATCCCATTTATATGCCAACACTATAGACAATGTAAACTGATCAATGGCTGCCAGAGATCAGGAAGAAGAGGAGGGTAAATAGGTGAAGCACAGGGGACTTTTTTAGGGTGGTACAACTACTCTTTATGGTACTGTATTGGTGATACATGACATTATATGTAAAATCCATAGAAATTCATAGCAAAAGAGTGAAACCTAATACATGCAAATTAAAACTCAACATTATTTAGGAGGTTGGGAGATCCCAGAATGGAATGCAGAATGTGACCAAGGAATCAAACTATAGTAGGAATGTAAAAAAAACTACCCCATTGTAGAGGTGGGGAAAAGGATGCTGACCTAAACTTTGGAAGTAAGTGGAGTCTGTAAGATTAAACACAAACAGAACTAAATACAAGCACTGTACTCTAGTTGATAAAGTACCCTCCCCACAGTGGTGCTGGATAACATTTCTAAAACCACTATACATGTATACTGGAATGGAACAATTAAACAGAGGGATGGTGGATGGTGGAATTCAGGTTCCAACTGTTGAAGTGAAAGGTTACAAATAAGCAAAGGGAGCAAGCTACAATGATCCATGTATAATGGTTTATAGTTGGAGACATCAGCCTAAACTAATGTTTAGTTTAATATAGATACAGACATACTTATTGATATGCATATATGTGAGTTAGTGTATACACACATACTCCTTTGCTCTGTCAGCTGAGAGATCCAAGAATCGACAACAACCCAGTAGCAATGAGCACAGCTAGTGTATAGAACTTGGTTTCTAATACCATTTTCCAAAAAAAGAGGACCCAGGGTTTCTTGGAGAAATGGTGAATTCTAAGACCAGGGTGGCATCTTATAGTTCCAGAAAGGAAGTGTACAAAACATACACACACAAGGATGGAAGTATGTCAAACGGATACAGGAGCCAGTTGAAATAGCTCCCAATGGCAAGGATAAAATAATTTGAAGAAAAAATAAAGTAGTATTGGATTATAACTCAAAGTATAAAATAAGTATCTGTAAGTTCATACTGCTATAAATAAATGATGGAATAAAAGAAATAAATGGAAGAGAAAAGTCTCCTATGTAGAAGTATTCTAAATAATGAATGATGATGGTATACCCTCAAGGAAGTGGAGTGTAACTCCCACTGTGCATATTGCTTTCTTTCCAAAACTACACTAAGAAAATGGAGGAAAAGGGTAACTCTACATTGGAAAAGCATGACAAGCACTACAGCAGCTGGTTTGATCAATGCTAACATCAACAGTGATAAGTCATGTTAATAGTAGGCACACTTGATTTGATATGACATGACACTTTACCACCATGATCTTCCTCCCCCAAATCCAAACTCCAGTCCAATACTGAGAAATAACTGAGAAATCCCAGTTGAAGGACATTCTGTATAATACCTGATCAGTTCTCCTCAATACTCTCAACGTAATCAAAAAATTTTTTTTAAGTCTCAGAAACTGTTGCAGCCAAGAGGAGCCTAAGAAGATCTAATAATTAAATCTAATGAAGTAGCTTGGATAGGATCCTGGATTGGAAGAAGAACATTAGGTAAAAACTATTGAATCTAAGAAATTATGGACTTTGATAATAATACATCAATATTGGTTAATGAATTATGACAAAGATATCATAGTAACGTAAAATGTTAATAATAGTGGAAAGGGGTATGAGGTATATGAAACTTTCTACTATGATCACAAATTTTCTGTAATTATAAAACTGTTATAAAACAAAAATTTCACTAAAAAGCTGTTGAAGAGTTCAGTTTAGGAATATTTTTATTTAATAAGCATAACCCAATGCCAGGCACTAACAGAGTAATGTAATAATTAGACCATAGACTCTCTTTATAGTATTGGACAATTTGATTTTATGATTTCTCACATCCTCTAATCTTAAATGTAACTTTCATTACAGTGGATTGTATCTTATTTATCCTTATATTCTCATAGTGTCTAGCACATTAGTTTGTAAATACATGTACTCAAAAGGTTCTGGTAGAATTGAAGTAACATACATAAATGGTTCCATAGAACTAGGTAGTGAATATGAGCATTCATAACTACTGCAAAAATTCAGATGCATCATTCATTGCAGAAGGACTCTGACCACAGAACATGGATTTAGTGGTCAGTAGATATAATTAATATTGATTGCAGACTAAAGAGAGAAGATTAAATTTCAACTGGTACTTGAAGTTTGAGTCACAGAATGAGCAGCATTTGAATAGGCTCTCAAGAAGAACCTTGTACCTGGACTCAACATCGCCAAATTCTAGATTTTAGAAATAAGTGTGTACTGTATGTGTCCAGAGTGCCTCAATAAGTGTTTACTTAAATAAAAACATAGTAAATAAACAAAACAAAACAAAACAAAAAAACATAGTAAACCTTTAATGTTCACCCATTCAACAACCATTATTCCTACTTCTGGAAGTAACTTGCAAGGTGTATAATATATTAGTTAGAGTCAAATTCATGCCTCTGTGCAATTACCAATTGCTATGTGATTGGTGAGCAGAATTAATCACGCAGCCTAGCTAAAACAACCAACATCTTCATCTCAAACTAGTTTTGTTTCCTTGTGTTTAATAGTCACAGTGAATATTACACCTTCTGCTTATAAACTGTTTTCTAGTTTATTTCAGTGGATTTTAAGAAGCTTTTAAAAATAGCGAAAGTAAAATATGCACAAAATAAACATTAAAAGGAGTACAAAAGTGTATTCAATGAGTCTATTTACCAAAATAGAACACCAGTATTTCTTTCTAGATATAACCACTATGTTTTATATTCCTATTCCATGCACAGAAAACTTGATTTTTTTGTTCCCCTTAACACAAGATTATTTTTTTTTAATAAATGGAGTGTATTCTAATGTAACCATGCTCCTAGTGATGGATATTTAGCATATTTTCAGTCTTATGCACTTATCAACAATGTGACAAAAACCTTCCTTTACTTACAAACATGTGTAAAGGTACATAGCCTATTTATATACATCTGTAGAATTCATTCAACAATGTTTTTGCTCACAAAACATATATGTGCATTTTTACTTTGGATAGATACTGCCAAATTGACCTCAAAAGAGATTGCACAAATTTACTGTTCTACCGATAGAGTCTGTTTTCTCACATCCTTACCAAGTCAGTCTATCTTGTCACTCTGACCAAGGTTTAAAAGTAAGATGCATAGGTAGGCACAAGAAACAAATAATACTTACTTGAAATGACATGATAGATGTATGTATTGGTCCTGGTCCTGAAAAAAGCAGATGCTTTATTAAAGTCTCTTCAATCATCTCTTTTTAATGTGCCAGCTTTTCTCCAGGGTCCTAATTAATTTACATATTTATCTATAGTTTTAAATAAGATTTATTTCTTGTGTATATCCACAACATCCTATATTTAAACCTTGGCAAGAGAACTGTAAGTCAGGAGTTGTGGCTTTGGGTAGAGAAGGTTATTATCAAAGTGCAGCTTAGCAGGAAAGGAGTTTGCATTCACTCTTTTTCCATCATCCAATCTCCATAGGCCAAACACAACGGAAATTCAAGGGCAAGGGAGCCCAGATGATACAGTCTATAGAGGCTAGCTTTCTGAGTCACAGAGTAAGGTTAGAAAAGGCTAGAGATTGTTATACTGAGTGAAGCAAGTCAGACAAAGACAAATATCATATGATATTGCTTATACATAGAATCTAAACAAATGGTACAAATGAACTTATTTACAGAACAGAAATAGAGTCACAGATGTAGAAAGCAAACTTATGGTTACTAGGGGGTAAAGGGGGGTGGGGATAAACTGGGAGGTTGGGACTGACATATACACACTACTATATATAAAATTTGTAACTAATATGAACCTACTGTATAGCATAGTGAACTCTACTCAATACTTTGTAACGTCCTATATGGGAAAAGAATCTTAAAAAGAGTGGATATAGTATATGTATAACTGATTCACTTTGTTGTACATCAGAAACTAATGCAACATTGTAAATCAACTGTACTCCAATGAAAATTAATTAAAAAACAAAGAAAAGGCTAGGAGCAAATCTGGAGGGGTAAAACTTTTTAAATGTAGTATGTTACATATCCACAAACTTGCATATTCAAGCTCTCATTTTGATTCCACCAGGAATATTAATGATCTACTTTGAGAAGAATACATAGACCCAAATAGAAGAAGTTTCATGTTACAATATAGTAGAAGGCAATATTGTTAAAAACAGGATCATGGATTTCTTTGAACTTGAAATTCCATCAGAGATAAACATTTTAACCATTTCATTTTTATAAATGGAAAAATGTAGACCTAGAAAAGTGACTTATAAAAATGTGAGTCTAGTAAGGGAAAGTGCTTGATTCTAAACACAGGATGTAAATCTCCCCCAGACCTCTGAGCTGTCTCTTCACCTATTCATGAAGTGTCTTATATAACTGACTGAGGTATTTACACTTTTACCGAGAAGCATTCGTTTTGTGGTTTGTCCTTCAGAACACTTCTTTTCTGGGTAATCTATAGGTATTTTGAATAAATACAATGGTGATATATAAAGGAATGCGTGAAATTGTTTTAGGTTACTCTCTCAGGCTACTGTCCTTCCAGTGTTTCATTTCCTGTATGGAATATTGGGTTTCCACCAAAAAGTTCAATAAAGATATTTTAACTTAAAAATAAAGATATACATATGCACATGTGCATACATGTGCATATACATGTATACATAAACACATATACATGTACATATTTATGTGTATGTTTCACTATGTGATAACAAAAAAATAAACAGATCATATCATAAAGCAGAATAAAACGATATAAACTGTCTTGAGAAACAGGAATGAGCAGTCTTGGGAAGGCAAAGGAGAGGAAGGGTACTGCTTTGCTAAATGTGGATAAATTTAAATGTTTTGCCGTATCTCTTCAATCTACCCACTATGGTTGAGGTCAGTAAGGAAATGTAAAAGCTCAACATGAAATTTTAAACAGTGATTCCAATGGAGTAAAAAAGACCTTGCTGCATAGTCACGACATAGCTCGCCATTTCCTTGGAGGGAGGACTACTGGCTGTTCTACTTCTGAAGAGGAGAGAGTGGAAAGTAAACAGCAGAGTCCAGAAGAAATTCCACCCTGGCAAACGAGTCGTGTGGCTGACAGGGTCTTGGTGCTCCGGCTGGGTGTCAGGCCTGAGCCTCGGAGGTGGGAGAGCCAAGTTCAGGACATTGGACCACCAGAGACCTCCCAGGCTCAAGTAATATCAATCAGCGAAAGCTCTCCCACAGATCTCCACCTCAACGCTAAGATCCAGCTCCACTCAACAACCAGCAAGATCCAGTGCTGGACACCCCATGCCAAGCAACTAGCAAGACAGGAACACAAGCCCACCTATTAGCAGAGAGGCTGCCTAAAATCATACTAAGTTCACAGACACCCCAAAACACACCACCGGAATCGATACTGCTCACCAAAAAGACAAGATCCAGCCTCATCCACCACAACAGAGGCAACAGTCCCCTCCACCAGGAAGCCTACAGAACCCATTGAACCAACCTTACCCACTGGAGGCAGACACCAAAAACAACGGGAACTACAAACCTGCAACCTGCAAAAAGGAGACCCCAAACACAGTAAGTTAAGCAAAATGAGAAGACACAGAAATATGCCCCAGATGAAGGAGCAAGGTAAAAAGCCACCAGACCAAACAAATGAAGAGGAAATAGGCAGTCTACCTGAAAAAGAATTCAGAGTAATGATAGTAAAGATGATGCAAAATCTTGGAAATAGAATGGAGAAAATACAAGAAACGTTGAATAACGACCTAGAACTAAAGAGCAAACAAACAATGTTGAACAACACAATAAATGAAATGAAAAATTCTCTAGAAGGAATCAATAGCAGAAACACTGAGGCAGAAGAACGGATAAGTGACCTGGAAGAAAAAATAGTGGAAATAAGTACAGCAGAGCAGATTAAAGAAAAAAGAATGAAAAGAATTAAGGACAGTCTCAGAAACCTCTGGGACAACATTAAACACACCAACATTCGAATTATAGGGGTCCCAGAGAAGAAGAGAAAAAGAAAGGGTCTGAGAAAATATTTGAAGAGATTATACTTGAAAATTTCCCTAACATGGGAAAGGAAATAGTCAATCAAGTCCAGGAAGTACAGAGAATCCCATACAGGATAAATCCAAGGAGAAACATGCCAAGACACATGTTAATCAAAAATCAAAAATTGAATGCAAAGAAAAAATATTAAAAGCAGCAAGGGAAAAGCAACAAATAACATACAAGGAAACCCCCATAAGGTTAACAGCTGATCTTTCCGCAGAAACTCTGCAAGCCAGAAGGGAGTGGCAGGACATATTTAAAGTGATGAAGGAGAAAAACCTACAACCAAGATTACTCTGCCCAGCAAGGATCTCATTCAAATTCGATGGAGAAATTAAAAGCTTTATAGACAAGCAAAAGGTAAGAAAATTCAGCACCACCAAACCAGCTATACAACAAATGCTAAAGGAACTACTCTAGGCAGGAAACACAAGAGAAAAAAAAGACCTACAATAACAAACCCAAAATAATTAAGAAAATGGTAATAGGAACACACATATTGATAATTACTTTAAATGTAAATGGATTAAATGCTCCAAACAAAAGATGTAGACTGGCTGAATGGATACAAAAACAAGACCCATATATATGCTGCCTACAAGAGACCCACTTCAGACCTAGGGACACATACAGACTGAAAGTGAGGGGATGGAAAAAGTTATTCCATGCAAATGGAAATGAAAATAAAGTTGGAGTAGCAATTCTCGTATCAGACAAAATACACTTTAAACTAAAGACTATTACAAGAGACAAAGAAGGATCAAGGGATCAATCCAAGAAGAAGATAAATAAATAAATATTTATGCAACCAACATAAGAACACCTCAAAACATAAGGCAAATGCTAGCAGCTAAAAAAGGGGAAATTGACAGTAACACAATAATAGTAGGGGACTTTAACACCCCACTTTCACCAATGGACAGATCATCCAAAATGAAAATAAAAAAGGAAACATAAGCTTTAAATGATACTTAAACAAGATGGACTTAATTGATATTTATAGGACATTGCATCCAAAAACAACAGAATACACTTTCTTCTCAAGTGCTCATGGAACATTCTCCAGGAAAGATCATATCTTAGGTCACAAATCAAGCCTTGGTAAATTTAAGAAAACTGAAATCATATCAAGTATCTTTTCTGACCACAATGCTATGAGACTAGATATCAATTACAGGAAAAAAAAACTGTAAAAAATACAAACACATGGAGGCTAAACAATACGCTACTAAATAACCAAGAGATCACTGAGGAAATAAAAGAGGAAATAAAAAAATACCTAGAAACAAATGACAATGGAAACACGACGGCCCAAAAACTATGGGATGCAGCAAAAGCAGTTCTAAGAGGGAAATTTATAGCAATACAATCCTACCTAAGAAACATCTCGAATAAACAACCTAACCTTACACCTAAAGCAATTAGAGAAAGAAGAACAAAAAAACCCCCAAAGTTAGCAGAAGGAAAGAAATCATAAAGATCAGATCAGAAATAAATGAAAAGGAAATGATAGCAAAGATCAATAAAACTAAAAGCTGGTTCTTTGAGAAGGTAAACAAAATTGATAGGCCATTAGCCAGACTCATTAAGAAAAAAAAGGAGAAGACTCAAATCAACAGAATTAGAAATGAAAAAGGAGAAGTAACAACTGACACTGCAGATATATGAAGGATCATGAAAGATTACTATAAACAACTATATGCCAATAAAATGGACAACCTGGAAGAAATGGACAAATTCCTAGAAAAGCACAACCTTCTGAGACTGAACCAGAAAGAAAGAGAAAATATACGCAGACTGATCACAAGCACTGAAATTAAAACTGTGATTAAAAATCTTCCAACAAACAAAAGCCCAGGACCAGATGGCTTCACAGGCGAATTTTATCAAACATTTAGAGAAGAGCTACACCTATCCTTCTGAAACTTTCAAAATACAGCAGAGGGAGGAACACTCCCAAACTCATTCTACGAGGCCACCATCACCCTGATACCAAAAACAGACAAATATGTCAACAAAAAAAGAAAACTACAGGGCAGTATCACTGATGAACATAGATGCGAAAATGCTCAACAAATACTAGCAAACAGAATCCAGCAGCACATTAAAAGGATCATACACCATGATCAAGTGGGGCTTATCCCAGGAATGAAAGGATTCTTCAATATACGCAAGTCAATCAATGTGATACACCGTATTAACAAATTGAAGGATAAAATCCATATGATAATCTCAATAGGTGCAGAAAAAGTTTTCGACAAAATTCAACACCATTTATGATAAAACCTCTCCAGAAAGTAGGCATAGCAGGAACTTAACTCAACATAATAAAGGCCATATATGACAAACACAGCCAACATTGTTCTCAGTGGTGAAAAACTGAAACCATTTCCACTAAGATCAGGAAGAAAACAAGGTTGCCCACTCTCAGCACTATTATTCAACATAGTTTTGGAAGTTTTAGCCACAGCAATCAGAGACGAGAAAGAAATAAAAGGAATCCAAATTGGAAAAGAAGAAGTAAAGCTGTCACTGTTTGCAGGTAACATGATACTATACATAGAGAATTCTAAAGATGCTACCAGAAAACTACTAGAGCTAATCAATGAAGTTACTAAAGTAGCAGGATACAAAATTAATGCACAGAAATCTCCTGCATTCCTATACATTAATGAGGAAAAGTCTGAAAGAGAAATTAAGAAAACACTCCGATTTACCATTGCAACAAAAAGAATAAAATACCTAGGGATAAACCTACCTATGGAGACAAAAGAGCTGTATGCAGAAAATTATAAGACACTGATGAAAGTAATTAAAGATAATACAAACAGATGGAGAGATATATCATGTTTTGGATTGGAAGAATCAACATTGTGAAAATGACTCTACTACCCAAAGCAATGTACAGATTCAATGCAATCCCTATCAAACTACCAATGGCATTTTTCACAGAACTAGAACAAAAAATTGCACAATTTGTATGGAAACACAAAAGACCCCGAATAACGAAAGCAATGTTGAGAAAGAAAAATGGAGCTGGAGGAATCAGGCTCCCAGACTTCAGACTATACTACAAAGCTACAGAAATCAAGACAGTATGGTACTGGAACAAAAACAGAAACATAGATCAATGGAACAAGACAGAAAGTCCAGAGATAAACCCATGCACATATGGTCACCTTATCTTTGATAAAGGAGGCAAGCATATACAGTGGAGAAAAGACAGCCTCTGCAATAAGTGGTGCTGGGAAAACTGGATAGCTACATGTAAAAGAAAGAAATTAGATCACTTCTTAACACCATACACAAGAATAAATTCCAAATGAATTAAAGCCCTAAATGTAAGGCCAGACACTATAAAACTCTTAGAGGAAAACATAGGCAGAACATTCTATGACATAAATCACAGCAAGCTCCTTTTTGACCTACCTCCTAGAGTAATGGAAATAAAAACAAAAATAAACAATTGGGAATTAATGAAACTTCAAAGCTTTTGCACAGCAAAGGAAACCATAAAGAAGACGAAAAGAGAACCCTCAGAATGGGAGAAAATATTTGCAAACGAAGCAACTGACAAAGGATTAATCTCCAAAATATACAAGCAGCTCATGCAACTCAATATTAAAGCAACAAACAACCCAATCCAAAAATGGGCAGAAGACCTAAATAGACATTTCTCCAAAGAAGATATACAGATTGCCAACAAAGACATGAAACAATGCTCAACATCATTAATCATTAGAGAAATGCAAATCAAAACTACAATGCAGTATCATCTCACACCAGTCAGAATGCCGATCATTAAAAAATCTATAAACAATAAATGTTGGAGAGGGTGTGGAGAAAAGAGAACCCTCTTGCACTATTGGTGGGAATGTAAATTGATACAGCCACTAGGGAGAACAATATGGAGGTTCCTTAAAAAACTAAAAATAGAACTACCATATGACTCAGCAATCCCACTACTGGGTATATACCCTGAGAAAACCATAATTCAAAAACAGTCATGTACCACAATGTTCACTGCAGCACTATTTACAGTAGCCAGGACATGGAAGCAACCTAAGTGTCCATCGACAGATGAATGGATAAAGAATATGTGGCACATATATACAATGGAATATTACTCAGCCATAGAAAGAAATGAAATAGAGTTATTTGTAGTGTGGTGGATGGACCTAGGGTCTGTCATACAGAGTGAAGGCAGTCAGAAAGAGAAAAACAAATACCGTATGCTCACACATATACACGGAATCTGAAAAAAAATAAAAGGTTCTAGAGAACCCAGGGGCAGGACAGGAATAAAGACGCAGACTTACAGAATGGAGTTGAGGACACGGGGAGGGGGAAGGATAAGCTGGGACGAAGTGAGAGAGTAGCACTGACATATACACACTACCAAATGTAAAACAGATATCTAGTGGGAAGCAGCCGCATTGCACAGGGAGATCAGCTTGGTGCTTTGTGACCACCTAGAGGGGTGGGATAGAGAGGGTGGTAGGGAGACGCAAGAGGGAGGGGATATGGGGATATATGTATACATATAGCTGATTCACTTTGTTGTAGAGCAGAAACTAACACACCATTGTAATGTAATTATACTACAATAAAGATGTTAAAAAAATAGGAATAAGCAAATAACATTTGACATAGATTTATTTCATTGCACCAGTATTGTTAGTTGGGATAGTAAAAACAAACTATAGAGTTCTTAGAGCTGGAAGATCACTTTCAAACACACTCTACCTCCCACCATTTTACATAAGAGAAAATTCAGGAGGTTAGGTTAAGTAAATATGATTCTTGAATCTGAGAATTAAAACTGAACTTTATAAAAATTTTCCCAGGGTCAGAATCTGAAGAGAGAATAAAAGTGTTGAAAGAGTCCAAAGCCTGTCTGCTGCACTGGGTCATGTGGCAGATTATGTGAGCACAGAGAAGCCAGCTCAGCAGTGGGTAAGGAGTATTCTGCAACAGTGCAGAGTCACATATGAGAAAAATGAGCCCAGAGACAGAGGAAGAGGCAGAGAGTGCTTACCAGCTTTCTGTTTCTGGTCCCTGTAAAGTCTGATTGTACCTCTGTTCCTAAAGCTATAAAACATCATTAAACCATTATATATGTGAGAACTCACATATATAATTGAGCAAGCTTCAGTAACTTTGTAGTTTTGATATAAAAATTGATTTGACTGATGTAGAAGTTCTCTGTGTCCCCATCTGACATTTTCCCTTGAATTGCAAATTTTGGTTGCATTAAATTTAATATGCCAACTATAAAGATATCTAGCTTTTAGAGAGCTCTACAGCATGCTGACAGAAACCGCAGAAATATCCATCGATTGTAGACACTTTCCCACAAAGCAGAAGTGACATCTATTCATCGAATATTGGGTCCAAATATTTCCTTCTATGAATTTTGGTCAATTCATTGAAAGTATTTTCTAAAACCCAAAGCACTCATTTGCTTATTTATTTTATTTATTGTTTTATTATTTTCCCCAATGTTGTATTATCAGGTCCTAACAAAAATTCCTGAGGATGGTCCTTTTTAGGAGTGTAATTACAGATCCAAGAGGACTTCATGCCCTCTAACATCTTGTGATCATCATAAATGTTCAAAGGCTTTGATGAATACTCAAAAGCAAGATTAGAGAACCAAGTTGTCAGGAGCTCTAAAATCATTTAAGCATAACCTCTTTGTGAATTCAGCCACTATTCGACATTGCCAGGATCTAAGAAATATTAACGTTTTGGAAAATCTCGACTGTCCATCAGCTAGAAAATAAAGGCGTCAAATCTAGGCCTTTTTAACTTTTCTCCTGGGTCTATACCCACAGATAATATGGTGTTTTGGAGAAGTCTTAAACACTCTTACAATCACATTTAAAATAAAAAATAGAAAAATGGAGAAATTAAAATAAATGAAAGAAAAGGGGTGGAGGGGAGTGCTAGATTGGAAAAACCCTAGGCACTTTTAAGATACTTTCAAACGTCTTCTTCTCCACCAAAAACTTCACTAATGATCAAAGGCTGAGAGAGTGAAAGGCATTTTCCCCAGGGTCATACAACTAATTCTGATGACTGAATAAATCTCAAGTCCCTAGTATCTGGTTTTTTGCTGTGATTAAGAAGCAAACACACTCAGGCTTAAACCAAGCCTGGATGTCTGACATAGGTACCATTCGGCGCATGCGTCCTTTAGACCAATCAGTCAGCAGCTTCATGCCTAGAGGAAAAGTTGATCAGTTGGAAGTTTGTGGCTCAGATTTATCCAACTACATGTTTTTGTTTTGGTTTCTGCTTTTGTTTTTGTGTTTCTGTCCCATGCCATCTTTAAACGATTTTTACTTGGTCCCAATATTGAAAATTAAAGGGATTGCCCATAACATTCTGGATTTCTGGCATCTCCCTAAGATGAATGAATACTATCAACAGTGGGTCGGCATCACTGCCTTTCAAGTGTAACTACTCTGTGTAGACAGGAGATGCATGATTTAATCCCCCTCTGCTCCCAGCCTGCTTCATTTTTTCCTTTCTTTTTTTTTTAAACTTTTAAATTTTATATTGGAGTATCGTTGGTTAACAATGTTGTGATAGTTTCAGGTGTACAGCAAAGTGATTCAGTTATACATATACGTGTATCTGTTCCTTTTCAAATTTTTTTCCCATTTAGGTTGTTACATAATATTGAGCAGAGTTCCCTATGTTATACAGTAGGTCCTTGTTGGTTATCCATTTTAAATATAGCAGTATGTACATGTCAATCCCAAACTCCCTAACTATCCCTTCCCCCAGGGAACCATAAGTTCGTTCTGTAAATCTGAGTCTGTTTCTGTATTTACAAAACTGCTTCATTTATTTCTATTATTGTACTAGCCTAGCATTGACGTTTGATGTTCCCTTAGGTTTCATATTAACAACTTCATGTCATATTGGTGTTTCTTTGGAAAGTCCACGTTCCCTTTCCATAGAGAATGCTTCCATCTACAGTACACACATGATAGGTTAGTGGCTAAGAATGTGGACTTCGGAGTCAGACTATTTTGATTTAAATTCTGTCTTTACAACTTCCTAGTTGTGTGAGCTTGGGCAAACTATTTAACAACTCTTGCCTCAGGTCTCTCACCTACAAAATGGTGTTGGTACTACTACTAAACTCACATTATTGTGTGAGCTATTGTGAGCATTCACTGACTAAATAAAGAATACATTTGCCAGAAAATATCTCATGTTCTTTTACATATAAGTGTTAGCTATTATTATATTGCTTAGATAGTCCTGTTGTCCCATAAAATGCAAATGTGATTTATGAAGCAAAGTCAATATGGAGAACTCTGGATTCACATATGTAGACTTTGTTTTACCCAAAGGACATGTGTTTTCTTCTGTAATTGACTGATCCTTCAGCTGTAACCTCCACCCTAATTATCAACCTTATTGTATCCAAGTGAGTACATTAAGATTTTTAATATCTTTGTTCCTGTATTCCATTTTAATATAACAAAAACATAACAAGAAAAAAAAAGATCTGTTGGCAATAATCTGTAGAATAATCCACCAATTATGAATAAGTCAAATAGACTAGTGAACCTCTTCTTTCTTTTTTTTCCCCATATGAGACACCAAAGATGGAAAATATCTGACATCCATGTGTATGTTATCTCATCCTGTACCTGTGGCAGACAAAACTAATCCATCATGGTGCTCTTTCCCAAAGACTTTAGATTTGGACACACACTCCTTATCAGAGTGGTTCCGAAAGATACTACCTTATTATTGGAGTTGACCCATTTATTGAAAACTATTATTTTAGCTATTTTCTTATCTGTTAACTGTACTATCGTTCTACCATACAAGTTCAAAATTGAAGAGTCATCTTCAATTTCTTTCTCTCCTAGGATAGAGCATCACTTTCAATATCGTGCCAATTATACTCTTACAGTGTCTTTTGAAACTGTCTCTTTCTCTCAGTTTTCATTGTCATTGCCTTGGTTTAGGCTTTCATTGCCTCGCACTTGGACAAGTGCACTGGCTTCCTAACAGTTTCCTTGCCTCAAGCCCCCTTCAGGTAATTTTTCCCAAACTGATTTTCTAAGAGCACAGGTTAAATCATGTCATTTCTTCTTTTGTGACCCCTCAGTGTCTATTCCATTTCCAGCACAATTATGGCCCAATCTGCCATCTTCTGCTCTCAACTTCCATCTACAACCTTATCTCTAAAAACGGTCCTTGAATCTAGCCATAGTTTCTGCACTCCATTTCCTCAACATGGCTTTTAATTTTTTAATCCTTGTTTGCTCATGACTTGTCTCTGTCTCCACATTTAAAATATATACTCATCTATCTAAAGTATGCTTTTATTTCATAGTTACATATTCCATGGATTTTTTATAGTGTATTGTATACATTTCCTCATAAATATTCATATATCACATTGTGTTATAACTAGTTGTATGTAACTCGAACTCTAAAAGGAAAGAAATCATGTGTTAGCAAGTATTTCTGAACATGAACTTTGTTTATATCTGCATTTCCAAGTACATAATCCATGTATTGCACACAGACATGGGAAAACAGGTAGACAAAGATGAAACAAACTAGTTTTGTTTTTGTTTTTGATTTTTTGCAACTCTGTGGTAATTCTGATCAAATATTAGGTGTAAGACAATATTACGACTTTTGACTGAAAGGAAATTTATGTATGGTCAGTCATTTTTTAAAAATTTATTTATTTATTTATTTAGGCCATGCTGCACAGCTTGCGGGATCTCAGTTCCCCGACCAGGGACTGAACCCAGGCCATGGCACTGGAAGTCCCGAATCCTAACCACTAGGCCACCAAGAAACTCCGTTTTTCTGTTTGTTTGTTTGTTTGTTTTTGTTCTTAGTAATTTTTAATTATTCAGCTGCTGACACTTGTCAGAACTATAGAATTAAATTTGATCTAAAGATAAATTATTGTAGTCTCACTACGTATTTCTTAATTTAGTACCTAAATTTTACCTTTAATTTTTAAAAATAAAAGTTTATCTCAATATGATGCCAATAAGAGTGCCAAATGGAAAGTATTACTGAGCTAGCATTTCTACAATTGGCTTAGGATAGTAAGTGGCCTCTAGTCTTTATTTCAGATTTATGAGGGCTAACGCTTATCACTTTAAATCACTCATTTTGCCTGCCGTTCCTCCAGTTTAATTTAAGCAGGCCAACCGATAAAATCATAGATCAAAGGGTCACAAGAGAAAGGGAAAGAAACATAAATCAATAGCTTGCAAATTCTGATATTGTCTTCCAATGAGTCCTTTCATCCTTCAGTCTTAATATGACAACAAATTGTGCAAATGAGTGATTTTTTTCAGTTAGCAATTTAGAAATTATGTATGTGTTTTTTCTATACTATGTTGTTTTTTTTCCAAACAATTTTACACACATGTAAATGACACTGATGTACCTTAAGGTCACTCTTAAGTATTTGTAAATAGGTAATAAAATTATGTTTCTCTAAATCCAAAAGTGGTATGATCAAATAAGAAGCTAGCTAGACTTGGAGCTAGAAGACTATAGCTTGAGTACTTAGTAGCTGTGGGATACTATGAAGGACTGGCATTCCCAATAGGTTCTTAAAGCAGAGACCTTGTTACTGAAACCAGCATAAACAGAACGGGGAAGGAATCCATTTACTCAACTTTCCTATAATATAGGACTAAGGGAGGACTTTAGCTGTAGGCACATGAAGCAGATGGGTCAGGGAGCTTCAAATGTCACTTCCTCTGTTGCCAATACACACACATACACATCCATAGATGCAGATTTCCATAATACATGCAACTCATTTCACACAGTCAAACTTTCTCTTCTTAAAATTTCACCACAGAGCAGCAGCCATCACAGCATTTTCCCATGATTTTCTTTGCCTTTATCCTGGAATTGTTTTACTTTCAGGAAGGAAACTATGATAATGTAAGATATTGATTTCAAATCCTTAGTTCAGTGGATAGATCAGAAAATGTATAATGAACTAGAGTTTTACCAAAATGGACACAGCGATCATATAAAAGTGCAAAAGAAAAAATATCTGGTTTGTTATTCACAATTTGAAAGGTACAGATACTGTGTATATGCTACCTAATATTAATTGAACTTTCTCTAAATTTTCGTTCTTGTAAGATATCATTGAAATTAACTTTGGATTCTCAGCTGTTAAGCTTAATAGGTAGTTCATGAAACAAGATATCACCTGGGTAGTTAATGCAATATAACTTCATCAAACAGAGTCGGGCACTCAAATCACTAGAAAGTCAAGACCATTCTTGGCTAGATGTGAAGTTCAATACTCTAGTGGATATGGCCACACTCTGGTGAACTCAAAGAGGCAATCATGAAATGCCGCCTTCTGGGAGTTAACAACCAATACAATATGCAAAACTTGGAAAAACAATATCAAATGTTCAGTGTTGTCCTCAGGCTGACGAAATTTTTCTTAGCTTGCCAAATTTTGTCAGTCTGTTTCCTTCTTATGCCTTATGGTTTTGCAGTTTATCCTAAGTATAGAATATCCATTAAGTAGTCTTGCTACAAATCAGACAGTACAGATGATATTTGAACATTTCCACTACCTAGTACTTAAAATGTTAATTTATTCTTGCCCAGGAGCAAATGGACCATCTGGAGCTACTTCCAAACAAAGTCACTAGTGCAGTTTGCCTTCTGAATAGAAATGTGATGGGTGGGCTAGAGGGTAAACCAGTGGCATGTGTGATAGAAAGCAGGCACAGTGGGAAAAAGCAGAGATTTTAGTAACATGCTTCCTGTAAAAAATGGCTGGAACATTCGTTAGATTCTTATCTCATTTGCAAATGGCTCTCATCCACTTTAAATAAAACTTTGAAACTTTGACCTTTGACTATTGAACACATCAAATTATTCATCTGTGGTGATGAGGAATCTATTAAAGATACCATGAGGTGGCAATTTGCATCTTTCTCACACCATACGGCTTGTCATCACACCCAAAGTTGGGCACTGGAGTTCAAACCCATTGGAAAAGCTGTAGGCATTAATGATCAGAACTCTGGGATTGTTTATGTTCATAAAGAGAAGAAAATAAAAGGAGGCATTAATCTAAAAGGTATGAGACATTGTGGATAATGTTAAAAATGAGGATAATTTGCTAACAATTCACAAATCCACATTTTTATTTAAGAGAGAGTACAGTCAATAAGAGGTATTATTGTTCAAGCAACACATATCAGAAATCTTGGGACCCAGGTTTTGGAATTTCTATACAAATTTATTAAAAAAATAACTTTAGGGCTTCCCTGGTGGCACAGTGGTTGAGAATCTGCCTGCTAATGCAGGGGACGCGGGTTCGAGTCCTGGTCTGGGAGGATCCCACAAGCCGCGGAGCAACTGGGCCTGTGAGCCACAACTACTGAGCCTGCGCGTCTGGAGCCTGTGCTCCGCAACAAGAGAGGCCACGATAGTGAGAGGCCCGCGCACCGCGATGAAGAGTGGCCCCCGCTTGCCGCAGCTGGAGAAAGCCCTCGCACAGAAACGAAGACCCAACACAGCCAAAAATAAAAATAAATAAATAAACAAATAAATTAAAAAAAAAAAACTTTAAAGCTCAGAGGTAGAGGGCAGTCTTTCTGAAACAAGAAAGGAGCTCCTTTACAGCTCCACTCCCACCCCTTTCAGTGTGTTGATGTCACAGAATTACACCTTTATAGATTGTGTTTGCAACAATATAAACTAATAATCTTTTAAATGCATTAGTCTCTTAAAATATGTAGAAAACCAGATTCGGAGTTACCAACCAAGGTTATAGTAATAGTGTTTACACTAATAATTCTTCTTTTTTTTTTTTCTTTAAAGGTATTAGACTCTGAAACCAGGGAGGGAACAAAAAGTGCAGTTACAAACCAGTGTTACAATAATACTACCTTCTGTAATTGCCCATGTGTTTACCTTTATTGAGATCTTTACTTCTCCATACAGCTTCAATTTACTGTCTAGTGTACTTTCACCTCTCCTTGCAGGACTCCCTTGAGCATTTCTTGCAAGGCAGGTGGAATGTTCATGAACACCCTCAGTTTTTGTTTATCTCCAAATGTCTTAATTTCTCCCTCACTTTTGAAAGAGAGCATTGCTGGATGTATAATTTTTGGTTGACAGTTTTTTGTTTTTGTTTTTTTCCCTTTTACTGCTTTGAATATATTGACTCACTGTCTTCTGGCTTCCAAAGTTTCTGATGAAAAATCTGCTGATAATCTTATTGAGGATCCTTTTTATGTGACAATTTGCTTCTTTTTTGCTGCTTTCATGGTTTTCACTTTGTCTTTTGAAGGCTTGATTATAATGTGTCTCGTGGTGGATCTCCTTGAGTTTATCTTGGAGTTTGTTGAGCTTCTTGGATGTTTTATTTGTGTCGCTCATCAAATATGACAAGTCTTCAGCCAATATATCTTCAGATATTCTCTCTGCCCACTCCCTTCTTCTGGAACATCCACAATGCATATGTTGCTACTCTTGATGGTGTCCCATTGGTCTCTTAGGCTCTGGTTTTTTTCTTCAGTATTTTTTCTTTATGTTCCTCAAACAATAATTCCAAATATTCTACCTTCAAGTTCAATGATTCTTTCTTCTACCTGATCAAATGTGCCTCTGAATTCCCCTAGTAAGATTTTTATTTCAATTATTATACTTTACTGCTCCAGAATTTCTTTTTGCTTTCTTTTTTTAAGTTTTCTATCTCTTTATTGATGTTTCCATTTTATTCATACATTGTTTTCTTGACTTTCTCCCCATCTTCCTTTAGTTCTTTGAGTATCTTTAAAACAACTGGTTTAAAATCTTTGTCTAGTATATCTGCCATTAGGTCTTTTTCACAGACAGTTTCTATTAATTTATTTGTTTTTTTGAGTAGACCATATTTCCTGTTTCCTTGTATACTCTGTGATTTTTTTTGTTTGACATTTACATCTAATAATATAGTAACTCTGGAAATCAGATTCTACCTCTTTCTCAGGGTTTGCTAGATTTTGTTATTATTTTGTTGTTTTTGTTTGATTTTTGTAGGCTCTCTTCTCAGTTCTTTTCTGAGCCTTTCCCTAGACATGTATGGTCACTCTCTGATTTTCTCTGTATATGCAGCTGTTTTTGAATGTCCTAGTCTTTAATGTCGGGCTTCTAAAAGAGGAAAAATCAAAGAGATTGTGTAGGAGGGGAGAGCACTGGCCCTTTAAATCCCCTGGAAGTCACTTCATCTCAAGGGGAGGGGTGCTTGTGAAAATGGGAGAGGTGCAACAATAATGGCTGCCTGCCTCTTTGTCTTTACCTCTGTGATCAGAAGCAGAAATGAGTAACAGAGCAGAGCTTCCTGATATTTAAAGGACAGGGTCCTTTCTGCCCATGTTGGCTTCCACAAGCTATGTGCAAGCTGCTTAGGAACACAAGCACAGTTGCCTGCTTGTCATGTGGCTGAGGGTGGAGAGTGGTAGCTGTTACTTCGCTAAGAGATAAAATTGACCAAAATTAACGCAGTTTACCAGCAAAGCCTCTCTCTGGAAGTTGCAAGCCTTCTACAGACTCCAGAGTTCCAAAGTAGTTATATTAGACAGATTCTGCCAGTGTAGTTGTTGTCTAGGTGGGGAGACAGATTCCTGGTGCTAACTACTTTACCTTCTTCCCATAATCCTCTCTAGTTTCCTCATCTTTTAAGTTATCTGTATAATAAAAAGTTATAGATGGTATTCTACATGATTAAAAATAGTTGAGACTGACTTCATCTTTTCTTTTTTAATACATTGAAGGCAGCTATTAAAAGTCAAATGTAAGGGGACTTCCTTGGTGGCACAGTGGTTAAGAATCTGCCTGCCAATGCAGGGGACATGGGTTCGAGCCCTTGTCCGGGAATATCCCGCATGCCATGGAGCAACTAAGCCCATGTGCCACAACTACTGAGCCTGTGCTCTAGAGCCCATGAGCCACAACTACTGAGCCTGCGTGCCACAACTACCGAAGCCCATGTGCCTAGAGCCCATGCTCCACAACAAGAGAAGCCACTGTAATGAGAAGCCCATGTACCACAACAAAGAGTAGCCCCCACTCGCCACAACTAGAGAAAGCCCGTGTGCAGCAACAAAGAGCCAAAGCAGCCAAAAAAAAAGTCAAATGTAAGAGAATAAAGTGGTAAAATTTCATTAACTGATAGTATCACTTAAATTTGGTTATCACTTTAACAACAATGCTCATATACTGTGAGCTGCCAAGGCGAATGTCATTAGAGTTCAATAATAAATAATGTCTGTTGCCAGGCCTCCTATTTATTACAGCTTAATTGTAGAAACTGGACTCTTAAAAGGAGAAATAATAATTTAGAGTTGTTGTGCTAAGTGTTCACTGACTAACACAGGGTTCAAAACTGAGATAGATTTCAGAAGGCAGCGTATTAGGAGAAGAGTTTTTGAGGAGAGTGGTACTTGGCCCAGGTCTTAAAGGAAGTAACGAGGAGAGAGCATAGTGCAAACAACATTCAAAGTACATCACCAGTGTATAAAGAATGGCATGATTAGTTTGTTTCTAGCATCCTTTCTTTCCTCCAAACAAACCAGAGTGTATTCTATTTTTTTTCTTTTACCCCCAAATGAATATCTTTTATATGTCATTTCCCTAAGATCCTTAAATATGAATGACTAGCTAATCTTGAACTATAGGGTATTAACACAATAGAAGCTTGAAGTTGAATCAGAATTTGGCTGCATTTTGCCTGTGTGATCATAAGCAAGTTGCTCAAGAAAAAAACTAATGCAATTGCATCTGCCCCATATGTTCATTTGAACATTAAATGTGATAATGCACCTAAGTTGCTTGGCCTAGCATCTCCTATGTATATATATCATATATGAGCATGGCACTTTCTGGAATTTTGACAGGGAGAAACGTTCCTCTCTAATAGTGCTCCTGGGAGATACAATATTAAAGACATACTCTTATCTTATATTCATGTATTTGAATTACTCTCTTTTTGAGCATGGCAGAGTGGATTAGCCAGGCCATAAGGACCTGGCCAAAAAGAAGGTCTGCTTCCCACAGTTCCAGACTATGATAAAAAATCAAAAGATGTAAGAAACCAAGTCAGATGGGAAACTTGTGAACTATAGAGGGAAGCCCAGGGAAGACGTAGCCATTAAAAACTTTTCAGTAGCTCCAAGGATGGTAAGGATAAAGAAATGAGAGAATAAAACTGTGGACCAGGAACTCAGTAAAGCAGATAAGAACAGAACTTAGAAATCAGCATTCTCTTCATACTTTTTATGCTATAGAAGGGCCAGCTGTGTTGAAAATGATAGGGATAAAGGGGATATTTACTAAAAATAAATGCAATTAAAGAATATAGTATATAGTGAAATAAAGATAGCAACTAGTTTGAAAACCGTAACTCTCTGTGACAGTCAAATGCTAAATTGTAGCAGTATCTCCCCCTGTCTATACCTGAAAGCATGAGGCATGCTCTATGGCTCATCAGTGTAACCTGAAGCACCTTCCAGAATTCCAGAATGTGCTATTAATTATGTTACTTGTGTCACAGCCTCTACTCATTCCTCAGAGCTTTCTAGCAAAGAAAAAGGGAATTCCTACTTACAAATGACGCATTTCCCTACTGGTCACCATCTTTTATTTCTTTCCCTTTTTATGCCCTGAATTGTTCTTTGTAGGTTATATAGTTGCTTTCTTCCCATTTGGGGGCCTTCTCTTTCCATTCAGACCTCTGGCATATTTCTTTCTAGAGAATATTCTTCTGTTACAGATATTAGAGATATAGATATGTTGGGTTATTCACAATAGATATTTACAAAAAGTTCCTTCTTGCTTCTCTTCCCTGCTTCTTCCTTCTTATTTTTCTTGTGTGTAAATGGAGTGAATGGATGAAGAAAATCTCAGAGAGGCTGTTAAGAAAATTCTTTTTCTGTGTAGCAGAGAATAGTGGTCCATATGAAATGTATCAAACTTTATATGCCTGATACAATAGTTTTTCACCCATCATCATGTTTGATATTGGAAAGATTCTTAAAATATTATGAGAATATAATTATACAATACGTTTGTAGGGCAGCCAATACCACATAAGCCACATACCATCAGACTTTAATTTTCAGGTGAAACATTGGATTTTGATATCTAGAATACCCAGTACATTTAAATGATCCTGTTTTCCAATACAGGGAGGTAGTTAGAAGCAAAGGGTTAACCATGGCAGTTAAAAATACAGATTTTAGAGTCATAGGTCATAATCCGAGTTCTGTGATTTACTGATTTTGTGACCTTGAACAGATTAATTAACCTCCTTTAAGCTTTAGATTTGTGTATGTCAGGAAAATAGTTTTAAGATATTAGGGGGAAAGACATAAAATATTTATTTCCTGCTTTCCTTTTCCACAATCTGAGCAAAGAGTTCTCAGTTCATTGCTTTAGGCAGGAGGGATGGAACAGGGAAGAAGGCAGAAAACTCTTCCAGTCTTCCTTCTTTGGTTTTCAACAGCTTAACCTAATAAGGAGAGTAAGCTCTGTGGCTCTGAGACTAAAACATGCAGATAAGAGTACGATTGTAAGTAGAAAGAAAAACGAAAGAGTGACGTTTAAGAAGGATTTGAGGAACTTATCTCCGCTGAAGACCAGGGCCCTACCTTCCACCCTTATCCCTCAGGCTGGTGGTTGAGGTTGGGTATGGATAACTAGGGAGGAAAAAGCTGAGAGAGAAACTATTTTATAAAAATGTCCAGAGAGATTAAGGGCTAGAAATTTCCCATGCATGTAGAAACAACCAGGAAAATATCAACAACCTTTGATCAGGAATTGAGTGAAATCAAATTCCATAGATGGTTCAGTCTTCTCCAAACAATCATAGCAAGCTCTCCGTCATAACAGTGACCTGTGGCCTCAGGAGCCAGCATCTTGCCTGTGATACTCAACACAGTGGTACCAGTCCTACCTTGGGATTCTGTGAGAGAGGATTGCCTGTGTGGATTCAGTCAGATTAAGTCATCTAGAGACAGACTAAGGTACCGATGCAGTAATCAACCCCAAAGTATATCCTGGGCTATTGTATGTGATGGGAGGAGCAGGGGAAACGCTTCATCTCTAAGTGGGTTAGGCTATGGGAGTAGAGCTGTAACATACCAGCCTCATTAGGATTATTATTAGGATTACGTTATACTGAGAGAGAGAAAAACTGACTGTAGACATAAGCCAACATTCATACATAGTGAAAAAATATTGTATCAAATATATATTCAATAAATGGCATTTGCTTTCTTTAATAAATTGTCTTCACCACTGTCATCATCACAATCATCACAGATAAGAACGCCAAAGCCTACAAAGGAGGAAAATCACTTTTCCAACAGCACATATCGTATCAGAATGCACTGGAGAAGTACTGAGTGGTGAGAATAAAGATCCCTGAGCTGGGGTATCAGGATACCAAAGTTCTGACGTACTGCAGTTAATTGCCGGAGAAATTATAAAGTTCGGCTTGATAAAGTTCGGGTGTACAGCCTTCACATTGAAAACAAAGACAAATCTCTCAAAATACAATCAGTTCTGCTTTGTATTTGTTTTATGTATTTATTTTTTTGATTATCAGAACATTTAGCCATCATACCTGATGAATGCCAACATCTGCTACTCTGTATTTAATTTTCCTAAAAGGAAAAGCTCATCTGTGTGCCAGTGTGTCAGAAACTAGAGTACCGAATGTGTGAGTTTGGAGGGCCAAGCTGACCTCTGTTTCTCTGGCCAGGAGAACCTCTTTGACTGTGTATCAGCCTATGATGGCATATGGATCAGCTTGGGGCTCCAGCTGGATTCTCATGAATTTAACCAGCTGGGTGGTACCAAGTCTCACCGAGAGACTGAGATAATAAATATCAATGTGCTCCTCACCCAACTCTAAATTATCTATATTGGGGACAATATAGCCACAGTGGGCATTGATTGTTCATGCTCACCTGGAACATTTTTACACCCTATTTTGCATGTTTTGAAGTCTACACAGGCTTTCAGTGTAGAAAAATAAATAAATAAAATGTCCAGCTTCCCCTATAGCTAGAATGTGGACATACAAGTTGGGTTTTGCCAACCAGTGATGGCAGAGGCAGCTTGATTCTGTGGTCTATGTTATTGGTGGAAGCTTCCAGACTGCTGCAGAGGCACAAGGTTATTAGTTAGCGATGACAGCAGCTCTGTAACAAGTTAAATGTAAAGTGTGGTCTGGGACACAGAGAACAGACCTGTGGTTGCCAAGGGGGAGGGGGGTGGGGGAGGGATGGACTGGGAGTTGGGTTAGCAGAGGTAAGCTATTACATACAGGATGGATAAACTACAAGGTTCTACTGTATAGCACAGAGAACTATATTCAATGTCCCATGATAAACCATAATGGAAAAGAATATTTAAAAATAACGTATATATATGTATAACTGAATTACTTTTCTGTACAGCAGAAATTAGCACAACATTGTAAATCAACTATACTTCAATTAAAAAACAACAACAACAAAAATAAAGTGCGGTCTGGAAGTTGCTTCTATTAACTTAGCTTCCAGCAAATGCTTGCAGCCTCCCAAAGATTCTGCGCAATACTCAATAGTTGTGTTAAATCTCTCCCTGCTTGCGTATGTTAGAGTAGATTCTTCTATCTACAAAGAAAATACTATATATTTTCAGAAAATATATATATTTTCTAGAAATATATAGTAGGGTAGTGATAAAGAGCTCTATGAACCTTGGACTTTTGAGCTGAATACTTCGCTTTTGTAAAAGGGTGAGGGAAGGAATATGAGCTTCTGAATTGAGAGAGAGAGAGAGAGAGAGAGAGAGGATCTCTGTCTTTCAGTTCTGTTTACCCTCTCAAACCTGACGAAGTTATGAGACCCCCACCTGGACAGAGCTTACTTGTACCCTCACAATTTAGCAACCTCAGCAGGGAAATATCCTTCCCAGTACTTCTACCAATGGTACAAATTTGCCTTCTTTTGGTCTTACCAGCTTCCCATGCCTACCTACTTCTGAAACAATTCACTGTGGTCAGGGGGTTGTAAAGATCTCACTGGACAGAACTGAGACACAAATTCACACAAATCACAAAATTACACAAACTAAGGGTGGATAAGCAGTTGTCTCCTACGAAGAATTAGAGTTTTACTCCCTGAATAAGAGGAACTTGGTGCTGAGCAGATTCAAACAACTGCTTGATTCTAGGTGTAACAGGGTGCCCTCTGCTTCCTTCTCGCTGTAGCCATGGTGCGACCAGGGCTGAACCTGATCTCTCTGAGTATATTCTCTAAAATGGTGCTTTTTCAACAATTATTAAGATACTATGTTAGAGAGATGATTTTTAATCTCTGATAAAATAATATTAGATAAAGCACTTTGAAAGCAAGTCTGTGAGGTTCATAGAGAAGATGGTCAAAGGATGACACTTTTCACAGGACACCTGACTGATGATCAGAAATGCTAGCGCCCTCTCCATGCTCCTCAGGTTTTAGAAGTTAAACCAATAGACTCCCTTTTTTCACTCTTCTTCTATGAGTACCCTAAACCCATTCCTCTCCACCATGAAAATACGTACCTATGGAAACAATGCCGTTTAGTAGGAATAGGTCTATTTAAAAATAACTGTAATTAGTACTAATTACCCTCCCCCTAGGCTCACAATGTTAAAGAGAGTTATTATCATTGTTATTAGTAGTATTTTATGACCACCAGAAAAGACTGAGAGATCAAATTTACTCAAGAGGTCTTTATGTTTAGAAGTTAAAGCTTGAATGTATTAGACATGTATATCTGTACAAATGTGTTTATGCTGATGTACGCAGAATGACAGATTCACACTCACACTTGTACGGTTGCATATATGGACCTACATGTACTTTTCAATCAATACTTTTTTCAATAATTATTTCTTAATTATTCAGAAGGAGAGGAGCTACACCAGGTTCCACGGCAGGTAATCCAACTAACTTATGACACCAGAACACTTACTCTAATTTACACTTTACAAAGAAGCCTAAATATATCTTCCCCTGAGCTGAAACAGTAATTCAGCTTGTGCTCACTGTGGAACTGAAGGTGACATTCTCTTTCTGAGGTTAGAAATTATGCCTAATATATGCAACGTTTCTCTTTTGTAATGCTAATTAAAACAGAGACTGAAGGAGACAACCGATTTGTGTTATTTATACTGAACTACCTGCACCTCCCTTCATTTTCATCAAAACAAAATACCAAACCAGCTTTGGTTTGCACAGACGTTTACCATTGTTCCCTCCATTTTTATATGTAACACTTTAAAAAAGAAATATTTGAATGTGATGTTAATTGAATGTTAATCATCAGGTTTAGTCTAGGACCTTATAGATATTTATACACCACTGTGGTTTAGATACTCAATGAAATTTTAGATGGTGAACCTAAATGTCTGCCTATTTAATGCTTAAAGTGAGGACTTCATGGTAACTTAGAATGATGTAATGGAAACAGCCCTGGCTTGGGAGAAAAAAGATGTGGCCATGGTGATACTTGTTTTTTTGTTAAACCAGAAGCTTGGACCAGGATGTGATTATGTCCTCTATCTTTAAACTGAGGATTTATTAATATGTTACTGTTATTTTCTTTTTAGAAAGCATGGAATGAGCAAGTAATTTCCTTCTGGGTTGTTCCAGAGAGTTTGAGTTGAAATGGTGTCATAAAGGAATTACTATGGCACCTAGGCTTCTGCCACTCATGTTACAGAAGGCACCAATTTCTTTCCTGATAAAGGGAGTAGAATAAACAGTTATCCCCCTGTAACAGCAGTACAGGCAGAATCAGCCAGGGGCAGCATCCAGAGAGGGACGTGCAAGCACTGAGGAGACACAAACAATGATTTCACTCTACCTGTGGCACAGTGAGGGGGATCTGCTTCACAGTATTTTGATCAAAAAGATGCTCTACTTGCAGGAGCCATTTGTTTTAAACATTTATTTTAGTAAATAAATGTCTAAAGTAAAATTAGATATTTATTGACTAAAATTAACTCATTTAAAATAGTTGTTTTAGTGTTTGCTCATATTTATTTACTTATCTCCCTGCACTTCCCAACATCAGGATAGATAGTGGGGGACTTTATGGACTGGACCAGTGATATCCTGGGGACCTAAGCAGAGTATCTAGTGTCCATCAAAATCGTACAGTACTATCAAAATCCATCATCAGATGTAACATCCCAAGTGGTTCCTAGGTCAGTAGAAGCAATAGCGGTTGTAGCATCAGTGGTGGTGGTGATGATAGTAGTGGTAAAATGAGTAATAGTACTATCACTACTAGCAGTAGCTAACATCCATGGGAGGGAGGTATACTTAAGTTGTACCAGGCACCAAATTGAGTATTTCACATGGATTATTCCATTTAAGCCTTACTCTAACTATGATATAGATACTATTATGCCCATTTAACAGATATGGTATCTGAACCTTAAAAGTGTTAAATACTGTTACAAGGCTGTACAGCTACTTAGACACATAACCAATATCTGAACTTCCTTGAAATGGCACAAAGAAGATTTTTTCAGTGGTAAGGGGTGCATTAAGAAGACTGAGGCAAAAAGTGTAACTAATTCAACAAATTCAAGAGGTACTAAGGAGAGTAACTGCTTGAGTCAGTCGGAGAAGATAAAATTACCAATGAATTGGGTGACTTTTCATACCTAAGTGCAGCTATGCACTGTTTGTAGCCTGGAACAAGCTGGGGACAGTTAGAAAGAATCAACACAAAGCAAATGGAAAGACTGGCACCCCAGCACACATCCGCGCAGGAAACATCCCGTGTCTGAGACAAAGTCAAGCGCTAGTCCTCGGACAAGTAAATGAGAGTACTGATCGGTCTGAATTACAGGATGTTTTTCTAGTGACATATTCGTAGAAGTCTTCCCAGATTACAGCAATTCTCCGTCTCTCTTACCAGTTTCCTTCATCTCCTTAGATGAGTTCCCTGAGTCATACTGTGTATTAAATCCCCCCACATAAGCTCTAGACACAATTTATATACTCACCTCTGATCCAAGCTGATTTTCTAACTACAAATTTGGAACTGGGGCTATGAAATATCATTAGAATCTAGATTCTCATGGACAGTAAAAATTCAGGTTTTCTTTTTGGGATATTCTTTCTTGTGGACTGAATAGCACAGAGCTGGAGGAAATTTCATATGATTTCCAGTTTCTGTTTCTTATCCTGTCTATGTTCCTGCTTCTGAATTCCATAAGCTATCTTAATAATAACACCTGGATTAAAAAAAATAGCCAATTTAAGTTGGTTTCTGTAATTTGAAAAAAACCCACCTGAAATAACACAACTGATTTAAGAAACATGGTATCTTATAAACTATATTATTATTATTATTTTGAGGAATAGGCTAAGGCTTTCTCAATAATGCTTTCTCATCCTTTATGAGAATGTAAGGCAGGGAACTCTGCCAAGTCCTATAATGAGCAGACATCTGGACTATGTAAATTTTATATAACTATGTAAGATTAGATTCTGGAGTTTAATCAGATAAGGTTTATTCCGTTCAAAATACTGCTTTACAAAAAGTTAGGATGTGCTATATTTCATACTATACTATTAAATGTCTCACAATTCCTTACTTTACTGAATATGAATACATTATGAATGTGCAATTTAAAAATTCACAGATGAAGAAGGAGCACTTGACACAATCTATCACCTTGCCCAAATATAAAATCTGGTTTTAATTACACTAATTAGAAAATAGACTCTAAAAACTGTATATAATTTTCAACAGGATAGTAACATAACTTTTTATGTTTCATAATCAGTTATAGAACTATGAAATTCCCCATTGGTATCATTGCTAATTTATATGCCTCATACTTACAAACTTACTTTAGCTCTGATTAATAAAATAAAAAATGCCCACTTGCATTTCTTTGTGTGATGCACAGGGATTAAAGGATAAGTAGACTCTCATCCAGTTTGTGTTCACTCTGTAATGTAGTGGTGAGTCCTAAAAACAGTTACCTGCTGTTTGAGAATATTGTCGTCTATAATTTCAATATGATTGGTTGTTGACTCAAATCCAACAGTACTGCCAGTCTTGATTATGACGCCATATAAGGCTCTGGTTCCCATCAACCATGCTTGTATGCTTTTTGTGGAAGCCATCATGCCATAGTCAATGGAGATATGACCCTTGAAAGTATCTAAATAATTAAAATTAAGTTTTTACTTATTTTTCCATTATGTTAAAATGACCGATGATCTTATACCTATATTTGCATATTTATTTTAGCCAATTTTGATAGGATCTTTGAGATGGGCTGAAAAATATGTAGGTAATAATATACATACGGAATTCACTTCAGGGCAGTATTTCTCAAACCAGGGAGGCAATTTTGCCTCTGGGGAATATTTATAAATTTTTGGAGACAAGTTTTTTGATGTAACTGGGGTGGAGGAGTGAGACTGGCATCTAGTGTATGAAAGTCAGAGATGCTGCTAAATATCCTACAATGCACAAGAAAGAAACCTTCCACCTAAAATGGTAACAGTACTGAGGCTGTGGAAACTCTGCTGCAGGGGGACCCTCTATACACCCTAAATAGGTATTTTTAGTTATTTTGGTTGATGACTGAGTGAGATGTGAAACTACATTTTGCAGCTACTCACAGATAGGGAATTGTATGGTGATGTCAGATATGAGCCCCTTGGAATATAAGGGCAACCTCAATTAAATTATCTGTTGATCAAGTTGCTTCTCACATGGTCAGATCTTTGTAATTTACCCCCGAATGAGAAGGAACAGTTTTTTTTTTTCTTTAAATTTAATGATGGACATTGAAAAATCCGAACAATAAAGTGAGAACAGTATTACTAATCAATGAATTAATCGTTTTCATAGACTATCCTACATTTGTCTCAAAGTATTTAACAGAGTTTTTGTTAGATATTATAAGATGTCTTAAATGTAGGAAAAATAGGTAATTTTACTCCAACTTTGCCTATGGCAATTATGTGTCTCATACGGGTAAACAGCCAGGACCCTGAACTCCTTCTGCAAATATGGTAATTTAATTGTGTAACACTTGAAGTGTCATGGCCCCATGCAAGAAAAGATGATTTTCATTTGAAATCCCAAGCAGGAACTGACTCTGCTCCTTACAGGGTGAAACTATAAACCTTCCCAAGGGACAGTGTGGCAGAAAATGTTGATTGTGACCGAGAAGGTGACACATGGAGACAAGTATTTCAGAACACAAAAGAGCTGCAGCACAGTGAAGCCATTCCTAGCCTGAAAAGTAAAACAGGCAACTCCCATTGGATAAAACACTGAAAGGCAGCAGAATCTTCATGGTAATCAAGTGATAATGACTATATTTAAAGCGGACTTTATGCTGATATTGGTACTTACTTTTTTAAGTGTACCATTTGCAGATAATTCTTGGCCTGTGCTAAGGCTCAGAAAATGTAAGAAAAGAATGCCATACTACACAGCAGGAAAAATAGCCGTGATGCTAGAAAAAGTGAGAAATAAGAGGTACACTTATTCTCCTCACCCTCATGAGCACTGGAGTACTGTTCTGATTCAGATTCCTGTCATCCCTTAACAAAGTTCTTGGACAAAGTGGTCCTAAACGGTATGTCGGCCTTCAGGACCCCCATCTCTCTCTCTCATACATACATACACAAAAACACAATTTTAAATTGAAGGCAATTCTCAAAACATGATAATGAAATTTAAAAATAAATATTAGTTATTCAAATTCATCATTCTAATAAGTTATATAGGTTTCTCCTTTTTCACTTTTTATTATTTCTGTTCTAACAGTGTGGTGATCAAACAATATAATTTTTAATTCTAATTTGTTCTTACTATATAATAACAATTTCTTTTTGCTTTATAATCTCCATTACTAGAATTTTTATGGATATATAATTTTCAATATAGTTAATGTGTCACAAATTTACTACTAATAAGAACGTGTTAAGAAAACCTTGCTTATTGCTTTTCCCTTTATTTTTAGATAAAGATGCTCATTACAGTGTTACTTATTCTGAGCAATTAGGATGTTTCTAATAATTCTCCAACAGAAAATCAGGATTACACGGTCAATATATAGGACCCTTTTTTTCCCTGTTTCATAAAAATAACCAAACTGCTCTCCAAAAATGATGTATCAGTTAACATAGGATTCTGGTAATACATGAAGATATGTTTTAAAATATCTTCATTTGCACTTAGCGTTACCTTTATTTTTAACTTCTATTAATTAAAAATAATACATTGTCACCTTAACTGTAAAATTAGAGTTTTGCATTGTGAGCCTAATGGTTAGGTCTATCTTAGAAAGGCTCATACTTATGAATACTCAGGGTTTTGTTTGGAATAATTTTTTGTTTGTGATCATTCACCAAAAATAGCTGCAGATCACTTGTGTGCAAAACTCAGTGATAAATAACAAAGAGGAAAAATATGTGGTCTCTGACTTCCATAAGTCTGTCACTGGTAGGAAAAACAAGTTGTGTGTTCAGATAACTATGATAATGTGAAACATGATAAATGACAGAAAAGAGATGGTTACAGCTATGAAAGTTTAGTAACGAAGAGTAAAATAGAGAAGCTTTTAGGAAGTTATAGCATTTAAGCTGGCTCTTGAGGAAAGAGTAATTTAGGAAAGGAAGACAGGACATGCAAAGTGGAGAAACCCAAGCAAAGAAGCAAGGCAGAAAACACAGAGCAGTGGCTTCTAATGGGGGAAGAAGGCTTGTACTCTCTAAAATTGTAGTGCAAATGTGTGGGTGTGTGTGCATATTTTTTAAAGTGGTCCAAAAGTTTTCATCACATTTTCAGAGCCATCACTGACTGTACCACTATATATGTATATGTATAAATGTATGTATATATAGGCTTGAAGCAATAAGTAGAGGGAGGGAATTCTCAAGATAAGCATACATTTATTCAGTTTACAAATTAGCAGGGATAAGATTAGCTCATAATATCCAACATCTTGCGCTTCTTTTAATACCCAACATCTTAATTTACTTTGATATTAATGTTTGAGGAGATAGATTGAAACTCATTCCTTGGTGGAAATAACATCTTATGCATGATGACTACATTTTTCTTTAAAACTTTTTTCACTTATCTTTTGTTTTTCCATATAGATCTTTTGAAAGAGACCCAACCAAATCCTATAAAGGAGAATATTTTATATATATATATATATATATATATATATATATATATATATATATATATACACACACACACACACACACACACACACACACAAATATATATACATATATATGTCTGTGTGTGTTATATAATAAAAGAAATTAGAACACTAAGATCAAAATTATTTAATAACTTCATCAAGAAAGATTCAACAATGACACAGTGGCAGAGATGAGTCTTATCTCTTATCTCTGGAAATTTGCCTCCTAATTCCATTCCCCTTGTATTATATCACCTGCCCCTCAGGTAAAAGTCACTTGGAGTTTAGGGGTTGGAACAATGGGTTCTTAATGCACTTAAAGGTCACTCCTTTAATGCTACTTCTGTCAACTCCCATTTCTTGCACCTGTATTCCCTGGGCCTTCCCTCTTTTCCTGGTCTTCTGTGCTTTGCCACTTCTCCCTCTGTTTTCTTTTTTTATTTCTCTTTTATTTTTGTAAGTGTCAAAAAAGTTACTTCATTTTTTATTGTAGTAAGAACACATAACGTGACATCTACCCTCTTAACAAAATTTTCAGTGCACAGCATAGTATTGTGCACTATAGTCACAATGCTGTACAGCAGATATCTAGACTTATTCATCTTGCATAACTGAAACTTTATACCGGTTCAACAGCAACTCGCCCCAGACTTTGGCAACTACGCTTTTACTCTCTGCTTCTGTGACTTTGACTATTTTAGATACTGCATATAAGTGGAATCATGTGCTATTTGTCCTTCTGTGAATGGCTTATTTCACTCAACATAGTGTCCTCAAGGTTCATCCATGTTGCTGCATATGGCAGGATTTCTTTCTTCTTTCAACGCTGAGTAATACCTCATTTTAATATCTCAAGGCTAAAGAAAATATAATATATTTTCTTTAGCCAGTCACCCATTGAGGGCATTGAGGAAAAAAAATTACTGTAATTAGCACTGCATTGTACTGTCATAAAGATAGCCGTCTGTTTTCTTAAAGGGCATATGACTCTTATTTCCCTTCTCTTTCCAATAGCCATGCTATTTGACAACTGATGATTAAATGCCCTAAGGTAGATTTCCTGTTGTAAAATGTCTATCCCCAAACATTCATCTCTCCTTCATTTATAGGATTCCTGGAAACTAACATGATCGATCTCTTCACACTTTAGATATGGAATAGATTGCAGGTATTGTGTATTTTTTGAGCTAAAGAACTGAGTAAGGGGAAGGGAAGAGAGCTGATGGACCACTGAAGAATGTAATGGAAACACAATTACTCATTTCTAAAGTGTCTCAAATATAATAAAGAGAAGTTGCCTCTTGACAATTTAATGATGCAGAATAGAATAAGTTGGTAGAATTGTCATTTGAAAATGGAAAATTAGGGTTTTATAAAAAATATTGTATGATCTTGCTTATTATTCAGCTCTAATGTGAATTCACAAGATCTTTAGCAGCCTGGGAATTCCAAATGCATATATTTTGTTGATCTTCAAAAAAATTCAGCTTTTATACTGATGTCTCTCAATACCTGGAACAGGATATGAAAGCTTCTTCAGTGTTTAGTTTATGAGTTTAGCTATAGCTTCTTCTCAAATTTCTTTTTACATTTTCTCAAGGGGGAAAACAACTCTTCTATATGCTTTAAAATACACATTGTTCAGATAGTCTGTCAAAATTCATTTCAAAAAGTTGACAGAAGAGTCCAACTCTTTTTTACCACTTCTAAGACTGCTCACTACTCTTAGAATTTTACTTAATTCTCCTACAACAAGGACCAGACAAGATGGTTTCATGTCAGACTGTGAGGTAAATGACCCTGGTTGATGCTTCTTGGGACACCCCTGAGAAGACAAGCACAGGGTCATCAGGTGACACATAACAGCTAGGCATACCTGGATTAAAAGTTTAACATCACAGCAATTGGACTAGCCATATAGTTGCCATGTCATTAAGCTCCAGATAACTTGCCTTGGTTGCAGGGATTTTCCCAGTTTAGTACTGAACATCCCATGTCCTGGGAATACATTCAGTTCTGGGCAAATTTAATATACAGATGGTTGCTGACTTAAGATGGTGCAAAAGTGATACTCGTTCATTAGAAAACATACTCGGAATTTTGAATTTTGATCTTTTTCTCAGACTGACGATAAGTGGTATGATAACTCTCTCGTGATGCTGGGCAGGGCAGCAAGCCTGCAGCTCCCAGTCAGCCAGGCGATCACAAGGGTAAACAACCAATACGCTTACACCATTCTGTACCTAACCATTCTGTTTTTCAATTTCAGTATAGTACTCAATAAATTACATGAGCTATTCAGCACTTTATTATAAAATGAGTTTTGTGGAGGAGGCAGAGTCAAGATGGCGGTGTGAGAAGACACGGAGTTAGCATCTCCCCACAACTAGGGTGCCTGCCGGCCGCTGGTGGGGGACTCTGACACCCAAGGAGATGGGAGGAACCCCACAGTGAACCGGTAGGATGTAGGGGGACTGAGAGGGGAGGAGAAGTGGAGGCCAGACAGGATTGGCGCCCCTGAGGCCGGGGAAATCAGGAGAAGCAGGCAGGGGGGACTCTCTGGGAAGAGCTGGAGAGGAGTGGAGGGCGATTGCCCTGCCCACTCAGGCCTGGGGAGCCTGCTGAGCTCCCAGGCTGATCCCCTGCCCTCCAAAGCCCCCTCCAGGCCACATAGGTCCTTGGGGGCATAGGAGGGAGGCCGGGGAGATCAGGAGAGGCAGGCAGGAGGGGCCCTCCCAGACCAGAGGAGGGAGAGGAGAGGAGGGTGTTTGCCCCACCCACTCGGACACAGGAAGCCTGCTGGGCTCCCAGGTGAGGTTCCCTGCCCTCTGAGACCAGGGGTGGGGGGCATGCCTGGGCCCCTTCTGTTCCTTGAGCCTAAGCCCCATCCTGCACAGCCCCCAGGGCCTTTTCCAGCCCTGTGGGTCCTGAGCATTGGTCCTGCCCACTGCCCAAACCTCGCCCTTGCTTAGGTCCCACCCTCCACAGCCAAAGCCTTCTCTCCCCCCCCTTTATTTTTTGGTCCTTTTCCCTCTTCCTCTTTTTTTACTATTGTGGTACTGATGTACCTTCCGGTTGTTGATTCATCTATATTTTTATTTTTATATTCTTCCTAACATATCTGTTAGTTTCCTAGTCTAATTTTATTTTTTACTTTGTTACTGTTCTTTTTTTTTTTTTTTTGCCACCCCAGGAAGGTGGCTTGCGGGATCTTGGTTCACAAGTCCAGGCCCGGGAAGAAGTTCCTGCAGGGGGAGCTCCGAGTATGAACCACTGGACTAACAGAGAACCTCAGACCCCAGGGAATATTCATCGGAGTGAGAGCTCATGGAGTTCCTCATCTCAGCACCAAGACCCAGCTCTATCCAACAGCCTACAGACTCCAGTGCTGGAAGCCTCAGGCCAAACAACCAGTAAGACAGGAACACAATCCCACTCATTAAAAAAAAAAAAAAAAAAAAAGTGAGACGACAAAAAATTACATCACAGATGAAGGAGCAAATTAAAAACCTCCAAGACCAAATAAATGAAGAGGAAACAGGCAATCTACCTGAAAAAGAATTCAGAGTAATGATAGTAAAGATGATCCAGAATCTCAGAAATAGAACGGAGGCATGGATTGAGAAAATACAAGAAATGTGTAACAAAGATCTAGAAGAATTAAAGAACAAACAAACAGAGATGAACTACACAATAACTGAAATGAAAAATACACTAGAAGGAATCAATAACAGAATAACTGAGGCAGAAGAACGAATAAGTGATCTGGAAGAAAAAATGGTGGAAATAACTGCTGAAGAGCAGAATAAAGAAAAAAGAGTGAAAAGAATTGAAGACAATCACAGAGACCTCTGGGACAACACTAAACACACCAACATTCTAATTATAGGGGTTGCAGAAGAAGAAGAGAAAAAGAAAGGGTCTGAGAAAATATTTGAAGGGATTATAGTTGAAAACTTCCCTCACATGGGAAAGGAAATAGTCACCCAAGTCCAGGAAGCACAGAGAGTCCCATACAGGATAAACCATGGTAAAAACACACCAAGGCACATATTAATCAAACTAAGAAAAATTAAATTCAAATAAAAAATATTAAAAGCAGCAAGAGAAAAACAAAAAATAACATACAAAGGAATCACCATAAGGTTATCAGCTGATTTTTCAGCAGAAACTCTGCAGGCCAGAAGGGAGTCACAGGATATACTTAAAGTGATGAAAAAGAAAAACCTACAACCAAGATTACTCTACCCAGCAAGTATCTCATTCAGATTTGATGGAGAAGTCAAAAGCTTTTCAGACAAGCAAAAGCTAAGAGAATTCAGCACCACCAAACCAGCTTTACAACAAATGTTAAAGAAACTTCTCTAAGCGGGAAACACAAGAGAAGAGAAAGACTCACAAAAACAAACCCAAAACAGTTAAGAAAATGGTAATAGGAACTTACATATCAATAATAACCTTGAATGTAAATGGATTAAATGCCCCAACCAAAAGACACAGACTGGCTGAATTGATACAAAAACAAGACCCATATATATGCTGTCTACAAGAGACCCATTTCAGACCTAGGGATACATACAGACCGAAAGTGACGGGATGGAAAAAGATACTCCATGCAAATGGAAATAAAAAGAAAGCTGCAGTAGCAATACTCATAGCAGATAAAATAGACTTTATAATAAAGACTGTTATGAGAGATAAAGAGGGACACTACATAACAATCAAAGGATCAATCCAAGAAGAAGATATAACAATTATAAATGTTTATGCACCCAACATAGGAGCACCTCAACACATAGGCAAATGCTAACAACCATGAAAGGAGAAATCAACAGTAACACAATAATAGTAGGGGAATTAACACCCGCTTACACCAATGGACAGATCATCCAAACAGAAAATAAATAAGGAAACACAGGTTTAAATGACACCATAGACCAGTTATATCTAATTGATATTTATAGAACATTCCACCCAAAAGTGGCAGAATACACTTTCTTCTCAAGTGCACATGGCACATTCTCCAGGATAGATCACATCTTGGGTCACAAATCAAGCCTTGGAAAATTTAAGAAAACTGAAGTCGTATCAAGCATCTTTTCTGACCACAATGCTACGATATTGGAAATCAATTACAGGAAAAAAAGTGTAAAAAACACAAACACATGGAGGCTAAACAGTGTGCTACTAAGTAACCAAGAGATTACTGAAGAAATCAAAGAAGAAATAAAAACAATAGATACAAATAGATAGATACAAATGACAAAGAAAACACGACGAACCAAAATCTATGGGACACAACAAAAGCAGTTCTAAGAGGGAAGTTCATAGCAATACAATCTCACCTCAAGAAACAAGAAAAATCTCAAATAAACCATCTATCCCTACACTTAAAACAACTAGAGAAAGAAGAACCAAAGAAAACCCAAAGTCAGTAGAAGGAAATAAATCATAAAGATCAGAGCAGAAATAAATGAAATAGAAATGAAGAAAACAATAGAAAAGATCAATAAAACTAAAAGCTGGTTCTTTGAGAAGATAAATAAAATTGATAAACCCTTAGCCAGACTCATCAAGAAAAAAAGGGAGAGGATGAAAATCAATAAAATTAGAAATGAAAAAGGAGAAATCACAACTGACACTGCAGAAATACAAAGGATTATAAGAGACTACTCCAAACAACTAAATGCCAATAAAATGGACAACCTGGAAGAAATGGACAAATTCTTAGAAAGGTACAATTTTCCAAGACTGAACCAGGAATAATTAGAAAATATAAACAGACCTATCACAAGCAATGAAATTGAAACTGTAATTAAAAATCTTGCAACAAACAAAATTCCAATACCAGATGGCTTCACAGGTGAATTCTATCAAACATTTAGCGAAAAGCTAACACCGATCCTTCTCAAACTCTTCCAAAAAATTGCAGAGGCAGAAACACTCCCAAATTCATTCTAAGAAGCAACCATCACCGTGATATCAAATTCAGAAAAAGATATCACAAGAAAAAGAAAATTAGAGACCAATACCACTGATGAACATAGATGCAAAAATCCTGAACAAAATATTAGCAAATAGAATCAACAACACATTAAAAGGATCATACACCATGATCAAGTGGGATTTATACCAGGGATGCAAGGATTCTTCAATATAAACAAATCAATCAGTGTGATACACCACACTAACAAATTAAGGAATAAAAACCATATGATCATTTCAATAGATGCAGAAAACGCTTTTGACAAAATTCAACACCGATTTATGATAAAAACTCTCTAGAAAATGGGCATAGAGGAAACCTACCTCAACATAATAAAGGCCATATATGACAAACCCACAGCAAGCATCATACTCAATGGTGAAAAACTGAAAGCATTACCAGTAAGATCAGGAACAAGACAAGGATGTCCACTCTTGCCACTCTTATTCAATATAGTTTTAGAAGTCCTAGCCACAGCAATCAGAGAAGAAAAAGAAATAAAAGGAATACAATTTGGAAAAGAAGAAGTAAAACTGTCACTGTTTGCCAATGACATGATACTATACATAGAAAATCCTAAAGATGCCAGCAGAAAACTACTAGAACTAATCAACGAAGTTGGTAAGGTTGCAGGATACAAAATTTAGGCACAGAAATCTCTGGCATTCCTATACACCAACAATGAAAAATCAGAAAGAGAAATTAAGGAAACACTCCCATTTACCATTGCAACGAAAAGAATAAAATACCTGGGAATAAACCTGCCTGAGGAGGTGAAAGACTTGTACTCAGAAAACTATACAACACTGATGAAAGATATCAAAGGTGACATAAACAGATGGAGAAATATACCATGTTCTTGGATTAGAAGAATCAATATTGTAAAAATGACTATACTACCCAAAGCAATCTGCAGATTCCATGCAATCCCTATCAAACTACCACTGGCATTCTTCACAGAATTAGAACAAAAAATTTTACAATTCGTATGGAAACACAAAAGATCCCAAATAGCCAAAGCAATCTTGAGAAACAAAAACAGAGTTGGAGGAATCAGGCTCCCTGACTTCAAACTATACCACAAAGCTACAGTAATCAACACAGTATGGTACTGGCACAAGAACAGAAATATAGATCAATGGTACAGGATAGAATGCCCAGAGATAAACCCACACACATATGGGCACCTAATTTACGACAAAGGAGGCAAGAACATACAATGGAGAAAAGACAGCCTCTTCAATAAGTGCTTCTGGGAAAACTGGACAGTTACATGTAAAAGAATGAAATTAGAACACTCCCTAACACCATACACAAAAATAAACTCAAAATGGATTAAAGACTTAAATTAATACCAGACACTATAAAACTCTTAGAGGAAAACACAGGAAAAACACTCTTTGACATAAATCACAGCAAGATTCTTTTTGACCCACCTCCTAGAGTAACAGAAATAAAAACAAAAATAAACAAATGGGACAATTAAACTTAAAAGCTTTTGCAGAGCAAAGGAAACCATAAACAAGACGAAAGGACAACCCTCAGAATGGGAGAAAATATTCGCAACTGAAGCAACAGACAAAGGATTAATCTCCAAAATATACAAACAGCTCATGGAGCTCAATATCAAAAAAACAAACAATCCAGTTGAAAAATGGGCAGAAGACCTAAATAGACATTTCACCAAGGAAGACATACAGATGGCCAAGAGGCACGTGAAAAGATGCTCAACATCACTAGCTATTAGATAAATGCAAATCAAAACTATAATGAGGTATCACCTCACGCCAGTCAGTATGGCCATTATCAAAAAATCTAGAAACAATAAATGCTGGAAAGCATGTGGTGAAAAGGGAACCCTCTTGCACTGTTGGTGGGAATGTAAATTGATACAACCACTATGGAGAACAGTATGGAGGTTCCTTAAAAAACTAAAAATAGAACTACCATATGACCCAACAATCCCACTACTGGGCATATACCCTGAGAAAACAGTAATTCAAAAAGAGTCATGTATCACAATGTTCATTGCAGCACTATTTACAATAGCCAGGACATGGAAGCAACCTAAGTGTCCATTGACAGATGAATGGATAAAGAAGACGTGGCACATATATACAATGGAATATTACTCAGCCATAAAAAGAAACGAAACTGAGTTGTTTGTAGTGAGGTGGATGGACCCAGAGTCTGTCATACAGAATGAAGTCAGTCACAAAGAGAAAAACAAATACCGTATGCTAACACATATATATGGAATCTAAAAAAAAAAAAAAGAAAAAATGTTCTGAAGAACATAGGGGCAGGACAGGAATAAAGACACAGACGTAGAAAATGGACTTGAGGGCATGGGGAGGGGGAAGGGTAAGCTGGGACAAAGTGAGAGAGTGGCATGGACATATATACACTACCAAATATAAAATCGATGGCTAGTGGGAAGCAGCCTTATAGCACAGGGAGATCAGCTCGGTGCTTTGTGACCACCTAGAGGGGTGGGATAGGGGGGGTGGGACGGAGATGCAAGAGGGAGGGGATATGGGGATATATGTATATGTATAGCCAATTCACTTTGTTGTAAAGCAGCAATAACACACCATTGTAGAGCAATTATACTACAATAAAGATGTTAAAAAACACAACAAAAAAACAAAGAAACGAAATTTGAGTTATTTGTAGTGAGGTGGATGGACCTAGAGTCTGTCATACGGAGTGAAGTAAGTCAGAAAGAGGAAAACAAATACTGCATGCTAATGCATATATAACGAAACTAAAAAAAAAAAAAAAAAAAAAAAATTGGTACTGATGAACCTAGTTGCAGGGCAGGAAAAAAGAGGTAGACATAGAAAATGGACTTGAGGACATGGGGTGGGAGGGCAAAGCTGGGGCAAAGTGAGAGTAGTATCGATATATATACACTACCGAATGTAAAATAGTTGACTGGTGGGAAGCAGCAGCATAGCACAGGGAGATCGGCTCGGTGCTTTGCAATGACCTAGAGGGGTGGGATAGAGAGGATGGGAGGGAGGCTCAAGAGGGAGGGGATATTGGGACATGTGTATGCATATGGCTGATTTGCTTTGTTGTGCAACAGAAACTAACACGGTATTGTGAAGCAATTATACTCGAATAAAGATCTATTTAAAAAAATGAGTTTTGTGTTAGATGATTTTGCCCAACTGTAGGTTAACATAAGTGTCCTGAGCACATTTAAGGCAGGTAGGCTAAGCTCTGATGTTGGATAAGTTAGGATATTAAATGCATTCTCCACTTATGATATTTTCTACTTACAGTGAGTTTATTGGGGACGTAACTCCATTGTAAGTCAAGGAAGATCTGTAAATGTGTATGTATAAATATGTATGTGTACATATATGTATAACAGTCTGAAAGAATATAGAATAAATTATAATTCTTATTCACAGTGATTGGGTTATACATTTCCTTTTGTTTTTTGATTGAGGGAGAGGGAGATGCATATAAGTAGGTGAGCATTTCTTTAGAAAAATAATATTTTTAAAACAATTGAACATTCTAAACAGTACACATAGGGGGCATGTGTTTTGTGGCAAAGCTTATGTGCATCAGTGGTAGCATGAAAGTATTTGTAATGAGAGTTTTTAGTTAGAGTTTAATCAATATTTACATATTTATTTTAATTGAGAGTTCATTTATTCAGCTTTAGCAAAGCCAAACCCAAAAGTGGTGTGATGCACACTAACAGGAGCCAATTTTGCTTAGTCAGCTTTTGGATTCTAATAACTACTGATTCTCCCACTTGGCCTTGCACAAATCAATTTCCCCTTGGAATCTCAATTTCCTGTCATTTAAAATATTAGGATTAGAGTAAATGAGTTTCAGAGTCTCAGATATGCCATTTTGTTTTGTTTTTCTATTTTTGTGTAGAATCAAATTACAAATCCCTACATTTATACCATCTAAGAAAGGAGCAAGGAAGTGGCTTCAGGGAGTGATGGCAGCAAAGAAAATAATAAAGGTCCCATAAATCATGCATAATAGAATGTGCTGTTAAAAGGTATTGTGATGCTCTGAAAGAGAAAATTGCCCTTAGCAGGGGCAGGATTTGACCTTCTATGCTTTGCTGCAACATCAACATCAAGTCCCAAGTTCACAGAAAAACATAATCCTTCTTCCTGTACTAGAACATTCTTAAAATGTGTTAAGAAATGAAATTGTGATTGAGGTGCAGAGGTGCCGAGGCTCCAAAAGGTCCAAAGAGCCCAAGAAATCAAGTTGACTTGGCCAAGAACATACACAATGGTGATTTGGAAAAGATTTACCGAAATTTGGTCTTAGGATCCTTCTACAATGCAATTCAAATCCAACCCTTCTTTTCTCCATGGCAAAACACAACAGAAGCATAGAATGTGAGCAGAGGAAGGGGAAAGGGTGAGAAGATTTCTGATACATGTGTGGTCCTGGTTGTTGGAATATGCAGATCCCACATTAGAGTGGAGGTTTATGGCTGCTATGTGTTTGAAATATTTATTTGTTATTTCATTCATACAACAAACACTCGTTGAACATCTATTATGTTCCAGATATTTTATGAAGCACTAAATATACAGATATCATGAAAGACTTTGAAAATTGATGGGAAAAGAAAAGAAACTGACAAGTATTATTACACTGATACATTGTGAACATCAGGACAAATAAAAAATTTTGAAGTAAAAATCTGGGGAAAAATTGGAGGGAATAAGAGTTTTTGCCCAGAAGTAATTATTTTGCAGTGTTAAGAGGGAGAAAAGATCTATGGTTTATTCCATAGTGGAAAACCTGGTGGAAAACTTAGTCAACCCAGGCAATTTACTCCAGAATTCATGTTCTTCATCACTCTGCTATGCTGCTTCATAGCCATCAGTAGCTGTCATTTTCTAACAGCAATAATAACAATAGCTAAAATGTATTGAGCATTTACATGTATACTCACTCAGTCACATTTAATCCGCATTACAATTTTATGATGTAGGTACCATTTTAAATTTTATTTTACAAACAGAAAACAAATTAAGAAAGATTAAATAACTTGCCCAAGGGTCAATAGAGCTGGAAGTCGCCAATCCAGGATCCCAGCCCAGTTCTGACTAACATAAGGAACTATGCTTTTGATCACCAACTTATATTATGCTGCTGGCATGTCACATAAGCCATTTCCCCTCCTAATCTATACCTCCTTCCCTCCTATTGAGCGTATGTTTGGTGGATGTTTCAAACTCTGATTTTCAAATGAGCCAACATCTTTTTATGGAAATATTAGTTCAACTTTACAATGTATTATACTATCTGTTAACAATTATGCTACTTTAATAAAAGTACATTTTGTTTTGACTTTTTTTCTTTTTTATAAAGTATTCTGTGAATGGAAATTTTGCAAACTGTTAATGCATATACACAATTCCTTTTGCTTTGAGCCAAGACTACAAGAGGACTGACAGAGGTCACTGTGAAGGGATAAGGAATAGATAATCTTTTATTTGCAATCCATAGTTGCCATATATAACACAGGAGGTGGTATCAAATCCCCTGATTAACCCATCACTATTCCCCAGAATAATTTATGTCCCTTGACTTTCACCTCAGACCCTCCTGAACATCTTCCAAAGAAGACTTTCCTGATACCCATCGTTACTTGTTTAATTTCCATCTTTCTCACTTAATTAAGCACTCTATTAGGGCAGAAGCTTTATCTGACTCGTTCCCAGCTGTATCTCCAGCATTTAACAGAGTATGATACCCCTAAGATATGCTTTAAATCCAACCATGTCTCTTCCCTTTCACATCATCATTATTTCTCATTGTCTGTATTTCTACTCTTATTCTTTAACAAACTCTATTCTACAGAGTATCCCGTGAGAATTTTTAAAAGCATAAAGCAGATCATACCACCCCCTTAAAAGCCTCTAGTGACTTCCATTTGCACTTGGCATAAATCCAAGCTCCATAAGCTGGCTTAAGCAGAAAGATCACCTTCTGTCCTCTTTAACTTCATATCTTTCACTGTCACCTTCTTTCATAATGTTCCAGCCATGCTGATTCCTTAAACAGACCAAAGTTACATCCACATCTCCAAACATCTGATCCCACTATGTGTATTAAAATATTCTTTTTCCTGATTTCCACTTGACTGGGTCCCTCTCATCATCCACTATATAGAGTATATTTCATCTGTCCAGAGAGGTCTTCTCTGATAATCCTTTCTAGACTCTCTATCCCCTTGCTCAGTTGACCTTATTTATATCATACATGTCTTATTAACTAAGAAAATAAGATGAGTTTTTTAATAGTGATATTTTATTTCATCAGAACGTATACTGAAAACAGAACATGTGACTATCTTCTTCTGAGCACTTAGAGTTCAAGGGTTAATAATGTCTAGCAAACAGTAAATATTCAAATGTTAATGGAATTACTGAAGCATGAACATAAGTATATCCTAGATGTATGCTCATGCAATGTTCATTGATTAAAAAAAGATCAGGTGGGTAAGTGGACATCAGGTCATGTTTGGCTTCATATGTTTAATATGCTTTTTTGGGGGAATGCAAGGTACTACCTCTTTGCCTGGACCATGTTGCTCTACATGGGCATGCAATATCAGTTAGTTTTAATCATATTTTCTCTCCTAAAAATGTAGATCTGAATCAAGATAACACAGTTATAGAAGGCAGCTAAAACAATCATTTGAAGGAAATGAAAGCAGCAGAAACTTACAGATTGTGATTTCTTCAGTTGGCCAGTGTCTTCTTTCAGATGCCCAACATATTTAATGCATATCTTTTACTTGTGGAAGCTTATCAGATTTGTTTTCTGTTGCTAAGAACCACACGACTGCCGTAAATTATGGGAGGAATATGACATCAAGAGCTCAAGGTGAAGCAGAGGAACTGAAGTATCTGGAAAGTTGAGTCGGGGTAACAAGTGAACTACTGGAATTGTGCCAGTGGTGTTACAATGACTCTAGCAGACTTTTAGACAGTTTAAGTAGGATCTGTACTTTTGTGGGCAAACAAGGTTTATTTAAAGAGGAGTAAAGTGATGGACAGTGGGAGGTATGACAGTGGCCTCCAGTTAGTGTGTCAGATGCACTATAATTTTTTTGAAAAGCAAAAAAAAGATGAAAATATTAAAAATATATTAAAAAGAAATCTCTTTTTGAAGTTTCTTGTGATTTCCTATTGTTTTGTATCACTCTGACACTTGAAATATTGCTTCTGAGTAAGTTTTTCTGAAGATCTCCTATTTACATCTTAAATAGCCAAAGAACAAAAATACCTCTATTCTGCATCTCTAAAAATGTATGATACATAATCAAAATGAGCTTCCTTAGGACTCATCTCAAACTTCTCTTCTCCTTGATATGTCTGTGTTTCCCAAAAGTCTCTATGATTTGGGTCAATTGGTTATTGACACTTAATATCTTCATTCTTCAGATGGGGATTTGATATAAGCAGAGCCCAATTAGAACAAAGGCAGTTTCATTACACTGGATAATTACATTTTTGGATATAATTGTCTCCACTGGGATCTCATGAAAACCTAAAGCAACAGAAATATTAAAAGGCTATGGATAGCCTTCTACTGGGAGATTGGGATTGACATATATACACTAATATGTATAAAATAGATAACTAATAAGAACCTGCTGTATAGAAAATTAAATAAAATAAAATTCAAAATAAAGATGATTTTTAATAGAGAAAATTTCTATAATAAAAGAAAATGTTTCCTTGTATTACATAACTATGAAACAATCATTTTCCTATTCCCTTTCATTTACTCCCTTACATTCTTATTCAGTGTTTAATTACAGCCCAGGTAGCAGTTTAACACTATTAAAGCTATTAATATTGGTAGGCAATTAAAATTCATTTAACAGATATAGTTTCCTTTATATGCTTGCCTCTCTCTTAATAGTAACATGGGAGATGACTGACCTTCAATGTCAATATAAGTAACATTTATATAGTGTTTTCTGGTTTACAATTCACTTCTATTCATTCACCTGATTCCTTAATCTGTGCTAAATATCAATGTCTTCATTTTGCAAGTAAACAAAATAGGGCTCAGGAGATAAAGGAACATGTAGTCGGCAAATGAAAGAGCAGGGATTTGGGGCTAAGTTTACAGGGTCTCAAAGTCCACATTATTTTCTCCAAAATCATAGGAAATCTATGGTCATATAAGGCTAAGTTGTATTTGGGGAGAGAAAAGAGTGGTCAATAAGCCAATTCTTCTCCCTCTACTCTGGAAAAATAAGTTGCCGTTTTGCATTAAAATAGTTAATTGTGCTTGTAGAACTCTGATACTGATGCCCCGTCAGTAAATAGTCATGTCCAAATAGACATAGGGTCTCTAATTTTTATCTCATCTTATTATTGTTACTGTTATTATTGTTGTTGTTGTTTATGATAAGCAGGTGCAATCCTAAAAGGTGAGTGTTTTCTCACAATAATCAGACGCGATGATGAGTGTTTTATGCCTGCATGACTGACAGGCAGATGAAACCAGGGAAGCAAGTTAGTACACCCCACTCAATCATACGCCATTTCAAATCTCCACGCTGACTTTCAGAGCACAGCAGCTTCTAGTGGTTCTTGGGAACAGAACAGTAATCCTGAATGTTATAAATAGGTTGTTTGGTCAAAATATTGACAACCTAATTGAAAAACATATATCCTACTATTTCACTGTTTGCTAGCCAGTGAAATGAGACAGAAACCCCAAGGAATCACAGAAGGCTTCACATGACCTGCCACTTTGACTTATGTAACTGCATTACCCTGGTGAATGCAAGACCTTGTTTATATTTAGTTTCTTATTTTTCCCCACCAACCTCATCTATGAGGCAACTGTAAACAACAAATGTTGAAAAGACAAAAAAATGTTGTTAAAACTTTCTCGGCTTAAGTCTTCATTTAGGTTCCTCTTAAAGAGACAGGGAAGAAAATTATTGGTGCATCTTTACCTCACCCAAAATCCACACAATGGAGCAGGGAATATTCCTATGCTTGGAAATAAAATATTGAAGCTGCTAGTGAACAAAATCAAGGTTGTTTAAGAGGACAGGGCCTTGGGGAGCGTCCTTCACATTCTGCCATCCTGATTCATTCATGATTAATATCCACATCTATGTATATTACAAAAGAGGAATTTGTTCCCTTGACTACTTGATTTTGTCATCCTAAAACATGTACTGAGCACTATTTTGGGCAAAGTAATGGAGAAGATTCAAACCTGAAAGAAAATGAGAGATAGTAATACTCACTGAATGCCTATGAAATCTTGCTACTCAAAGTGGGTTTTGTGGAGAAGCCGCACAGACACATTATTTAATTTCTCTAAGCTATAGCTTTATTCTGTTAACTGGGGATAAATCATATTTACTTTAAGTCTAGTCATCAGACAAACACAAATACAACACTCTTAGTATATTACCTAGTTCAACACTTTCAATCATTAAGTCATGCCTAACTAACCCTATACCTGACACTTTTCTTTTTTTTTAACCACGTCACGCTGTATCTAAAATTAATATTCTTAAATTCCTTTTGGAAACAGCTTGCAATTCTCCCCCGAGACCTCTTGCTCATAATGCCTTAGAGTAGAGACTACTAAAATATTCATTGTTCTGTCTTTTAATTAACAGTACTTGAGTTTTTAATGAAACTAATGTGCTTAATTAAAACAAAACAAAACACATAAAAAACACTACATGTGAAGGAGATTTCATGGAAGTCCTTTCTGGCAACTTCTGTTTGCATCAGATTGTCCAGAACTTTGTCACATGTTCCTGCTGAAGTGAATAGAGGATGGGAGATGTGGGACAGCAGACAGAATACTTGGGGGACACCATTATCTTTGTCGCATTAACTGATACAAGAGTTCTCAAAAAAAAAAAAAAAAAGAGTTCTCAACTTTTTCTTGAGTAAATAAAAAAAGTGTTACGTACATTTTACCATACTAAAAAAGGACAGCATAACCAAATTAAAAAAAAAAAAATACATGAAGTATTAGAACTTGAGACCCTCTGAAGAAAAACTGTATTATCTTAAGAGAAATCAATATAAAGAAAAGAGAAGGCTTTTAGAAAGAACATCTTTCACTCCTTCTCCCACATCCTGTATGGAATGTGGGTATGATGCCTGGAAACACATCATCCTTTGCTTTTTACCGTGAGTCAACTAAAGTGAGGAAAATTCCAATTACACTGCAGAAATGCTGATCCTGACTGACCATATTGGCTGTTGAACAAATCATAGCAGCCACCCATTCAGAAAGTATTTTGTAAGACCATTAGGCCCCTATTTATTGAAGCTGCCAGTTCTTGAAATTGAAACCATTCCTAATGAATACACTTAAGTTATTCAGGCTGTATTGGATCCCAAACAAACTTCTGTTTCCAGAAACAAGTTCCAATCTCTGTGATACACCTCTTAGGTTGGTTAATCTTTTCTTTACTTTGAAGCCTCTTAGTCTAGATGCCTATCTCTCTTCTTGGTTGATCAATTCACAAGGCTCAAATAAGTAGCAAAACTGATATGATTCTTTGTTTAAAGAGGACATCTTCAGAGTTGGCTGAGTGTCATAGAAGAGTATTGAATAGGTCACCAAATCTTAGACCCTGATATTAGGAAGGCCTATGTGGTTATCTAATCCAGTATTTCCCAACCTGGTTACATTACGTATGCATTGAGTATCATAAGTAGGGAGGGAGGGAGGGAAGGAGGGAAAGACAGAGCGAGATTTCCTGGCTTCTCTCCAAAGCAACAGAATTTGTGGTAGGAGGAGGTAGTTGATGGCAGGCAATCAGAGAGAATAAGATGCACATTTATTTTTATAGAAACTTCTCCAGCTGGGTCAGTGATTTCCAAGGTCAATTTGACAGTTGAAGGAACTTAGGCCCCAAATAAGGGAATTGACAACACCTTTGGGGTCAAAGTGATTGATGGCAGAATCAACATTACAATCCTATGTCCAGGCTACCTATGTCAAATTCATTCCCACTGAGCACCTGTCTGGTGAGGTCCTTGGAGATATTTCTTTCTGGTCCTTTCTCTGTAAGGAAACTGAAAACTGAATATTGGATGCCTTTTTGCACATCTCGCATGCATATCTCATATGCACAAAACTAAGACCCATTTTTTTTTTACCCACCTATAAACAGAAAGTGAAAGGAGGAGGGGAAAATGGGGAAACTGTTAAGACCCACTGTGTGAGGTACAGACATCATTAAAGTCCTTCTTAGGTGAGCAAAGTAAGACTCAGGCAGTTCAAGAAAATTACCTATATTCACAAAGCTGGACAACAACAGAGCTAGGATTACAAATAATCCGAATGCCTTCAACCTTCGTGTTGCTTTGTCAATACTGTGCAGCTACTAATGAAGGACATGGCTTGCTGCACACACCGTTTAAAGAAATACAGGACTATTGAAATTGGGATCTGAAATCCAAAACAGCCTTGGTATTCTTTACTTGAAGGTCCCTCAAAGCAAACTGAAGTCTAAGTGTCAAAGCTGGATTTTAGAATTAGTTTTGTCCAAGTTAGAAATCATATACTGCTTTTCTTAATATTTGCACTGAGCTTGCAAAAAATTGAAAGAAGCAGAACTTCCATATTGATGCTGTTTTTAGGTCTCTATTTCGGTTTTTCTTCCACGTTCTCCCCTAAGTTGTAGCCCACAGTCCTCCCAATTGCGTAGAATTTATGTCAAAAGCAAGAAGATGAGAAAAGACAGTATACCTTGGAGTACTGATTCCAGATTTTTTCCAAATGAAAATGGTCAAATATGAATTTCTATACAGAACAAGTTTGCCAGGGGTAGGAACAAGACATGACAGTCAATTAAGATAAATATTTTTCTAAGCCTCATTCTACCAGTGTTACACAATCATCAGTCCTTTTTACTCTTCCACAGAAGCACAGAATTATTTGATGAATAAATCTTGATTTCCCAGCTCTCAAAGAAAAAGTCAAACTCTGTGATCTCTGAAGCCCTGCAAAAGGATGTGATTTACCAAAGTCATATAAGGGCACCTCTTTCTCTAACTCTGGATGATAAAACAGAACCTAACTGGAGTCCCTTATTCTGCTCTTGCTCTCATAAAACTCTTTTCACAGCAGCAAGAGTTTAAAAAAGTAAACCAGATCAGATTCTTCTTCTTCTCAAAACCCTCCACTGGTTTTCCATCACTCTTAAAATTGAATCCATACTCCTTGCATGGTCTACAATGTGTGACAATTTGGCCCTTGAAGCCTTCTTTGCCCTCTTACCTAGTCCCATCTGCTTTTTTATGCCCTAGCACCCTCACCTTTTCTCTTCAACACAGCAAACTGGTCCTGTCTCAGAGCCCCTCACTCATTATTCTCCCTTCCAGGAATGTTCTTTCCAGGTCTCTCGCTGGGTGTGTCCTCCTGCTCAGGTCTCTGGTCCCAAGTTCCTGCCTCAGGGAGACCATCTCTGTCCACCTTACATCCTCCCCCTTAAAAAAAAAAATTCTGATAAAATATGCATAATGTAAAAATGCCATCTTGCTCATGTTTAAATATATAGTTTAGTAGTGTGAAGTATATTGACATAGTTGTGGAACCAAACTGCAGAATTTTTTCATCTTGCAAAATTGAACCTCTATGCCCATTAAACAGCTTCCCATTTCTCTCTCTTCAGTCCCTTGTAACCACAACTCTACTTTCTGTTTCTGTGAGTTTGACTACTCTAGGTACCTCATACAAGTGGAATCATACAGCTATTTGTCTTTTGGGGACTGGCTTATTTCCCTTAGCATTAGTCCTCAAGGTTCATCTTCGTTGTAGCATGTGTCAGAATTTCCTTCCTTTTTAGGTTGAATAATATTCCATTTTATCTATATATCACATTTTGCTTATCCATTCATGTGTTGATGGACATTTGGGCTTTTGGCTATTATGTACAATGCTGCTATGAACATGGGTATACAAATATCTATTGGAGAACTTGCTTTCAATTCTTTATATCCAGAATTGAGTTGCTGGATCATAAGGTAGGTCTAATTTTTTGAGGAATTGTTTTCTACTGTGGCAGCACCACTTTACATCAACACCAATAGTGCACAAGTGTTCCAATTTCTCCACATCTTTGCCAACACTTGTTATTTTCTATTTTTGTGATAGCAGCCATTCTAGTGGATGTGAAATAATATCTCATTATGATTTTGATTTTCATTTCCTTAGTGATTAGTGATGTTGAGCATTTTTTCATCTGCTTGTTAAAGGTTGGTGTATCTTCTTTGGCGAAATGTCTATTCAAGTCCTTTTTAACAATTTCATAATAGTTTAGGTCTAATACTGGTAAATGTAGGTTGTTTACAATGTTCCCCTATTATAATTATTGATGTAATAATACCATTGTACATAAATAATGATTGATAATTCTTATTTTCCCCTCAGGAAAAATTTCTTAGGAGCAGAATACAGAATAGTACAAATACTAGGTCAAGATGTGTAGACATTTTATGAGATTTTGATTCATGTTTCCAACAGCTTTCCAGAAGTGATGCACCAGTTTACACTCCCACTAACAGGGTATAAAAGAAATACCTCCACTTTAAGTACACAGTAGTAAGGTGTTATGTGCAAAACTGAAAAAAATATAAACAGTTACTAATTTAAGAGCTGATGAAATGTCCTCCTATCTTACCCTGACTCACTAGAATGTTTGCCTTTTGCTTTCTGTAAATTGGCTTTATTAATTCAGATAATGGGGAAAATGTGATGCTAAGAGACCGCTCAAGAGCTGAAATTCACACATCAGTCTGCTCTGTGCTTGTCATAATTATTTAGACACAGTTTTGAAAGACACAGTTCTAATCTTGGAACAGGACAAAGCCAAAGAGAGATTGATTCTAAGACAATTTTGAGGACTTACAGAGAATCTGAGCATTACTGATTGTCTTCAGCAATTTAGGATTCAAACTTTTGGGTTTGTAGCACACTCTCAAATATTGTTCTAGAATTTCCTGTGGCATTATGAGAGGGATTGAAAACCAGCCATGGACGAGTCAGTGATATTAAATGTAACCTATCTCAGCCATGGACGGGTCAGTGATATTAAATGTAACCTATGTCATAATGTCTATAAAAATAATTCATGGCTATTTCACCATTCTCTGGGTTGTCATAATGCCTTATGCAGCAGTTGGTTTGCAGCCAAGGCAATAAAAAGCTCTATTCACTCCATTTATTCGTATGTAAAATGTGAATATTGAACTGTATTCATGATTCTCAAACTGAATTCCCTAAAGTCACATGGGGTGCTGCAGTAGAGTAGGTCATAATATTTTGGGGGGAGCAAGGGATAATCTATATAAGATCCCATAAACTGTACAATCCTTTTTTTAAAAAATAGCAATAATCTTGGAAACTACTAGACTAGTATCTTTCTAACCGTGAGTCTATGGCTCTACCCTTTCCCTTCTATACTTCGTTACATTTAGCAGCTAATGTTCACGATAGTTATAGGCAATAGAGAAAAGATGAATTTTTGATTACATTTTTTTTCTTTTTAAGTGGCGGTATGTATTTTCATAATACCTGTGTTACCTGTGTAACTCATATGTCAGCTGGAGTTTTCTAGCCCCTTTCAAATAAATACATTGTTAAATCCACTCTTTGATCCCTATGAAAATCCAAAGACCTCTGGTAGACAGATTTCAGCCAACAAATGTTGGATAGAGAATGGGGGAGGGTAGAGAGCTGCCATCCCTTGATTACTCTGCTTCTGAACCAGCATCTGTGTGCCCTGTCTCTGTTCTGAAAAGTATCAGATGAAATAATTTTCTCATGTCCCTTAAAAATCTTGTTTCACAGAAGGCATTGTGTAGTGTAGTATATTTTATAAAATACAGAAGAATGGGCTTCTGCTGGGATTGTGGGAGTTGGGACATAATAGGAAATTGGCTTAATCACAACCACAACAACTTCCAAATGGACACTAAGTATATGGCCTTTAAAACAGACTTTGGTTATTTCACCATGAAAAAAACATAAACGATTTTTCAGTCATAACTGCCCACTTCATATCCTCTCAAGATGTCCTCCCTTCACTCTCTTTCCCCATTTTTCTTCTTCCCTCACTCCCACATGGATTGCCAGGGAGTTAGTAGCATCTTCTTACTCAATAAGGAAGAATCATTCATTTCTCCTGCACTCTTTCTGCTGTAATCTACTCCAAGCCCACCTTCCTACATCCAAACCAAAAAGCAAACCAAAGCCTCACAAAGAGACTTTCCATTTAATAGGATTCACTCTTCCACAAAACATTCTGGTTGAAAATAATTATGTTGTCTTAATTTTATGTATTTTTTAAAAATTCTAAGTTCTTTTAGGAAGACTCGTATATGATGCCCATAATCACATGAGTCATATGTGTATTATCTCATATGGGTCATGCTTCAAGAATGTAGAATGTTGTTCTACTCATTATTTAAACATTTTTTTTCAAGTCGTTTTCAAAGGTATTTTGCCCTTCAGTGCCCCAAATGTTTCTTTTAATAACACTCTTTCCTGATCTCAAATGATTCAGAATTTTTAGTGGGCATTGAAAAGCTATGTCAAATCCATTTGTAAAAGCTTTATTAACTTTAACAGCAAAATCTCATAAGTTTGGCTTGGTTAATCTATCAATTTAAGGCTCATTAAGATAAGGAATGACAAAGCTGGAAGAGAATGCCTCTCTTTTCTTTGAAAATACTTATAAAATCAAGCACTCAGCTGTTTTCTCATTGTATGTGGCTTTGGAAATGTCAGGCGAGTTTGAACTGTCAAAGCCATCAAAAATACTGCTGAAATTGCAAAGGAAACAATGACTACCTAGGGAAAACAGTAAACTGTAGGACCCAGGAGTCTGCTTTTCCCATAAGAAGGGAAGTAAATCTTGAAAGGGCAAAGTTGGAGAGCCAAATTCTTCCATATGAAGTCTACAGAAGATTTATCAGTTGTGGGGCTGTGTGGTGAAACACAATATACTGTTAGACCATAATTGTCTTATAAAGACTCTCCTCACTTTTGGGGATCACTGTTTCCACTCTATCCTGCCCACCTCTGCCAGTTGTGTCTTCCTTAAAAATCCAGAAAGCTTCTCCTTGTCTTTCCCCCCAAATCCTTCAATTGACTTTTGGTGGAGATTTGCCCTGATATGGTGCAAAGAAGATGGTCATCTGAGTGAAATAAATTAAGTTCTGAAGGATGCAATTCTACATAATGAACCTTAGAATAGTACCCAGATACTCTGGATGTTTTCACTTTCTCCTGAAAGCAGAGCCTGAGACAAGGACTTAGTTCTCATTGTAGACTACTGGGGCGGGGGGCAGGGGGGTGGCCTCAATCCTTCTAGCTGATTTTTAAAAAAATAAATTTATTTATTTATTTGTTTTTATTTTTGTCTGTGTTGGGTCTTCATTGCTGTGCGTGGGCTTTCTCTAGTTGCGGCGAGTGGGGGCTACTCTTCGTTGCGGTGAGTGGCGTTCTCATTGTCGTGGCTTCTCTTGTTGTGGAGCACGGGCTCTAGGCACGTGGGCTTCAGTAGTTGTGGCTCGTGGGCTCTAGAGCACAGGCTCAGTAGTTGTGGTGCACGGGCTTAGTTGCTCCACGGCATGTGGGATCTTCTCAGACCAGGGATCGAACCCATGTACCCTGCATTGGCAGGTGGATTCTTAACCACTGCACCACCAGGGAAGCCCACTTCTAGCTGATTTTGAAGTACCACGTGGAATGTGTCACTTTGAAGGATGAGATATAGAAACACTTTGTCCATGATTCACATTCTCCATGGGTAGAGGCTGACCACTTGGCATGCCAATTCCTTTACATGTGTGGCTGTTCAATGTATCAGCTGAGCAAGCTCCTAAGAATTTGGCCAACAGTCCCAAAGTAGAAAACTAGAGAAATACAGCAGAAACTTTAGATGTAGCACTCTTATGAAACATAGGAACTGTCTGCCATGGTTGCATCTCTGAAATCAGAGGTTGATCTGAGAGATGTGACATAGATTATCAAATGTGTCTGCTACAGTGTATCTTCATATTTTACCCATTGTAAAGATGATTTTGTTAATATCAAACTAATAACACAGTGCCGATTCATATCCTACTGATGGACAAACTCAATGGTTATTTTCAATTTCTGCTTTTGTGAATATTTGGCGGAATTTGATGCAGTTGGCTGCACCCTTTTCTTTAAGTGCTCTAGTCTCCATTCTACTCTGCCTGAGTCTTTATTTCTGTCTCACTACTCTCTTTGTTTTCTTTCAGACTTCTCTCCTTTACCTACTCCTTAATTTTAGTGTTGACCAAGTTTCCATCCTTGGCCCTCTGCTATTCTCTGGAAGTCCTTTCCTAGACAACATGGTGACAGAAGAAGTCATCTGATCTGCAGATTATTTGGAGATTTTATTGTAAATGGCCACATGCTCACAATAATGCACTAAGTGCTTGACCTAGTTACTTATAAGCTGCATCCACTAAGAAACATGCTTTATTTTATCCATATGAGCTTCTAGAGAAAATGGACTATATCACAAAACAATCCAGATTTTCTGCTTCTCAAAAAAAACTGAGAGAAAACTAGGCCAGCATCTCTGTACACAAAAACTGGCTTAGACCGAATAACAGCCCTCTAACTTCAGACCACTGAGCTCCTGAAATATGTACACACATCCATTTCCTCACCCATGTATGCTTTCATCTTATTCCTCACCAACTTCTCCAAATTTTAAATAGGATGGTAAGGAGTAGAAAACAAGATAACCTTCTATCCAATATAATTTCAGTCTATCATCCTATCATTACCTTCATGGTCAAATTCAATACTTCTTAACTAGTTCTTCTTAAAGTTTGACTATCCTTGGATCACTTGACTTCACCTTTTCTTCCTAACTTTTCACAGAACACTGAAATTGCTTCTTAGTCTTTTTTTCCCTTGTATTCTTAGTCTTTATTCCCAGTATCCTGATACTACATGCTTAAATTTTGGCATTTTTTAAAGATTTATTTTTGGAATAATTATCTACCTATCTATCTCACTTGTAGCTAACATTTGGGGAGACAGTATGGCTTAGGGAAAATAGCACTGGATTGGAGTGAGGCATTGTGTGTCCTAATCTTTCCTGAGTCAGTAAGTAGGACTTAGTGTTGAACTACATTACCGTGAAGGGTCATTCTGGCTAAATAGTTCTAATTTTGCTGCCTTTCTAACCTAGAGAAGCTAAGTTCTCAAAGTGGAGAAGGTCTCCTAAGTAAATTTTGACCAGATTTATTGTGCAATTTATTGTGCTTTTGATAATTTTATGTAACTTTACCTTTAAATTCCTAATAGCCCTCTTTCAGAGTGTATTGGCAGTTCAGTTATTTTTTGACAAATACTTACACTCTAGTAAATATAACTGGCCTGATATGCTTTTTCAAAAACTCCTTTTCCCCCATGTATGCCTGCAGGAAATTATCTTAGAAGTGAAAGGGTGGTCTCCAAGGAGTCAGAGCTAAATTCTAAACATTGAACTGTAGCAAACATTTTTTTTTCCAACAGAGTTAGAATAAAACTGCCTGTTTCTTCTAGGTTTCCCCAAGGGGTCAATCCCAGAATCTGAGCTTGGATCCAATGGCAGTGACCCTCCCTGACTTTCAACTCTCTTTTTAGAATACCTTCATGCTTCTGAGAGGAAAGAGGTAGAAACAGTCCTCCAGTGGTTCAACAAAATGCATTCAACATACCTATACAACGTTGGGCATAAACTAAGAACTGAGTACATATAGATTTTATTGTTTAATCCTCACTATTCTCATCACTACTCGTGTTTGTGTCTTTAGTTCTGTTGTAGCCAATGACTATGAGATTCATTGGCAAGTTACAGAACCGTTCCAGAGTTGAGTAATATTCATCTCCTGGTGTTTGTGCAGATTCAGTCTCAGGAATGGCACAGGTTTATAACATGTATCAACTGTGGACTTGGTCGCTTCATTAATTTACTTGGGCCACAGTTTCTCCAGGAGGCAAAATAAGGCATTTGGGAAAGAAGATATTTCATTCTACTCAGTCTTTTTCTGTTCTATGATTTTAACATATTATTTCAGGGGTTTTTCACCTGGCATGTAAGGAAGATTCATGCCTTTGTTTCTTATAAATCCTAAAGTTCTGTGATTTATTCCCTTAAGTTTTATGAAGTAATTACTTGCAAGAGTTCTTCCTTGTATGAACTGTAATAAAAATGACTTAAGAAAAATGGTTAGTCTTTGCATAAAATTAAGCAGAAATTAAATTAAAAGGCAGGACATCTGTTCATTTTACATCAAGTCTTTGAGGATGTTCCCAATGAACTGCAGAGTTTGTGATGATAAGGAAAATCGGGGCAAATTTCGATTTCTATAATTGACCTTTCCTATCTCCATGCCATGGATCGCTCCATTTCCTATTTTCTGCCTCCTCTGAGCCCAAACTTCCAATTGTGACACAGTAAGTTCCATTAGCTAATGAATCAACTGGTTCAAGAGGAATTTTCCCTCTTCAAACAGACCTTATCCAGGAGAAAAGAGTGAAATGCGAGGCTATATAATATAGAGAGAATGAAATATAATAATAACTTTCATTGATTGAGAACTTAATTTATGTCAAGAACTATTTACATTTACATTCATTATTTCAATAAGTCCTCAAAACAAACCAAAACATAATGAAATAAGTCCAAAAGGTTGGTTTGAACCATGGAATCATCTTTTCCAGAAAGGTACATAAAGACGTGTAAAGATATGAGGTAATAAGAGCTAAAATTTACTGACCACTTGCTGTATGTAAAGTGTTGTAAAATTTACTGACCACCTGCTGTATGCTTTTGATGTAATTTGTTTTTCTAAATCTCAGACAATCCCATGAGGTGTAACGTCATTAATCCCTGTTTTCTAGATTAGAAACGTTAAGACAAAGAGAAATTAAGTAATTAGCTCCAGGTCACATGACAATGAAGTTCACTTCGGATTAAAGATTGATAATTAGTTATAATCTTGCGTCTCTAAGTTCAGAAACAGACATCGCTTCACAATGCTTTCCATCCAGCGGCTGAATGTTCCTTCGTGGAGACATGAGGACACAGGGAGAGTTTTCTCTAATAAGCTGGACACAGAAACACTTGCTCTTATGATCACATCATATAATTTCCAAGAAAGACAGGGAGGAATAGTTATCAGAAGCTATTTCTGGGACGGATGTAATTTGGAAGAAAGTAAAGACAAATGCGATATTGCTATTGTATTTTAATATCATTATAAAGTCATTTCGCTTTTTTATAGGTTCCTTTGTTTTTTCTCAGAGTGTTAGGGAAAATTGGGCTTATTTCTTTTGTCAAACGAATTTCCTCCAGGTCAGAAAACCAATCACAGAGGAGGAGGCAGTATTTCTTGGGAGCATATAAACAAGTTTCACAGTTTACCAAGGATTTTAGAGTCCCATTTCCTCCCACTAATGTAGTCTGCAAAAGGAAAAATAGGTGAATTGGTACACCAAGGCAACTAAAATGGCAGAGAAGGTGAGAGAGGGAAAGAGAGAGAGAGGGAGGAAGGATAACTTCAGGAAAGAAAAGTTTTCCTGCTAAGAACCCCGAGAGTTCAGGGAATGAGCTGGCAATGGTCACTGCTGAAGGATTAATACAGAAGGCATCTGCTGGGGACAGGTGGCAGCCCAGCAGAGAGGGAAACAGAGGCATTTGGTATCAGAAAAAGAAAACAGAAATAAAAATCTCTTAATTCCACTCTTCCATTTTTGCAAAAAAAAACTAGTTGGTGTGTATTAATGATAATATCTCCATTCTAAATGAGAATAGGTATTGTGCAAGGCTTTAGCCTCCATGTGTTATCTGCATATGAAATTTTGTTAAAGAAAAAGACGTAATCAAAAGTGGAGATACATAATCTGATGCTATATATAGCAGGCATTCCCAGAAGTGCTGGGAGGAGAAATTTCACATTACACAGAGATTTTTAGAAATTGTGACTAGAAGAAACTGGACAAAGTGTGCTGGAAGAAGTTTCCCCACATCAGTGAACCATGAGAAAGGGGATTCCCTTTACAGAAACACTCTTGTCTATTGAAACTCTAACACAAGAATATTCCTGCCATTTACCAGCACAGAGGTGAGCACTTCATTCCCCTCACAATCCCTTTGACTCCACCATTGCTGAAGCAAAGTTCTGCTTAGAATTCTCCCCGTCCCTTTTTCCTGGTAATATCCTCTTCAAGCCACATTTTGATTATGAATTTGTCTACTTCTATCACTTTAATTATTTATTGCAGGAAGTATAACTGATAAACACATTTTAAAAACAGAGACATAAAAAGTAGAAATCAATAGAAGTATGATGATGGGGGTTCTCCATATAGGGGCACTGACAGTGTAAACCTGTAATTTTAGTTTGTTTTTTAAACTGAAATTGTTTACTTTGGCATCTAGTTTATGATGGTATTACTGAGTGTCAAGTGAGACCTCCTTTGAGTGAGTGTCCTGTAGGTTTTGTAAATTTTGTCTTGCTAATACTTGCCCCAATCTTTTAATGCAGGGCCAATAAAGGTGTCCATGTTCTGAGAATTTCTGGGAGATCCCAGGAATTTATCTGTTAAGTTTTTCTCTTTTTTCTTTTTTTAAATTCTCTTTTCTTTTGCATTACCCATTTCTACCGGGCTATTACAAAGTAATGGTAGACAGCAAAGGAAACCAAACAGACTTATTCACAGTGTCTATTGAGGCACTGGCATAGTGTCTATTCTGGCATTGTTGCTGCTTACATTGGGAAGCCTCTCACAGGCACTAGGGTCTGGCACATGGACAAGACACCCTTTGACTCAGGCCCAGGTCCTGGGGAGTTGAGGCTTCTACAGATAAATACCAAATAGCTCTTTATGGGAGGAGGACGTCTGGCAGAGGCCAGAGACTGCACACTGGCTGCTAAAGCATGTATTGGGTGCCCTGGGAGTGCATATCAGCTTCTGTTTTCAGAGGATGGTGTCCCGGGCCCCTGGTCCTGTGTTTGAGTGCTGACCTGGCTCTTGAAGAGAGAGTTTGCTCTCCTTTGAAACAGATATGTAGGTAGCCAACAGGCGCCTTAGAACATTGTAGGAACGATGTAAGAGTGTGTGAGTGGGGCTCTGGTCAGCACTGAAGAAGTGTGATTGAAACCAGTCTTGAGCCCCTGGCAGCCTGGCTAGAGAGCTCTGCGTGGAAAGGGGTGTCTGTGGCTGAGCCAGGGAGAGTACTTTTGGCTTCAGGGAGCCTAAGTTAAGCTATTGTGTCCAAGAAATTATTGTTTTGGCAGCCTATTAACAGACTGTAATAAGGAAAAGAAGAGGAGTTCCCAACCTTGTCACAAAACATCTTAAACCCTTGATATCAAGAGCAACATGATTACCTTTTCTGTCTCAGGACACTGTGACTTCTAAAAACAAAGGCTGTTTTTCTAGGTTAACCTTGACTTCTTTGGTTTTATTGCTTAAAATGATAAGTTCTATCTTTGGAAGCAGCTTGGGTCCATATGCAAATTAAATTGTGGGCAGGCTCATCATATATCTTTGTCCCATTCAGGCTCTTTTGGGATTCAGGAATAAGCAGGCACTGTGACAGCTCAGACTATCACATTTTCCCAGAATCTATCTAAAGACATGGTATAAATAAATAGAGGAAGAGACGCATAGAGGCTAGAAATGGAGTTCCCAGCGTATACAAATATAGCAATATTTTAAGCATTATCCATGGAGAGGGCACAGGGCTATAGACTCAAATATACCTACTGCTCGATGGATATAATTCCACAGTGGAGATGAAACTGCCAGGCTCACATAGTCATAGTAATCACAAACAGTGATGTCCCTGAGCTAATGCCCTTTGTTCTGATTCCATCTAGTTAACTATCTACTACCCTATTCCAATCGTGTCCCCTGTCAATCATGTGCTAAAAACTTTTCTAGGTATAGAGGACACAGTGATGAATGAAATAGACCATGAAGTCCCTACCTTCCTGGAACTTGCATTCCTATAAGTGAAGCAAAAATCAACAAATAAATGTATAACACATTTGTTGTGACCCCACACAATGGAGAACAATGAACTCTGGCAAGGAAGATAAAGGATGCTGAAGGACTGGGGCCTTTATTTTATGTGGGATTATCAAGGAGGACTTCACCAACGAGGAGGGCATCTTAACAGGGGTCTGAAGAAGTGAGGGGTCTGAAGAAGTGAGGAAGTAATCTTTCTCACTGGAGGAAGAATGTCTCCAGCAGAGGGAACAGCAAATACAGAGTCCCTGAGGTGGGAAAAAGCCTGAGCTGTTCTGTCAACTGAAAAAAAAAAAAAAAAAATAGTGTCAAGGAGGAGAGGTGAATAAGGGAGTGGAAGAAAGGGTGAGGGGCGAGGTCAGAAAGCAGTTGAAGGACAAGTCACTTGGAAGCATTTGACCATTGTAAATACATTGCCTTTGCTCTGAGATGAGAAGACTTTGGAGAGTGTTGAGCAGTGGAGTTACATGATTTCATTTACATTTTAGCAGGCTCATTCTTTCCAGGAGTTTGACAAAAAGGCCACAAAGAAATGAGGTGGGAGATGTAATGTGGGAGGCAATAAAAATTTTTGTTGTGGAGAAATTAAAAGCATTTTTATGTGAGTTTGGAGAAAATTCACCAGAGGGCAGGGGAGTCGGGTTTTATAATGCAACAAAGGAATAGAAGAATTATCACAATGATGGAAATTAGAGAAGGGATAGAATCTAATACATTGGTGGGAGGATCGATTTATGTGAGAAGACAATTAATCCAAATTAATTGACAGAATGCAGATCTATATAGGGGACTATACATAGACATGGATAAACATGACGGTTTGGTCATGTGGAAGTCCTCCTTCCATTTTCTTGGTGAAATAGAATGCAAGAGTATTAGCTGAGAATGAGCATTAGGGAGGTCATGTGCATTTTGATCACCTGGCTTTTTTCTTTCAAACCCCTTCCTTTGCCCAAGTCACCCTTTCTAGGGTGCACAACTGGCCCCACCTGCCCCATGCCCTTTGTAGCCCTGGGGCATCTCTGTTCCTCAATGGCTTGCAAGAACTGAATAAGTTTGCCCAGGAAAAGTCAGTGGGACTTACACTGCAGTCATACTATGAAACTTCTAACTCGAAGTGATTTTTTTTTTCAGCCAGAGTTGCCTAACCTTCCTTAAATGTTTTTCACAGAAGCAATCAGATCCAGAATTCATATCTTTAGAAAAGCAGCCTTCCTCTTTCTCAAAGCAAACCAGGCGCATAAGAAGCATTCTTGCGATAGCCAGCCTACTAAGCCACATAAAACTGGGCCATTATTACTTGTGTCCTTGTAGGTATTTTAGCCTTTAAATGGTGATACTATCATTTTAATTAAAGCTGAGGTTTCTTCAGAATTCAATTCAAAAAGAGACTGCAGGGCCCCATTTTACAATAGAAACTAAATCCTCAGTCCACAAGTAAAACAAAGTATATATATGAAGGTAGGCAGAGTTGGAAGGTTTCAAAATTTGATGGTGGGAGATCAGTGTTACAAGGGCATAGCAGACAGATACTCCCAGGACTATGAAATTATAAAATTCCTTTTATGAAGCACAAGATGAGATACAGAAAAAACCTAAAAATCGGGGACTGTGTAGGGAGTGAGATACACCTTGTGGAGAATCTTACTCTATCTTCTTTTATCCCTGAGAGATATGAGTAATTTAATTAATATGCCCATTTTACACATAGGATATGGAGATAATGAAATCTTCAACCTACACAATACTGGAAAATAATTAATATAGAGCAGAGTGTTGCAATGGCAGCATTAGTCACATTTGGAGCTGGAAAATCACTTGTTGTCGGAGGCTATCCTGTGCATCATAGTACGTATAACAGCATCCCTGGCCTTAAACCCATGGATGTCAGCTGTACCTCCTAACTGTAACAAACAAAAACGTCGCCAGGTGTTGATAAATGCCCCTTGGAAGGGCAATATCAACATCACCCTTGATTGAAAACCACTGGTATAGACAAAGTGCCCAGCATAGTGTATGGTGCATAATTCTTGCCCTTTAAAGATAATTTCATAAAAATAACAGCAGTCAGAACTTTTCCCATTTCCAATACAATAGGGCCAGGATTTTTCTCCTCAGCAAAGTTTCTGTTTCAACAGCTTTTAAAAAAACTTTATTTAGGAATAATTGATAAATATAATTGTATATATTTAATGTGTACAATGTGATCTAGGTAATTAACACATTCATCACCTCACATAATTAACTGTTTGTGTGTGTGTGTGTGTGTGTGTCTGTGTGTGAGATAAGAATGCTTCAGATTTGCTCTCAGTAGCTTTCAAATATACAATTCCATATTCTTAACTATAGTGACCACAGGGCATTTTAGATCCTCAGAACTTATTTTCTTATAATTGAAAATTTGTACCCTTTGACCTACATCACTCCATTTCCCCTTCCCCACAGCCCTTGGCAAATACCATTCAATTCTCAGTTTCTGTGATTGAGGTTCTACACTACATGTCAATATTCAATAGGTTATTTAGTGTAAATATCTCCCTCAGAGACACATCAATTCTTGGATGTAGTATCACCTTGGATTGAATAGGTGGAGCCTGTATTTGGGGTCTTGTGCCTCAAAGTTCTTTCTGGAAATTTTCTAAATCCCCTTTGGTTCCTGGGAACCACCAGGCTGGCAGTGAGTGACAAAGGGGTGAGGTGCCCTGAGCCCAGATGAGACCCCCCCATTGAGTCCAGTGCTCAGTGTCTCACACACTTCAGGGATGGCCCTGTCTGGGTACAGGACAAGATTGAGGATAGGATCCTTCAAACAAGTACTTGTTTCACTTCTCCCATGAATCCTGTTTGGGGTTGTGATAGTTATAAATACTGCCTAGAGAGGCTAATTACTGATATAAATTTTATTAACAGATTGACACAATTATCAGCATTATCGGATGATAAAAATAAGCAGAGGTTACTTATGTAAGGAACACTGAGAGCTTCAAGGTGTCTCTGATGCCCCTGAACAAACGTCTATATGTGTCCATACGTGAATTATTATTGGGAACGTGTTTGTGGATTTCCTCAGATTCTGAATCAATCAGTAATACAATTTCTGTACTATTCTCGAAAAAGAATTTGGATTTGGAAAATGTGGGTCCAATTTGAGCATCTATGCTTGCCTTCCAAAGGCTTTTCTTCTGGGAGTTTTTAGTGATTTGTAAATTTCTCTACAAAAGCTTTTAAGTTTTATGCATAATTTGTGAAACACAGGAAGACTGACACATTTATAGGTGAGTCAATAGTTTTAGGGTTGCAATGATATATTTTCCACCTCGTTTAGATCTTAGAAAAAGTTTGTCTGATCTTTCTTTCAGAGACATCTTTGGTCTCCTCATCTCTTTCTGAAAAAGTCTTACTTCGATACCAGTGGCCTTACAGTGAGAAAGAGACTCTCTGGCATGTCTTCTTGTAACTTGTCACAGTTTGCAGGTCAGATAAGCTGTACATACTAAAGGTCTTAACTAGGTCAGATCATTTTTGTTTTCTTGAATTTCAAATGTTAACACTTCACTTAAAGGAGGTTCAAATAAAGTTTTCATCCTAGATATTTTGTGATAGTTGAGTATTTGTACTACTTAACCTGTGACATTCTCTTTCAGTATACTATTATGTGAATGATATGTCTTAGTCTTATAGCTTTTATAGGGTAGGTTCCAAATTCTATTAGTGTTACGCTACTAAATCTGCCTAAGTTCTATTAACTCATTTTCAATAAAGCAACACTCGTCTTTTTTAGTCTGTAGATGTCTATGGCCTAGCATGATTTACAATATACTAGAGTCAAGTTAGAAGTGAGACATCAAAAAATCTTGGAGTTGGAAGGAGAGCTAGCATTTATAAAGCATCAACAATAGGCCGAATGGAAGAGGAAAGAGACTTTTTCTTGCCTCTTTGTTTCCTGGTGCGCGAGGAGAGGGGATTAAGAGTGCTGCTTAAAGGAGCTCCAGAGACGGGCGCGAGCCACAGCTATCAGCGCGGACCCCAGAGATGGGCATGAGACACTAAGGCTGCTGCTGCTGCCACCAAGAAGCCTGTGTGCGAGCACAGGTCACTATCCACACCTCCCCTCCCTGGAGCCTCTGCAGCCCGCCACTGCCAGGGTCCCGTGATCCAGGGACAACTTCCCCGGGAGAACACATGGAGCGCCTCAGACTGGTGCAACGTCATGTCCGGCTCTGCCGCCGCAGGCTCGCCCTGCACTCCGTACCCCTCCCTCCCCGCGGCCTGAGTGAGGCAGAGCCCCCGAATCAGCTGCTCCTTTAACTGCATCCTGTCTGGGCAGGAACAGACGCCCTCAGGCGACCTACACGCAGAGGCGGGTCCAAATCCAAAGCTGAACCCCAGAAGCTGTGCAAACAAAGAAGAGAAAGGGAAATCTCCCCAGGAGCCTCAGGAGCAGTGGATTAAATCTCCACAATCAACTTGATGTACCCTGCATCTGTGGAATACCTGAATAGACAACGAATCATCCCAAATTGAGGAGGTGGACTTTCAGAGCAACGATATATATATATATTTTTCCCTTTTTCTCTTTTTATGAGTGTGTATGTGTATGCTTCTGTGTGTGATTTTGTCTATATAGCTTTGCATTTACCATTTGTCCTAGGGTTCTGTCTGTTTTTTTTTTTTCTTTCGTTTGTTTTACTTTAAAATTGCTTTTTTCTTAATAATTATTTTTTATTTTAATAACTTTGTTTTATTTTATTTTATCTTCTTCTTTCTTTCTTTCTTTCTTTTCTACCTTTTATTCTGAGCCGTGTGGAGGATAGGCTCTTGGTGCTTCAGCCAGGTGTCAGGGCTGTGCCTCTGAGGTGGGAGAGCCAAGTTAAGGACACAGGTCCACAAGGGACCTCTCAGTTCCACATAATATCAAACGGCAAAAATCTCCCAGAGATCTCCATCTCAACGCCAAGACCCAGCTCCACTGAACAACCAGCAAGCTACAGTGCAGGACACCCTATGCCAAACAAATAGCAAGACAATAACACAACCCCATCCATTAGCACAGAGGCTGCCTAAAATCATAATAAGGCTACAGACACCCCAAAACACAGCACCAGATGTGGACCTGCCCACCAGAAAGACAAGATCCAGCCTCATCCACCAGAACACAGGCACTAGCCCCCTCCACCAGGAAGCCTACACAACCCACTGAACCAACCTTAGCCACTGGGGACAGACACCAAAAACAACGGAAACTATGAACCTGCAGCCTGCAAAAAGGAGACCCCAAACACAGAAAGTTAAGCAAAATGAGAAGACACAGAAACACACAGAAGATGAAGGAGCAAGGCAAAAACCCACCAGACCTAACAAATGAAGAGGAAATAGGCAGTCTACTGAAAAAGAATTCAGAGTAATGATAGTAAAGATGGTCCAAAATCTTGGAAATAGAATGGAGAAAACAGAAGAAACGTTGAACAAGGACCTAGAAGAACTAAAGAGCAAACAAACAGTGATGAACAACACAATAAATGAAATTAAAAATTCTCTAGAAGGCATCAATAGCAGAATAACTGAGGCAGAAGAACAGATAAGTGACCTGGAAGATAAAATAGTGGAAATAATGACTGCAGAGCAGAATAAAGAAAAAAGAATGAACAGAATTGAGGACAGTCTCAGAGACCTCTGGGACAACATTAAATGCAACAACATTCGAATTATAGGGGTCCCAGAAGAAGAAGAGAAAATGAAAGGGACTGAGAAAATATTTGAAGAGATTATACTTGAAAACTTCCCTAATATGGTAAAGGAAATAGTTGATCAAGTCCAGGAAGCACAGAGAGTCCCATACAGGATAAAACCAAGGAGAAACATGCCAAGACACATATTAATCAAACTATCAAAAATTAAGCACAAAGAAAAAATATTAAAAGCAACAAGGGAAAAAATAACAAATAACATACAAGGGAATCCCCATAAGGTTAACAGCTGATCTTTCAGCAGAAACTCTGCAAGCCAGAAGGCAGTGGCTGGACATATTTAAAGTGATGAAGGAGAAAAACCTACAACCAAGGTTACTCTACCCAGCAAGGTTCTCATTCAGATTTGACAGAGAAATTAAAAGCTCTACAGACAAGCAAAAGCTAAGAGAATTCAGCATCACCAAAGCAGCTTTACAACAAATGCTAAAGGAACTTCTCTAGGCAGGAAACACAAGAGAAGGAAAAGACCTACAATAATAAACCCAAAACAATTCAGAAAATGGGAATAGGAACATACATATCGATAATTACATTAAATGTAAATGGATTAAATGCTCCAACAAAAAGACAGAGACAGGCTGAATGGATACAAAAACAAGACCCGTATATATGCTGTCTACAAGAGACCCACTTCAGACCTAGGGACACATACAGACTGAAAGTGAGGGGATGGAAAAAGATATTCCATGAAAATGGAAATCAAAAGAAAGCTGGAGTAGCAATTCTCATATCAGACAAAATAGAGTTTAAAACAAAGACTATTACAAGAGACAAAGAAGTAAACTACATAATGATCAAGGGAACAATCCAAGAAGGAGATATAACAATTGTAACTATTTATGCACCCAACATAGAGGCACCTCAATACATAAGGCAAATACTAACAGCCATAAAAGGGGAAATCGACAGTAACATAATCATAGTAGGGGACTTTAACACCCCACTTTCACCAATGGACAGATCATCCAAAATGAAAATAAATAAGGAAACACAAGCTTTAAATGATACATTAAACAAGATGGACTTAATTGATATTTATGGGACATTCCATCCAAAAACAACAGAATACACATTCTTCTCAAGTGCTCATGGAACATTCTCCAGGATAGATCATATCTTGGGTCACAAATCAAGCCTTGGTAAATTAAAGAAAATTGAAATCATCTCAAGTATCTTTTCCGACCACAATGCTATGAGACTAGATATCAATTACAGGAAAAAATCTGTAATAAATACAAACACATGGAGGCTAAAAAACGTACTCTTTAATAACCAAGAGATCACTGAAGAAATCAAAGAGGAAATCAAAAAGTACCTAGAAACAAATTACAATGAAAACACAACGACCCAAAACCTATGGGATGCAGCAAAAGCAGCTCTAAGAGGGAAGTTTATAGCTATACAAGCCTACCTTAAGAAACAAGAAACATCTCAAATAAACAACGTAACCTTACACCTAAAGCAATTAGAGAAAGAAGAATGAAAAACCCCAAAGTTAGCAGAAGGAAAGAAATCATAAAGATCAGATCAGAAATAAATGAAAAAGAAATGAAGGAAACAATAGCAAAGATCAATAAAACTAAAACCTGGTTCTTTAAGAAGATAAACACATTGATAAACCATTAGCAAGACTTATCAAGAAAAAAAGGGGAAGACTCAAATCAATAGAATTAGAAATAAAAAAGGAGAAGTAACAACTGACATTGCAGAAATAGAAGGATCATGAGAGATTACTACAAGCAACTATATGCCAATAAAATGGACAACCTGGAAGAAACAGAAAAATTCTTAGAAATGCACAACCTTCTGAGACTGAACCAGGAAGAAATAGAAAATATAAACAGAGCAATCACAAGCACTGAAATTGAAAGTATGATTAAAAATCTTCCAACAAACAAAAGCCCAGGACCAGATGGCTTCACAGGAGAATTCTATCAAACATTTAGAGAAGAGCTAACACCTATCCTTCTCAAACTCTTCCAAGATATAGCAGAGGGAGGAACACTCTCAAACTCATTCTATGAGTCCACCATCACTCTGATACCAAAACCAGACAAAGATGTCACAAAGAAAGAAAACTACAGGCCAATATCACTGATGAACACAGATGCAAAAATCCTCAACACAATACCAGCAAACAGAATCCAATAGCACATTAAAAGGATCATACACCATGATCAAGTGGGGTTTATCCCAGGAATGCAAGGATTCTTCAATATATGCAAATCAATCAACGTGATACACCATATTAACAAATTGAAGGAGAAAAACCATATGATCACCTCAGTAGATGCAGAAAAAGCTTTCGACAAAATTCAACACCCATTTATGATTAAAACCCTCCAGAAAGTAGGCATAGAGGGAACTTACCTCAACATAATAAAGGCCATATATGACAAACCCACAGCCAACATCGTCCTCAATGGTGAAAAAATGAAACCATTTCCACTAAGATCAGGAACAAGACAAGGTTGTCTACTCTCACCAGTATTATTCAACATAGTTTTGGAAGTTTTAGCCACAGCAATCAGAGAAGAAAAAGAAATAAAAGGAATCCAAATTGGAAAAGAAGAAGTAAAGCTGTCACTGTTTGCAGATGACATGATACTATACATAGAAAATCCTAAAGATGCTACTGGAAAACTACTAGAGCAAATCAATGAATGTGGTAATGTAGCAGGATACAAAATGAATGTACAGAAATCTCTTGCATTTCTATACACTAATGATGAAAAATCTGAAAGTTAAATTAAGAAAACACTCTCATTTACCACTGCAACAAAAAGAATAAAATATCTAGGAATAATCCGACCTAAGGAGACAAAAGACCTGTTTGCAGAAAATTATAAGACACTGATGAAAGAAATTAAAGATGATACAAATAGATGGAGAGATATACCATGTTCTTGGATTGGAAGAATCAACATTGTGAAAATGACTCTACTACCCAAAGCTATCTACAGATTCAATTTAATCCCTATCAAACTATCACTGGCATTTTTCAAGAACTAGAACAAAAAAATTTCACAATTTTTATGGAAACACAAAAGACCCCCAATAGCTAAAGCAATCTTGAGAAAGAAAAACGGAGCTGGAGGAATCAACCTCCCTGACTTCAGACTATACTACAAAGCTACAGTAATCAAGACAGTATGGTACTGGCACAAAAACAGAAACATAGATCAATGGAACAGGATAGAAAGCCCAGAGATAAACCCATGTACATATGGTCACCTTATCTTTGATAAAGGAGACAAGAATATACAGTGGAGAAAAGACAGCCTCTTCAATAAGTGTTGCTGGGAAAACTGGACAGCTACATGTAAAAGAATGAAATTAGAACACTCTCTAACACCATACACAAAAATAAACTCAAAATGGATTAAAGACCTAAATATAAGGCCAGACACCCTCAAATTCTTAGAGGAAAACATAGGCAGAACACTCTATGACATAAATCACAGCAAGATCCTTTTTGACCCACCTCGTAGACAAATGGTAATAAAAACAAAAATAAACAAATGGGACCTAATGAAACTTAAAAGCTTTTGCACGGCAAAGGAAACCATAAACAAGACGAAAAGACAACCCTCAGAATGGGAGAAAATATTTGCAAATGAAGTAACTGACAAAGGATTAATCTGCAAAACATACAAGCAACTCATGTAGCTCAAAATCAAAAAAAACAAAGAACCCAATCCAAAAATGGGCAGAAGACCTAAATAGACATTTCTCCAAAGAAGATATACAGATGGCCAACAGACACATGAAAGAATGCTCAACATCATTAATCATTAGAGAAATGGAAATCAAAACTACAATGAGATATCATCTCACACCGGTCAGAATGGCCATCATCAAAAAATCTACAAACAATAAATGCTAGAGAGGGTGTGGAGAAAAGGGAACCCTCCTGCACTGTTGGTGGGAATGTAAATTGATACAGCCACTATGGAGAACAGTATGGAGGTTCCTTAAAAAACTAAAAATAGAACTACCATATGACCCAGCAATCCCACTACTGGGCATATACCCAGAGAAAACCATAATTCAAAAAGAGTCATGGGGCTTCCCTGGTGGCGCAGTGGTTGAGAATCCGCCTGCCAATGCAGGGGACACGGGTTCGAGCCCTGGTCTGGGAAGATCCCACATGCCGTGGAGCAACTAGGCCCGTGAGCCACAACTACTGAGCCTGCGCGTCTGGAGCCTGTGCTCCGCAACAAGAGAGGCCGCGATAGTGAGAGGCCCGCGCACCGTGATGAAGAGTGGCCCCCACTTGCCACAACTAGAGAAAGCCCTCACACAGAAGTGAAGACCCAACACAGTCAAAAATAAATATAAATAAATTAATTAATTTAAAAAAATGTACTTTAAAAAAAAAAAAGAGTCATGTACCAAAATGTTCATTGCAGCTCTATTTACAATAGCCAGGACATGGAAGCAACCTAAGTGTCCATCATCGGATGAATGGATAAAGAAGATGTGGCACATATATACAATGGAATATTACTCAGCCATAAAAAGAAACGAAATGGAGTTATTTGTAGTGAGGTGGATGGAGTTAGAGTCTGTCATACAGAGCAAAGTAAGTCAGAAAGAGAAAAACAAATACAGTATGCTAACACATATATATGGAATCTAAGGAAAAAAAAAAAAAAAAAGGTCATGAAGAACCTAGTGGTAAGATGGGAATAAAGACACAGACCTACTAGAGAATGGACTTGAGGATACAGGGAGGGGGAAGGGTAAGCTGTGACAAAGTGAGAGAGTGGCATGGACATATATACACTACCAAACGTAAAAGAGCTAGCTAGTGGGAAGTGGCTGCATGACACAGGGAGATCAGCTCAGTGCTTTCTGACCACCTAGAGGGGTGGGAAAGGGAGGGTGGGAGGGAGCGAGATGCAAGAGGGAAGAGATATGGGAACATATGTATATGTATAACTGATTCACTTTGTTATAAAGCAGAAGCTAACACACCACTGTAAAGCAACTGTACTCAATAAAGATGTTAAAAACAAACAAAGAAACAAAAAACAATAGGCCGAGTGAAAATCTTATTCATACTTTATAGCAATTCTGTGCTATAGTTTCCAGTGGTCCCATTTTAAAGGTGATGAAACTAAGGTTCAAAGGAATACTGGACTGGTTATTTCTAAATATAGAAGCAAAACTTTGATCTATAGGTCACCAAAGCACATACCTTTCCTTAGGGTATTCTGAAATATTGTAAAAGAGAAAAGAAAAGAAAAAGGTCTTTGTTGGGAAAATAAAGGTCAGGAACCACAGGACCATCTGGCTGTGGTCTTACAAACCCATGTAGTTTATTAAATAATAATCGACTAACAATTTATTATTAATCAAAGGAATATACAACCTACAAATCATAACTTTTTGTGTTTATATGATAAAACCAAAGTTATCAGGCTCAGTTCAAATGAGAGCACACATATTAACAAAAATATGAGGATGCTTTGACTGGGGCAGGAATTTCCCCCATTACATTTATGATTCTTAATAAATTTTAAAAATTTGCTCTAGAAAATAGGGTAAAGAGCTTCACTGTTAGCTTTGTAAACTTTTTTAGGAATTCAGAAACTTGATTTGGAACCGATGGTTGGTTGACCCTCTACTTATTTAAGTAAATGAAACATTTTCACCAAATGCCATAAGACAAATTAAAAGTAGATCCAGAATTAAAACCCATGTCTTCTGTCCCCCTAGATCATTAGTCTCATGATTATTTTGCCCCTTTGCCTCTTGTTTCATGGCCCAAATACAATTTAACATTAAATCCAGTTTATGCCTTTAACCTCACCTCCATAAATATATTTTTGTTTACAAAAAGTCTTAGTATAAAATCTAAGACAAGAAGTCAGAGTAACAGAGAAAGGTCATAATTAGCAAAGGGAATTTTAGATATTATTTTTAGTCATTTTACTTAAGACTGTTTAAGAATATCTTTCTCTAATGAATTAAAATGTGTACTAATTTCAGAAAGTTGTATATGAATAAAATAGAAAGGAATGATAGTGACAAATGTATTGGCTTATATAACTCAACAGTTAAGGGATAGTTTGTTTCCAACTCAGCTGGATCCAGGTGCTCTAATAATGTTTTCAGGGCTCTGCACCTCCTCTACATTTCTTGGTGCCGCTCTCTTCTGTGGAGACTTCATTCTTAAACAGACTTCCCTCACACAGTTTGGAAGATGACCAAAAGCAGCACCAGGGTTAAGTGGTTTTGAAACTTGCCTTTCCAGATTTACTAGAATGTGTCCTTTGAAATAACTCTGAAGGGTACTGCTCTAGTCATGTCTACCACACTTAGACCAATAGTTGTGGACACCGGGTACCATGTTTGCCCAAAACCAAGACACTCTTTCATACCCACAACCACAGGTGGCACTGTGATTGGCAGTCTCCAGAAACTATATGAGGTGGGGACGAGGCAATTCCTCAAGCTAAGGGAAACTGGACAAACATCTTTCCATTACAACTTTCCATAGGAAAGGCTACTGAGATTATAAAAGGCCATTTATTTGACAGAACACCATCACAGTAGTCCCTCTACTCAATAAGCTACATTTTGCTTGAGGTTAAACTATCCCTAAAAATAAAGGCTATATATCAATATTTTATATCCTTAAGCAGTTAGAACTTATAATGTATCTCTTTTCCTAATGCAGTCAATGGAAAATTATGTGGCCTGTTCTCTCATGTAGTAATGATCATATCAATGATACCTATAATATCATTATCAATGCACTTTCCACAAGAGCAGCCTCAGAAAGTTTTGCTTTCACCCTCACGATCTTTTACATATTTCTTATTATAATATGCAGTTTAAGACTTGGAAAGGTCAATTCTCTAGGTAAAAATCAGCTTCTACATGTGGTTTCTGATACTTGCTTCAGATTCTCTTGGATTGGTAGATAGCAAGGAGATGATAGCCTATAGTCCCTCAATCCCGGAGGAGAAGGAGGAAATGATTTGCATTCTAACAAGTACCACTTTGTACTAAGCATCTGGGATGAGAGAGTAAAACTCACATGAATAAGATACAGGTTACCTGTCCTCCTCAACTTTTAATCTTTTCCTTATGTTCATTCACCTGCATTTATTCATCTCTGAATCCCTAAGCATCTAAAACAGCTCCAGGCATTGATAGGAGTTCAATAAGATGTACTCATTTCTCTTAAGGAGGAAAGACTGACAAGAAAATCAATGATTATAATACAGAATATCAAGTTCTTTGATGGAAGAAGTAGAACAGGGGAGAACTAATCAAGCCTCAAGAGGTACCATGAAGTATTTACATAAGAAGCTATGGGAGCCGATCCACAATGGACCTCTTACACTCCTACACATCTTTCTGAGTATGTAAAAATTGCAAGGCACTGATCTTGATGGTTCTTTCACCCAGACCACTTCTCAGGATTGAGTATGTGGTTATAAATCCTGAAAATTAGAAAACACAGCACAGGAATGCACTGTGAGGTCCTACACTGCACCTGGTCTTGTTCTGTGAGAATTGCTTACATTTGCTATAAAAGGAGAGGAAATTTACCCTAAAATGACACCCAGCAATATGGAGATACATATGTACAAAGTAATTCAATGTAGCATTGTTTGCATTGTTTGTAATCTCCCACATGCCTTTAAATTGAGGAGTGGTCGAGGAAGTTGTGGTATATTTACAAAATGAACTGCTGTGTATCTATAAAAAAATGAAATTCTATGAACCAACATGGAGAAATTTCCAGGATATATTGTTAAGTGTAAAAGCAAAGTATATAAAAGTATCTTTAGAAGAAAATAAATAGGAAAATACACTGCTATCTACTCATTTAAAAAAAATGAAGAAAAAATAAACAGAGACTAGTGGGATTGCTTACCTACAAGGAGTGGGTGAGAACAAAGTGAAAATGATAGAAGAAATGTGCTGAAGGGGTGAAGACACTTCTCTGAATATACCTTTTGTACAGTTCTGACTTCTGGGACCATGTTAATGTTGTGCACACTCAAGAATACCACATTTAAAAAAAAATCAGCAGGGTTGGGTACAAACCCTAGGACCACAAAACGAATCAAACCATGTTTCAAATGAATGACATAACCTCATTGAAAGAGGAAAACAGAAAAATAACTTTTGAATATAATATTTATAGAAATGTAAACAAATATTGAACTCTAATTGGTAGTTTTTTAAATTTTACAATTCTGACACTAGTTTCTGACTTTCTGTATATTCTAGGATTAAACAAATTGGTAAATATATTATACATAGATATCTACAACGTACTTTCAAATGATTCAGAATAAAATTCGTAATTATGTGTGTGTGTGTATTATAAGGTCAAATACAAATTAAAAATAATAGGCTTAGTTTTCCTTGTTGAAAATAAGGAAAGGGGGACACTTCCCTTTTTTTAGAACATTTACTTTAGAAAATATGTAATTGTAGACTCTTTCTCTGTCTTTTTGAAATGTATGTAAATCTTTCAAGAGGCTAAATATGACTCTTACCAGCTGGATAATGATGCAACAACATATATAGTCAATATATATATAAGAAGATGAGATTATATACATATATACATATATATGACATATATACATGACAATATGTATAAGAAGATGTGATATTAGATATAATATAGAAATAGAATATAATCTATATATATGTAGAATAAGATAGAATATTATTCATCCATGAGAAAGAAGGAAATCCTGTCATTTATGACAACACGCATGAGAACATTATCCTAAGAGACCTTGAGAGCATTATTCTAAGTGACAAACGTCAGCCAAAGACTAATACTATATGAGTTAATGTATATGTAGAATCTAAAAACTGAACTTATAGAAACAGAGAGTAGAATCATAATGGCTGTCAAGCCCTGGGGCAGTAAGGGAGATGAAGAGATATATTGGTCAAATGGTACAAACTTCCAGTTATAAGATGAATAAGTTCTAGGAAAGTTAATGTACAGCAGTGGTGACTACAATTAACAATTCTGTATTATGTACTTGAAAGTTGCTAAGAGAGTTGATCTTAAAAGTCCTCACCATAAAAAAGAAATGGTAATTATGTGAATTAATGGAGGTTTTAACTAACCCTACTGTGTTAATCATTTTGCAATCTATAAGTGTATCAAGTCATCGTTATACTTAATGTTATATGTCAATTATACCTCAAAAAAGCTGGAAAAAATCTTTCTTTTCCAAAAAAAAAAAAAAAAAAAATGAGGGTTTCTTATGTTACCTATGTTACAGGTTCTTCACCGTAATGCACCCTGTTGCATGTTCAGGCTTCACCTGGCCCTTCACATCAACCTGTAGGATATGGATCTTGGGTAATCGCCATGAATGGATAGCCATTAGGAAGACTGTTTTAATGAATGTAGCATGATTATATCAATTGGTGTTATTAGCACATATATTAATAAAGGCTTGCAATGAAGCAGGTAGAGTGAGTGAGGAGAAACCACTCTTAGTAAAGTACAAATGAGAGAAAGAGAATGAGAAATTAGTTTTCTTGACACATTCCATGTCCCAAAGGAAGCTTGGGAGGCTTTGAATGTCAATTCTTAGACCTGCAGTCAATGGCATTGTTCTAGTAGGGACTGGTATCTGTGATGTTTTCATCAGGAAGATGAATAAAGCACACTTTTTCAGGTGGAACAATACTTACTGAATAGCCACGTGGTTGCTAACACCGTAAATACTGTCAAGATAGACCTTATTTCAAATTTTAGCTTTAGCCATATGCATTATCTCATGTAGTCCTCATATGTAGGCATATGACAGAACAGAAAATAATATGAAGGTTAAGTAATTGAATGAAGTCCAGCATATTTAGTACTGTGCTTGGTGTGTAATAAATATTAATATTTTCAATAGGTAGCTAATTATTACAATGAAGAGAAAGATAATGATGATTCTATGGTTACCTGTGTAAGCCACTGAACAAAGACATAAACAAAATATCCCTAAACCTCTCAAAGTTCTCACAAAATGATGAAAAACACTTATATGTTAGGAAGCAGACTCAGAAATGTTAATTGACTTGCACAAGGTTACACACTAATGATTGATGACACTGGAATTTGAGTTCATATCTGTCTCAATACAAAGACAGTATCTTAATGACATTTTGCATATCTATACTGAACTCCATCATCATTCAACTGTTTCATGCAGCCTATGCAAAAGTTCTTCCTCCTTCCCATACACTAACCAGAATAGCTTCAGGGTATTTGGTTTCCACACAAAAGTGTCCTTTCCTTAAAGCAGAATGTTTGCCCTTTAAATAGGATGAACATGCCTTTTGGTCTTACAAGTATATCTGTGAGAGACACAGATTGGCCTTGACATCTGTTACTAATTTATGACTTTAAGGATCAAAATGCTTTAAAATGGATAAAGCTCAATCCTATATGTTTATATGGGGAAGCTAGGAATAAATATTTCATTTTTGCTATCCACATTTAAAACTTAATTTAATAAACGGCTATTATAAACCAGTCCCTGACAAAAGTTGTACACGTTTTATCTCACTATTTTTTAAAAAATACCTTCTGACTTGGTTATTTTAACATAGTAACAAGTATTTTAAAGGTAACACCAGGAAAGGACCTTCAACATGGCGGAGGAATAAGATGTGGAGATCACCTTCCTCCCCACAAATACATCAAAAAATACATCTATATGTGAAACAACTCCTACAGAACACCTACTGAATGCTGGCAGAAGACCTCAGAATTCCCTAAAGGCAAGAAACTCCCCATGTACCTGGGTAGGGCAAAAGAAAAAAGAAAAAACAGAGACAAAAGAAGAGCGAAGGGACCTGCACCTCTCAGAGGGAGCTGTGAAGGAGGAAAAGTTTCCACACACTAGGAAGCCCCTTCACTGGTGGAGAGGGAGCGGGGGTGGTGGGGGTGAAGCCTCGGAGCCACGGAGGAGAGCGCAGCAATAGGGGTGCAGAGGGCAAAGCGGAGAGATTCCCGCACAGAGGTTCGGTGCCGACCAGCACTCACCAGCCTGAGAGGCTTGTCTGCTCCCCCGCCAGGGTGGGCGGGGGCTGGGAGCTGAGGCTCGGGCTTTGGAGGTTGGATCCCAGGGAGAGGACTGGGGTTGGCTGCGTGAATACAGCCTGAAGGGGGCTAGTGCACCACAGATAGGAAGGAGGGAATCCGGGAAGAAGTCCGGAACTGCCTAAGAGTCAAGAGACTGTTGTTTGGGGGTGCCCGAGGAGAGGGGATTCAGAGCACCACCTAAACGAGCTTCAGAGATGGGCACGAGCCATGGCTATCAGAGTGGACACCAGAGACGGGCATGAAGCACTAACGCTGCTGCTGCCGCCACCAAGAATCCTGTGTGCAAGCACAGATCACTATCCACACCTCCCATCCCTGAAGCCTGTGCAGCCTGCCACTGCCAGGGTCCCGTGACCCAGGGACAACTTCCCCAGGAGAACACACAACACGCCTCAGGCTGGTGCAACTTCACGCCGGCCTCTGCCACTGCAGGCTTGCCCTGCATTCCGTACCCCTCGCGCCCCATAGCCTGAGTGACCCAGAGCCCCCTAATCAGCCACTGCTTTAACCCCCTCCTGTCTGGGGGAAGAACAGATGCCAGAGGGTGACCTAAATGAAGAGGCGGGGCCAAATCCAAAGCTGAACCCCAGGAGCTGTGCAAACAAAGAAGAGAAAGGGAAATTTCTCCGTGCAGCCTCAGGAGCAGCGGATTAAATCTCCACAATCAACTTGATGTACCCTGCATCTGTGGAATACCTGAATAGACAACGAATCATCCCAAATTGAGGAGGTGGACTTTGGGAGCAACTGTAGACTTGGGGATTGCTGTATGCGAATGACTAGTTTCTGATTTATATGTTTATCTCAGTTTAGTTTTTAAGCTTGTTTTCATTTGTGGATTTATTGGTTTGGTTGCTCTCTTTCTTTTTATTAGTTTTTAATTCTTTACTTTTAATAATAACTTTTAGTTTTTTATTTTAAAAACTTTATTTTATATAATAAATAAACTTATTTATTTTCTTTCTTTTTTTTCTCCCTTTTCTTCTGAGCAGTGTGGCTGACACACCAAGGTGGTCTTGGTGCTACGGCCGGGTGTCAGGCCTGAGCCTCTAAGGTGGGAGAGCCAAGATCAGGACATTGGACCACCAGAGACCTCCTGGCCCAACGTAATATCAATTGGTGAGAGCTCACCCAGATATCTCCGTCTCAATGCTAAGACCCAGCTCTGCTCAATGACCAGGAAGTTCCAGTGCTGGACACCCCCTGCTAAACAACTAGCAAGACAGGAACACAAGCCCAACCATTAGCAGAGAGGCTGCTTAAAATCATACTAAGTTCAGACACACCCCAAAACACACCACTGGACACAGTCCTGCCCACCAGAAAGGCAAGATCCAGCCTCATCCACCAGAACACAGGCACCAATCCCCTCCACCAGGAAGCCTACACAAGCCACTGGACCAACTTTACCCACTGGGGGTAGACACCAAAAACAATAGGAACTACGAACTTGCAGCCTGCAAAAACGAGACCCCAAACACAGTAAGTTAAGCAAGATGAGAAGACACAGAAATATGCAGGAGATGAAGGAGCAAGGTAAAAACCCACCAGACCAAACAAATGAAGAGGAAATAGGCAGTCTACCTGAAAAAGAATTCAGAGTAATGATAGTAAAGATGGTCCAAAATCTTGGAAATAGAATGGAGAAAACAGAAGAAACGTTGAACAAGGACCTAGAAGAACTAAACAGCAAACAAACAATGATGAACAACACAATAAATGAAATGAAAAATTCTTTAGAAGGAATCAATAGTAGAATAACTGAGGCAGAAGAACGGATAAGTGACCAAGAAGATAAAAGAGTGGAAATAAGTATTGCAGAGCAGATTAAAGAACAAAGAATGAAAAGAATTAAGGACAGTCTCAGAGACCACTGGGACAACATTAAATGCACCAACATTTGAATTGTAGGGGTCCAAGAAGAAGAAGAGAAATAGAAAGGGACTGAGAAAATATTTAAAGAGATTATAGCTGAAAACTTCCCTAATATGAGGAAGGAAATAGTCAATCAAGTCCAGGAAGTGCAGCAAGTCCCATACAGGATAAATTCAAGGAGAAACACACCAAGACACATACTAATCAAACTGTCAAAAATTAAATACAAAGAAAAAATATTAAAAGCAGCAAGGGAAAAGCAACAAATAACATACAAGCTAACCCCCATAAGGTTAACAGCTGATCTTTCAGCAGAAATTCTGCAAGCCAGAAGGGAGTGGCAGGGCATATTTAAAGTGATGAAAGGGAAAAACCTACAACCAAGATTACTCTACCCAGCAAGAATTTCATTCAGATTTCACGGAGAAATTAAAACCTTTACAGGCAAGAAAAAGTTAAGAGAATTCAGCACCACCAAACCAGCTTTACAACAAATGCTAAAGGAACTTCTCTAGGCAGGAAACACAAGAGAAGGAAAAGACCTACAAAAACAAACCCGAAACAATTAAGAAAATGGTAATAGGAACATACATATCAATAATTACCTTAAATGTAAACTGATTAAATGCTCCAACGAAAAGACATAGACTGGCTGAATGGATACAAAAACAAGACCCGTATATATGCTGTCTACAAGAGACCCACTTCAGACCTAGGGACACATACAGACTGAAAGTAAGGGGATGGAAAAAGATATTCCATGAAAATGAAAATCAAAAGAAAGCTGGAGTAGCAATTCTCATATCAGACAAAATAGAGTTTAAAATAAAGACTATTACAACAGACAAAAAGGACACTACATAATGATCAAGGGATCAATCCAAGAAGGAGATATAACAACTGTAAATATTTATGCACACAACATAGGAGCACCTCAATACATAAGGCAAATGCTAACAGCTATAAAAGGGGAAATCGACAGTAACACAATAATAGTAGGGGGCGTTAACACCCCACTTTCACCAATAGACAGATCATCCAAAATGAAGATAAATAAGGAAACACAAGCTTTAAATGATACATTAAACAAGATGGACTTAATTGATATTTATAGGACATTGCATCCAAAAACAACAGAATACACTTTCTTCTCAAGTGCTCATGGAACATTCTCCAAGACAGATCATATCTTAGGTCACAAATCAAGCCTTGGTAAATTTAACAAAATTGAAATCATATCAAGTATCTTTTCTAACCACAACACTTTGAGACTAGATATCAATTACAGGAAAAAAAAACTGTAAAAAATACAAACACATGGAGGCTAAACAATACGCTACTAAATAACCAAGAGATCACTGAGGAAATAAAAGAGGAAATTAAAAAATACCTAGAAACAAATGACAATGGAAACGCGATGGCCTGAAAACTATGGGATGCAGCAAAAGCAGTTCTAAGAGGGAAGTTTATACCAATACAATCTTACCCCAAGAAATAAGAAAAATTTCAAATAAACAACCTAACCTTACACCTAAAGCAATTAGAGAAAGAAGAACAAAAAATACCCCAAAGTTAGCAAAAGGGAAGAAATCATAAAGATCAGATCAGAAATAAATGAAAAACATGAAGGAAATGATCGCAAAGATCAATAAAACTAAAAGCTGGTTCTTTTAGAAGATAAACAAAATTGATAAAACATTAGCCAGACGCATCAAGAAAAAAAGGGAGAAGACTCAAGTCAATAGAATTAGAAGTGAAAAAGGAGAAGTAACAACTGACACTGCAGAAATAGAAGGATCGTGAGAGATTACTACAAGCAACTATATGCCAATAAAATGAACAACCTAGAAGAAATGAACAAGTTCTTAGAAAAGCACAACCTTCTGAGACTGAACCAGGAAGAAATAGAAAATATAAACAGAGCAATCACAAGCACTGAAATTGAAACTGTGATTTAAAATCTCCAACAAATAAAAGCCCAGGGCCAGATGGCTTCACAGGCCAAATACATCAAAAATTTAGAGAAGAGCTAACACCTATCATTCTCAAACTCTTCCAAAATACAGCAGAAGGAGGAACACTCCCAAACACATTCTACAAGGCCACCATCACTCTTATACCAAAACCAGAAAAAGATGTCACAAAAAAAGAAAACTACTGGGCAATATCACTGATGAGCATAGATGCAAAAATCCTCAACAGAATACTAGCCAACAGAATCCAGTAGTACATTAAAAGGATCATACACCATGATCAAGTGGGGTTTATCCCAGGAATACAAGGATTCTTCAATATACGCAAACCAGTCAATGTGATACACCATATTAACAAACTGAAGGAGAAAAAGCATATGATCATCTCAGCAGATGCAGAAAAACCTTTTGACAAGATTCAACACCTATTTATGATATAAACTCTCGAGAAAGTAGGCAAAGAGGGAACTTACCTCAACATAATAAAGGCCATATATAAAACCCACAGCCAACATTTTTCTCAATGGTGAAAAAATGAAACAACTTCCACTAAGATCAGGAAGAAGACAAGGTTGCCCACTCTCACCACTATTATTCAACATAGTTTTGGAAATTTTAGCCACAGCATTCAGAGATGAAAAAGAAATAAAAGGAATCCAAATTGGAAAAGAAGTAAAACCGTCACTGTTTGCAGATGACATGATACTATACACACAGAATCCTAAAGATGCTACCAGAAAACTACTAGAGCTAATCAATGGATTTGGTAAAGTAGCAGGATACAAAACTAATGCACAGAAATCTCTTGTATTTCTATACACTAATGATGAAAAATCTGAAAGAGAAATTAAGGAAACACTCCCATTTACCATTACAACAAAAAGTAAAATTACTTAGGAATAAACCTACCTAAGGAGACAAAAGACCTATATGCAGAAAACTATAAGACACTGATGAAAGAAATGAAAGATAATACAAACAGATGGAGAGATATACCATGTTCTTGGATTGGAAGAATCAACATTGTGAAAATGACTATACTGCCCAAAGCAATCTACAGATTCAGTGCAATGCCTATCAAACTACCAATGGCATTTTTCACAGAACTAGAACAAAAAATTGCACAATTTGTATGGAAACACAAAAGATCCCAAATAGCAAAAGTAATCTTCAGAAAGAAAAACGGAGCTGGAGGAATCAGGCTCCCTGACTTCAGACTATACTAAAAAGCTACAGTCATCAAGACAGTATGGTACTGGCACAAAAACAGAAACATAGATCAATGGAACAGGATAGAAAACCCAGAGATAAACCCACACACATATGGTCACCTTATCTTTGATAAAGGAGGCAAGAATATACAATGGAGAAAAGACTGCCTCTTCAATAAGTGTTGCTGGGGAAACTGGACAGCTACATGTAAAAGAATGAAATTAGAACACTCTCTAACACCATACACAAAAATAAACTCAAAATGGATTAAAGACTTAAATGTAAGGCCAGACACTATAATTCTCTTAGAGGAAAACATAGGCTGAACACTCTATGACAGAAATCACAGCAAGATCCTTTTTGACCCACCTCCTAAAGAAATGGAAATAAAAACAAAAATAAACAAATGGGACCTAATGAACATAAATGCTTTTTGCACAGCAAAGGAAACCATAAACAAGACGAAAAGACAACCCTCAGAATGGGAGAAAATATATGCAAATGAAGCAACTGACAAAGGATTAATCTCCAAAATATACAAGCAGCTTATGCAGCTCAATATCAAAAAAACAAACAACCCAATCCAAAAATGGGCAGAAGACCTAAATAGACATTTCTCCGAAGAAGATATACAGAGTCCCAACAAACACATGAAAGAATATTCAACATCATTAATCATTAGAGAAATGCAAATCAAAACTACAATGAGATATCATCTCACACCAGTCAGAATGGCCATCATCAAAAAATCTACAAACAATAAATGCTGGAGAGGGTATGGAGAAAAGGGAACCCTCTTGCACTGTTGGTGGGAATGTAAATTGATACAGCCACTATGGAGAACAGTATGGAGGTTCCTTAAAAAACTAAAAATAGAACTACCATATGACCCAGCAATCCCACTACTGGGCATATACCCTGAGAAAACCATAATTCAAAAAGAGTCAATGTACAGAATGTTCATTGCAGCTCTATTTACAATAGCCAGGACATGGAAGCAACCTAAGTGTCCATTGACAGATAAATGGATAAAGAAGATGTGGCACATATATACAATGGAATATTGCTCAGCCATAAAAAGAAATGAAATTGAGTTATTTGTAGTGAGGTGGATGGACCTAAAGACTGTCATACAGAGTGAAGTAAGTAAGAACGAGAAAAAGAAATACCGTATGCTAACACATATATATGGAATCTAAAAAAAAAAAAAAAGGTTCTGATGAACCTAGGGGCAGGACAGGAATAAAGATGCAGACGTTGAGAATGGACTTGAGGACACGGGGATGGGGAAGGGTAAGCTGGGATGAAGTGATAGAGTAGCGTTGACATATATACACTACCAAATGTAAAACAGATAGATAGTGGGAAGAGCTACATAGCACAGGGAGATCAGCTCGTTCACTGTGACCACCTAGAGGGCTGGGATAGGAGCATGGGAGGGAGATGCAAGAGGGATGGGATATGGGGATATATGTATACGTATAGCTGATTCACTTTGTTATATAGCAGCAACTAACACAACAATGTAAAGCAGTTATACTCCAATAAAGATGTTAAAAAAAAAAAAAGGTAGCACCAGTATTATACTTTTACTAGTGGAATTTAGAATCTTACTTTCAGTAATCATGTTTGTGCACACACATATGAACACACACACAAACATCACAGTGTAGAATAGATCATGCTACTTTTTCTTTTTTTCATGCTACATTTTAACATAGGTTAAAGATACATTGTATGAGGGAAGAAGAACAGAAGTTGCCATTCTAATAGTCAACTGATCCTCACCCTCTCAAAAGACATGTGTCATTTTACCTAGACGTTGGGTCACTCTCACTGGCCTCCATCACTGAGACAAAACTACATGTCCTTGGACCAAAGGAAACTAACCCATCTATTCTCCTCTTCTCACATTACACCACGTTTTCCCTCTTTCTTCTATTCAGTTTTGTTCCAATAAGCACCATACTGGACAAATGAGTGAAACATGTTAATAAAGAACTGATACCAATAATAATAATAATGGCATCGTGATTGCAACTAGGAAACTTCTCAACACATTTTAACTAATGTATCATACCTCATTTAATCCTTACCATTTTATGTATGGGAAATATGGGGTGAGAAGGTTTTAAATCACGTTAACTGTAAGTATCCACATGCAGAAGTATTAAATCCAGGTCTTCCTTACTTGAATTGTGATACTGCAGAGCTTTCCAGTAGTTTTCTAACTGTAGTCATTTATTCCAGTTAAATGACTCTGAATATTAGTTCAGAAGAGTTATTTGTATATATAAACTCATATGTTATGACATTTTTTCCTGAGGAAGTATTATACCTTTATATCTCAATGTGACTTATAGGCACGGTATTCAGGTAACCAATAATAATATTAATGACAATAAATAACTGGTCAAACATTGATATCAAATTTCACTTGTTAGAATATTCAAATGTGAAAAAATAAAAACAAAGGAAAAAACTGCTCAGAGCCAGTTGGAGTTTGTAGCATTAATTGAAACCAACCTCATTTAAATTATTTTGAAAGGTTTCATCTGCAACAATAATTGCCTGAGGATGATAAAGCAAATATGTCAGAAGCCTCAAGGAAAAAGATATGTCACTTAACCACTGGGGAGAGAAGGGGGTAAACATTGCAAATATGAAGACAGTAATTTTCTAAGATCTATATCTTTCACAGGCAGTTAAGTTTACAACTTATAAGAAAAATCAGCAGAACAGAGTCTTTGCTTTTAGAAATTGAATGGATAAATAATAATCCCAGTTATTTATTCATTCATTCATCCATCCATCCATCTATTCATTCATTCATGCATGCATTCATTCATTCATGATTTATTTGTTCATTAAATATGTATTTAATATTTATAGTGTGCCTGGCGCTGTGCTACTTGTTTCAGAAGGAACAGAAAATCAAACAGACCCATCGGACTGTGACCTCCACAAGAAGGACTTTTGACTTCTGGGTTTGTTTGGATGGGTTTGAGTCTACCGGTCACGGTCTTGACATGAAAAGGTGGCACACTCCAACTAGGTAACTTGAGAAGAATGTTAAAATAGGCTATTTGCAAAGGCTACCAGTAGCATTTAGAAAAAGAAGTAACAGACAGTATACTACTTCAGGGGTTGGCACCATGGGAAGATATTACCACCCCCAGGCTTGAAGGAGCAAGGATAGGGATCCTTCACCAGAATGCTGAGAGAAGGTAATGAGAGAAGCTGGCCAAAGGAGCTATGGCCATAAACAGCCAGATCACAGAAACATAGGAGAGAAGGCACCTGGGGAATAAATGCCTCAATTCACTCTCCTATTACCCTCTGATTTTCTTCCCATATTTCTCATTGCTCTGACTCAACCACAATCTAGAACGTGGGAAAACCCATTGAGGCACTGTCCACGTCAGCCTTCTGGGGCATAGAGCAGGTAAAAATGAGTAGAGAGTGGGTGGAGGGCTGGATGGGTGAGATCCAGCATACTGAGTGAGACATTTAAATACATTTAAATCTTACAATTCTGTGATAATTAACTTTAACATTTTAATGGACATGTAAGTAAAAAGTAAATTTTCTTTCATCTACTTATGTCTCTCCCCAGAATTAATTCTTTAAATTTGTATAAAACCTACTAGGGTGACCATTTTAAGGATTACATTAACAGAGGAAAAGTCCAATACTCAAAGACTTTGGGTAACTTGTACATTACCCAGTTACTAAATGGAGCCAGACATTAAACCCAAAGAGTTTAATTCAATGGACTGTTCTCTTAGACATCACCCAATACTAGTTTCTTCTTTGTGAGTTTTATGCAAAGGCAGCTGTCAAGGCATATAGATCTATTTCATTTTTATAGGCTATATATTACACTATTTTTAATGTACCACATTTTGTTTAAACAGTGAAAAACTTGAAAATAACCTAAATGTTTATCAATAGATAACAATTACAAACAATGTCACAATGAATGTACTTATATAGTTACTGTCAGAAATGGGCAAAGACGTCTTTAGGATAAAATTGTATTTCCAGATTTACTAACATAAAGGCTGTGTGCATGTAAAGTTTGGCAAATTCTCCTCAACTGCCCTCTGAAAAAGTTAAATAAAGATATATTATAAGTGATGATGTTTGAGAATTTATATTTTAGCATATCTGCTTCAACACTAGATCTTATACATCGACTATTTTCTACCTATGATATTAACTGGATTCATTTGGAAATGTAGGGTAGTTGTAGGTTTCTAAGAAAATCTCATGGAAATACTGATTTAATAATTTCATCAATAAGTACCTCTCCACAGCATGAAAAAAGAATGCCTTGCATTTTTTTCTTTTTTACTATCAGACTTTGAAACTACTTCAAAATCGTTGAGACCTTCCACTGACATGTTTGTCTATGGTATGTGATTTTTCTCACTGGTAGAGCAAGACGCAAGCAAATATCACTTAAACATCCTTTTTCAAATAAAATATCATAAAATGGAAACAAATGAAGTTTCCTTTTAGACAGATGCAAGCTGTCCGCCCAGAATACGACCTTTTCTCTGAACTTTCTTTTCACACTACCCTAGAGAGCGACATATAGAAGAGGAAGAATTCTACAGAAGTGTGGTGAGGACTGGGGGTCCTGTTCACATCTAAGCCAGAAAGACACCAGACAGCCTCTTTACAACTAGAAAATACCAGCCTCTAGCCATATATTTAAATTGTAAGCGTGAAAAAACGATGCCTGGAAACCATACCGATATCAAACTATGTCACATAGCTCTCTTATGCCTTGTGCCAAAAGCCTGATATATGCACCTTATGATCTATGGGGATACTTAAGATTGGAGAGACCAGTACTACATATTAACTTTGCTTAGGAGGTGCCTTGACTATACTGATTCCTCAAATTATCTACGACTACCTGCTGAATCACATTATGTATGTATTTTTGAAAAAGAGGAAAAAAATCTAATGAAGTGGAATATTACTATCTGCTGCAATTAATGATGCTTTCTTTCTAATTTATTTTAAACTTCTTCAAATTTGGAAATAAAAAATATAGATGTGCTTTAGACTTTTGTTTTGGTAAAAAATAATTCTTGGTTGAATGCAATGCTGTGGGACATTTATCAAACCAAGTTACAAATAAAAATGGAGACAGAAGTCTGACTTCTGTACACTGGCTCTGGGGTAGGACACAGAAAAATCAAAACCAGTCACCTGTTATGGATTGATACTATAGGAGCAGCAGCTGAAATGCCCTTTTATCCTGGAGTGACTTTGACAGGTCTTGAATCTCCCTTAGTCCCTCAACGCTGTAAGTATCAGAATGGAACAATTTCAAGAACTGAAGTGGGGTAAGTAGCAGGGCTCAGAGTCAAGAACAAGAGCCAAAATCAAGCACAAAGGGGAGGTCCTGCATGTCTCCACTTTATGAATCCAAACCACCAGTGAGACAAATGATCGTAAGTTAGATTTAAAGCAATAGAATCAACTAGATCTGATGTCTAGTGTGGCTTCCTCAGTGTTAACATTCTGATAAAACTGAAATGGGACTGTCAAAAATTGTCATATTCCAGCCACCTGGTATAAATAACCTGTCTGCAGAGGATCCAGTTCCTTTGGTACCTTTGATACTAGTCTTGTTAGCTGCCTTCCTACACAGTCCGACACAACCATTATAATAGGGAGGAGTCAGAAGAGGAAAACACACAGGTTGAAGAAAAGAAAATACTGATGTTATTTTATTGTTGTTGAAGTTGCTATGTATTTCTTCTGTACGGCACAACGCTGAGTGCCTCACTACTGCAATATGCTAATTCCCTAATACTGACCCTCTTTAAAACCCAGCCTGCAGCACTTATTGTTTGTGTGCTCATGGGCCAAATTCAGTTCATTTGTCCTACAAAATGAAGATAAGTCTACCTCATTTTGAATACTTTAAGAGATAATAATACTGCAAAGAGCTGATATTAGGAGCTTCCAATGTTCCAAGAAATACACAAAACCCTAAAATGAGGTTTACAGTTGCAATAGTTAATTTGTGAGGTAGATGTTATCATCCTCGTTTTCTAAGTGAATAAATGAATGATCAAGGAGTTTTAAATGACTTTCTCTGATCACAATGAAAATAAGTATTTAAGCTGGCATATAAACCCAACTCAATTATTGATCCCCAAACTATGGCCCTAATCTTAGACAAAATGTTTTATCAGCTCAGCTTTCAGGATATTTCCTTGATTGTGCAGACAATCATTATATGCATCATTATATGATAGTTCTATGCTAATATCTTTTTACTGTCATTGGACTGGAAAAGAAGGAAAAACTACCAAAGATAATCCTTTTAAAATTTTCTCTTTTTTAAGGTTTCAAAAATATTGAATGCTTTCCACATTATCACTAATTATATTAATAGATTTGTGGAAACAGGGTATTAATAGATATGTGGAAACAATGTAATGCCTTCATGTAGTATTAATGCACTAATGGATGTGCCAAGCTATTATTGTCATTCAAACTGATAAGGTATTTTGCCTTTAATGGCTTTGAGTGTTCATCTCCTTGAGAAGTTTTAGAGTCCATGCTAGCTAGTATTTTAATAAAAGCCCTTCCTGTTGACTTGATATTTCACAATTAAATGGAAAATGCTCTGTGCCTAATGTGTTTAAAAAGTAGTGATCAGTTACCTATTGAAAATAATAAGTCACAATTTTGGAGCGTCTGTGTTTACTGACTTGCAGTTGTCAAAGTAAATTAGTATTTAATTAGGGGGTGCATCTTTATCAGTGATTTGTAAACACCTTAGCTATACCAAGGGTAATGAAGGAACTACAGTAATTGTTGAAGTTAGTAGTCAAGTTTTGTTTTCTACATGAAACAAATCTTTCAAAAGTGTTGGAAAAAGAAAGATAGAAAAAAAAAAAAAACAGAGACAGAGAAAGAGATTATTACTGAATTGGCTCAATCTGTTCTCATTTTCTAGAATCTAACAACTAATCCTAGAATTATGAGAATGTTGTCATCCTAGACTATTCTCTATCAAAATATGCCAGTGGATTTATTTCTCTTGTTTTGACTGTATCAGTCATATTGCAGATTGATAACTATAGACACATTGGTTAAATACAATGTGATATCAACCGTAATGACTAAACAAGTATGTTTCTCTCTCTCTCTCTCTCTTTCTCTGTATTCGAGAAGGAATCATCTCTATTTCTAAAGGAAAGATCTGCACCTGAGATGGTTCTATAAAGCCAGAATTTCTTTAAAAATCTCACATAACTACCAACTATGGTATTGTTTTAGAATATTGATGTAGAATATTTATTACAGAGCTTGGAATAATGTTTGGGTAAACTAAATAGTTTGATACTTATATAATTTTCAAACATGAGAATTAAATCTGTTGGAAATAAGTCTCCTTAAACCATTTATAACTTAAGTGTAAAGCAATTCCTTAGTTTAGTTGACTTCCAATAATTTTCTTACGGGATGAGCAAGTTCAGAAAATATTACAGTTTGAAAATTTAATAAAACACATCAACATTAACATTCATTTTAATATATAACACTTTTTGTGAAGAGCAATGAATATAAAAGCATTTTCCCCAACACGCGGCAAATGCTTAAGTTAATGTTATCATGATCAAAGGTGCTTAAAACACTCTCCATGCACATCAAAAGTATTGTACCTACCTCTTCTTGTTTTGCGCATTCAGATCTATCTTCACTTTGACCATCTTAGTATTATTCCCAACAATTTAAGCTTAATGAAAAGATTTCAAAATATGACATTGTATCCAAATTAAATTTTAGAGACATTCCGTATTATTATTATCTTGGATTCAATAGGTTTATGAATTGCAACAATGGGCAATAAATGAGTTGAATATATTGAGGATATAGTATGCAGGCACTGAGTCTCTGGAAAGTTTGTCCGAAGTAGCACAGCACCAGATATTGTATTGAGGTGGAGGAAGAGGATTTCTGTGTCTGTGTCTAATACAGACAGAAAATGGGCAAGGGCTTTGTCTTACCAGGACCGATTGAGAAATCAGGTGACTAGATCAGACATGTGGTCTTATAACCAGGAATTCTTGTGCATCACAAAGTGAGAAGTAATTCATCAAGGTCTGACTGTGAGTGACACTTGGTTAGGTGCTAGGAACACAGAGATAAATATCTGAAGCTATGATTTTATAAACCTTAACATCTGGTTGAAGAAACCAATGATCTATAAACATCATGGTCACCAAACTAATAACAAATTAAGAGCAAGGGATTTAGAACTGTGCTCTAGATTATAGAGGAAATAGGGCCTGCCTCTGCCACATGCTTAGCTGTCCTGATTTTAAACAGTTAGGAAAGAGAATCCATACTACATCAATAGTGGGAATTTGATATTCATGACTCATCACAAAGGTGTGAGAAAAACTTACAGGACAAAAGTGACCAATGAGGCAACCAAGAAATCAGTAGCAACAGAAAGCTGTTATCACCTTTTCAGGCTAGGGATATAAAAAGGGAAGCTGGAGTTACCAGAGTTGAGTAGCTGAAGCCATTTGGCATCAGTAGGATAACGGGGAAGGAGTATTCAATAGGCAGTAGAACCACTGAAGGATTGCAGTCACTTCTGAAGATTCTATGCCATATAGAGAGAATTGGGGTTATGCTGGCTTTTTCCCATGCTCCACACTCCAAATTCCTGCCAGTGCCTCTACTGTACAGAAGAAAAATGTGAAACCAGTTGGCGAGGGAGACTAGGAAATGTAGGTTTCAAGACACTTCCCACCACCCAGGACAAAGAAAATGTAAGGAAGTTACCAGAAAAAGAGAAAAATGACTATGACTAGTGCAGATAAATTACTTAAAATCTCTGAATTCTGCTAAAAGTCATCCAATAGCTTCCCATGGCATTTAAACTAAAATATGAACCCCTTACTTTCACACACACGCACACACACTCTATGTACTCCAATCCACATAGATTTACCCAACATCTCAGTATTCTCCCCTATTCCTAGTGGACTTCAGTTTCATTCTTATGTCAACTTCTTCCTGTTCAAGACCTACTTTTCTCTCTTCCTCAGATGGAGTTCTCCCTAGACCTGCTTGGTTGGTTCCACACTGCAGTGCAGATTTCTGTTTAAATAACATTTCCTGGTAGAGTTCTTCCTGGACCACCCAATCTAGAGCAGTCCCTTATCCACTTATAGTCACAATAACCTCAGCGTGTTTCTATTCTTTGCAAAGCTCTTTTACTGTTTGATATCAAATGCTGAATTATGAAGCAATATTGTAAAATTTAGAAACAAGAATGTCTGCCTGTTCCTACAGAATATAAATTCCATGTGAGCAGGGACTTTACTTGCTTTATTTAGTACCTAAACAATGCCTCTCGCATAGTTGCTCCCCAAAGTATATTTTTTTAATAACTTGGATGAACCTGTGCTGCTATGAGAAGTATCAGCCCTGCTTTGTATATGAAAAAATTGATGTTCAGAAAGTTTAAATACAGTAAGATATGTGAATTTATATAGTAGGTGTTTTAATTTTTTAATTTTTAAATTGAAATATAGTTGATATATAATATTACGTTAGTTTCAGATGTACGACATAGAGATTTGGCATATTCATACGTTATGAAATGATCACCATAAGTCTAGTAACTATCTGTATAGTATATACATTTTAAGTATAGAATCTAAAATAAAAAAATATGCAGTCAGAAGAAATTTTCTTTCCTCTTCATGCCAAAGAAAAAGAGAAAGATAGACTCGTGTATAAATCTGCCTTGCTTTCCAGAATGATAGTGGAAAAACATATTTCCAAGGGTTTGACTAATTCCTCAATAAAAATATATTTTATCCTAAAACTATATGTTATAACAATACTTCAGAGGAGGATTCCATTATTTAATTATAGACATATTAATCAAAAAACTTTTGATTCATTTTATTATTAAGATTTACTGGCATCATGGGGATCATTATGATTTATTAACGATAGGGATTTATTTCTTTGTGTTGAGTGATTTATCGTAAATGTGTGCATAGCATGATGTATGGTTTCTTTTTAATGTTCTTCAACTATTGGATTGGAAAAGGTCTTATAGTAACCTAGATATGAAGTCCAATTATCATTTCATATCCTCACTTTTTATCTCTGGCTTCCCTTCTTTCACTGGTCTCCACAGTTTCCACAGAACAGGTTTATTTTGGTTCAACTTTGGATAAAAGTACATATTTCTTTTATTTTAAAAGTAATGTACTAATAAGAACCTGCTGTATAAAAATTAAATAAAATAAAATTCAAAAAAAAATAGTAATGTACTATACTTCCATACTATGGAACTATGGATAACACAATAGAACACTGTTGTAAAGAACTAGGGCAAATGAACTGGCCTTATAACTTATTTGTCCAGTAGAATGTGGCTAAAGTGACATTGTGCCAATGTGGGTTTAGCCCATATGAGTTGGGGGGCTTCTGATTTTGCTCTTTTGGAAACCAGCTACCATACCAAGAAACTCAAGCTAGTCTACTGAATGATGAGAGGGCATGTAGAGAATAAATGAAAGAGGTCAAATGGATAAAAGCCATAACTCACTAGCTGGCCACCAGCACCAATGTCTTGGACATATGAGTGAGGTTATCTTGGATATTATAGCACTGGCCAAGCTCACAGTTGAATGATGCCACTTGAGTGACCTCCCCCAACCAACCCCAAGTGGAGTACAAGTGAAACAGAACTGCCTAGCTGAATTCAGCCAACCTACAGAATTATAAAAAATCATAAAGCATCATTGTGTCATTATTTTAGGTCACCAGATATGATTTATTATAAAGCAATACAAAATTGAGAAAGTGGGTCTGTTCGCATTCTCAGGATGCAGCTGGGTCAGATACAAGATAGGGGTAAAAATAAGAGTAGAGGCCTTTCACATATATCAGTAGAAGCTGAGCCCTTGACTGCCAATCTTTTTCATTACAACTCCGTTTCTTCATGGGGAATAATCCTCAGATTTTGTATAATGTAGAAAATAGTCACCAAAATTCACTGTCACAGTTCAACTAGTATAATTCATGGTCTCATCTTCTCTTTTTCAAAATACACACTTTATTAAGTAGGCTTCATTTAACATCTGCCTTATGAAAGTTAAATGATAAAATCTGAGTGACCTTATTATTTTGCATGAGGCTGCTCTCATCACCTTATCTCAGTTTTTGAAAAGGTCATCACCAGTTGTACTTGGGGATCCGTTAATAATGTATTAGTATCTGCTTTGTAGGCCAAGGAATTATCCACAAATCAAAATACACAAACATTATGAATTGAGTTTACAACTATGTGAAGCAACTTGTGTGGGATGGGTGTGCTAATTTTGTATAGGCTTATTGCCTGGCAGTAACTACAGGAGATTAATGATACGAGTATAAAATGCTACCTCTTTGGATGCACAAGCCATATTAAATAATGGTAAGATGGGGGAAGACACTGGACTAAAGCTTAGACAGGCTTGATTCCAGCGCAAGTTCTAACACTGATTGTATGACTGGAAACAAACTCCTTGGCCTCTTTGTTTAATTTCCTTTTCTACAAATTGGGAAAAAGCTCCTTTCCAGACCTAATAATAGTATGGCTGTGAAAGGCAATTGCAATACTGTTCAAAGCGTTTGCGAACTGAAAAGTTCTTTACTTCAAAACTTGCCCCAAACTAATAAATGTCCTTTGTTCAACTGAGGTTACCCCATTACTTTTTTATCTTTTTCAGAGAAACTGTATATGGTGTGGGGGGAAGCAGTGGTGATGGTGGCCAAAGCTGGGATTGAACTGGAGCCCCACCAATTACTAGTTGATCCCAAGTTGAACTTGGGTTGTCACGCTCCCACTCTGAGTCTCAGTCTTCTCAAATGAACGACGGGATAATCTTAAGGGTGTGATGGGACTTCGAGGTAAAGTATCATGCAGGTTACCCTCCATTTCCCCTAAATATTCATAGTCCCTTCTCTGCCCTGAGTCCCAACTGGATGATCTCTAAGAACTGTGCAGTCTGGGTCCCCTGTGCTTTCCAGCTTCTTGTTGGGCTGAGCTAATGAAAACCACTTATAGGAGATTGTAGAATAGGAGGAAAGGGAGGCTGGATTTTTTACACTGTCATTGTCTGAGTTTCTTCAAAGCTAAGATTCCTGATGGAAGCTCCTCCCACATTGTTCCAGCTCTCACTGGCCTCCAATAACTGTAGTCTCTCCTTCTGCTTCTTCCATCTTTGAAGAATTTAGGATTTCTTGGCATGTCAGTCCCTTAGTGCCCAGCCATCCCTTCTTGGTTACTTTAACTCTCCACATTCCTCTAATTTTGGAAACAGTTTCTTTATAAACCATTTTGAGTGTTCCATCTGTTTTCCTGATAAGACCTTAATGCTTCAATGTGCCAGTCACATATTAATCTCTAGAAGCTGTTGGCATATTTTATTATAATAATTGTATTACGTTAGGTAAAATAAAGTCTGACCTTTATGAACCCGCCCTTCTATTTCTTTTCTTTCTAACTTTAATATTGTTTGCTTTGAGGGGAACATCGACTACCTGAAATCATTAGGAAAAGAAAAAAGAGACCCAAATTTGTGGAACACTACTGAGTAAGGAAGAAGTCAGGGGAGAGCATTTGTCTTCAAGGAACTAGGCAGAGAATTTGATCCCAAGATATCTCAGGTGATGGCTGTGAATGATTTTTGAGTATGTACGACTAAATGAAAATGCACTACTAGAACATTTTGACCCAGAACCCAAGTTCCTGTTTTATCCATACCCACCTTAGACTGGGGCTCTGAGCAGAGACATATCACGAGCCAAACTCTCCCTACTCATACGCTGACCCAGTGTGCATGACTGGTAAGGTTTAACTATCATTGCTCTTTGACTCTACGGCTATATTAAAATGCCTCACGTTTCTTTGAGCCTTTTTGAAAAGTCCCCTAAACCACTCCAAAGTTTTACTAAAGCTAGTAACTGTCTTCATAATGCTTCCCATTCACCAGGTAAAAATAGAAATTTAGGTAATAGATACCTATGCAGACAAATAAATACAATGATATTTAGCTAGCAAGCTTATTAGATAGATGATAGATCAATAGATAGATAAATAGAGATAGGTGTTAAATAGACAGGTAGACAGGCAGGTAAGATTACAGTAAGATGGTATATCTTCTGTATGAATATTTTTAAATTTATTTCAATTCAAATGGCTTTCCGTCACAACCCTATTAAGAAAGAAGCAAACCTCCCATCTCTGTTCAAAAATTTTCCAGACCACTATACTGCTGTTGCCGTGGGTTATTCAAGCAATGTTTTCTTTAAGGGATATAATTTTCAGTATCTCTCCTCTCAACCCCTAATCTTCTCCCAAATGCCCATTAAATATTGTCCAAAATACTTTATTTTGATCCACCCATATCTTGGCTCCTTTCTTTTTGTTTGTATCTGAAATGGAGCAGACATCTCGTTTACCAGGGACCATAGGAAAGTGAGTTCACTTATTGATTGACATTATCAAGCAGTCAGACAGACACTGTAGCAGGTAAAATTGCTTTTTGTGTGTGCTGTTGTCTGTCAAACTTTAACAGAGAAAGTGATGTGTTTTTGCTAGGCAGGGCTACTATACAAGCAAGTAATGGGTCTTAAAAATGTTGCAAACATTAATGGTGTTGGATCAATAATAGTACTACCACAGGTAAAATGCCATTACATATATTATTAAGACATTGCTCAAAATGGAGTGACTCAAAGGACTTGGAGAATGTATGAGTAATTGCTGTATCACTGGTACAATAAAATGCTAATGGAAGTTTTGCCATACAACATGCTGCGCATATTTTTCCCCAAGATTTTACAAAGAGTGATTTTGCATTAATGCACGATACAGACCCCCGATTGCTCCATCACAATCTCATCTTCCTCCTACACATGAGACAATTCAGAACGCAGAAGATGATATTTTTTCTCTACTCATTATTTTTTTTTCCAAAATCTCCCATGAAATGAAAGGCAAAATAGGATAAGCATACCTTATTATGCTTTATTATTCTAAATATTTAATACAGGATTAAATAAAACTGGCCTTAATACCGTCATCTGAGCAGCGTGTAATATCAAATGTTAGCTCCAGAGAGCACTGTGGACTGCCATAAAAAAAAAAACACAAAAAACAAAAAACAAAACAACAACAAAAAAACTTTATTTACTAGTAGTTCCCAAAGATAAGCAACTGTGTTCCTTCAGTGAAGTTAGGAAAACATGAGCTAGAGCTAGACTACTTCAATGTGTTAAAAGAATATTACTCAAATATTCTTATTTTTTCAATTAACTTGGTCATTATATGTTCTATATAGAGAATATATACAAATAGATGATGGAGCTGGTAGATACAAGAAGATCTTGGATCTTGTGCAGCTCTCTTTCCCCAAATATTTATATAGTTGTCTACTTATTTTTATTGATTTAAATATGTATCATTGGATTTATTTTAGTTGAAGTTCTGTCTGTTGAAGAAAAAGGTAAAGATAAAAAAAGAAGAAGAATATCCCCATTTTTAAAGGTGAAGTAAATCATTTTACCTAAAGTCACCTTCTGTCTGAGTGTGCAGAGCTGAAATTTGAACCTAAGCATGGCTGGCACCAAAGCTGAAGGACTTTACATTGTACTTCATAAGCTCAATTTTTAAAATATGCATCTTTACTTGTATGAAAAGAAGATAATTTGAAATGCTGTAGATTAACCAATCCAATGAATAGATGCAGTTTATGGATCAGTTCAAAGACCAAGAATTACCTGTCTGTTTTAAAAAACACAACAGTGGTTTTATATTTTAGAAATAATAATGTTATCTGCATGATCCAACTTTAATATATATTTATAAATTAATATACATAGCTTATTTCTGGAAAGAAAATCAGAATAGTATCTGGAGAATGAATGTTGTCTCTCTTCTGTACTCCACAAGGGGCCATTTTGGAACCAATAATGCATTTAAGTGTGTCCAGGGGCAGTTGCCATTTCACACAATTGCTCTCTTTATACTATCTTCTAAATGTTGCTAGTCTCATTACTTTAATTATTTTTGCAATTGATTCCTAAATTTTACCATTAGGTAATTTAATTAACGATTCCATTGATAACTCCATGCTGTTAAAGCATTTTTAAAGTAACATTTCAGCTTGGATAAACAAACTCTGGATTTAAATTTTTCATTAATAATTATGAAATTTGTACCCAGAGTACAAGAATGACCCTTGGGGGATTTTTCTGTTATTGTAAAGTAGATAGCATTAAAAGAACTCTGAGCATTGATCAAGTGGAACATTTCTCCAGTGATTAAAACATCAATGAAGATAATTCTCTATCCTCCTTTGATGGGTAAAAAGAAGAGCAAAGATAATTACACTCTAGGAGTGATCCTAACCATTAATTAGTTGCCTCTTCTAAGTAGGTTTATATCTGGGAGGAGGGGAGTGACAGCTATTGTTTTCCTACTAAAGCATGTATCTGATTGGGTCACTCCCTTGCTGAAACCCTTTGAATGATGTGCCATTGCACCAAAGATGAAGTTGAAAATGCTTAGTTTCCTTAGAAGGCTCTACCGAGTCTAGCCCCTGTCCACCTCTCCACACTGATGCTTTCTCTCCTTCCTTGTTACAGATTCTTTCAGCTCCTCATTCACAGCACTACTCCTTCCTGTCATAGAGCATTTGTATTAATGCTGCCTCTGCCTGGAAATCCCTGTCCTCCTGCTTCCACTGAGTCACTTTATCATTTCAAAGTGAAATCATCTTTGACCACTCACATGATGCCAGATTTCCTTATTATTAATGTCTGAGCACTATGCATACCTCATTATTAGCAATTAGAATTATAACGTTACATTTATGTGTGTGACTGTTTGATTAAAGCATGTTTTCCCCATTAAATTGTGAGCTACATGAGAGGCAAGATCATGTCTGTTTCTACGCAGCAATGAACATAAAACATGGCACACTGTGATTACTCAACATATTCATGTTAATGAATGAATGAATACTTAGTAAACTTTTGGATATTCCAAGAATAGTACGGTATAATCAATATAGTCTGGTTGAGTCGAAGGTTAATATGTGTTTTAGAGATAGAAACAATTGTGTTCAAATGATGTCTCTTCAATTCGACAAATGTCTCATTTATAGAGTGGGCATATTACCAAATGGGACAATTTTGAGGATTAAATGAGTTAATTTTGTCATTGTGCTTCAATCAAATTTAGCTAATTCATGGAGTTGTGAAACAAGTAACTTATTGATTGATTCATTCAATAAACATTTATTGAACATACATGGTATACATAAAAGGCTCTGTGCTATGGGTTATAAAGTGAAACTCTTCAGGACTATTCCCTGACTTCACAAGCTCTTCTGATCCTAACTGTAATGCCACCATAGCCGCTGAGAGACTAAAAGAAATGCACATGAGCCACCTTGAGATCATGTAAAATGGTAACACTTCAGATTCATAGGCATGATGGAGTGTTGCCTATTATACCTTTATTTTGTGATGATATTATTGTCATATTTCAACTTTTGACATCCTGGGGCTCTTTAATTCAATTGAGATCCACAAATTCTAGTATGTTATTATGACCCCACAGTTTTATATCTGAATGACTCTTACTAGAAATTTACTTAGGAAACACACTGTTGTTTTGTTTTTGTTTTTGTTTTCAGTTTCCCTTGATTGAATGACTACCTCTTGAGTCAGTGACTATTCACTAAAAAGAGGGGGAAAATGATGAGTAATGTGAATCATTTCCAAAAGGTTACAAAAAAAAAAAAATGGAGTGACCTAGATTTCAAGTACAAAAATAGCAAACTACACATCACTGGCAAAAGTTCAGCTTGGAGTCTGAGGTAGTTGATCTGCTTATAAAATCTTGTGAGTAGTAGAAGAGAGAGTCTCTAAGGTGACAGAGTCAGAGACTCTGCAGCCCATTTTACAAGTGGAGTTTGGTACTCTAGAAAGGGACCGATTGTACAATTGATATTTTTTTAATATAACATGATTCTGCACATGAATCCTAAACTATATTTTTGGGGACACTATGATATTTTTCATATAAATATTCAGACAAAGTACTAAGTGATATTCGAAGCTTTGAAAATGGCATTTAAAATAAGATCAAGAAAGGAAAATAGTAGCTACTCAATTAACTGTACCAGACACTTAGTGTGGGCAGAATCATCAATGATCCCAACAACCATTAGACTGGCATGCTATTTTTTCCCCATTTTATGGATAGGGAAATTAAGGCTCAATGACGATAAGTAACTTGTATAAATAAAATGGCCAACTAATTATTACTTACTAATATTCTTTACTAATTATTAATGTTATCAATTATTATTGATATTATTCATTATTATTAAACAGTTAATTCTTTATTATCTGTTTCTCTGGACTAGAATACCACCTCCATGAGAGCGGAAACACCTGCATGGTTAATTACTGAAAATTCCTTAGAACTTATAACTTGTCAAAAACAAAATAGGTGCTTAAAAATATTTTCTTGAATTAATAAACTATTTTATATATTTTAAATACTCATGACAAATTATGATTGTGAAATAGCATAAATATAAAGGGATTGCACAGCTTTACAAATTCAATTGATAGTTTTATTTTTATTAATTTCACTCTTCTGAAACCGTTAGCACAGTAACCTCCTTTTTAAAAATTAGTATAATTTGAAAAAAATTAAAACTGTGTTTGAACTTAATCATTAAAAATAAATAAATCCATCAATTAAACCCTCTATCAAAAGCTTTCTTCCTAATTTTGTAACTTGCAGCTACATTAGCCTAACTTGAAAGCAGTTTAATCTTCATACTGCCTCCTGATGTTTTTATTTTCATCTACATATAGACCTTTTTATATTTTTGTTCCATCACATTAAAAAATAATCCAGGAAATGGACTAATCTCATTGTGCCTTCATCAGGGTTTAAACTATTTAATGTGGCATTGGTTTCTTCCTACTTTCTAAATAGGTCTTTTAAGCTTCAGAAGTTCTAGTGATCTATTCTTCTGTAGAATGTGTGTGATAGGCCCGATTACTCATCTCTGGACATGTTATATCCATTGTCAATTTACAAGTCACCACTTCAGTAACAGAAGGGAGTTAATCTGGATCAGGAAAGTGGTCCAGAGGAGATACAATTAGGACCAAGTCAACATACAGTCCCTGTAGTAACGAGAGGGAATTCCTGAACGGCTGGATTCTATCTACTTAAAATAGGTGGTAGTAATCACTATACAACAGCATGAGTCCACTAAGTGAAAGTCACGTCATACTAACTTTGTTAACAGTCTTTCCCTAATTAGTTTCTTTAAGAGTATCTCTAGATATAGTTAAGTATTGGGTTGGCGAGAGTGTTCGTTTGAGTTTTCCGTAACATCCCATGGAAAAACTCGAATGAACTTCTTGGCCAACCCAATAAATCAGCCTATTAATCACAGAAACAAAATGACCTAAGCGGTGAACATATGTTATAGTTGGCAGAGCTTGACTGATATTCTGAGGAGTGGAGAGAACTTAGTTTGTTAATAGGGGAAAATGTCTTTGAAATGCTATAGAAGTTTATTGTTTACCTGTCCATTTAATACTTTTGAATGACTGGTTTTACTTGGACCCTCTTATGTGTCAGGCACTGTACTAGGCAGAGGATAAACGCATGGGCTCAGAATCATGGAAGGAATAAATCCACTTAATCAGGGTATTCACATGGTGTTTCCCAGATCCTTATGGTTTTCTCGGCAAGACCTCATCTCTCATGGTTGTCAAGAGTAAGACCCAGCAGCAGGGTTCCCAATTCAACACTGTTCTCCTTTCCAGGGATTTAAGTTTTTATCTATTTCATATATTGATTGGCTAAAAAGTGCACTTGAAGTTTAAGCTCAGTGGCCTCCAAAATGCTAGAATACTACTATCAGAATCATGGCAATTTAGTCATAAAACGTTAAAACGGTGAAACCCAGGAATGTAACTCATAATATGGCAACTTTGATTTATAAAGCCCTGTCCTCACAAGTGTTTATTAAGGTAGATATTTTCAGCATTCAGAGGAGGGAATGAAGGGTCAGAGGTGGTTAGTGACTTGTCCAAGGACAAAGGCTGTGCTGTGACATGGCGGGTCCCAGTACTCTCCATATCCACCAAGGGCATCGGGGAAATACTAAACAATCTTTTTGCTGAGTGATCTGAGAGGACACTGATGCCAGCCCCTTTTTCATATGAGGAATGAGAAGAGTGATGTATCTCTAAAGCAAATGAAGGCACTTCTGTTGTTGGCAGAACACCTGCAACAAATGTCTGAGATTACACTTAATAACATGAGCTTTTGAATCAAAGGAAAGGAACTTAAACCTGAATTTATTATCTTAATTTATTATTACGCATTGATTATTAATTGCATGACTATGGAAAAGTTACTCCCCTTCCTTAATCTTCAATTTCCTCTTCTATAACGTATAGATAATAAAAACTCCCCTATAGAGCTACTGTTTGTGTTAAAAGTTAATGTTATTAATAAAGAGCCTAAAACAGTGACTGGAAAACAGATGTTAGTTTCAGGGTGTCTACTTCAATTTTTCTACTACATCTATGAATATCATACTAAGTGAACTAAGTCAGACAGAGAGAGACAAATATTATATGATATCATTTATATGTGGAATCTAAAAAAAAAGTGATGCAAATGAACTTATTTACAAAACAGAAACAGACTCACAGACTTGGAAAACACACTTATGGTTACCAAGGGGGAAGGGTAGGTGGGAGGGATAAACTGGGAGTTTGGGGTTGACAGATACACACTGCTATAGATGAAATAGATGATCAATGGAGACCTACTGTGTAGCACAAGGAACTCTACTCAATATTCTGTAATGACCTATATGGGAAAAGAATCCGAAAAAGAGTGGATATATGTATATGTATGAATGAATCACTTGGCTGCACACCTGAAACTAACACAACATTGTAAATCAACTATACTCTAATATAAAATAAAAATTTTAAAAATATAAATCCTAGTATATAAGGTCAAAAATGTACTTCAGGGACTTCCCTGGCGATTCAGTGGTAAAGACTCAACGCTTCCACTGCAGGGGTCATGGGTTCAACCTGTGGTTGGGGAACTAAGATCCCACAAGCTGTGCGGTACGGCAAAAAAAAAAAAAATGTACTTCAAAATCTGCAGAAGTGCTCAAAATGTTCCTTGATCTTTTAAAATTTATTGATATAATATTGGTAAATTGGGAGCAACGTAGGTGTCCAAAAATACAGAAACATTTATGCACATCATTGTTTATATTGCAGATCTTCAATATAGATCATATTACTAAAATAGATATTGTCAATATCAAAATAAATAATTTCAAAATGCATAGTTTTATGTCCATAACATAAAATAGATATGTAAAAATTAACCTTAAGTCTATGACCTACAGAGTCCAGTGATACTATTCTGAGATCACTCAGATGTAAAAAAAATTACCCAAATTTGGGTCAAAGCAAATAACAGGAGCAAGGCAGAATCTGTTGGGAATGGACTACACAAAGCTGTGACTATATGGAGGAAATAGGGGATTTATTGTGACCATATGTGCAAACAAGCTACCACTCAGAAAGATTAATAATAATAACACCTACTTTACAGACTTTTGAAGATTCAGCAAAATAAAGCATAAAATGATGCTGAGGACAGGATATGACTTGGAGTTTTCATTTATTACACATATATTTAAGCTACTGTTCATAATGAGATATTGCAAGTATTTTAGCTAGAAAAGAGAAGACAAGTAGAATATAAGAATTGCCTTTATATTTTTAAATAATCACTCTTACATGCTTAACCTTCCAAATTTCTGGTTTTGGCATCTGAAACCATACAAAGGGAGGAAGCAAATTTTAATTCAATATCAATAAATATAGCCTAAAAACATGGAAACATAAAAGCTTGCTTTAACATGAATTCTCTTATTTTTAATGGATGGTCAAGATCCCATCCTGGAGACTGAGAATGGACTTGAGTGGCTATAGAACTTACTTTCCCTCCTTGGATGTAAATGTAATGCAAATTAGAAAGTGACTTTTAGGAATACAGCAAGAAAACCATATCTATTCAGGAAGATGAGGAGAGTTCATGAAAGGAGGAATAGTTAGGGCACGCTGAGCTAGGCACCTGCAAATCCCTTGGCTATTCCATATTCATCTACTTCTTCTTACATGATGTTTGAAAGCACAGGGATGGACTAAAAATAAAATGAGGACTAATTCCTTGGTATTATTGTCCAAATGAGTTGACAAAACAAAAATAACTTTCTATGGAAAGAGTAGGAAAAATAGGATAATTTTGTAGAGACCAACGTGCCTTTTATTTTCAAATTTGGAGAAACAGAAATGGAAGGGAGGCATTTGGTAGGTACTAAACTATTCATGAATAAAGCCAATATCTTTCAATTTTCCCATCTAGGAACTTGACAGATGTGGTCAAAAGCCAATATGTAGCGCTCCTTTCTGAACGTGAAGCATCAAATTAAATGTGAGCCCCTGGTCCTGTAATAATAGAATATTAACATCTGACTCCAACCTACAAAAACCGATCCATTGTTATACCCGACCTCACTATGTAATGCAGCTCATATGTTATGGACGCACAGATTAGGCTCTGAAGTTTTTATTTTGAGAATCTTATGTGATCAATCCAGTGGTCCCCTTTCACATGTCACGTCTACAAACTCATCCTTCCTTAACTAATATTTACTGAAAATGAGTTTTGAACTTTTCTTAACTTTTCTAAGGAATTAGATCAATACTCTCTTTTAATGTTACTTGAAAAAATTTTCCTTCACACTACAAAATGACTAATCATGAAGAACTCATTTGTAATCTCCTAAATAATAAATTATTTTCATTATGCTTTTGCTCCAAAAACTGCTTTTTAAAGCCAAAAATGGCACATGGTTCCTGTACTATGAAAATTATGTTGGATGATAGTAAAATGCTTGGTTGGTAGTGAGGGTTGATGCCAAGTTACTAACTAAAATCATAAGTCAGAATTTCTTTTAATTCCTATACGAGGAATAATATTAGCTGTATTATTTAGGATTCATAGGCCTTGCTATGCATTATACAATACCTGAAAAATATTTCCCTATGCAAAGCACCATTAAAATTAATGATGCAAGGAAGCAGCCTCATAAAATTATGCACTCATATTCTCATAAAGAGCAATGACAATTGTGATCAATTTTTACCAGGCAGTTTCTAGGGTATAAGGTAAAATACTGTGTCTGTGGGGGATTTGTTCAGTAGAGGTCTCTGTAGCATACCTGATGCAAAACTTCTTGGGTGTATTAATTTTCTTCTCCATAACATTAAGTCCCCTCCCTTTAACATGACATACATATGGTCTTATAATAATCTATAAATTCATTAAATAATTACTCAAAGTTATGTTTTAATCTGTTAATGAGTATTTGACTCTTAGTCAAGGAATTAGTGCAGTCATAATACTACAGTGGATAACAACAGTGGATAAGACACTTAGCTCCACCGAATTTGAAATACTCTCTCTCTCATGTATGGGAAAATATCAAATGGAATTTGAATGACTGTTTCTATTACTAGTACTACAAGAATTAAAGTCCAGACTCCTAACAATTACCACATTTGTGATTCTGGAAATGGAGAAGGTAAATTAATTGGTGTCCATACAAATAGATTTTAGTTTTGAGTTCCTAAAACAAAGCTCAATGATTTATAATATTTGATGGAAATGTGATCCTCTGGAAAGATCTTTTAAGGCCACCCCCCAGGATAAAGTCCAAGTATGAGGGAGGGAGATAGATTAGTCAAATTATCTCTCCTGATTATGTTACTTAAAAAACAAAGAAAACAGTACAGCAACAACCAAAATAGTGACTTCCCTACAAAGAAATTATTCAGTTTATTTGATTTGATATTAAAAGCCATTCTCATGAGGTTCTTTTTTTTTTTTTTTATAAATTTATTTATTTATTTTTGGCTGCACTGAGTCTTCATTGCTGGCGTGGGCTTTCTCTAGTTGTGGAGAGCAGGGGCTACTCTTTGTTGCAGTGCGCGGGCTTCTCACTGCAGTGGCTTCTCTTGTTGCGGAGCACGGGCTCTAGGAGCCCAGGCTTCAGTAGTTGTGGCACATGGGCTCAGTAGTTGTGGCTGGTGGGCTCTAGAGCACAGGCTCAGTAGTTGTGGCACTCGGGCTTAGTTGCTCTGTGGCATGTAGGATCTTCCCGGACCAGGGCTCGGACCCGTGTCCCCTGAATTGGCAGGCAGATTCTTAACAACTGCACCAGGAGGGAAGTCCCCTTTAGGTTCTTATCATTGGTTTTGATTTTAAAAATTTGAATCAGGACACTCTGATGTATAACCTACTGTATGGCAGGTCATGTATTAGTCAACGGGGATACCAAGAAGAATAAGAAGTATTTCTCGCCATCAAATGGCTCACATTATCATAGTAAACCATGCACAGGCAGTGTTCTCAAAAGTCTGTTGCACTGTTTCTAAAAACCATTTGTCTGTATTCGGTGTCACCTTTATAACTGTAGCTTAAAAAGATTTTAAAATATTCTTCTTGCTCCAGATGGATTTTAAGTAAGTCTGGATAGTAGCTAAGAAAGTCACTCAGATAAACAACTACTAATTAATTTATGTGTAAGTCAAAATAAAGTTCTAAATCTTTCTGCACCACATTTGGTTCATAACAAAAAATCGTATGATATTGGTCATCTTATTTTAATGTATTAATATTTTGTCCCTCTATCACACAAGGAGATAATCACTAACTCATAGTGTTGTTTATCAGACACATTATTAACGCCTACCATGGGTCCAATATCATGCTAGTCACTAGGATGCAGTGGTGATATAAAACTGGTATTTCTCCTGACTCATGAAGTATATGCTCTAAAGATTATGCACATAGGGTGGCTCTTGGTAACTGGCAAATATTTTAGACATGATAGGTTTTCTTCCCTTTGTCTGCTTCTTCTTAAAGAGTGAGAGACTCATCTGAAGAAAAAATAAATTCTTATGTCTCATTCTCCTTGTGGATACCTAGTGGATAATTTATTACATATTGTATATGTTAATCTTTTAAAAGCTGTGCCTTGCTCCCTGTTCCTTCTGTGTTTTGGAACAATGAAGACTGATGGCTACTGAGTAGATCAGATTTCTAGTGTGGACTTAGAATTGGTGAATAAATTTGTCATTTACCCTTTCTATGTCAGACCAACTGGTCAACTTGAAGCATGCTGACCCCTGCTGAGGCTTTCTCTAGCTACTCATCTGAAAACTGAGAGGAAGAAGAGACAAGATAAAGGGAGAAGGGAGAATGAGTAGAGTCAGGTTGAGAGCAAGAGCATGTGATTCTGTTCAACTCTTCATTTACTATCTTACTCTGACATTATGATCATTAATGCTCACAATGTTTTGACAGAGCAACAGTTTGTCACTGACCCTGATCGCCAACTGCCTCTGTCTTTAAAGACCTAGCTCTTACATTTGCTCCCTAACACAAATATATAGAAAGAAGAGACAGAGATAGATTATCTTTGCAGGAGACATCAAGTTTCCCACCTTACTTTAAGAATCTAGTCTTCTGATAAAATACCACATGAGCATCCTTAGACAAAAGAAGCTGAAGGCACATTCTTCATCTCCAAAAGTCTTTGCTGTCTGGGCTCAGAGATCTCTAGTTTTAAAGTGACTTAAGGGATCCTACTAATCAATTGAGATTTGTTACATTATTTTTAATTTAAAAATAATCTCAAGGGAATGATGCTGAGTTTTTCCCACTGGGTAAAGGGTACTTGAGACCTCTCCTACATTTTCTCACAATTTTCCATGAATCAATAATCATTCTAAAACAGAAAGCTAAAAAAAGCAACAAAACAGAAAGTTTAAAAAAAGCAACAAAACAGAAAGTTAAAAAAATACTCATTAAAAAAACCAATAAATAATAAAGCAAAAAATATTAAAAATAAAAGCTCCTTGTTACCGGTAATTCCTTTGACCAGGTAACCAACTTAAATGATGACTACAGACAATGTCCAGACTGGACATAAATGAAGCTATTATATGTATACCTATTCATGCTATAATTTTGAAATTCCCCAGTGCCTTTGACATCTTATAGAACTCAATTATTCAAGTCACAGTCTGCTGATAACTATTCAACTCATACTAACACTACAGAATAAAATTCTAAGAAAAAAAGTATACAATTTACAGCCCAGTCTTAGACAGATGGTCTGAATGATTATTCCCAAAAGGTTCAGCTCTGTGACAAGATCAATTGTTATAGCAAATATATATGGTGTTTCACACTTCACTCAACTCTACTGTGCAAAAATGAATATGGGAAAACCATCTAATACTGAGTATATCCCATGTTTACCCCCATTAAAAATGGATCTCAGCATTCAGTGATGTGGGTCTCTCACCTGAATTCGGGAGGATAAAGAGAGCTTAATTAATGGCACAAGAGGTGTGAAAATATTGCCGTGTGATGGGAAGCACATGGAGTTTTCAACTATGCAACCTAAGAATTGGCAAGGATTTTCACATCCACTGCCAGCAGTTCTCTTCCTCTGTTCCTCCAGATTTTGGCAGCTGGAAAGCACAGGCTGTGCTGTCTTTCCGCTTTCCCCCAAGCGGTGAAACTTGCTCTGCTGTTAGACATCCATACAAATTCATACAAATAAACCTCGCCTGGGTTTCGAGAAATCAATAATTCAAAGTGCTGAAAATGGTTAAAAGCAACATACAGAACTGAAGGAATAGGAATTTACTACTAATTTATTTAAGCTCTTTCCCTCGGTGGTTTGTTCTAGGAAAACAGACCTACTCGCCAGCCACACAGAAGAGTTCCACAGAACCAAGAGTGTTAATTTTCACCAATAATTTTGCCCATGGCATGTTAACCTTTCAGCAGTATTTGACACAGTTGCTTAGTCTTTCTTCTTTAAATGTTTTCTCCTCTGTAATTAATGACAAAAGACTCCTAGGAAACTTTTTCTAATTTTATGAACTCTCCTACTCAAACCCTGCCTCCCCTTCATCCATTTCTTTCTTTTTCTCCCTTTTTCTCTCTATCTGACACACACACACACACACACACACACACACACATACAATTAGTTTTAAATTTAGAGAAAAATTGAGACGACAGTAGAGAGAGTTCCCATATACCTGCCACTCAGTTTCTCCGGTAACAAACATCTTGTATCAGTATGGTACGCTTGTCCTAATTAATGAATCAACATTGGTACATTATTATTAAATAAAGCTCATGCTTTTTTTTAGATTATATAATTTTGTACCTAATACCCTGGAGTTCTATGACCTCTTAAATGATTTTTTAAAACTTTGCATACAACAAGGATCATTCTTTGTACTGTAAAGTACTATAGGTTTTGATGTAAACACTGTGTCATGTTTTCATCATTACAGTATTATAAAATAGTCTCACCACCTTAACAATCCCCTGTGCATCACAAAGTCAACATCCTCCCTGAATCCCTTGCAAGCAGTGATTTGTTTACTATATCTGAAGTGACACTTTTTCTTGAATATCATAAAAATGGAATTTAACAGTATGTAGCCTTTACACACTAGCTTCTTCCACAATGGCAATGTACAATTAAGATTATCCATATCTTGGGAAGAGGCAAGATGGCGGAAGAGTAAGACACGGAGATCACCTTCCTTCCCACAGATACAGTAGAAATACATCTACACGTGGAACCGCTCCTACAGAACACCCACTGAACGCTGGCAGAAGACGTCAGACTCCCAAAAGGCAAGATACTCCCCACGTACTTGGGTAGGGCAAAAGAAAAAAGAAATAACAGAGACAAAAGAATAGGGACGGGACCTGCACCAGTGGGAGGGAGCGGTGAAGGAGGAAAGGTTTCCACACACTAGGAAGCCCCTTCGCGGGCAGAGACTGCGGGTGGCAGAGGGGGGACGCTTCGGAGCCACGGAGGAGAGCGCAGCCACAGGGGTGCAGAGGGCAAAGCGGAGAGATTCCCGCATGGAGGAGCGGTGCCGAGCAGCACTCACCAGCCCCAGAGGCTTGTCTGCTCAGCCGCCGGGGCGGGCGGGGCTGGGAGCTGAGGCTCGAGCTTCGGTGCTAGCTGGGACGGAGTCCGGGAAAAAGCCTGCAGCTGCCGAAGAGGCAAGAGACTTTTTCTTACCTCTTTGTTTCCTGGTGCGCGAGGAGAGGGGATTCAGAGCGCCGCCTAAACGAGCTCCAGAGACAGGTGCGAGCCGCGGCTAACAGCGCGGACCCCAGAGACGGGCAGGAGACGCTAAGGCTGCTGCTGCCGCCACCAAGAAGCCTGTGTGCGAGCACAGGTCACTATCCACACCGCCCCTCCCAGGAGCCGGTGCAGCCCGCCACTGCCAGGCTCCCGTGATCCGGGGACAACTTCCCTGGGAGAACGCACGGCACGCCTCACGCTGCTGCAACGTCATGCCGGCCTCTGCTGCCGCAGGCTCGCCCCGCCTCCACACCCCTCCCTCCCCGTGGCCTGAGTGAGCCAGAGCCCCCGAAGCAGCTGCTCCTTTTACCCCGTCCTGTCTGAGCGAAGAACAGACGCCCTCAGGAGACCTACACGCAGAGGCGGGGCCAAATCCAAAGCTGAACCCCGGGAGCTGTGGGAACAAAGAAGAGAAAGGGAAATCTCTCCCAGCAGCCTCAGGAGCAGCGGATTAAAGCTCCACAAACAACTTGATGTGCCTGCAACTGTGGAATACCTGAATAGACAACGAATCATCCCAAATTCAGGAGGTGGACTTTGGGAGCAGGATATATTAATTTTTCCCCTTTTCCTTTTTTTGTGAGTGTACATGTGTATGCTTCTGGGTGAGATTTTGTCTGTATAGCTTTGCTTTCACCATTAGTCCTAGGGTTAGGTCTGTCCGTTTTTGTTTTTGTTTTTTTTTTTAACTTAAAAAAATTTTTTTTTCCTAATAAATGTTTTCTTAATAATTTTTTCCTTATTTTCTATTTTTAGAAATTAAAAAAATTTGTATAATAAGTGTTTTCATATTTTTTATTTTAAAAAATTAAAAATTTTTTTCTTAATAAATTTTTTCTTAATAATTTTTTATTTTTTATTATAAAAAATTAATAAATCTATTTTTAAAAATTAAAAAAAATTTTCTTAATAAATTGATTCTTAATAATTTTTTTCTTAATTTTTATTATAATAGCTTTATTTTATTTTATTTTATCCTCTTTCTTTCTTTCTTTCTATTTTTTCTCCCTTTTATTCTGAGCCGTGTGGATGAAAGGCTCTTGGTGCTCCAGCCAGGCATCAGGGCTGTGCCTCTGAGGTGGGAGAGCCAACTTCAGGACACTGGTCCACAAGAGACCTCCCAGCTCCACGTAATACCAAACGGTGAAAATCTCTCAGAGATCTCCATCTCAACATCAAGACCCAGCTTCACTCAACGACCAGCAAGCTACAGTGCTGGACACCCTATGCCAAACAACTAGCAAGACAGGAACACAGCCCCATCCATTAGCAGAGAGGCTGCCTAAAATCATAATAAGGCCACAGACACCCCAAAACACACCACCAGACGTGGATGGGCCCACCAGAAAGACAAGATCCAACCTCATCCACCAGAACACAGGCACTAGTCCCCTCCACTAGGAAGCCTACACAACCCACTGAACCAACCTTAGCCAGTGGGGACAGATACCAAAAACAACGGGAACTACGAACCTGCAGCCTGTGAAAAGGAGACCCCAAACACAGTAAGATAAGCAAAATGAGAAGACAAAAAAACACACAGCAGGTGAAGGAGCAGGGTCAAAACACACCAGACCTAACAAATGAAGAGGAAATAGGCAGTCTACCTGAAAAAGAATTCAGAATAATGATAGTAAAGATGATCCAAAATCTTGGAAATAGAATAGACAAAATGCAAGAAACATTTAACAAGGACGTAGAAGAACTAAAGAGGAACCAAGCAATGATGAAAAACACAATAAATGAAATTAAAAATACTCTAGAAGGGATCAATAGCAGAATAACTGAGGCAGAAGAACAGATAAGTGACCTGGAAGATAAAATAGTGGAAATAACTACTGCAGAGCAGAATAAGGAAAAAAGAATGAAAAGAACTGAGGACAGTCTCAGAGACCTCTGGGACAACATTAAACACACCAACATTCGAATTATAGGGGTCCCAGAAGAAGAAGAGAAAAAGAAAGGGACTGAGAAAATATTTGAAGAGATTATAGTTGAAAACTTCCCTAATATGGGAAAGGAAATAGTTAATCAAGTCCTGGAAGCACAGAGAGTCCCATACAGGATGAATCCAAGGAGAAACATGCCAAGACACATATTAATCAAACTATCAAAAATTAAATATAAAGAAAACATATTAAAAGCAGCAATGGAAAAACAACAAATAACACATAAGGGAATCCCCATAAGGTTAACAGCTGATCTTTCAGCAGAAACTCTGCAAGCCAAAAGGGAGTGGCAGGATATACTTAAAGTGATGAAGGAGAAAAACCTACAACCAAGGTTACTATACCCAGCAAGGATCTCATTCAGATTTGATGGAGAAATTAAAACCTTTACAGACAAGCAAAAGCTGAGAGAGTTCAGCACCACCAAACCAGCTTTACAACAAATGCTAAGGGAACTTCTTTAGGCAAGAAACACAAGAGAAGGAAAACACCTACAATAACAAACCCAAAATATTTAAGAAAATGGGAATAGGAACATACATATCGATAATTACCTTAAATGTAAGTGGATTAAATGCTCCCACCAAAAGACACAGACTGGCTGAATGGATACAAAAACAAGACCCATATATATGCTGTCTACAAGAGACCCACTTCAGACCTAGAGACACATACAGACTGAAAGTGAGGGGATGGAAAAAGATATTCCATGCAAATGGAAATCAAAAGAAAGCTGGAGTAGCAATTCTCATATCAGACAAAATAGACTTTAAAATAAAGACTATTACAAGAGACAAAGAAGGACACTATATAATGATCAAGGGATCGATCCAAGAGGAAGGTATAACAATTGTAAATATTTATGCACCCAACATAGGAGCACCTCAATACATAAGGCAAATACTAACAGCCATAAAAGGGGAAATCGACAGTAACACAATCATAGTAGCGGACTTTAACACCCCACTTTCACCAATGGACAGATCATCCAAAATGAAAATAAATAAGGAAACACAAGCTTTAAATGATACATTAAACAAGATGGACTTAATTGATATTTATAGGACATTCCACCCCAAAACAACAGAATACACATTTTTCTCAAGCGCTCATGCAACATTCTCCAGGATAGATCATATCTTGGGTCACAAATCAAGCCTTGGTAAATTTAAGAAAACTGAAATCGTATCAAGTATCTTTTCCGACCACAACGCTATGAGACTAGATATCAATTACAGGAAAAGATCTGTAAAAAATACAAACACATGGAGGCTACACAATACACTACTTAATAACAAAGTGATCACTGAAGAAATCAAAGGGGAAATCAAAAAATACCTAGAAACAAATGACAATGGAGACACGATGACCCAAAACCTATGGGATGCAGCAAAAGCAGTTCTAAGAGGGAAGTTTATAGCAATACAAGCCTACCTCAAGAAACAGGAAACATCTCGAATAAACAACCTAACTTTGCACCTAAAGCAATTAGAGAAAGAAGAGCAAAAAAACCCCAAAGCTAGCAGAAGGAAAGAAATCATAAAGATCAAATCAGAAATAAAGGAAAAAGAAATGAAGTAAACAATAGCAAAAATCAATGAAACTAAAAGCTGGTTCTTCGAGAAGATAAACAATTTGATAAACCATTAGCCAGACTCATCAAGAGAAAAAGGGAGAAGACTCAAATCAATACAATTAGAAATGAAAAAGGAGAAGTAACCACTGACACTGCAGAAATACAAATGATCATGAGAGATTACTACAAACAACTCTATGCCAATAAAATGGACAACCTGGAAGAAATGGACAGATTCTTAGAAATGCACAAACTGCCGAGACTGAACCAGGAAGAAATAGAAAATATACACAGACCAATCACAAGCACTGAAATTGAAACTGTGATTAAAAATCTTCCAACAAACAAAAGCCCAGGACCAGATGGCTTCACAGGCGAATTCTATCAAACATTTAGAGAAGAGCTAACACCTATCCTTCTCAAACTCTTCCAAAATATTGCAGAGGGAGGAACACTCCCCAACTCATTCTATGAGACCACCATCACCCTGATACCAAAACCAGACAAAGATGTCACAAAGAAAGAAAACTACAGGCCAATATCACTGATGAACATAGATGCAAAAATCCTCAACAAAATACTAGCAAACAGAATCCAATAGCACATTAAAAGGATTATACACCATGATCAAGTGGGGTTTATTCCAGGAATGCAAGGATTCTTCAATATACGCAAATCAATCAACGTGATACATCATATTAACAAATTAAAGGAGAAAAACCATATGATCATCTCAATAGATGCAGAGAAAGCTTTCGACAAAATTCAACACTCATTTATGATAAAAGCCCTGCAGAAAGTAGGCATAGAGGGAACTTTCCTCAATATAATAAAGGCCATATATGACAAACCCACAGCCAACATTGTCCTCAATGGTGAAAAACTGAAACCATTTCCACTAAGATCAGGAACAAGACAAGGTTGACCACTCTCACCACTATTATTCAACATAGTTTTGGAGGTGTTAGCCACAGCAATCAGAGAAGAAAAAGAAATAAAAGGAATCCAAATCGGAAAAGAAGAAGTAAAGCTGTCACTGTTTGCAGATGACATGATACTATACACAGAGAATCCTAAAACTGCTACCAGAAAACTACTAGAGCTAATCAATGAATTTGGTAAAGTTGCAGGATACAAAATTAATGCACAGAAATCTCTTGCATTCCTATATACTAATGATGAAAAATCTGAAAGTGAAATTAAGAAAACACTCCCGTTTACCATTGCAACAAAAAGAATAAAATATCTAGGAATAAACCTACCTAAGGAGACAAAAGACCTGTATGCAGAAAATTATAAGACACTGATGAAAGAAATTAAAGATGATACAAATAGATGGAGAGATATACCATGTTCTTGGATTGGAAGAATCAACATTGTGAAAATGACTCTACTACCCAAAGCAATCTACAGATTCAATGCAATCCCTATCAAACTACCACTGGCATTTTTCACAGAACTAGAACAAAAAATTTCACAATTTGTATGGAGACACAAAAGACCCCGAATAGCCAAAGCAATCTTGAGAACAAAAAATGGAGCTGGAGGAATCAGGCTCCCTGACTTCAGACTGTATTACAAAGCTACAGAAATCAAGACAGTTTGGTACTGGCACAAAAACAGAAATATAGATCAATGGAACAGGATAGAAAGCCCAGAGATAAACCCACGCACATATGGTCACCTTATCTTCGATAAAGGAGGCAAGCACATACAGTGGAGAAAAGACAGCCTCTTCAATAAGTGGTGCTGGGAAAATTGGACAGGTACATGTAAAAGTATGAAATTAGAACACTCCCTGACACCATACACAAAAATAAACTCAAAATGGATTAAAGACCTAAGTGTAAGGCCAGACACTATCAAACTCTTAGAGGAAAACATAGGCAGAACACTCTATGACATAAATCACAGCAAGATCCTTTTTGACCCAGCCCCTAGAGAAATGGAAATAAAAACACAAATAAACAAATGGGACCTAATGAAACTTAAAAGCTTTTGCACAGCAAAGGAAACCATAAACAAGACCAAAAGACAACCCTCAGAATGGGAGAAAATATTTGCAAATGAAGCAACTGACAAAGGATTAATCTCCAAGATTTATAAGCAGCTCATGCAGCTCAATAACAAAAAAACAAACAACCCAATCCAAAATGGGCAGAAGACCTAAATAGACATGTCTCCAAAGAAGATATACAGATGGCCAACAGACACATGAAAGAATGCTCAACATCATTAATCATTAGAGAAATGCAAATCAAAACTACAATGAGGTATCATCTCACACCTGTCAGAATGGCCATCATCAAAAAATCTAGAAACAATAAATGCTGGAGAGGGTGTGGAGAAAAGGGAACACTCTTGCACTGTTGGTGGGAATGTAAATTGATACAGCCACTATGGAGAACAGTATGGAGGTTCCTTAAAAAACTAAAAATAGAACTACCATATGACCCAGCAATCCCACTACTGGGCATATACCCAGAGAAAACCATAATTCAAAAAGAGTCATGTACCAAAATGTTCATTGCAGCTCTATTTACAATAGCCAGGACATGGAAGCAACCTAAGTGTCCATCATCGGATGAATGGATAAAGAAGATGTGGCACATATATACAATGGAATATTACTCAGCCATAAAAAGAAATGAAATGGAGGTATTTGTAATGAGGTGGATGGAGTTAGAGTCTGTCATACAGAGTGAAGTAAGTCAGAAAGAGAAAAACAAATACAGTATGCTAACACATATATATGGCATCTAAGGAAAAAAAAAAAAAAAGGTCATGAAGAACCTAGTGGCAAGACGGGAATAAAGACACAGACCTACTAGAGAATGGACTTGAGGCTATGGGGAGGGGGAGGGGTGAGATGTGACAGGGTGAGAGAGTGGCATGGACATATATACACTACCAAATGTAAAATAGATAGCTAGTGGGAAGCAGCCGCATGGCTCAGGGAGATCAGCTCGGTGCTTTGTGACCCCCTAGAGGGGTGGGATAGGGAGGGTGGGAGGGAGGGAGATGCAAGAGGGAAGAGATATGGGAACATATGTATATGTATAACTGATTCACTTTGTTATAAAGCAGAAACTAACACACCATTGTGGAGCAATTATACTCCAATAAAGATGTTTTAAAAATAAAAAAATAAAAAAATTAAAAAATAAAAAATAAAAAAAAAGATTATCCATATCTTTATGTGGCTTGACAGCTCATTATTATTTTTTTTTTCAGCTCATTATTTTTTTATCACTGAATATTGTTCTGTTGTATGGATGCATCAAAGGTTGTTTATCCATTCACCCATTAAAAATACCTTATTGCTTCTAGTTTTTGGTGATTAGGGACAAAGCTGCCACAACATTCACATGCAGATTTTGTGTGGACCTAACTTTTCAAATAAGATGAGCAAAGACCTATGAGTGTGATTGCTGGATTGTATTGAAAACCATGTTTAGTTTTACAGAAAACTGCCACACTATGTCCCAAAGTTACTGCACCCTTTTGCATTTGTAACAAATGAGAGGTCCCATGTTGTTCGCATCCTCAGTAACTGGTACTGCCATTTTTGAAAAAAAATTAGTTATTCTAGTAGGTGTGCGGTGATATCCCATTGTTTTTTTATTTTTTAAACATCTTTATTGGAGTATAATTGCTTTACAATGGTGTGTTAGTTTCTGCTGTATAACAAAGTGAAATCAGCTATAGATCATTGTTTCTTTAATTTGGATTTCGCTAGTGAAATATGATGCTGAGCATCTTTTCATATGCTATTTGCCATCTTTATATTTGCTTTGGTGAGGTGTACCTTCAGATTTTTCCAATACTTTAAATTGGGTGTTTATTTTCTTATTGTTGAGTTTTCAGAGTTCACTGCATTCAATTGAGCCCTTAACATTTTAAACAGATAGTTTAAATTCCTTCTCTGACAACTCCAACAACTGTGGAGTTGTGTCAAATCTGAGCCTGGTTCTGATGATTGCTTGGTCTCTTCAGATTTTATCTTCTCTTGCCTTGGCCTGTCTTTGAATATTTTTGTTGAAAACTGGCATATTGTATCAAGTAATTGCAACTGAGGTACATCATCAGTTTTTTTTTTTTTGTATTTTTCTGGCTAAGAACTGGGATGAGTATAACATTTTTTGTAACTATAGGTGTCAGAGCCTTCAACTTCCTCTAAGGACTTTTTTTGTTGTTGTTTCTCTTGTTTTTCTGGGCTGCCTTATGAACTCTTCCTCAAAGAAAGTCTATGTCTTGCAGCTCTTTTTTCTGCAGTCCACTGTTAATATGCTAGATCCCTTTTGTAGTTGTAAGGTTCTGGAGATGGGAGCATTCTCTAATTGTACAATTAATGTTCCATCTTTTAGTGGGTGTGGCTCAAAGTTGTGACCTTAACAAGTGTTTCTTCATTGGTATAGCTCCTTTCTCCTGACCCATAATCCCTTCCCTGGCTGCAACATTCCCAGTCTATTTTGTTGACTCCCTTATCCCTATTAAAGTGTTTTCTTTTCGCTTCTTCTCTATACAGGAAGAGTTGCAGTAGCTAGAATGGGGAAAATAACACCCCCCCACCCTAGTCTGGATAAGGCTGTGGCAAAGTTTTGTTTGTTCAGTTCCCCCCCTCCCCCGCCCCCGTACATTAAGACTTTGATATGAAGAAGGTTCTAGACATATTTCACAATAACTTATTTTTCCATCTCCCTCCTCCACTCCCCCACCTCCTCATCATAAGAGAGTCAAGAGGGGGTCTTTCTCTTGACTCAGATCTCCACTGTGAGAAGCTAGTGGGTTCCTGGAGATAAAGGTTATAAAAGTGTGGAAACCCCTAAAACTGTGGCCCCAAGTAGCTTCTTACTCTCAGGCTAGTCCACTGTCAGCCTGCAGAAATTCATCAAAAATTACCATTTAATTTTGCCCACCAGTTTATGGCTCCAATGGCTTCTGCCCAGGGTAAGCAGACCTCTACTGTGTCTCTCTGGATCCACCTGTCTCTCCATGTTTTGGTTTGGCAATTTGCCTGTGTAACCATCAGTTCTCTGATGGGTGCAAGAAAAATTGTTGATTTTCAGTTTGTCCATCTTTTTCTTGCTGTAAGGATAGCAGTGATAACTTCCAAGTTCTTTACATGGTGAAGCTGAAACTAGAAACGTATTCTCTTTTTCTGGCTTTTTTACTTCTCATTTTATATATGTAACATTAGATGCACTACACTGTTTCTCTCCTTGGCTATACCATATCCAATCTAATAGGTTTAACTCTCTTACTGTATTATACACACATCTGTCTCATATCCCTGTAGCATCTTTTGTGCTAGCAGTTTCTTGCACCTTATACATCCCCTCAAAACAATTTTGGAGGATAAATTAATTATAGAATAAAATAACACTTTTATAAATTTAAAACTAAATTTGAAATTATATATAATGCTGAATATTAAGGATAGCAGATGAAATAAAGAGACAATAATGAGAACAAAAATAAAATAAGACAAAACCCAGAGGTTTTCTAGGCTACAGAGGCCATAGGCCTTTCCCAGAGGTTTTCCAGGCTATAAATTGACTAAAATCAAGGTATATTTACAATCCAGCTTCAAAAATGCTTAGTCGTTTTTAATCCTTCGATATGTGGGCAAAATAAGATATCAAAATTCTGGAGCTGTTTATGGTGACCATTTGTCTTGAAATGGAATCAAGTGTTAGGCTGTCTATGGAAGGAAACATATATTTAGGGGTGGTGATGCAGAGGATAAAGAGTATATACCCATAAATGGCAAAGAAATGTTTAAAAATTCACAAATAATATCTCTCAATATGAAGAATAAATGCAATTTTAGGGAATTCTTCGAGAACAACAGCAAACTTATTTAAAAAACCTACCATGACAAAGACTATGGTCTGTGATTTTCTCATTAACTTGTCTCAATAACCTTGACTCTAGGAGGATATGTCAGTGAGGTGAGGATTTTTCCTTGCCCATTCTTCAGTACAGAAGTAAGAAAAAACCTTGGCGATATTCCAAAATAACTGTTAAGGAGATGCTCAGCCTTAATTTAGAGTGAGTTTGGGTTCTATTTATTCAAGTGGGGTTAATGAAACATGAGAGTATCTATGAGTCTGTCAAATGTGCACTATATAAATAATGGTTAACTGGTTATTATCAGTGAACCAGTCCATTGCTCTGACATTAGCATGTCTTAAACTTTTTATCATGGTTTAATAAAATGGAATAATTAAATGTAGCTATGGAAAATTCAAATGGTGTCATCTGTAGAAACCATCCTCGTGGCAATGACATTCTTCACATATAACTTAGACCTAAATTTGTATAAAAGGTAATTGGCTTGTCTAAAGAATTAATCTTTCAAAAGAAATATTCATATCAAAAATATTACACGTTTTTATAGTACCTGCAAAAGAGTATCTTAGTATTAAAAACTCAGGAAAAATTTCATAGAACAGAGCTTTATACAAATCATATATTAAGGGCTCTCAAAGCACATCAGAAACCTCTGAAGTGGGAAGTTGTAGGTACAAGAATAAACAAAGTTGGATATTCTTGTTCCCATGACTAAAGTATATAAAGATGACTTCTGCTCAATGCAGGGAGTGCCAAAGCCTGCCAAGGCGAATGCAGATATATGAGGCATTGTGAAATTGCACTCATATATTTTTCCATGCCTGTGATTATTTGCTGATTTACTGTTGTCAAACTCCAGTGCTCATTCATTTAATCACAAGTCCCTTCACGACATAATTTAAGGTGATCACTCATGAGAATCTGGAGTGTGCCAGGAGCCTGAGGAACCACAGTGAGTTTAGTGCTCTTGCGGATTCCTCGAGGAGCAATGAATTTCACTCCTCAAATGGGTCCAAAAAATGAGGTTAGTAGCCATGTATGTTTGCAGAGTTTCAAACACCGAGATAGTTGGCAGACTGGGCAAGATTTCTTCTCAAGAGACTCCTGGGGGCTTCCCTGGTGGCGCAGTGGTTGAGAATCTGCCTGCCAATGCAGGGGACATGGGTTTGAGCCCTGGTCTGGGAAGATCCCACATGCCGCGAAGCAACTAGGCCTGTGAGCCACAACTACTGAGCCTGCACAGTCTGGAGCCTGTGCTCCGCAACAGGAGAGGCCGCAATAGTGAGAGGCCTGCGCACCGCGATGAAGAGTGGCCCCCACTTGCCGCAACTAGAGAAGGCCCTCGCACAGAAACAAAGACCCAACACAGCCATAACTAAATAAATAAATAAAAATTAAAAAAAAAAAAAAAAAAGAGACTCCTGGAACTAGAATCAGCAGGCTGGTGAAGCCCAAAACTACAAAGTTTCTCAGGGCCTGTGGCCAGAGCATTGGCAGAGACTATCCCTTTGCCCATGTCAAGTGGCTTCAGGCATCAGATTCATCTGCTCCCTACCATGTTTCAAGAGAGATTGAAAATAGATTCTCACTTCCAAAGATAAGCCCCAACTACTTGTGAGATTAAATGGATAGGTGAGCTGTCATCAAAAATATATCAGGGAGAGAACAGAGTTTTGTTTAAGACTTCTTAACCAGGGACTTCCCTGGCGGTCCAGTGGTTAAGACTTTGCCTTCCAATGTAGGGAGTGAGGGCTTGATCCCTGGTCAGGGAACTAAGATCCCACATGCCTCAGGGCCAAAAAACCAAAACATAAAACAGAAGCAGTGTTGTAACAAATTCAGTAAAGACTTAAAAATAAAAAAAAAAGACTTCTTAACCTCATGTTTGTGGTTGGGGAATCATGGTGTTTCTAAAACCTTGGACTGCAAAGCATGGCATTTTAGTTGCATTTTTAAGGATCCATAGTGCTTGTAAGACTGTATTTTTCTGGTTCCAACCATTTTCATCCAAAGTGCATCCCCTCAACATTGTCAAAGTCTCATTATGAGCCATAGATCCAATGATATTCTACCTCGCATTTTTGGCAGATATTTTAAGAATTCTTACTAACTCCTTAGCTTATCATTTAAGAAAAAATGTTTCACATAATTTAAAATCCATGGGATATTTGGGATACACTGGGTTAGTAAAGTATTTATACAAGCTTCTCAGAACCTTTAATATGATAATATGCTTTCTGAATGCCCAAGAGGAAAAGAATAAAAGAATAAAATATACTTAGAAGACACTGCACATTATTCTGAGCTTTGTAGGACCAAGTGTTCAAGTCTTACAACCCAAAGATATTAAGTCACAATTAATTCTCTTCAGCTTAATGAGCCATCAACCAATTAAATGAGGTAATATATGCAAAATCACTTGATAAGGACTCAATAACTATTAATCATTATTGTATGGTAAGCCTCGGGATTTTTTGTTTTTAAAAAACATGTTTAATCTTTCTGATTTCATTATACATAAAATAAAATGTATAATCCCTAACTATGGTTTAGTCTCAGCTTTCTCTCCAATTCCTTGTGCCTCCCCCCACCCCACACCTTTCGTCTTCTTTCTATTTAAATGCATTTCTTTGAGTCCCTAAAATACCCCTAATTCTTCCTGATTTAGGGTCTTTACACCAGGCTGCTTTTTCAGCCTAGAGCATCCTATAAGCCCACCTCCTCTCTTTGCCTGGTTAATCTCTATTCATACCTCCAATCCCAACTCACAGATCACCTTCTCAGGAAAGTCTTTCCTAAACCTCAGAACTTGACCACATGCATCAGGCACTTCTTCATACCGTCATGCCAGTAATTACTAAATAAGTTATTATAACCATCTTACATATATATGTTTTCTTACAAGCTTGGCAAGGGAAGACAAAATTGTGTTCTGTTCACCACTATATTTTTACAGCCAGCATAATAGCTAACACATAATAGCTGCTTTATAAACATTTGTTGAATTAATGAATGACTGAAAATAGAGATAGGTTAGCTGGTTAGCAGGAATGATCTAAAATAATTCCAGCCCCTGTTTAGAGAGAGAGAAACTCATAGACTCTCAAGGCTTGAGGGCTATGAAACCGATATTCCAAACAAACTCTTTATTGATAAAACAGTTTTCTACTGTGACAACATTTAAGAGACATTTTTGCATTGTAAGTGCCTCTCAGCTGTTTTCATTTTAAGTTCATTGAAAATCACCTTGGTTGTCTGACAGGTACTTTTTTCTAGTGCTTTCAATGTTTGGCACCTTAACGGGCATCTGCCTAAATTTTTTCAGTTTGGCTTGTTAGTCTACAGGCCAATTTCTGATATGTTCCATACATTTTACTTCTATTAAAATTTTTTCAAGTGAAATGTCTCCTTATTTGTGATGACTTTGACTCCTCATCTACTCTTTCAATTTTCTTGCACAAATGCTCAGGGAAATCTATATTTTCTATTTGAAAATGTACTTTATCCATTTAGATAAAAAAAATTCCTTTCCATATCTCCCACAGAAAGCACCACATTTCTTTTTGTTCTGCTTGTGAAGATTTTTTTCCCCTTGAATCCTTCTGCCAAAAGAAGTATAGAGATTCATTTTATCTTTCTTGGGAAGTGACGAAAGATATTCTTAACCCTTTGATGTCTGTTTTTGTTAAAATTTACCTGGACAACTTTTTGCATTAATAAGTTAAGAGGATTATGTTTGTCCTTATGTGGGATATATATCCCAAAGGGTCTCAATCTGATTCAAAAATTTTCAGATTCAGTTTCCCCAGGGGAGCTGAGTCAGGATGTACATGAGGTATTTGTATACATGAACATGGGGAAACAGTTGAAAAGTCACCTGAAAACCAGATTGTATGGACACAGCCTCAGGCTCCTATAGTCTGTCTCTGCTGTACAGACTGGATTGTGCATGTAATTACAGAGAAAATTTTAATAGCGTTTTACCTTGGCCATAGTCACTGGGAGACCTTATCCCTTTGATGATTCTCGGTTCTTAGCATGAAATCATTGCAAGTTTTCCTGTTGGCTGCCTACTAGTATTAAAAGCTTTGTAGACAATTATTAAAGGAAATACTTTGTATTTTATTAAAGGAAGTATTTTAGGATAAAGTTACTATATCTTGATTGTAGATAATGTGAAAAATAAACCTGCATTTATTTATAAATAAAAATCATAAGGGGAAAACAGAAATCACCCATAATCTACCAATCTACTCACTGATTTAATCAAAGTAGCTTTTTTTTCTTTGTTTAAAACACAAAAGTGCATCTCCCTACACACCTCTCTACCTTATCTCTGTCACAAGCCATCTTGTAAATGTGGTTTTGCATCTTTTCTTCTTTTCTTTTGAGAAATTTATCTTGTGAGCCTTTGCTGTATCAACTATCTCATAGAATTATGAAACAAAAATGTCAATAGGCCTCCAAATATCTTAAAGTACAATATCCCTATCCCTCACCTACTTCTGTCCTATTTTATTTAACCTAATTTATGAAATTTAGACTTTCCCCATTATCTTTATCGTTCCTAAAATTCTATGAAATGAAAATGCTCACTTTTTATAAGCACCTCCACAATTATTAAATAAATGGCATATCAAAGATAACTTGCAGTCATTGCAGAATAAGTCTTTCCAAGTGCAAAGTGAAGATTAACATTCAATATTTGTCCAGTGAAGAGGGTTTTGGTATATGTAAGTACAAGTAGTTATACCTTTTCAGTTCCAAATACATTTCTAAAATGTTGAAGCCAGCACTGTCCATACAAGCCACACAAGAATTTCTAAATTTCTTAGTGCCTATACATAAAAATTAAAAAGTAACAGTTTAAGTTCACTTTAATAATATTTAAACCAATACATGAAAAATCCTATATTTCAACATGTAATCTATATTAAAAATTATTAAGATATTTTTGTACTAGGTCTTTGAAAACCAGTGTGTATCTGGTGTTACTCTTATAACACATCTCAGTTTGAACTAGACACAATTCAATTGCTTAACAGCCATGTGTGGCTAGTGGGTACCATATTGGACACTGAATGTATAAACATGTTTTTTATGTGGAAAAAAAAATCCAATGGGGGGAAAAAAGCTTCTAATTCAGAATTAAATTTGAGGTTCAAAAAATAAAATGGTTTTTGATGCTTCTACTGTTTTCTTCTAAGGAGTAGTTCTTTCTAATCTTCTATTTTAAATATCATGGGTATCATATGATAGTGATGCTCCAAGCTGAGCTTGATAATTTTTGACAAAAGTAAGTTATCTTTAAATAGACATTTCTCCAAAGAAGACATGCAGATGCCCAAAAAGCATATGAAAAGATGCTCAACATCACTATCAGAGAAATGAAAATCAAAACTACAATGACATATCACCTCACACCAGTCAGAATGGCCATCATCAAGAAGGCCACAGACAATAAATGCTGGAGAGGGTGTGGAGAAAAGGGAACCCTCCTACACTGTTGGTGGGAATGTAAATTGGTACAACTACTATGGAGAACAGTAAGGAGGTTCCTTAAAAAACTAAAAATAGAACTACCATATGATCCAGCAATCCCACTCCTGGGCATACATCTGGAGAAAACCATACTTTGAAAATATACATGCACCCTAATGTTCACTGCAGCACTATTTACAATAGCCAAGGCATGGAAGTAACCTAAATGTCCATTGACAGAGGAATAAATAAAGAAGATGTGATATATATACAATGGAATATTAGCCATTAAAAAAGAATGAAAAAGTGTCATTTGCAGCAACGTGGATGGATCTAGAGATTATCATACTAAGTGAAGTAAGTCAGACAGAGAAAGACAAATATGATATTTCTCATATGTGGAATCTAATTTTTAAAAATGATACAAATGAACTTATTTACAAAACAGAAACAGACTTGCAGTTATTGAAAACCATCTTATGGTTACCAAAGGGGAAACATGGGGGGGAGGGATAAATCAGGAGCTTGAGATTAACATACACACACTACTATATATAAGATACATAACCAACAAGCGCCTACTGTATAGCACAGGGAACTCTACACAGTATTATGTGATAATTTACATGAGAAAAGAATCTAAAAAGAATGAATATGTGTATATATATTACCGAATCACTCTGCTATACACCTGAAACTAACACAACATTGTAAATCAACTATAATAAAATTTTTAAAAAAGTAATTTATCTTTAACATATACAAACCTGCTGTGGTTTTTTTCTTTATAATATTATTCTTTAGATATTAAAAATATTTCATAATTACTGAAAGCATAGATCACTGACCAATTTAGCAAATATTTTATATTATTAAAGCTACACAGCTCTGTGAAGTAAATTGCCAAATTTTTAATTTCAAAAACAATCTAGAGTCCCTATGGAGTTATGGAAAATGTTTTTAGATCTTTACCAAAGACTGACTTGTCAAAACCAAACAAACACCACCAAATATTGCCAAATAAAATAATCTATGGTTATTTTACTAATATTTATAAAATTAAAGACAGGAAATGGAAGAGGAAGAAAGTTTGTGGGTTTTTTTCTCTTTTAATTGGGGAAAAAATAATTGAAAACATTTAATACTAAACCATATGAAGCATTATTTATTATGTGCTTTTTAAGTCAACAGCTAAACATACACAACATTATCTAACCCTAAAAATTTCTCTTTCTCATTTTTCTCATTTATAAATTGTGTTTGAATTTGCCTAAGTGACAGGGTAGTTGAGGAACAATGTATATAATAAGATGATAGACTTATTTTTATAGTTACTTATTACATAGCTATCCACATTTCTCTGAACTTTAGTTTCCTTGTTTGCAAAGTAGAATGATCATATTCTTGAGTAATCATTTATTTGATGTACATAACTTGAATCTTTACTAAGTGTCTGTTAACATCTTGATTAAAGATTAAAACTAAATTCAAATTGTCCCACCCCAACTCCATTCTTTTAACTTATGTTTCTTTCTAAAATTCAGGAGGCTTTTCTCATTATCTTTATCTAAACTTGAAATAAACTAAAGGAAAAACAGAGACACTTTTTTTGATATAGGGCTGAATGCTATTTGGAATGAAGATTTCATGAGAAGATGCAATGGAAAACTCTTTCAGACATGCACAGTGTTGTGCAAATGTGAGGATTATTTTTGTGAAAAATGTGTTCTGCCATTTGGAGACCAAAAAAATGTATTTACCCTTCTGCTTTTATCCTTAGTTTGCCTTCCATCAGGCATCCTGAACTAGGAAGCAATGTGTACATTTCATGCAAAGAGTGAGAAAGTGAGTCCATCTTCCCTGTGTTTTACACTGTACAGTAACTGACACTAAACAAGTTGGCTGTACCACATGTCTATTCAAGCTCATCTGTGCTAAGGGATGATTATTCCAAAAATTTCTTGTTACTGAAATATCATGTCAATTTCTGTCTTTCTGGGGAAAAAAATATATGCAGGGAGTTATAACAACCCCTTTTAGTGCAAATGCGAGGTTCCTTTTTGGAAAGGGAAATTGATCAGCTTAGAAGGGAGGGCTCAACCATGTTCTTTATTGAAATTGTGCCTATTTGCAAAGCTTGTTATTAATCCTGCCTCGGTGTGTGGAGAGAACAAGGGAAAACCTGAGCACTCATCTGTATATGTTTACAGTATCTAGTCAATTTGCATTAATAAAGATTTAAAACTAGCAAATTAATTTGCGAGGTGACTTGTTTGAGGGAAGGCCTTTAAACACACTCGGGAGAGCTATTTTGAAATCACTCAACACAAGGCACTATATTTAGAACGTGTGTTGTGTCTCTGAAGCTCAGTAGCAATAATGGCCGATTCCGAAGTGAGGACTGCCTCCATGGGGAATTCCGCTGTGAAGAGAAGTGAGAAGGTCCCTGAATGAGAAGGACTTAGCCTCAGTGGTGGATCAAAGAGTCGTTCTAACATGGTCTTCAAGGTCAGTCAAAGATCCCTTCATTTATTTCTTTCAATAAATATTGAATATGCATCTATTTTTCTGCTGGTCCATATGCTACACTCTGGGAAGACAGCACAGTCAAAACAGATCATGCCCTGTCCCCATGAAATTTGCATTCTAATAGATGTTCAAATAAATAAAATAATTTTCGATAGTGAAAATCACACAGAAGGAAATCCACAGGTGATGAGATAGAGTAATGAGGGAGATTTAACAACTTTTTATGGTGTTCAGAACACTTAACATGAACTATGCCTTCCTAACAAAATTTCAAGCATATAATACAATACTGTTAACTATAGACACAATGTTGTACAGCAGGTCTCTAGAACTTATTCATCGTGCATAACTGAAAATTAATACCCATTAAACAGCAACTCCCCATTTCCCCTCCCTCAACACCTGGAAACCACCATTCTACTCTCTGGTTCTATGAATCTGACTTTTTTCAGATACCTCATAGAAGTGGAATCATAGAGAATTTGTCCCTCTGTGACTGGCTTGTTTCTCGAGGCTTTATATCTTTGGTAAGGTTAGTCAAGCAAGGTTTATTGGAGAGATCTGAGTGTTATTAAGAAACCAGACCATCAGATGAGAAGCCTGGAAAGAGTTTTATCATCAGAGGGCCCACACCTTCATTGAAGTCGGAAAGAACTTGTGTATTTGATAATCAGATGACAGATGATAATTTTAGTCTATGTTTTGAAGTTGGAAATTTAAATGGAAATCTAATAGATGGTGTTTAAATGATTTTTTTCAGAGAGGTTTGCTTTTACTAGCACCCTTTCATCTACTACGTGTTGAATGGTTTGGAGCCAGACAAGAATGGGAGAGAAAGATCAACAAGGTCCAGATTGGTGACAGTGGCAGCTTGGACTAGGGTAGTAGCCATGATGGTGGATCAGAATGGATGTTTTCAAAATGTGGTTGGAACAAACAGATGAAGAATTGGATGTAGAGAGTGAGGGAAGGAAGGGATTGAAATACCTCCTGGATATTGTGATGAGCATGGGAGTAAGTTGTGATGGCATATATTAGCATGTATTGGGTGAAGACTGTAGGAAGAAGACATTTTGGAGAATAGAAATCAAATACCATTTTGGACACAGTAATTTTGAGATAAGTATATTATGTTCAACTTCCTACTGGATATGTAAGTTTAGAGTTCTGGAAAGAAGGCAGTCATCTGAGATATAGGACTTGGAGATGATTCATGTTGTTCAATAGAGAAGAAGTTTCTTCATAGCTTGGCAGTCAGTGTTACCTGACTACTGTTACCTATGTAGGTAGAATTCAGTGTATAATGAGTCCTGAGTGCTTGATAAATACTGAACAATTTATGGGACATAAAAGCTTTCAGTGCAGTATGAGTCCCGTACTTTCCAGAGGACAGTATTGCGAATGGGGTGGACTCTTCCCTTATAAGCAGTATACCTACTAAAACCTACATGTGGGCAGGAACTATGTCTCTCCCATGCACTGCTGCCATGCCAAGGTCTGGCTTAGGACTTGGAGCATCATAGTTAGTTGCTCAGCAGGTATCATGGAATAAGTGATGTGAAGGCAGGTCAATCCAGAGAGTAATATTTGAATCATCAACTTTCTCCCTTTTCTTGGAGAATAATTTAGGATTGAAGCCTACTAAAACTAATTTACATATTTGTATTTGTCATCCTCCTTTTCCTTCAGTGTCAAAGATTATCTGAAGTAACATCAAAAGAAGTCTGTAAAAGAAACAAATAAGATGGATATAGCTGACTGCAAATTAATATTACCCCCAATCCTTCTCCTGTGCTGGTAGCTTAGAGGCTTCCTAAACATTGCTAGGAAAAGAACAGCTGAATGAACTTGTGCTTCCTTCAGTGTCTCTCTCTTCAGAAGAACAACTCTCCGATTCTGCTGGTTGCTCTTGAGATTCTCTAGGATGTTTTACTTTTCTCAAAGTGATTTGTCTTCAGAAACCAAAGTTAAAGGTCTTTTTCCTCCTTTAAAGTAGTTCCCTCAAAAGGATATTCATTTAGTCCAATGGTACCACTTAGACTCAGAAATCTTGGAACTTGGGAAATCTTTTATTATTATTCCAGCTTATGAGACGGTTTTATGTGTTTATAATCTTATTGCATTTTCAAGTAAAGACAAACCTCTTCGAATCTGATCAGCTGTACTATTCACCCACATGATGGAGCAGGGTGTTTGCTGTTTCCCAAGGTTACTTCTGATCATCAGAGAGGGTGTTCATAGAATAGGGCATGGGACTCAAAAGGACTCAAAAATTATTGCACCGATCCCTATCACAATCAGCTTGCTCTCATGTATGGTGGAGAGGTTTACACTGTAGGGACAGTCACAGGTCTTTCAGCACTTACGTTCTAAGTTTCCAAAGCTCCTAAGAACCTCCTCTGGGATAGCAATTGTCTGCCCTTAACTAATCATCTAGAGGAAACTGGAAATTTCCAAAAGAAGTTTAAACATGCTTTTAGAGTAATATTGGAATAAGTATATACCAACCAATGGGATTACTTGAGAAAAAGGGCAAACTCATTCTGGAGTTTTATTTTTAAAGGTCTTTATTTTATTATATTATTCATTTTTTTTCCATTTAAAATTGTTATTGAGCTCTTGTTAAATGCTGGCACTAAGCAAGGAGAATCTTGTGCACCCTGATATTTACTGCAACTTTCTTGCTGCAACTCTTACTCTGAATATAACAATGTGCTCATAATTAACCCCCCTTCCTTCAAAAGAAAACAGCAAGTTCTGTTTCTATTATTATAAACATTAGAGGCTTATGTAAAGGATGCATTAAAAAATCGCACCCAAATACAACAGCTGACAGTCTGTGACAATCTAACTGCATTTCTGCCATCCCAGAGAAGCTATCTGTTGTCACTAATAATGATGCCATAAATTAACAATCAACTGGAAAGAGACAGTTTTAAACCCATCCTCTTCAGAATTTAAAGCAGGTCTTTGGTACTAAACACATTACCAGGACAGCTAAGTGTTCTTAGAAAGTAAATGTGTCTCTCCTCCTTGCTTATACTACATGCCATAATCAAAAGGGGAATTGCAAGGTGGCAAGGCCTCCTCAGAAGCACTAACAGTGGGGAAGTGATGGGTGGCATTCCCTGCATTTTTTTCTGTTGGTGAAAGTCCCCTCCATGTCAGAGAGCCTAGAAAGAGCTACAAATGGAGCAGCTCAGAAATCACTCCCTTGCATCTTTTAAATGATGTGCTGCAGGCAGGGCAGTAGTTAAGAACATGGATTTTTGAAGGCATGTTGGTTTGATTCCAATTGTTCACTTGCCAATTGAGCGGCACTGCTCAAAGGAGAAACCAGTAGCCATGTGTGGTTATTTAAATTTAAATTAATTAAAATTAAATAAAAAATTGTAAAGTGAGTTCCACAGTCATACTAATCACATTTCAAGGGTTTAAATATAGAATATGTCCATTGTCCCAGAAAGTTCTACTAAACAGTGTTATTCTACAGCAATCAGTTTTTATTTCCACCACTGACATTCTTTTTTTAAAATTTTATTCTATTCTTTCTCTTTTTTTCACCCTAAAATTTGCCAATCACATTTATTTTTCTTGATTGGTGAAATTTGAGTGCTATTAAGATCTAAGTGTTATTATACTTTTCACTTGGATCTGAATGTTTTACAAAGATGTCCATACAAAGAAAACCTCAAAATATTTTACATTTACATTTCTATGTAAATATGCAGATTGTTTTGATTTTAATTGCTCTATAAAAATATTTATACCATTTTTCTTGTATGCTATAATAAAGTTTCCTTTAAAGGTGAATGAATTTTTTTGTTGTTGTTGTTGTTATTTTTTTTCAGTTATGCATATACATATATCTATTCTTTTTCAAATTCTTTTCTCATTTAGTTTATTACAGAATATTGAGCAGTGTTCCCTGTGCTATACAATAGGTCCTTGTTGGTTAACTATTTTAAATACAGCAGTGTGTACCTGTCAATCCCAAACTCCCAATCTATCCCTCCCCCCTACCCTTCCCCCCAGGTAACCATAAGTTTGTTCTCCAAGTCTGTGAGTCTGTTTCTGTTTTGTAAATAAGTTCATTTATATGCGGAACCCTCCATGACATTCTAATTCAACCCATCCTCATTGCCAATCTCTGAGCAGTAGCCTCTCTCCTTTTTCTTTTGCTCCCCTGTAATTTCTTCTTCACTCAGAAGCCATTGACATCATTTTAAAACTTAAGTCAGATTGTTTTATTCTCTTTATGTGAGAATAAAAGCCAAGGTCATTACTGTAGCCTACAAAACTACACAGCATGGTTACATACATCTTTCTTACCTTACACCCTGCCACTCCACATCCTACCACTCGACATCTCACCACATCCCCCCTGACCCCCCCCCCACTCCCCCACCCACCCCTGCTCATCCCTTACTTCTTTAAAGCCACAGTGACTTTTTTCTGGTCTTTGAATGCTCCAAGCATGGTATCCCCTTCAGGGATTTTGCCTAGATATTCCCCTCACTAGAAATGTTCTTCCCCTTTATTGCCATATGATTTACCTCTTCTCTTCAATCAAAATTTAAATTAAGGTTAATTCCTTCTGGGAGACCTTGCATGACCATTTGCTTATATTGTATCATCTCCATTTCTTTAATTACCTGTTTATTTTGGTTATTCACATATTTTCTTATTTATCATTTGTCTTTATCTGCTGTAATATAATCTCCATAAAGCCAGGCTCTTGTATATTTTATTCTATGCTTGACCCTCATTGCCTAGCAAATTGTCTGACATAGATAGGTACTCAATAAATAATTTTTTTAAATTAAACTTTATTTATTTTTTGGCCATGCCACGCAGCATGCGGGATCTTAGTTCCCCAACCAGGGATCAAAACCATGCCCAGTGGGAGTGCACAGTCTTAACCACTGGACCTCCAGGGCAGTCCCGCTCAATAAATACTTTTGAATGACAAAATGCAAAATGCAGAATACCTCTCTTAGCCACTGAAAATTTTAGATGTGTTAGATTATTTAATTCTCACAATTTCCTTCTGAAAGAGGTAATAATAATACTTTTTTTTTCCAGATAAGGCAAGTGATTAGGCAATATTTGGCACTCTTTACATGTTTAATAAATGGTAGTGCATGGCAACTTCTCTGGATTCCCTTGCAAATGCAGTGGTTGGAAATCAAAGCTCCTAGCTTCTGCCTCATCTGTCTAATGCTTAAATTATATCTATGTGGTTCCTCTTGTCACACACTTGCCTCAACTCTGCCTGATGCCCCCCACACCCCTAATCCCACAATAGACTCTTCATTTCCTAAATATATCACACACTTTCCCATTTTTTACTTTACTCTGACAGAACTTCCTACTTGGATTTTTCATTTCCACATTTATGGTTAAGAGGAGCCTGGGAGGTACATCAGATTTCAACATTTATAGGAGTGGAAGAGAGAGGTACTTTCTGTCCCACAGCATTAAAATTAGCAAGTCTTCCTATAGCATTTTCAGTAGTATGATGACCGTCCTGTTCTAGTACTTCATTAACTCATTCATCAGTTATGGAATGCTTACTATGTGCTAAATTAATATGTTATTAAACTTTATAGTTACCAATAAACGATCTGTTTTATAAGCTTCTTAAGGTCAAGGAGCACATCTTACTCATTTTTTTAAATAGCACACACCTACTAATGCCATTCCATAAACATGTTAGGAGCTCAATGTATATTAAATAAACAAAAGCATGATCCATCAGCTTCAAAGTGATTCCTGAGCCAGAAGAAACTCAAAGAAACCACTTGACAGAAAATGAACAGCTCAAATCCACTGTAAACTGTGGCCAAACCCATGCCTCACTTTCAGAAATACTGAATCTGGGTCATATATTTGGATAAGTCTCATGCATCAGGAAAGTGACTCACTGTCTGAACATCTCCCCTGGAGGTTTAAGCAAAGGCAAATTGATTTGAGTACCTGGCCAAATAGGAGCATTCCTGTGGGGTAGGAGGAGCTGAGGACTTTGAGAAGATTTTGATCAGCATGAGATTCTCCTCAGGGAGGGAAACAGTGAGGAGATGGTATTTGTTAGGCAGCTTATGGATGGATGGGCAGCCAAATAGCTTGATGAGATAAGAAGAAATAGTTCTAAGGCCACCCTCCCCTCCCCTCAAATAAATTCTCCCATCCATATGACAGGACTGGGCTATTTTCCAGTAGCTTGGTCTACCAGACTATGTGTTTCTTGATTCCTAAACGGAAAAGAAATACTAATACTGGAATTTCATTTAAGATGTTGATGTAATTATAAACATAAATTGATATAGCTATATCTATTTACATAGATATAGATACTATAGCTATTGTCTGATTATCTGTAGAACAGTGACCAGTATACAATGGAGGGTATCAGAATCATTTGTGGAGTTTTCAATAAAGATATCATCTGAATAACTGATATCTGAAGTTCATAAAATGAGCATTCCAAAGAAGCACCTCCTATCCCTTGTAACATGCATCCATTGAGGTGACTGTAGTTCTCTTTTTTCCATTTCTCCCCTAAAATGATGTTTGCAATCAAATAAGCCCTCTAAAAAGAAACAATAACCTCATCTTTAAGTATTTCGTACATTTTTAGAGCATAAACATTAAAATTCACACTGAGTTTTACCCTTTATTATCAAACTGTAGTATATCCTCTTAAATATGCCTTGCATGTGGCCACCCAACATTTTCCTATAGTATACATATACTATATATATATAGATATATATATAGTATATATAGATATACACACTAATATATAGTATATATAGTATGCAGTATAATATACATAGTATGCATATATAGACAAACAGCGTATCTTTATTGTTCCATTCTTTTCCTTTGAGATCTCATATATATATTTATCTCTAGATAACTTATGTCTATTGACCTTAATAATTCACTTTTTAATTTTATTTTAAAAAGTCAAGTTTTTCTTTCCAAGATGGCACATAAAATGTTAACAGACACCTCCCACGGCTATACCATATGATGTTTCTAGTCTCTTCCAAATTACACATCCCCAGTGCACAATGAAAAAAGGCATTTTCATATCAAATATGAAAGTGTTGTATTTGACAACCATTTTAAACTCACAAAGGCTACAATTTTATATGTTTCAATCTAATATTTATAACATGTATAACCTATTACTTTCAAATATTAAAGGCAGGCTAAATACCCTATGATCCCAACATGCTCATTTTTTTTGTATTAAAGATTGTCTTAGAGCCAATACACTACCACTGAGTAGGCTTAGAAGAATAGTAATATGTTTACAAAGTATAGAATTAGAGTGAGGAAGGAGTAGTTTACTCTCTCAGGCTTGAGAAGGCAGTCCAGAATGCATAACAGGAATATTCAAATGGGGTTTTGAAGAAAGAATAGAAGTTAACCAGGGAGGCAGCAAAGGTATGACATTGTAACCAAAGTAAACTGCATGTACAAAGGAATTAAAGTATAAGGCAGAGTGAGTTCAGCAAACTAAAAGCAGTTTAGTTTTGCCGGAGCATAAATGTGTGTGTGTATTCAGTTTAGAGTGGTCAAATATGAAGGTGAAGAGATAGTCTAGGACCACATTTTGTAATGTTTTACATGTCATATTATAGGGCTTGATTTTATGAGGGCTTTAAAAGTCTTTTTAGCTAAGGTAAAGATTTTATCCAACAAGTGTCTTAGAATAGTCTAATTGGCAGCCCCAAGTGTCTTAGAATAATCTAATTGCGTTAAAGAGTGAGGGAGGAAGAGGAAGGAGGAAGGAATCATTAGAGGATTTTTCTATATAATTTGCACAACCATTGTTTCTTTCCTGGAGGAGAAATATGGGATGGAAAGAGTAAGTGATAGAATAAGTGATGGGTTTAAGTAATATGTAGAAAGTAAAGTCAGAACTTGATGTGATTGGATATCAGGAACAAAAATGGTAGAGCAGTCCTAATTAACACCCTGTTCTGGTTTGAGTGACTCAGCAAAATAGGGTTCTTTCTTGAAATAAGGAACTCCAGGCTTGGGGAACAGCAAGAGCCACTGTGTTGAAAAAGTGATGACATCACAGTCTTTGGTATCAATATCCTGGCATCCTCTTCTTCATACCCACAACTCTTCCACAAAGGAAATCATGTGGGACAGAGCCATTCATATAGATTCAAATCTTACAACTACAGAGTCTAATAAATATCACTATTTTACATGGATAAAAGGAAACTATGTAGTGAGGTGAAGATTTATTTATAGATTAAAACAAGAAATAAATGCCAAAATAATCAATGTTGGGATAATCCTCATTGTTTGGAACCTGACACCTGTGCTTTGGGATAACCCTGATTTTTTTCTTATAATCATTTGAGATAAAAAGTAATATGTATTTTTACTTTGGATGCAGAGAATGAGAGGGTTAGTTCAGATTGTTGGAAGGATCACAGCAGATTCTAAAGAATACAATATAAAAATATTTCAAGATTAAGGAATATTGAGATTTCAGGGAGCAAAGATGGAAAAGAACTAATATTCATTAGTCATCATAAATCTTCAACTTCACATAGAAAAACTGACATAAAAGCAAAAATATGCTAAAAAATTATACCTATTTTACATATTAAAACAAAACTGTAGAAAGCCATTTTAAAAGTGCTTTTAGATTTCAGCTGACATTTACTGGGTATGTCTCATGTGTTAGGTGCATTATGTACCATGGTATGGACCAATAATCCCGATCTTGAGGGGACTCATGCTCTTTTATCATCCCCTCCCCTTACGCAGGACCTGGACTTCTAATGAATATAATATGGCAGAAGTGTTGGTACGTCACTTTTGAGATTGGCTTCTATAAAGACTCTTGCTCCTGTCTTGGGTGCTCTATGCATGCCCATTCTCACTCTTTGGGCCCTTCTTTCTCTCTTGGAATACACACTCTGGGAGAAGTCTGCAGCCCTGCTATGAGCAGTCAAATGAAGAAACCCACATGATGAGGATCTGGGGTTTCCTTCCAACACTCAGCAAGGAGATGAAGTTTTGCCAAACAGGCCCATGAGTAAGGTTGGAAGCAGATTCTCTAGTTCCAGTCGAGTCTTCAGATGACTGTATTCATCAATCTCATGAGAGGTCCTAAACCAGAATCGCTCATCTAAAGCCATTCTGGATTTCTGACCCTCAGCAATTATGTGAGAAAATAAATGTTTATAGTTGTTTAAGCTGCTAAATTTTGGAATAGTTTGTTATGCAGCAATAAATCTCAAATACACTTGAATTAGTTCATGTTATCCTTATAAATGTTGAGTATAGATATTAACATCCCCATTTTACAGAAATCACTGAGTCCCACAGAGGCCAAACTGTTACTGAGATTTTAACTCCATTCAGTCTGACTCCTAATTCTTTCCATCACACCCGAATGCCTCTGGGAATTTAGGGCTCTCTAGAACTAACTGTGGTAATTCTGATGTTTATGCAACATCTACTTCCTTGGTTTTATTTCTGACCATTATCTGATCACTCTTGCAGGGACAATCCAGTTAAGACTAGGTGCTAACATACTGTACAGCTACTTCAAGCAACCTGCTGCTTTGGCTACAGCCGGGAACAACCAACTTTCCCAGCAAGCTGTGATTAGCATTTTGATCTTGACAAGCACTTTTCCTTCTGAATGCCAAAGCAGGAATGATTGTTGTCACTGCCACACCTTAAGGCTTCTACTGTAGCATACTCTGTGGTTTGCCTCTGCTTACTGAAAACCCAGGCTCTGCTACTGACACACTCCACTTGTGAGCCATTTCCCCTGATTTTCAGGCATGTATGACCTTTGAGGGGAAATGATTCCACATAGACTGTGCTCACTATGGATTTGAAAAGTATCTGGGTTGGCATCTTTTAGTCCCTTTTTATGATATACTAGCTTATTTAATACCTACCTGACAAGGATTATTTTACTTATTATATTTACTTATATTTACTTATTATATTTTACTTATTATATTACTTATTTTGAAGATTATTTTACTTCCTGTCCCTCATTTTTTTTTTTTTTTTTTTTTTTTAGGAATTTCATGTAATGTCTGAAACATTTATATTAACATATTTCCATACAAATAACCCAATGAAAGTTTAGTATTAGTTGTTTTGTTTGTTTTTTTATACTGCAGGTTCTTATTAGGCATCAATTTTATACATATCAGTGTATACATGCCAATCCCAATCGCCCAATTCAGCACACCACCATCCCCACCTCACCGCAGTTTTCCCCCCTTGGTGTCCATATGTCCATTCTCTACTACATCTGTGTCTCAACTTCTGCCCTGCAAACTGGCTCATCTGTACCATTTTTCTAGGTTCCACATACATGCATTAATATATGATATTTGTTTTTCTCTTTCTGACTTACTTCACTCTGTATGACAGTCTCTAGATCCATCCACGTCTCAACAAATGACTCAATTTCGTTCCTTTTTATGGCTGAGTAATATTCCATTGTATATATGTACCACATCTTCTTTATCCATTCGTCTGTTGATGGGCATTTAGGTTGCTTCCATGACCTGGCTATTGTAAATAGTGCTGCAATGAACATTCGGGTGCATGTGTCTTTTTGAATTACGGTTTTCTCTGGGTATATGCCCAGTAGTGGGATTGCTGGGTCATATGGTAATTCTATTTTTAGTTTTTTAAGGAACCTCCATATTGTTCTCCAGAGTGGCTGTATCAATTTACATTCCCACCAACAGTGCAAGAGGGTTCCCTTTTCTCCACACCCTCTCCAGCATTTGTTGTTTGTAGATTTTCTGATGATGCCCATTCTAACAGGAGTGAGGTGATACCTCATTGTAGTTTTGATTTGCATTTCTCTAATAATTAGTGATGTTGAGCAGCTTTTCATGTGCTTCGTGGCCGTCTGTATGTCTTCTTTGGAGAAATGTCTATTTAGGTCTTCTGCCCATTTTTGGATTGGGGTGTTTGTTTCTTTGATATTGAGCTGAATGAGCTGTTTATATATTTTGGAGATTAATCCTTTGTCCGTTGATTCATTTGCAAATATTTTCTCCCATTCTGAGGGTTGTCTTTTCGTCTTGTTTATGGTTTCCTTTGCTGTGCAAAAGCTTTGAAGTTTCATTAGGTCCCACTTGTTTATTTTTGTTTTTATTTCCATTACTCTAGGAGGTAGATCAAAAAAGATCTTGCTGTGATTTATGTCAAAGAGTGTTCTTCCTATGTTTTCCTCTAAGAGTTTTATAGTGTCCAGTCTTATATTTAGGTCTCTAATCCATTTTGAGTTTATTTTTGTGTATGGTGTTAGGGAGTATTCTAATTTCATTCTTTTACATGTAGCTGTCCAGTTTTCCCAGCACCACTTATTGAAGAGACTGTCTTTTCTCCATTGTATATCTTTGCCTCCTTTGTCATAGATTAGTTGACCATAGGTGTGTGGGTTAATCTCTGGGCTTTCTATCTTGTTCCATTGATCTATGTTTCTGTTTTTGTGCCAGTACCATATTGTCTTGATTACTGTAGCTTTGTAGTATAGTCTGAAGTCAGGGAGTCTGATTCCTCCAGCTCCATTTTTTTGCCTCAAGACTGCTTTGGCTATTCGGGGTCTTTTGTGTCTCCATACAAATTTTAAGATGATTTGTTCTAGCTCCGTAAAAAATGCCATTGGTAATTTGATAGGGATTGCATTGAATCTGTAGATTGCTTTGGGTAGTATACTCATTTTCACAATGTTGATTCTTCCAATCCAAGAACATGGTATATCTCTCCATCTGTTGGTATCATCTTTAATTTCTTTCATCAGTGTCTTATAGTTTTCTGCATACAGGTCTTTTGTCTCCCTAGGTAGGTTTATTCCTAGGTATTTTATTCTTTTTGTTGCAATGGTAAATGGGAGTGTTTCCATAATTTCTCTTTCAGATTTTTCATCATTAGTGTATAGGAATGCAAGAGATTTCTGTGCATTAATTTTGTATCCTGCAACTTTACCATATTCATTCATTAGCTCTAGCAGTTTTCTGGTGGCAGTTTTAGGATTCTCTATGTATAGTATCATGTCATCCGCAAACAGTGACAGTTTTACTTCCTCTTTTCCAATTTGTATTCCTTTTATTTCTTTTTCTTCTCTGATTGCCGTGGCTAGGACTTCCAGAACTATGTTGAATAATAGTGGTGAGAGTGGACATCCTTGTCTCGTTCCTGATCTTAGAGGAAATGCTTTCAATTTTTCACCATTGAGAATGATGTTTGCTGTGGGTTTGTCATATATGGCCTTTATTATGTTGAGGTAGGTTCCCTCTATGCCCACTTTCTGGAGAGTTTTTATCATAAATGGGTGTTGAATTTTGTCAAAAGCTTTTTCTGCATCTATTGAGATGATCATATGGTTTTTATTCTTCAATTTGTTAAGATGGTGTATCGCATTGATTGATTTGCGTATATTGACGAATCCTTGCATCCCTGGGATAAATCCCACTTGATCGTGGTGTATGATCCTTTTAATGTGTTGTTGGATTCTGTTTGCTAGTATTTTGTTGAGGATTTTTGCATCTATAGTCATCAGTGATATTGGTCTGTAATTTTCTTTTTTTGTAGTGTCTTTGTCTGGTTTTGGTATCAGGGTGATTGTGGCCTCATAGAATGAGTTTGGGAGTGTTCCTTCCTCTGCAATTTTTTGGAAGAGTTTGAGAAGGATGGGTGTTAGCTCTTCTCTAAATGTTTGATAGAATTCACATGTGAAGCCATCTGGTCCTGGACTTTTGTTTGTTGGAAGATTTTTAATCACAGTTTCAATTTCATTACTTGTGATTGGTCTGTTCATATTTTCTGTTTCTTCCTGATTCAGTCTTGGAAGGTTATACCTTTCTAAGAATTTGTCCATTTCTTCCAGGTTGTCCATTTTATTGGCATAAAGTTGCTTATAGTAGTCTCTTAGGATGTTTTGTATTTCTGCGGTGTCTGTTGTAACTTCTCCTTTTTCATTTCTGATTTTATTGATTTGAGTCCTCTCCCTCTTTTTCTTGATGAGTCTGGCTAATGGCTTATCAATTTTGTTTATCTTCTCAAAGAACCAACTTTTAGTTTTATTGATCTTTGCTATTGTTTTCTTTGTTGCTATCTCATTTATTTCTGCTCTGATCTTTATGATTTCTTTCCTTCTGCTAACTTTGGGTTTTGTTTGTTCTTCTTTCTCTAGTTTCTTTAGGTGTAAGGTTAGATTGTTTACTTGAGATTTTTCTTGTTTCTTTAGGTAGGCTTGTATAGCTATAAACTTCCCTCTTAGAACCGCTTTTGCTGCATCCCATAGGTTTTGGGTCGTCGTGTTTTCATTGTCATTTGTCTCTAGGTATTTTTTTATTTCCTCTTTGATTTCTTCAGTGATCTTTTGGTTATTTAGTAACGTATTGTTTAGCCTCCATGTGTTTGTCTTTTTTACGTTTTTTTCCCTGTAATTCATTTCTAATCTCATAGCGTTGTGGTCAGAAAAGATGCTTGGTATGATTTTAATTTTCTTAAATTTACTGAGGCTTGATTTGTGACCCAAGATGTGATCTATCCTGGAGAATGTTCCGTGCACACTTGAGAAGAATGTGTAATCTGCTGTTTTTGGATGGAATGTCCTATATATATCAATTAAATCTATCTGGTCTATTGTGTCATTTAAAGCTTCTGTTTCCTTATTTATTTTCATTTTGGATGATCTGTCCATTGGTGTAAGTGAAGTGTTAAAGTCCCCCACTATTATTGTGTTACTGTCGATTTCCTCTTTTATAGCTGTTAGCAGTTGCCTTATGTATTGAGGTGCTCCTATGTTGGGTGCATATATATTTATAATTGTTATATCTTCTTCTTGGATTGATCCCTGGATCATTATGTAGTGTCCTTCCTTGTCTCTTGTAACATTCTTTATTTTAAAGTCTATTTTATCTGATATGAGTATAGCTACTCCAGCTTTCTTTTGATTTCCATTTGCATGGAATATCTTTTTCAATCCCCTAACTTTCAGTCTGTATGTGTCCCTAGGTCTAAAGTGGGTCTCTTGTAGACAGCATATATATGGGTCCTGTTTTTGTATCCATTCAGCCAGTCTATGTCTTTTGGTTGGGGCGTTTAATCCATTCACGTTTAAGGTAATTATCGATATGTATGTTCCTATGACCATTTTCTTAATTGTTTTGGGTTTGTTTTTGTAGGTCCTTTTCTTCTCTTGTGTTTCCCACTTAGAGAAGTTCCTTTAGCATTTGTTGTAGAGCTGGTTTGGTGGTGCTGAATTCTCTTAGCTTTTGCTTGTCTGTAAAGCTTTTGATTTCTCCATCAAATCTAAATGAGATCCTTGCCGGGTAGAGTAATCTTGGTTGTAGGTTCTTCCCTTTCATCACTTTAAGTATATCATGCCACTCCCTTCTGGCTTGCAGAGTTTCTGCTGAGAAATCAGCTGTTAACCTTATGGGAGTTCCCTTGTATGTTATTTGTCGTTTTTCCCTTGCTGCTTTCAATAATTTTTCTTTGTCTTTAATTTTTGCCACTTTGATTACTATGTGTCTCGGCGTGTTTCTCCTTGGGTTTATTCTGTATGGGACTCTCTGCGCTTCCTGGACTTGGGTGGCTATCTCCTTTCCCATGTTAGGGAAGTTTTCGACTATAATCTCTTCAAATATTTTCTCTGGTCCTTTCTCTCTCTCTTCTCCTTCTGGGACCCCTATAATGCGAATGTTGTTGCGTTTAATGTTGTCCCAGAGGTCTCTTAGGCTGTCTTCATTTCTTTTCATTCTTTTTTCTTTAGTCTGTTCCGCAGCAGTGAATTCCACCATTCTGTCTTCCAGGTCACTTATCCGTTCTTCTGCCTCAGTTATTCTGCTATTGATTCCTTCTAGTGTAGTTTTCATTTCAGTTATTGTATTGGTCATCTCTGTTTGTTTGTTCTTTAATTCTTCTAGGTCTTTGTTAATCATTTCTTGCATCTTCTCAATCTTTGCCTCCATTCTTATTCCGAGGTCCTGGATCATCTTCACTATCATTATTCTGAATTCTTTCTCTGGAAGGTTGCCTATCTCCACTTCATTTAGTTGTTTTTCTGGGGTTTTTTCTTGTTCCTTCATCTGGTATATAGCCCTCTTCCTTTTCATCTTCTCTATCTTTCTGTAACTGTGGTTTTTGGTCCGCAGGCTGCAGGATTGTAGTTTTTCTTGCTTCTGCTCTCTGCCCTCTGGTGGTTGAGGCTATCTAAGAGGCTTGATGGGAGGCTCTGGTGGTGGGTAGAGCTGACTGTTGCTGTGGCGGTCAGAGCTCAGTAAAACCTTAATCCACTTGACTGTTGATGGGTGGGGCTGGGTTCCCTCCCTGTTGCTGTGGTGTCAGAGCTCAGTAAAACCTTAATCCACTTGACTGTTGATGGGTGGGGCTGGGTTCCCTCCCTGTTGGTTGTTTTGCCTGAGGCAACCCAACACTGGAGCCTACCCGTGCTCTTTGGTGGGGTTAATGGCAGACTCTGGGAGGGCTCACGCCAAGGAGAACTTCCCAGAACCTCGGCTGCCAGTGTCCTTATCCCCCCGGTGAAACAGAGCCACCACTCGCCTCTGCAGGAGACCCCCCAACACCAGCAGGTAGGTCTGGTTCAGTCTCCCCCAGGGTCACTGCTCCTTCCCCTGGGTCCCGATGCACACATTACTTTGTGTGTGCCCTCCAAGAGTGGGGTCTCTGTTTCCCCCAGTCCTGTCAAAGTCCTGCAATCAATTCCCACTAGGCTTCAAAGTCTGATTCTCTAGGAATTCCTTCTCCCGTAGCCGGACCCCCAGGTTGGGAAGCCTGACGTGGGGCTCAGAACCTTCACTCCAGTGGGTGGACTTCTGTGGTATAAATGTTCGCCAGTCTGTGAGTCACCCACCCAGCAGTTATGGGATTTGATTTTACTCTGATTGCGCCCCTCCTACCGTCTCACTGTGGCTTCTCCTCTGTCCTTGGATGTGGGGTATCCTCCTTGGTGAAGTCCAGGTTCTTCCTGTCAATGATTGTCCAGCAGCCAGTTTTGATTCTGGTGCTCTCGCAAGAGGGAGTGAGAGCACGTCCTTCTACTCCGCCATCTTGGTTAATCCCCTCCATTTTTTTTTTTTTAATCTATGAGGTGGAAATAGAAACTTGTCTGTGTTTATAGATGATTGATCTAAGTTTATCTGACTCATCTCTAACATAGAAATAATATTAATTATTATTTTCCTGTGACCTGTGGACTATAGCAATGCAAAGCTCTATGCCAGCATCTTGTGAGTACCTACTGCATATTTTATTCTCCTTCTTTTTTTTTAAGAGGTGATAAGGAGTGGTCAACATATCTGTCCCAGAGATGCACACATCTTTTATAATTTACTTTTTTTGAGGCCTTAGAAGTCTAAAAAGTCATTTCAAAGAATGGCAATAAATTCTACTTGGGTTATGCAGAGGCCCAATTCACCTTTCCATAAGTAAGTCTGTCCTACTGCTAAATGAGCCTCACCAAAATGTACACTTGGGTAGCAGAATGTTGAGTGACTGCTATTGGTAAAGGCGGTTGAGGAAAATTAGTGGAAGGGCTGTCATCCCAAAGCTGCCCTTTAAAATAGACCTCTCTTCTCTTTGAGTGGTATAATAGCCATTATTTATTGAGAACTTACCACACCCAGAATACTTTATCTCTGCTTCTCACATTAGCTCTTCCAGATAACATATAGTTTCTCAGTCTACAAAATGGAGATGAGGATTTAGATAAACATTCCAAGGTCACAGACCATCAGTAGTACTTAGGACATAAAATGGTTGGTTTTTCTTTCCTTGATCCCCAACACAGAACCCTGTTCACTATATTCTTCTGGCCATTATTATTTACAATAATCATCACAAAGGATAAAGTCATGATGGAGAAAGTAATTTTAAAAAAAAGAATGAAACCAGGAGAGAATTATTCCAATAAAGGGAAAGGATGAATAAATAAATAAATAAATAATCAGTTGGTTAATTAATTACTTTTGTTCATGAGTACATCTGACAGAGGGGTCCCAGAACAAAAGAATAAACTCTGCTCCATAAAATATAGGTAGTAAAAATCACAATCGTAAGTGGTTACTATGTAGTGGGTACTTTTCCATTAGGATTGTTATAGGAATTGTAAGAGATAACCTGTACTAAGTATTGTCTTTACGTCTATTTTATATATGAAGCATATAAGGTTTAGGGAAGGTAAATAACTTGCCAATGGCATCCAAAGAGAAATCAAAGGGACACAGATTTACCAAGTAGTCTGACTTCTAGGTCATCATCTTAATCTCTCAACAATACTGTTTTTTGTCAAATGCTGATGTTTCTTATCAAGGAATGTTTTAAGGGTACAATGGGTTGACATAACATTTTATTTCAGGTGGAAACAAGGTATCCTAAAAATCAATTAATTATATTGTAATTCATAAATTAATATACTTTATAAATAATAATAATAAATTAATGGTTAACACAAGACTATGTTGGTTCAAGTTGGGACCCAGGGCAGTCTACCCCAAAATATGCCTCAATGACATACTGATTTTTCTGAATTAAAGTTACTAAAAAAACAGTGGGGAAAAAAATGTTAAAAAACACTATGAACCCCCTTTTTACCCCAAATATGGAAAATAAATCTCCCATGTGGAGGTATCCTCCCTATACCAGGAGGATAGAAACCATACTTATCACCAAAGTTAGGAAATTCAAGGCTAAGAAAGCTGTCTAAACAAACTTTGTCACTTCTTCATTAGTCTGCTCCCCCAAATGTAAGCCCCTTTGTTTTGTTAAATCTTCACATATAATTGTTTCTTTGTCTAAAAATGATATGTAAATAGTCTGCTTTGATTACTTTACAGTTCCCATTTCTATGAGACCTCAGTGAATATGATTTTTTTTTCTCTTGTTAATCTGTCGTGTGTCAGATTAGACAGCCAAAGGAACTCAAGAGGGGTAGGGAGGAAATTTCGCCTCCCCCACAAAGGTAATTTTTTTCCCTAGATTGCAATACTTCTTAGTCATTTTGTACTAATTTAATCAACTGGATTGGTTAATGGCACTGGAGTACACAGACCATACACTCAGGATGACAAGAGATGACAAATGTAGCCTGACTGTGGCCTAGAGAGATCACATGGAAAGAGGTCCTGCTCTGAATCTTTATGATTATTTTTCACTGGACACAGGTAGTATTGGTTACATAGGTAACTACCAATGGTTTCTACTTTCTAATTATCTAAATTATAGATATTGAGTTTCTGTAACCTTGTGGCTGGGAATCACTATGGTTTAAGTTTACCATTTTAAGCCAGTATGACACTGTAGAAAGTATGTTCGATATGAAATCAAAAGACATGATCTTGAATCTTTTTTAGCTCTACTTTGACTGTGTATATAGTTGCCAGATAATATACAGAATCCAAGTTAAATTTAAACCTTAGATAACATTAGATATTACTTTTTGTTTAAGTGTAAGAATATTCCAAATACGGTATGGGATATGCTTACATTAGAAATTATTCATTATTTATACAAAATTAAAATTTAAATGGGCATGTTCTGTTTTTATTTGCTAAATGTGAGTTTGAGAAAGTTCCTGGACTAAAATTTTTTCAACTGAATAATGTAAATAAATAATTATTTCTTGCCTACCTCACAGATTTGTTGAGGTAACAGATCAAATTCTAACATTCATGTCAGTAGCTGTGTCAACAACTTCTTTAATAAAACTAATATCCTGTTACATTAACACATTAAATAATCCTTCCCATTGACTCCGATATTCTTTGTCCCACTGATATAATATAACCGTACATTTAATTTAGATGAATGTTTTTATGTTGTTCATTTGAGTGTTACACTTGGATGCATCTAAGTGTATAAAAGAATAAAAATTGGATTAGGATTGTCCTAAAGAGAGCAGCAAAGCCCTCTTAAGACCTAAACTGGTGATGCAGCTCCAGCCTTGGCAGGCACAGACCCGCTCTTGTAACTCCACATTCACTGTGACCCTCTGATGCCGTGTGGCTGACAGGGTCTTGGTGCTCTGGCCTGGTGTCAAGCCTGAGCCTCTGAGGTGGGAGAGCCAAGTTCAGGAGATTGGTCCACCAGAGACCTCCTGGCCCCATGTAATATCAATCAGGGAGATCTCTCCCAGAGATCTCCATCTCAACACTAAGACCCAGCTCCACCCAATGGCCACCAAGCTCCAGTGCTGAACACCACATGGCAAACAACTAGCAAGACAGGAACACAACCCCATCCATTAGCAAGAGGCTGCCTAAAATCATACTAAGTTCACAGACACCCCAAAACACACCACTGGACACAGCCCTGCCCACCAGAAAGACAAGATCCAGCTCACCCACCAGAACACAGGCACCAGTGCCTTCCATCAGGAAGCCTACACAACCCACTGAACCAACCTTACCCGCTGTGGGCAGACACCAAAAACAGCGGGAACTACAAACCTGCAGCCTGCAAAAAGGAGACACCAAACACAGTAAGTTAAGCAAAATGAGAAGACAGAGAAACACACAGCAGATGAAGGAGCAAGGTAAAAACCCACCAGACCTAACAAATGAAGAGGAAATAGGCAGTCTACCTGAAAAAGAACTCAGAGTAATGACAGTAAAGATGATCCAAAATCTTGGAAATAGAATGGAGGAAATAGAAGAAACGTTGAACAAGGACCTAGAAGAACTAAAGAGCAAACAAACAATGATGAACACAATAAATGAAATGAAAAATTCTCTAGAAGGCATCAATAGCAGAATAACTGAGGCAGAAGAACGGATAAGTGACCTGAAAGATAAAATAGTGGAAATAACTACCACAGAGCAGCATAAAGAAAAAGAATGAAAAGAATTGAGGACAGTCTCAGAGACCACTGGGACAACCTTAAATGTACCAACATTCGAATAATAGGGGTCCCAGAAGGAGAACAGAAAAAGAAAGGGTCTGAGAAAATATTTGAAGAGATTATAGTTGAAAACTTTCTTAATATGGGAAAAGAAATAGTCAATCAAGTATGGGAAGCACAGAGTCCCATACAGGATAAATCCAAGGAGAAACATGCAAAGACACATATTAATCAAACTATCAAAAATTAAATACAAAGAAAAAAATATTAAAAGTAGCAAGGGGAAACCAACATATAACATACAAGGGAACCCCCATAAGGTTAATAGCTGATCTTTTGGCAGAAACTCTGCAAGGCAGAAGGGAGTGGCAGGACATATTTAAAGTGATGAAAGGAAAAAACCTACAACCAAGATAACCCTACCCAGCAAGGATCTCATTCAGATTCGATGGAGAAATTAAAACCTTTACAGACAAGCAAAAGTTAAGAGAATTCAGACCCACCAAACCAGCTTTACAACAAATGTTAAAGGAACTACTCTAGGCAGGAAACACAAGAGAAGGAAAAGACCTACAAAAACAAACCCAAAACAATTAAGAAAATGGTCATAGGAAAATACATATCAATAATTATCTTAAATGTAACTGGATTAAATGCTCCAACCAAAAGACACAGACTGGCTGAATGGATACAAAAACAAGACCCGAATATATGCTGTCTAGAAGAGACCCACTTCAGACCTACGGATGCATACAGACTGAAAGTGAGGGGATAGAAAAAGATGTTCCATGCAAATGGAAATCAAAAGAAAGATGGAGTAGCAATTCTCGTATCAGCCAAAATAGACTTCAAAATAAAGACTACTACAAGAGACAAAGAAGGACACTACATAATGATCAAGGGGTCAATCCAAGAAGCAGATATAACAATTGTAAATATTTATGCACCCAACATAGGAGCACCTCAATACACAGGCAAATGCTAACAGCCATAAAAGGGGAAATTGACAGTAACACAATCATAGTAGGGGGCGTTAACAACCCACTTTCACCAATGGACAGATCATCCAAAATGAAAATAAATAAGGAAACACAAGCTTTAAATGACACATTAAACAAGATGGACGTAATTGATATTTATGGGACATTGCATCCAAAAACAAGAGAATAAACTTTCTTCTCAAGTGCTCATGGAACATTCTCCAGGATAGATCATATCTTAGGTCACAAATCAAGTCTTGGTAAATTTAAGAAAATTGAAATCATATCAAGTATCTTTTCCGACCATAATGCTATGAGACTACATATCAATTACAGGAAAAAAAAAACTGTAAAAATACCAACACATGGAGGTTAAACAATATACTACTAAATAACCAAGTGATCACTGATGAAATCAAGAGGAAATCAAAATATACCTAGAAACAAATGACAATGAAAACATAACGGCCCAAAACCTATGGGATGCAGCAAAAGCAGTTCTAAAAGGGAAGTATATAGCAATACAACCCTACCTCAAGAAACAAGAAACATTTCAAATAAGCAACTTAACCTTACACCTAAAGCAATTAGAGAAAGAAGAACAAAAAACCCCCAAAGTTAGCAGAAGGAAAGAAATAAAGATCAGAAATAAATGAAAAAGAAATGAAGGAAACAACAGCAAATATCATTAAAACTAAAAGCTGGTTCTTTGAGAAGATAAACAAAGTTGATAAACCTTTAGCCAGACTCATCAAGAAAAAAAGGGAGAAGACTCAAATCAATACAATTAGAAATGAAAAAGGAGAAGTAACAACTGACACTGCAGAAATACATAGGATCATGAGAGATTACTACAGGCAACTCTATGCCAATAAAATGGACAACCTGGAAGAAATGGACAAATTCTTAGAAAGCACAACCTTCTGAGTCTGAACCAGGAAGAAACAGAATATACACATACCAGTCAGAAGCGATGAAACTGAAACTGTGATTAAAAACCTTCCAACAAACAAATGCCCAGGACCAGATGGATTCACAGGCGAATTCTATCAAACAGAAGAGTTAACACCTATCCTTCTCAAACTCTTCCAATATATAGCAGAAGGAGGAACACTCCCAAACTCTTTCTACGAGGCCACTATCTCCCTGATACCAACACCAGACAAAGATGTCACAAAAAAGAAAACTATAGACCAATATCACTGATGAACATAGATGCGAAAATCCTCAACAAAATACTAGCAAACAGAACCCAACAGCACATTAAAAGGATTATACACCATGATCAAGTGGGGCTTATCCCAGGAATGCAAGGATTCTTCAATATATGCAAATCAATCAATGTGATACACCATATTAACAAACTTAAGGATAAAAACCATATGATAATCTCAATAGAGGAAGAAAAAGCTTTTGACAAAATTCAGCGCCCATTTATGATAAAAACTCTCCAGAAAGTAGGCATAGAAGGAACTTATCTCAACATAATAGAGGCCGTATATGAGAAACCCACAGCCAACATCGTTCTCAATGGTGAAAAACTGAAACCATTTCCTCTAAAATCAGGAACAAGACAAGCATGCCTATTCTCATCACTATTATTCAACATAGTTTTGGAAGTTTTAACCACAGCAACCAGAGAAGAAAAAGAAATAAAAGGAATCCAAATTGGAAAAGAAGAAGTAAAGCTGTCACTGTTTGCAGATGACATGATACTCTACATAGAGCATCCTAAAGATGCTACCAGAAAACTACTAGAGCTAATCAATGAATTTGCTAAAGTAGCAGGATACAAAATTAAAGCACAGAAATCTCTTGCATTCCTATACACTAATGATGAAAAATCTGAAAGAGAAATTAAGGAAAAAGTCCCACTTACCATTGCAACAAAAAGAATAAAATACCTAGGAATAAACCTACCTAAGGAGACAAAAGACTTGTATGCAGAAAACTATAATACACTGATGAAAGAAATTAAAGATGATATAAACAGATGGAGAGATATACCATGTTCTTGGATTGGAAGAATCAACATTGTGAAAATGACTATACCAGCCAAAGCAATCTACAGATTCAATGCAATCCTTATCAAACTACCAATGGCATTTTTCACAGAACTAGAACAAAAAATTTCACAGTTTTTATGGAAACACAAAAGACCCCGAATAGCCAAAGCAATGTTGAGAAAGAAAAACAGAGCTGGAGGAATCAGACTCCCTGACTTTATTTATTTTTTTATACATAATTTTTTAAAATTAATTAATTAATTAATTAATTTATTTTGGGCTGTGTTGGGTCTTCGTTTCTGTGCGAGGGCTTTCTCTAGTTGCGGCGAGTGGGGGCCACTCTTCATCGCGGTGCACGGGCCTCTCACTGTTGCGGCCTCTCTTGTTGCGGAGCACAGGCTCCAGACGCGCAGGCTCAGTAGTTGTGGCTCACGGGCCCAGTTGCTCCGCGGCATGTGGGCTCTTCCCGGACTGGGGCACGAACCCGTGTCCCCTGCATTGGCAGGTAGATTCCTAACCACTGCGCCACCAGGTAAGCCAGGCTCCCTGATTTTAGACTAAACTACAAAGCTACAGTAATCAAGATAGTATGGTACTGGCACAAAAACAGAAATATAGATCAATGGAACAGGACAGTAAGCCCAGAGATAAGCCCATGCACGTATGGTCACCTTATCTTTGATAAAGGAGGCAAGAATATACAATGGACAAAAGACAGCCTCTTCAATAAGTGGTGCTGGGAAAACTGGACAGCTACATGTAAAAGAATGAAATTACAACACTTCCTAACACCATACACAAAAATAAACTCAAAATGGATTAAAGACTTAAATGTAAGGCCAGCCACTATAAAATTCTTAGAGGAAAACATAGGAAGAACACTCTTTGACATAAATCACAGGAAGATCCTTTTTGACCCACCTCCTAGAGTAATGGAAATAAAAACAAAAATAAACAAATGGGACTTAATGAAACTTAAAAGCTTTTGCACACCAAAGGAAACCATAAACAAGACGAAAAGACAACCCTCAGAATGGGAGAAAATATTTGCAAATGAAGTAACTGACAAAGGATTAATCTCCAAAACATACAAGCAACTCATGTAGCTCAAAATCAAAAAAAACAAACAACCCAATCCAAAAATGGGCAGAAGACCTAAATAGACATTTCTCCAAAGAAGATATACAGATTGCCAACAAACCCATGAAAGAATGCTCGACATCACTAATCATTAGAGAAATGGAAATCAAAACTACAATGAGGTATCACCTCACACCAGTCAGAATGGCCATCATCAAAAAATCTACAAACAATAAATACTGCAGAGGGTGTGGAGAAAAGGGAACCCTCTTGCACTGTTGGTGCGAATGTAAATTGATACAGCCACTATGGAGAACAGTAACGAGATTCCTTAAAAATCTAAAAATAGAACTACCATATGACCCAGCAATCCCACTTTTGGGCATATACCCTGAGAAAACCATAATTCAAAAATAGTATCGTACCACAATGTTCATTGCAGCACTATTTACAATAGCCAGGACGTGGAAGCAACCTAAGTATCCATCGACAGATGAATGGATAAAGAAGATGTGGCCCATATATACAATGGAATATTACTCAGCCATAAAAAGAAACAAAATTGAGTTATTTGTAGTGAGGTGGCTGGACCTAGAGTCTGTCATACAGAGTGAAGTAAGTCAGAAAGAGAAAAACAAATACTGTATGCTAACACATACATATGGAATCTACAAAAAAAAAAAAAAAAGGTTCTGATGAACCTAGGGGCAGGACAGGAATAAAGACGCAGACGTAGAGAATGAACTTGAGGATACGGGGAAAGGGCAGGGTAAGCTGGGATGAAGTGATAGAATAGCACTGACATTTATACATTATCAAATGTAAAATATATAGCTAGTCAGAAGCATCTACATAGCACAGGGAGATCAGCTTGGTGCTTTGTGACCACCTAGAGGGTTGGGATAGGAGGGTGGGAGATGCAAGAGGGAGGGGATATGGGGATATATGTATACATATAGCTGATTCACTTTGTTATACAGCAGAAACTAACACAACATTGTAAAGCAATTATACTCCAATAAAGATGTTTAAAAAAAATAAGAAAGTCTCTGCTTTCAAAAAAAAAAAAAATTGGATTGGTAGGACACTGACCATTCATGGATGGCATATGCCAGTGGGTCTTAGGGGTAATGGTAGGTCAAAATATCTCTACCTTTTAACAAAGTTCCTTCCACAGAAGAGGTGCTTTGTAGGTGTTTGTTTTGTGATGTGCAATTATACCAGTGAAAAATCAACTAAGAGAGATTGCAGGAGATATCTGTTCAATGATGTGGATATTAGCAGTAGCCTATTGAATTCAAGCCTATAGACAAAGTGAAAAATAGTGGCTCCTAAAGCAGATATGCTGAATTTGCTCAATATTTCTATGAAAGTTTGGGCAAAAAATAGGAAAAAAAATCAATCTGAGGTCCTTAGTCATCCAAACTCCAAAGGTTTAGCAAAACCTAGCATATTGCTTACACATTTAGATGAGAGGGAACAGACAGATTCAACTCAACTTTGTGTGGTAATTCAATTGGTCCATATTTATATAAATAGAACCAACGGATGGTGCAGATGTCAGCAAAATATTAAGTCGTCTCTGACATACATTTCTATCTCAGTTGTCGTTGGACTCCTGGGTCTATTTCCAATTCTAATCTCTAACAGTCACAATTAAATCCTTTAAAATTCTATCATCCTGAACTATTTTGTATGAACTTAAGATTTAATTTTAAAGATTTTTTGTGCAAAAATGCTGAAGTCAATAGACATTTTAAATATTGAAGAGCAGTAAGAGCCAGATTGGTAATAAGAGTGGTAATAAGTTAATTTTCCAGTGGACCTTGCAAAAATTTAAATAATTGAATTTTATTGTTCTTTGATCAGTGGCTTCTATGTTCTAACATGCTTGTCAGCTGAAATTTATTTTCCAAGTAGGGCAAAAGACCAGAAAGTGTTATTCATTGCTAGAACGATTTGAACATTTTTCAAGCATATTTGTAAAACTACAGAGCTAATTCAATAATTTATTGAAATTATCATAAAAGTTCAACAAATCATGCATTGTGTTCAGATCCTGATATATGCTAGATTTCCTGTTTTTACGAGTCAGCAGCTTTATAACTACAACCATTTGAATTTCAAATGATAAATTTATATCTACCATAGCCCTAGAATGCATAAAAGATAATAAGAGGGCACCCTTTAGAGAAATTTAAAAAGAATTGTGCCTTTTGTAATTTGATATACGTAACATAATCCATTATACACCAGGGCTTATACTGTGCCAGCAAACGTAAAAGGGGATGCAAACTCTTGTCCGTGCCCAGCACAAGGCAACACAACTGAGACATGTTTCCTTGAGTTATGAATCACTGGCTCCACTGAATGCAATGATCTCTATCTTCTTCTGAAGGGGTACGTATGTAACACACTGAAGGGCTCTGTGGGCTTAATTACTATGTTAGTGTTTGGCGGAATGAGAAAGAAGAGATGCCAAGCAAAGTGAGAAAAAGAACTCTGTAGTCATCTCCACAGAGCTGGAGGATCCGCAGAAATATTATTCCACAGCCGAGGCAGACTGTATATTTTCTGTATATTCTATACTCTCTGTAATTTGGGTCCCTTCTTTTCCATATGTCCCTCTTACCAAGCCCATTTACCTACTTGTATACATCTTCCCCTCAAAGTAATTACTATCTTATTTGAATTTTCATTGAACTTTCCCAGTTGAAGTCCAATAACAAAGGCATGTACAAACAGCTACTGTCAACAGGATGCTTTCTCAGCTCTGTTAGATATTAAAATTCTCAAGAACAGGGACTAATTCTTATTACCATAGTACCCCCAAGTACTTTTCCAATGACTAGAAAAATGGCATGGGTCAATAATCACATGATAATGACTTATGGGGCCACAAATACGGAGGTTTGAATTCCAGTTAACTACAAAATTTGTGTGTGGTCAAGTTAACTTACATGTCCTGAGTTTCAGTACATTTGTGTGTAAGAAACATACGAAAAGGGAGACATAGTGAGGATTAGAGGAAAATAATACAGTGAGAGCACATGGTATATTCATCAAGTGTTAGTATCATAAGGTTTAACCCTCTATCTCCTGCCTCTCTTTTTCTTACTTCCACAAATGTTATCGATGTAATTGTTTACATAGACTCTTAACCGCATATTACAATAAATTCAAAATGCCTTGAGAGTTTGGGGCCCTTGATTTTAGGCTATTAGTTCATGAATGAATCTTGGATTAAGTTAGATAATTCCTAATTATTTCGTACATGACTGTGCAGCCCAGGTAAATTAAGAACTCTGTCCAAGGCACACAGTGAGTAAAAGACTAAGGAGAGTCTAGAACTCTGTCCTCAATGCACCACCTATTTTTTCTATATAGGTATTTGTTCAAGGGAAAATCTATATTTTATTCTAGCTCTCAAATCAGCTAATCATTAAGCCAAATGCTTGACATCACGAGTGGCAAAACTGCCCCACATCACTTTGTAAAGGTTTATATCTATACCTATCTATCTATATACATACACATATATATATATATGTATACATATATATGACAAATTTAAACATTTAAAATATTTATTGAGGTGCTATGAAAATTCATAAGTATTCTATATTTTACTTTGTAATCAGCTAATAACAGGGAACATTCTATATAACCCATCTGCAGTGCAGTACCAAAAACCAAAGTCAAACAAATTAGATAATGTATACAAACACCTAGCACAGTGCTTCACAATTAGTAGGTGTTCAGTAGTTAATTGCGAGATTGAGTCATGGCTTTTCTTCCTTTCTTGTTAAAAAACTGCAATCAATCAGTCAATATGAAAATAAACAAAAACCTAGAAAATATACATTCTAGGCAAAGAGAAACCATCAAGACGAAAATCTTCAGAAATGTCTGTTGCTGAAAATAAACTGCGTTGGAAAGGAAGGGCAGACCCTGGCATTGTCTGTGCACGTGCCAGTAATTCAGTATCTGTGTGGGGTTAAAGCATCGTGCAGTCTGTTTCAGGGTTAAGGCATCCTGTGTGGGGAGGCATATTCCTCTCTACTTCTGCTTTATATGGGTGGTGGTCTTACTTTATTTTTCTCACTTTGGAAATCCCTGCCCTCATCTGCCCCAAAACGAAACCCACCAAGCATTAACATGGAAAGCAATATTTTCCTAAATTCTGGAAGATTTGAGAGAAGTGAAGGGAATCACAGTGCTTATGGATGCTGGAGAGAAGGAAGAAACCATTTCCACATCACTGCAAGCACATAATTGATGAAGATAAAGCCTTGAAGAGTAGCCAAATGCAGAGTTTGCCCTAGTCACACTCAAATCAAAGTCACCATTTGCTGCCCCCAGAATTTGCCAAAAATTCCATCTTCCCCTTCACCTACACTATTTTTCCCCTTATAAATAGCTTAGGTTGTAGAAGATGAGATGATCAGTGCTACTGAAATTATCAACAACTTTTTTATTATTTTATTTTATTTTTAAAAATAAATTTATTTATTTATTTGTTTGTTTTTATTTTTGGCTGCATTGGGTCTTCCTTGCTGCGTGCAGGCTTTCTCTAGTTGTGGCAGGCGGGGGCTACTCTTCATTGCGGTGCGCAGGCTTCTCATTGTCGTGGCTTCTCTGTTGCAAAGCATGGGCTCTAGGCACGCAGGCTTCAGTAGTTGTGGCACGTGGGCTCAGTAGTTGTGGCTCGCAGGTTCTAGAGCGCAGGCTCAGTAGTTGTGGCGCATGGGCTTAGTTGCTCCACGGCATGTAGGATCTTCCCGGACAGGGCTCGAAACCATGTCCCTTGCATTGGCAGGCAGATTCTTAACCACTGCGCCACCAGGGAAGCCCAACAACTTTTTTAAAATGCAAGAAAAAGACACTAGGTTTTTGTTAAGGAGAGTGGCTTCACAGTTTAGGAGTGTAAATAGATCTAACTAATTAGAGCACCTATTTCTCCCCTTCTCCAAAAACAAACAAAAAAGGGCCTCCATTATGAATGTGCTTATGCCCTCAGGCAAAGGCACTAAGCATATTTGGGAACTGGCTGCTGGGTCGTCCCCATCTGCTGCAGCTGTCACAGGCTAGCCTGTGGAGGCTGTTGCCTGGTGTGCATCTTGTGGGGCTGTCCGCTGGAACCTCTGCTCTGGAACTGTCAGCTAGTAAGACACTCTGGGGTCGCATTTGACCTCTGTCCCCAACCCACTCTGACACATTCCAGGATGTGACACTGGATCATTCTATATGGTTCATTGCACACCATTCAAGCCAACGATCGGCATGTTCTTTTTCCCATCTGTGTGTTCTAGTTTAGGCTGGGTCAGGAGAGATGTCACTGTTTCTCTACCTCACTCCTGACAGCTCTCTGATTTTCAGCATTTAACTTTATAAACACTAACTCACAAAAACCTGAAGTCAAGTGACAGATATATTGGTAAATTCAGGATTGTGAGAATATCTGTGTTTGTTTATTGGTTTAGAAGGGCACCAGAATGCCCTTTTAAACATGGGTTACCTCTATGTCACCACCTTTACCACCTTCCTGCACACCACAAATTACTGTTGTTATTATCATTATCCATTCTTCAAGGCTCATTTCCAATGCCACCTGCTTTGAAAAGCTTTCCCCAATTGTCCCATAGCAAATGAAGATCAATCACTCCTATGTCATCTATAAATACTCTATGTATCTCCTTTATGTAATCCTTCCAAATAAAAATAAGGATTTACTTAGCATATTCTCTACTTCAGACATCTCATTAGGTACTAGTTACATGGTGGTGAAGAAGTAGTTTGACTGAACTCTCAAATCTGTAGGAAACCCACACGATAATACATAGTTTTAAAAAGATGAGTATAAGGGAAATAAAACAGCTGTAAGGAGAGAATTATTCATTATTCCATAGAGGATCAAGAAAAGTCACATGGAAAGAGGGCAGTAATTACTGGTACAAACAGACTTGAGTTTGAATTCCCATTCCAACAGTTACTAGATGCTCAGTTTTGAGCAAGGTGTTCAATATATTTGACCTGATGCATACTCACCATCAAAATAGTGATAACAATAACTAACCAGGATGCACATTCTAAGGACTAAATGCCATAATTAAATGAGATAATGTGTGTCAAGCATTTAGTACCACAGCTAAAACTTAGAGAGCATATACTTCATTCATACTGGGGAAAAGAAGCCACAGCAAAATACAAGTCAAAATGAAGACACGATGAATAATTTTGGTGTAGCATGGACAGCCCATAAATATGCTAAGTCAATGGTACTGGCATCAGCAGGCCCAAAGTGGATGAAATTAAGTGGCCATGGTATTTAATAGTGATGGAAGAACCATCATCCTTGTGTGACTTCAGTAGCCCCATCTTATATATCATTACTCTGAACGAAAGACCTCACCTCCACACCACAAGGAATCAGTGTGTGTGTGGAGGGGTGGTGGTGGTGAGGGTCTATTACACTAGAGAGAGTGACCAAAATCCAAGGATGCTCCCCTGGGGAGTATGTATGTGTGTGGTGGTGGACAGCAGTGGGATATGCTCTAGATGATGCTATTATGACTTCTAGCATGATGAGGTTTTCTCCCATTTTATTAGAGGTTTTTTTTTTTTCATATTCTAGAATCATTTGTCTGCTAAAGAGCTATATTTTTGTTTTAATCCTATCTTTAGGAGCTGGTGAAATTATCTTGCTGGCAAGAAAGAAGCAGTCCTCTTGGCCACCCACTTTCCCATGCCCAACTGGATTCACAACTATGGGGTTGGGAGAAGTCAAAGGAATCTTGACTTCATCATGATCCAAGTTTTTGGCCAGATTATGGTGGCCAAGCAAAGATGAGCAAATATCTGGTCCATTTTTTCAACTAATTCTGACATATGGACTCATTCTCTCTTCCAGAATGATGGTTTCGGTAGTGAGGAAAAGTAAAATTTTCTCCTTATTTATTTTTTATTCCATTATGTGTGTTTCAAAATGAGGATTTAATCTTCTCTGTATTCAGCCTAACTTGTGTACTAAAACCTATTTGTTTGTGTACTAAAACCTATTAAGGGGAAAGAATGTTTAAGAGAAGCATTTTATAAGTCTAGAGATCAGATAACTTACAAAGTTAGAAAGAAAGCAGAAGGGAATTGGAACAAAGCTCCGGCATCAGACTTTTTAAAACTGAATTATAGTTGCTTTGCATCTCTTGGTTCTAGTTGTCATTTCTGGCCAGACTGTTTAAACTCTTCACATCACATATCTTTACCTGTAAAAAGGGACTACTAACACCTACCTCAATGGTCTGAGGTTTAGATGCTATGTTATGATGTCTAATTCACAGACAGGACTTGATATATTTTGGAATCTTAAGTCTTTCTCTTTTTTTTTTTTGCTCGTTTCCTCCCAAATCAATGCCAAACACCTATTCTATAGGTAACCCGAGGCACAAAAATACAGTATGATAGAATAGGAAGAGTGAAGAAAGAATGTGGAGCAACGAATCAGAAGACCTAGCACTCCAACGTTGGCAAACTGGTTGTAATCTAATATTGGGTGGCACAGAGAGGTCTTACTGAGAAGTGATTTTTAAGAGGAGAATGAAATAATATCTGGAGGCATAGCATTATAGGGATGGTAAACAGTTGGTAAACTGGACTTAAATGAGAACTTAGTATAATGAAGACAAAGAAGATCAGCATTGTTAAAACTTTGAGAAGCACAGTGACATTGACTCCAGCAAAGAAGCTACATTTTTTTTTTAGATTTATTTATTTATTATTTATTTATTTAATTTATTTTTGGCTGTGTCGGGTCTTAGTTGCAGCACACGAGATCTTTGTTGAGCCATGTGGGATATTTCGTTGTGGCACGTGGGCTCTTCATTGTGGTGCACGCAGGCTTCTCTCTAGTTGTGGCGTGCACGTTTTCTCTTTCTAGTTGTGGCGCGCATGCTCCAGGGTGAGCTGGCTCTGTAGTTTGCGGCACGCAGGCTCTAGTTGAGGCGGGCGAGCTCAGTAGTTGTTGGACGTGGGCTTAGTTGCCCCGCAGCATGTGGGATCCCTAACCAGGGATCAAACCTGCGTCCCCTGCATTGCAAGGTGGATTCTTTACCACTGGACCACTAGGGAAGTCCCAGAAGCCACATCTTTAAAAGTAGCTACCATTAAAGTACCCAACTAATAACATTTAGGATAATCCACTGTTACTTTCTTTCCAAGATCTGTCTGTTTTCCATACAGGCCAAAAAGACATGGTGAATACATGTGATGGGAATAATTGCCCCTGGGTCTTTCGAGTTCTTGATTGTGGCTCTATTCTCTACAATCTGTCAAGAAATGCAGGAGTGCTTTGCTTTACTTTTAACATAGAAAAGGCAATCCTAGAGTCTTGTCCTTTCCTACCATAATATCCTTCATTCCATAGACATTATTGTGAAGATTTTGACAGCTGCATTTCAACTATGCATTCCAAAACTGAAGAAGTAGCAATGAAGTGGGTTCTGTGACACACCGAATCCACCATGTCATGAAACAGAACCAAAACAGTATCACAACCTCTAATGCCTTGTAGTTCGGCTGGTAAATGATATTGGTATTTTGTGTCTTTATGACTGAGTGAAAGTGCAAAGTTAGTATTCTCTGATAAGTCTGGTATTCTCTTTTGCTTAATGCACACTTACTTTTGGAATTGGTCACAGGACTTTGGTAAAAGACAGGAGGAATAATTTTAGTATAAAATTGTGGTGATAAAATGATGTGCCTTCCCCTTCCTCCATTCAAGGAGTTCTGGGTCTGTGAACTAGCTAAAGTCTTGAAATTATTTGAGAAGTTGTGATTCTCTATGGCAACTATTCAATTCAGAATTCTGTTCACCAATCTAGAGCTTTCTGCTACTCATTATGGTATCTATATCCACCTTATCTCTGACAGGTAGGGGTCATTGCTTGGCCCCTGCCATGCTGGTATCCCATAATTTTCACTGGATTCAGGAAGCAGTTAAATGGCAGCAGGTTCCAGTGTTTTTCTTGATCTATTACAGAGAAGACCTATTACAGAGTTTCTAAAAAATGGTCATTGTTCCCCTTACTAATATATTTCTCAAAGTCTTAATGCAGGGAGTATTCTCTGGAATCTCCCAAGGGACATGGTTCAGAAGTGGCCAAGCAGGTAAATACTCACTAGAATTCTAATCTCACTAAGTTTTTGGATAATTTTCGATAATATATCAAGAAAGTCTAAGAATCTCAGCTGAATTCAGTATAAGCCATCTAAGGATCAAGTGTCAATCAATCAACCAAGTAAACTGTAAACCAAAGATGCCTTCCAAAGCAACGTGAAGTACAAACAAACAAAAACAATTTTATTAAAAAAAAAAACTTTCTCTCTTTTTCCTAACATATAATGCTAGGTTCAAGTGGAAAAGTAGAAATGGCACTGTCTTTGGAGTCACATGGACAGGGTGTCGACACTGGCTTCAACATTTGTTAGTTTTGTGCCTTGAAAACTGGCTTCCTAAGGGTACTCTCATGTTGATTAATCACTTTGATTTTTATAGAAGAGAAAAAGTATTAATGAGATAATGGATATAAAAAACATATCAGTACTCTAGGAACATCCATGGAGCTAAATTATGGCTTACTGGGTACTGCTTTATTCCCTGAAAGTGACCTTAGTGATTACACATTCCAATTTCCCATTTTAATAAAAAATACCCTGGGGTCCATCCTGAAAGGATAGTATAAATTTCTAGGGCTGAAAACTTGGTACTACATAGAGAAATGATTCCTTGACCCATAGAATTCCTTATGAAATAATCCCAGATGATATTTAAAGCAATTGGTTAAATCTGAACTCTCCTGAATTGGAGAAAATATATGATGAAGCATTTCAAAAAACAGTTAGGTGATAGGTATATACCTAATAAAGTTCGAGGGGAATACAAAGTAAACTTAATTCAAAGATGACATATTTCACCATGAATATGTATGAGGGGGCTATGTTAAAAATCCAAGAAAAATACTAAGCAAAGAACAATATTCATTTCTAACCATATAAAATCTTGTAGTAATCAATACAAATGTTAAAAATGTACAAATTGTGATTATTGTGGCCAAATGTAATCTTCCAGTGTGGCATATATGCTGTTGTTGACAGAGCATTTGCTTATTTGTTCATTGAATCTTTACTGAGCACCTGCCATGTGCCAGGCACCATCAGTCTATGTGCTGGAAATACAGTAATGAACATGAATCCTTGGTCTTGCGGATTTACCGTTGGAGTGGGGGGTGGCAGATAAGTAACAAATAAATATGCAAAATTTGTAGCATGTCTTATGATAGGAGAAAAGCAAACAAGTTAGGATGATAGGGAGTGTTGGGAATGAGAACATTCTTTGATGAAGAGTGATTAAGGAAGCGCTCACTGATAAGGCAACATTTGCACAGAAATATGAAGGAAGAGAAGGAATGAGATAAAGCAGTGTGTGAAAATTCCCTGATGCTGCAGCTTGGCTAGAATGGTCCAGAAACAGCAAAAATACCAGTGCCAGGGTTCGAGTATAAAAAGGGGAGAGACAGATGGCTTCAAGATGGCAGAAGAGTAAGACGTGGAGATCACCTTCCTCCTCACAAATACATCAGAAATACATCTACATGTGGAACAACTCCTACAGATCACCTACTGAATGCTGGCAGAAGACCTCAGACCTCCCAAAAGGCAAGAAACTCCCCACGTACCTGGGTAGGGAAAAAAAGAAAAGAAACAAGAGACAAAAGAATAGGGACAGCACCTGCATCAGTGGGAGGGAGCTGTGAAGGAGGAAAGGTTTCCACACACTAGGAAGCCCCTTTACTGGCGGAGACTGCGGGTGGCGGAGCGGGGGAGCTTCGGAGCCACGGAGGAGAGCGCAGCAACGGGGTGCGGAGGGCAAAGCGGAGAGATTCCCGCACAGAGGATCGGTGCCGACCTGCACTCACCAGCCCGAGAGGCTTGTCTGCTCACCCACTGGGGCAGGCGGGGGCTGGGAGCTGAGGCTCAGGCTTCGGAGGACGGATCCCAGGGAGAGGACTGGGGTTGGCTGCATGAACACAGCCTGAAGGGGGCTAGTGCGCCACAGCTAGCGGGAAGGGAGTCTGGGAAAAAGTCTGGAGCTGCCGAAGAGGCAAGAGACTTTTCTTGCCTCTTTGTTTCCTGGTGCGCGAGGAGAGGGGATTCAGAGCACCGCTTAAAGGAACTCCAGAGACGGGCGCGAGCCGCGGCTATCAGCGCGAACCCCAGAGATGGGCATGAGACACTAAGGCTGCTGCTGCCGCCACCAAGAAGCCTGTGTGCGAGCACAGGTCACTATCCACACCTCCCCTCCCTGGAGCCTGTGCAGCCCATCACTGCCAGGGTCCCATGATCCAGGGACAACCTCCCCCGGGAGAACACACAGTGTGCCTCAGGCTGGTGCAACATCATGTCGGGCTCTGCTGCCGCAGGCTCACCCGGCATCCATACCCCTCCCTCCCTCCAGCCTGAGTGAGCCAGAGCCCCTGAATCAGCTGCTCCTTTAACCCTGTCCTGTCTGGGTGGGAACAGACGCCCTCAGGCGATCTAAATGCAGAGGCAGGTCCAAATCGAAAGCTGAACCCCGGGAGCTGTGCAAACAAAGAAGAGAAAGGGAAATCTCTCCCAGCAGTCTCAGGAGCAGAGGATTAAATCTCCACAATCAACTTCATGTACCCTGCATCTGCGGAATACCTGAACAGACAACGAATCATCCCAAATTCAGGAGGTGGACATTGGGAGCAACGATATATATATATATATATATATATATATATTTTTTTTTTTTTTCCCTTTTTCTCTTTTTGTGAGTGTGTACGTGTATGCTTCTGTGTGTGATTTTGTCTGTATAGCTTTGCTTTAACCATTTGTCCTGGGTTTTGTCTTTTTTTTTTTTTTTTTTTTTAGTATAGTTTTTAGCGCTTGTTATCATTGGTGGACTTGTTTCTTGGTTTGGTTGCTCTCTTCTTTCTTTCTTTCTTTCAAATTTTTTTTGTGTTACTTTTAAAAAAAATTTCTTAATACGTATTTTTTATTTTAATAACTATTTTATTTTTCTTTATTTTATTTTATTTTATTTTACTTCTTTATTTTATTTTATTATATTTTATTTTATATGCTTCTTTCTTTCTTTCTTTATTTCTCCCTTTTATTATGAGCCATGTGGATGACAGGCTCTTGGTGCTCCAGCCAGGCGTCAGGGCTGTGCCTCTGAGGTGGGAGAGCCAAGTTCAGGACACTGGTCCAAAAGAGACCTCTCAGCTCCAAGTAATATCAAACGGCGAAAACCTCCCAGAGATCTCCATCTCAATGCCAAGACCCAGCTCCACTCAACGAACAGCAAGCCACAGTGCTGGACACCCTATGCCAAACAACTAGCAAGACAGGAACGCAACCCCATCCATTAGCAGAGAGGCTGCCTAAAATCATAATAAGGCCACAGACACCCCAAAACACACCAGCAGATGAGGACCTGCCCACAAGAAAGACAAGATCCAGCCTCACCCACCAGAACACAGGCACTAGTCCCCTCCACCAGGAAGCCTACACAACCCACTGAACCAACCTTAGCCACTGGGGACAGACACCAAAAACAATGGGAACTACGAACGTGCAGCCTGTGAAAAGGAGACCCCAAACACAGTAAGTTAAGCAAAATGAGAAGACAGAGAAACACACAGCAGATGAAGGACCAAGGTAAACACCCACCAGACCAAACAAATGAAGAGAAAATAGGCAAACTACCTGAAAAGAGAATTCAGAGTAATGAGAGTAAAGATGATCTAAAATCTTGGAAATAGAATAAAGAAAATACAAGAAACGTTTCACAAGGACCTAGAAGAACTAAAGAGCAAACAAACAATGATGAACAACACAATAAAGGAAATTAGAAATTCTCTAGAAGGGATCAATAGCAGAATAACTGAGGCAGAAAAACGGGTAAGTGACCGGGAAGATAAAATAGTGGAAATAACTACTGCAGAGCAGAATAAAGAAAAAAGAATGAAAAGAATTGAGGACAGTCTCAGAGACCTCTGAGACAACAATAAATGCAACAACATTCGAATTATAGGGGTCCCAGAAGAAGAAGAGAAAATGAAAGGGACTGAGAAAATATTTGAAGAGGTTATAGTGGAAAACTTCCCTAATATGGTAAAGGAAATAGTTAATCGAGTCCAGGAAGCACAGAGAGTCCCATACAGGATAAATCCAAGGAGAAACACGCCAAGACACATATTAATTAAACTATCAAAAATTAAATACAAAGAAAAAATATTAAAAGCAGCAAGGGAAAAACAACAAATAACACACAAGGGAATCCCCATAAGGTTAACAGCTGATCTTTCAGCAGAAACTCTGCAAGCCAGAAGGGAGTGGCAGGACATATTTAAAGTGATGAAGGAGAAAAACCTACAACCAAGATTACTCTACCCAGCAAGGATCTCATTCAGATTTGACAGAGAAATTAAAACCTTTACAGGCAAGCAAAAGCTAAGAGAATACAGCACCACCAAAGCAGCTTTACAACAAAAGCTAAAGGAACTTCTCTAGGCAGGAAACACAAGAGAAGGAAAAGACCTACAATAATAAACCCAAAACAATTCAGAAAATGGGAATAGAAACATACATATCGATAATTATCTTAAATGTAAATGGAATAAATGCTCCAACCAAAAGACAGAGACTGGCTGAATGGATACAAAAACAAGACCCATATGTCTACAAGAGACCCACTTCAGACCTAGGGACACATACAGACTGAAAGTGAGGGGATGGAAAAAGATATTCCATGCAAATGGAAATCAAATAAAGCTGGAGTAGCAATTCTCACATTAGACAAAATAGACTTTAAAACAAAGACTATTACAAGAGACAAAGAAGGACACTACATAATGATCAAGGGATCAATCCAAGAAGAAGATATAACAATTGTAAATATTTATGAACCCAACATAGTAGCACCTCAATACATAAGGCAAATATTAACAGCCATAAAAGGGGAAATCGACAGCAACACAATCATAGTAGGGGACTTTAACACCCCACTTTCACCAATGGACAGATCATCCAAAATGAAAATAAATAAGGAAACACAAGCTTTAAATGATACATTAAACAAGATGGACTTAATTGATATTTATAGGACATTCCACCCAAAAACAACAGAATACACATTCTTCTCAAGTGCTCATGGAACATTCTCCAGGATAGATCATATCCTGTGTCACAAATCAAGCCTTGGTAAATTTAAGAATATTCAAATCCTATCAAGTATCTTTTCCGATCAAAACACTATAAGACTAGATGTCAAATACAGGAAAAAAAATCTGTAAAAAACACAAACACATGGAGGCTAAACAATACACTACTTAATAACCAAGAGATCACTGAAGAAATCAAAGAGGAAATCAAAAAATACCTAGAAACAAATAACAATGAAAACGCGTCGACCCAAAACCTATGGGATGCAGCAAAAGCAGTTCTAAGAGGGAAGTTTATAGCAATACAATCCTACCTTAAGAAACAAGAAACATCTCAAATAAACAACCTAACCTTACACCTAAAGGAATTAGAGAAAGAAAAACAAAAAACCCCCCAAAGTTAGCAGAAGAAAAGAAATCATAGAGATCAGATCAGAAATAAAGGAAAAAGAAATGAAGGAAACGATACCAAAATCAATAAAACTAAAAGCTGGTTCTTTGAGAAGATAAACAATTTGATAAACCTTTAGCCAGACTCATCAAGAAAAAAAGGGAGAAGACTCAAATCAATACAATTAGAAATGAAAAAGGAGAAGTAACAACTGACACTGCAGAAATACAAAGGATCATGAGAGATTACTACAAGCAACTCTATGCCAATAAAATGGACAACCTGGAAGAAATGGACAAATTCTTAGAAATGCACAACCTTCTGAGACTGAACCAGGAAGAAATAGAAAATATGAACAGACCAATCACAAGCACTGAAATTGAAACAGTGATTAAAAATCTTCCAACAAACAAAAGCCCAGGACCAGATGAATTCACAGGCGAATTCTATCAAACATTTAGAGAAGAGCTAACACCTGTCCTTCTCAAACTCTTCCAAATATAGCAGAGGGAGGAACACTACCAAACTCATTCTACGAAGCCACCATCACCCTGATACCAAAACCAGACAAAGATATCACAAAGAAAGAAAACTACAGGCCAATATCACTGATGAACATAGATGCAAAAATCCTCAACAAAATACTAGCAAACAGAATCCAACAGCACATTAAAAGGATCATAAACCATGATCAAGTGGGGTTTATCCCAGGAATGCAAGGATTCTTCAATATATGCAAATCAGTCAATGTGATACACCATATTAAAAAATTGAAGGAGAAAAACCATATGATCATCTCAATAGATGCAGAGAAAGCTTTCGACAAAATTCAATACCCATTTATGATAAAAGCCCTGCAGAAAGTAGGCATAGAGGGAACTTTCCTCAACATAATAAAGGCCATATATGACAAATCCACAGCCAACATAATCCTCAATGGTGAAAAACTGAAACCATTTCCACTAAGACCAGGAACAAGACAAGGTTGTCCACTCTCACCACTATTATTCAACCTAGTTTTGGAAGTTTTAGCCACAGCAGTCAGAAAGGAAAAAGAATTAAAACAAATCCAAATCAGAAAAGAAGAAGTAAAGCTGTCACTGTTTGCAGATGACATGATACTATACATACAGAACCCTAAAGATGCTACCAGAAAACTACTAGAGCTAATCAATGAATTTGGTAAAGTAGCAGGATACAAAGTTAATGCACAGAAATCTCTTGCATTCCTATACACTAATGATGAAAAATTTGAAAGTTAAATTAAGAAAACACTCCTATTTACCATTGCAACAAAAAGAATAAAATATCTAGGAATAAACCGACCTAAGGAGACAAAAGACCTGTATGCAGAAAATTATAAGACACTGATGAAAGAAATTAAAGATGATACAAACAGGTGGAGAGATATACCATGTTCTTGGATTGGAAGAATCAACATTGTGAAAATGACTATACTACCCAAAGCAATCTACAGATTCAATGCAATCCCTTTCAAACTACCACTGGCATTTTTCACAGAACTAGAACAAAAAATTTCACAATTTGTATGGAAACACAAAAGACCCCGAATAGCCAAAGCAATCTTGAGAAAGAAAAACGGAGCTGGAGGAATCAACCTCCCTGACTTCAGACTATACTACAAAGCTACAGTAATCAAGACAGTATGGTACTGGCACAAAAACAGAAACATAGATCAATGGAACAGGATAGAAAGCCCAGAGATAAACCCACGCACATATGGTCACTTTATCTTTGATAAAGGAGGCAAGAATATACAGTGGAGAAAAGACAGCCTCTTCAATAAGTGGTGCTGGGAAAACTGGACAGCTACATGTAAAAGAATGAAATTAGAACACTCCCTAACACCATACACAAAAATAAACTCCAAATGGATTAAAGACTTAAATGTAAGGCCAGACACTATCAAACTCTTAGAGGAAAACATAGGAAGAACACTCTATGACATAAATCACAGCAAGATCCTTTTTGACCCACCTCCTAGAGAAATGGAAATAAAAACAAAAATAAACAAATGGCACCTAATGAACTTAAATGCTTTTGCACAGCAAATGAAACCATAAACAAGACGAAAAGACAACCCTCAGAATGGGAGAAAATATTTGCAAATGAAGTAACTGACAAAGGATTAATCTCCAAAATATACAAGCAGCTCATGCAGCTCAATATCAAAAAAAAAACAACCCAATCCAAAAATGGGCAGATGACCTAAATAGACATTTCTCCGAAGAAGATATACAGATTGCCAGCAATCACATGAAAGAATGCTCAACATCATTAATTATTAGAGAAATGCAAATCAAAACTACAATGAGGTATCACCTCACACCAGTCAGAATGGTCATCATCAAAAAATCTACAAACAATAAATGCTGGAGAGGGTGTGGAGAAAAGGGAACCCTCTTGCACTGTTGGTGGGAATGTAAATTGATACTGCCACTATGGAGAACAGTATGGAGGTTCCTTAAAAAATAAAAAGAGAACTACCATGCGACCCAGCAATCCCTCTACTGGGCATATACCCTGAGAAAATCAAAATTCAAAAAGAGTCATGTACCAAAATGTTCATTGCAGCTCTATTTACAATAGCCAGGACATGGAAGCAACCTAAGTGTCCATCAGCAGATGAATGGATAAAGATTTGGCACATATATACAATGGAATATTACTCAGCCATAAAAAGAAACAAAACTGAGTTATTTGTAGTGAGGTGGATGGACGTAGAGTCTGTCATACAGAGTGAAGTCAGTTAGAAAGAGAAAAACAAATACTGTATGCTAACACATATATATGGAATCTAAAAAAAAAAGGAAAAAAAAAAGTGGTCATGAAGAACCTAGGGGCAAGATGGGAATAAAGACACAGACCTACTAGAGAATGGCCTTGAGGATACGGGGAGGGGGAAGGGTAAGCTGGGACAAAGTGAGAGAGTGGCATGGACATATATACACTACCAAACGTAAAATAGACAGCTAGTGGGAAGCACCCTTATAGCACAGGGAGATTAGCATGGTGCTTTGTGACCACCTAGAGGAGTGGGATAGGGAGGGTGGGAGGGAGATGCAAGAGGGAGGAGATATGGGGATATATGTATAGCTGATTCACTTTGTTATAAAGCAGAAACTAACACATCATTGTAAAGCAATTATACTCCAATAAAGTTGTTAAAGAAAAAAAAAGGGGAGAGTTGTAGGGGATGAGGTCAGATGTGTAATGGATATGAGGTCAAAGGGAAGGGTAGCAATGGATATATTATGTGGAGCCTTAAAGAGTAAAGCTTATACTCTTCATAATATGGTAACTGGGGATTTTTGAACAGAAGAGTGATATCTGATTTACATCAAGGTCATTATGCTTGCTTTGTAGGAGCAGAGAAGATTTAGCAATGAAGCAATGACAAAGCATACACAATTTGTTTGCTGTGTGATGTTAGACAAATTAACATGCCCACATTTCAGTGGTTATACATACCTAGAAAATGGAGACGTTGACATCCTAACATAACTGACCACAGTGTTTGCTTGGATAATGCATGTGATCTACCAGTTCAAACTCTAGCCTAACTTTGGAGGGAAAGGTGAGGGCAGGGTCTAAGTGAGCTAAAAAATAATAATAATAACCATGTGGGCAAAGTATACAGATCCCACTGGAAGCCTCCATGTATACTTTGTTCTTGGAATTAACTACAACTGTTTTAAAAAAAGAGTCATGAGAAAATGGATATCTATTTAGGGCCACATTTTCAGCCTTGTCTCAAGTGTTTATACATTTAATATTTATTTAACAGACAATCTATAGCTAGTTAATTAGATAGCATGCTTAATATCTCATTTTCTTTAGTTGTATGGGTAAATGCTAATTAAGTTCCTGAGCATTCCTCACAAGTGTAATGTAATAATAGGAACATCGTCACACACTTATTGGTTCTGCAGATTTGAATTAATTACATTGCAAGTAGATTTATCTTTCATATATTTATACCTCAATAGGTGCTCTTCCCCGACATTAATGGGGGATTTAATTTCCATACTACCACCTTAATTCTAAATTAAATATGTTTAGTAGGAGTTTAATACTTGCTAAAGCTCTAGTTAGTGATACTTCTTCCACACATCTGGATTTTGAAATTCATTTTGCCTTATGCTGCTGAAAAAGAATAGGGGTAATTAATTCAGTAATAAGAGAGACTACAAAATGTAATTTGGAGACAATCCAAGGAATCTGATACTGTGCTTCATCAGCATCTTGAGGGACACCTCTTGCAGTTGGTTTTTCTACCTCTGGGCATGAGATGATACTTTTGTAAAAAGCAAAATATACATTTATATCTTTCACTCCCTCTCTTTCTCTCTATTGTCACTGATGCTGCTGTCAAGTGCATCATCTCTCACCTGAGCCAATTTAAAAACCTTCTCCTCATACTCTACATGCCCAGTCGAGCCTTCTTCCACCCATTCTGCATATAGCTGCTAGAGTGATCTCCCACATATCCGAACTATGAGCTTGTCACTCCTCTCCCGAAATTCTTTATTTCCAGAGTATAATACAAATTCTTTACCAATGACAGGGAACCTCATCCTGCAACCTCATTCTTCACCTATGTTTTCATTACTCCCCAAACCAGACCGCTACATTAAATTCCCAGTGCACGAATTCTTCCAAGTGTCTGCCTGAACTTTCCCCTCCTTTTCCTGGCTTGCTCTAATGCATCACTCAAAATCCAGTTGTATGCTGACTGAGTGAAGGCTTAGATATTTGTGTTGACTTTGAACTATCTAATGCCAAGTCTATTTTATTTTTCTGGGGTCATGGCTCCAAGGATATGGATTACGAAAAGAATGGGAAGCTTGTCCTTTGCCTCATGATTAGTTTTCCTTTAATGTGTTCCTAGAGATACAGGAATGATCACACATGCCCTGTTTCCTAATTTGTCACTCCCCTTGAAACGAGAGACCATCTTATAAGAATTTAATACATTTATTCAATATTCATTTACTGAGTCCCTACTGAATACTAGGAACTACGCATGCTGAATGCTGGAGAAAACATGTATCACATTACAGAAAGGAGGCAATGAATAAACTAACAAACAAGAGTAATGTAAGATTAACTTCATACAGACCATCAGGTAGTGCTTAAGAGTAAAGGCTCTAGAGACAGACTGGTGGATGAGTTCTTTAATAGTTCTGAGCCTAAACTCTTCATCACAAATGGGAGCAGAGGAGTGCTTAGTGGTTCTATGGGGAAATAAAATAATCCAGGTAAAGCACCTGGATGATCTACTCACCCAAGCTATTTGGAAATTGACTCTCTCAACCATCTGATGAGTTTGGGAAATATTTTAATGAAGGTAAATGAGTGCACACAGTAGGTACCCTTAAATGCTAGCTCTTGTTATGATAAAAAATTTGCTTAGACTATAAATGAGAAAACAAAGTTTCAGTGTCTTCTTGCAGAGCAAATAGTGTATAACAAATATAACAATGCTTGTCCTTTCGTCTACTTATCAATAAATAATAAAGGCATAGGACATATAAATAAACAGGAAAAAATAAATAAAATAGAGCCTGCAGTTTCATCAATAAATCATACCTTTCTCCCAGGTTGATAGAGAATTTACATTTTATTTGGTGATATTGATGATTGTGATAGCCTGAACATTTTGAAGAAAATTACAGTTAGATATTCCAAAGGGAATTACTGCAAATGAAATGATAATTTATAAGTGTGTATATCTATATGACTAAATTATGAATTTTTAGAAAAATTCAGACAGCCGAAGAGCTCGGAGAGGAAAACGGGCAAGAGTGGTTTCAGACTAGTTTTCCCAGTAAAACTATACCTAGCCCTTTGCAATCTTAAAATAACTTTCTCAAGGGTTATTGTATATATCACTGAGGCTTGGTAGAAAGGTATGGACATGCATTGTAATGAGTAAGGAAAGAGAAGCTTAAAGAGAAAGAAAGGAACTCATCAAAAGCCACAGAAACAGTGACAGAACTGGGGCTACAACTCTGCATTTCTATTACTTAATACGGGGCTCTTTTCACTCCACCACTGCTACACCTTTCCATGCACACAAGCTCTTTGGAAGGTAACCATTTCAGCCATCTGCTGAGTTTGGAAAACGTTTTGTGTTTATGAATTTAAATAATTTAAATAGTAAGACTCTCTTAGCTTTTATTAAAGAAGTTACCCAGAATTTAAAACAAGTAAAAGCCCCTGTTTATACTTAATAAGAAAAAGATAACAGTGTTTTATGTCCTTTAATAAGTGATTTTTCATGTTCTTTGCTGACAGTTTTGTTGTAGAGAGGAGATCCTGGCATTTGATGTGGAATCACAGGGCTCACTGTTCTTGCTTAAAGGTCAGGAAGACTCCTCCTCTCCTGGTCATTCTGTCTACATCAGTTACTCTAGATTACCAATTATTTTCAGTCCTTCTCTGATTTCTTTTCCATCTTCCTGGATTTGGGCTAACGTTTGTATTCAATCTTTCAAGATTCATTTCTCAGTTTGGTTCATTCAGCCCTTCCCCATCTCTAAATCATGTTTCGTTCACAGTATTTCACCTGAGCACATCCTTGCCTCTATTCAGCTTCGGTTTCTGCTCTCCCTGGTCTAAATTAGGCATCAGCATCCCTGTAAATCTGTGATGAGGCAAGAGTGTATCTATGTGGGAGACTTTTAATTGCTTCATGTATTGAGAATAAGGGGAGGAGAGAAATCAAATCCTTTGTCCTGTCAGCTCTACGATTAGAATCAATGGAATATATATATATGTGTGTGTGTGTGTATATATATATATATATATATATATATATATATATATATACATATAAATATACATATATTCTAAGATCCAGATAATCTGAATTAATATCTTTTTTTAAGTCAGTGTTTCTCAAACTGTAATGTGCGCCAGAATCATCTGGAGGATTTGTTAAAAAACAGATTACTGAGCCCTACCCCCAGGGGCTCTCATTCAGTAGGTTTGGGTGGAACCTAAGAATGTGTATTTCTAAGTTCCCAGGTGATGTGGATACTGCTGGTCTAGTAGATCCCACTTTGAGAACCGCTTTACTAAAGATACCTTGATCTCTTTCACCTCTGTGACTTGTCATATGACTGTGACTTATGGATATCTTTGAACTCCATCACCATAATGTGAAACCAACCCATCCACTAAAACTCACTAAATACTGTCTTCACTCATCTACCTATTTATTGAATATATATTAAGGTTCTAGTATATGTGTTAGGCACTGAATCTGGTCTGTGGCCACAGGAAGATTAGATTACAAAGCCATCCTTAATCTCTCCTGCTAGAAAGGACTGGTATCGTCTTCCTCATATCATGACTACTGTCCTCTACTCTGTTTTTACTCAAAGGACAGGGTTGTCCTTAGACCACATCATTGGCATCACAGAAATGCAATCTCAGGCCCTGCCTCAGACCTACAAAATCAGAATCTGCATTTTATTAAGATCCTACTTGATTCATATGCAAATTTGAACTTGAGTAGTAGTTCTTTACTCCCTTAGATAAAAACCCAGGTTGTATTCAGCTGTGAATCTCCTAAAATAACCTAGCAAAGTGTCTCAACCTGTGATGGAAGGAAAAGGAGAGAAGAAGCAGGCGAAGATCACTGCCATTTTGTTAAGATTTACTTAGTATATATAAAGCTTTAGCACAGTGCCTGACACAGCTCATTTAATCTTTACAACAGAAAGTAACTAATGATTACTTGTTGTATCAAATCAAATTGACTTCACTTGAATTTATTCTAGATTAAAGGCAAATTGCAAATGTCCCATTAAAATTGTAGAAGAGGTAGAAGATATCTAAATTCCTTATACAAAAGACATTGCTTTCAAAATTATATTTTGTTCTACTAAGAAACATAGCAATTATTATTGACAATAGTCATCATTTATTGAGCAGTGTGTTAACAACAGTGTTAGGTGTTTTATTAGAGTTTTGTTATTACGTTAATTTAGAAAATGCTATTACTTTCCCTACTTGTTTAGTAATGAAAGTAAAATGACAGACTCAAGATTATGCAACTTTAGGTGGGAAACCTAAATAATAAAATGGCCAAGATCTGAATGCATCAAAGGAAATTTCATTTTCTTGGCTGATCAATATTTAGTGTTAAGGAACCTCTGGAGGGCCATTTAATATTTACTATTTTGTGAGATAAACTTTTATCCAAAACTCTGGTTGTAGATTACTTTCCAAAAAACTGTACTAATTTTCTTAAGAATAAGTTTCATGAAGCACATGTAAGCCATAGTTGTGTCTTGAGTATCACATAGCTCAGTAGTTAGTAGTTCTTAATGAGGATGGAAGGATGGTGTTTGCCCCCTAAAGACACATGGCAATGTCTAGAGACATGTATTGTTATCACAACTGCAGATGAGTGTTCTACTGGCATCTAGAAGAAAGAGACCAGGGATGTTGTTAAACATTCTACGATTCACAAGACAGCCCCACCTACACTCAAAATGTCTCAAAATATCAAGAGTTCTAAGGTGGGAAACTATAATCTAACTTAATGCACTATGCAGAATAGATATAAAGACAATATTTATTGAATCAAATAATTTGACAGCAGAAGAGAGCTTCTGAAGGACTATAACATGAATAAATTAATAGAGAGTTTAAATGACTTGATCAAAGACACACTGATAAGTGCTAGAGCCATAACTTGACTCTAACTTCTAGCTTATTGGCTTATGCCTTATCCATGATAGGACACAAACACATAGTTCTGACAGATATGCATGTTTCCTTCCATTACGATATCTCATCTCTCTGAAACCACACTATAATGTATTGCTGTGATTAAGCAGGTGAGTTGTGGAGTCAGATTATTTGAGTTTTAATCTTGACTCTGTTACTTACTTGTTTAATGACTAAATTCTCCTTTTCCTCCTCCTCTTCCTCTTTCTTCTTTTTGCCTCAGGATCATGATCTGTTAAATGGGAATAATAATGTTCAGTTTTCAGAACACAATAAAACCATTGTTTCTGGCACATAAAAGTAATAAACACTTATTGAGCATGAACTTTAGTTCCGTTTAATATGACCAATGTATCAAATACTGTACTTCTTATGCCTGGCTCCCATCTTCTCTGTGAACGTTTAAATTCCGGCCTTGGTTTTGGCCAGTAGGATGCAACAATCTGAAAGTGCAAAGGATTTAAATAAACCCTGGACAGCCTTTGACTAACAGAGAGAAGCAGCCAGTAGGTAAAATTCCCATATTCTATCTTTTGAGATGACAATTCTGAGGCATATTCTGCTCAGCTCCTCAAAGTCCTAGTTGCAAACAGGGTTGACCAACTTAATAACACATCTTTGGATTAGATTTTCCTCCTCCATTGACTGCTCATCCTTTTCTTCTACTATTGTTCTTTGGAATCACTTCTCAAATAACAATCTAATGTATGAAAGCCCTTATCTCAAGAATACTTTATGGGGACTTCCCTGGTGGCGCAGCAGATAGGACTCCGCACTCCCAATGTAGGGGGCCCTGGTTCGATCCCTGGTCAGGGAACTAGATCCCACATGCATGCTGCAACTAAGAGTTCACATGCCACAACTAAGATCCTGTGCAATTAAATAAATTAATTAAAAAAAAAAAGAATACTTTATGGAAAAAGGGGAGGGGATAAGAAAGCAAGGCTCCACCTTTTTCTTTTCACCAAATCAGAATTCAGACCCGATGATTTAAGCTTATTGAATGTTGTAAACAGCCAACTATCAGAAAAATGCTGTAACATGGCTGATGGCAATCGTATTAGCCCTCATGCTTATATTAAAGTGTTTTGCTTTCTTAATAGAAGAAAACTTGGAGGACTTTTAGATGTGGATATTGGTGAAAGTCCCCGTATTAAGTGTCATACAAAAATGTGAAAACGCACACACACACACATTGTTTCCCCACCTATTTAGCAAAAAGAAGAGTAGAAAATATCCATTTTTAGGAATAGAAGAAGAAACTGTAAAACAATAACATCACGTATGTACAACTAGTAAACAAGTGGTAAAACCCAAATTTCCCATGCTTCAGTCATTTCTGTGTGACTGTATGCATATATTTGTGTATTTTCCTCCTCACAATGGTTATTGGAGAACATTATTTGTCCATTTGCTGGGAATTTGAGACCAATAATACAAGTTTCTCCTTAGGTAAACTGAAAAGCAGCATCATTAAGTCATGAAGGAAACCAGATTTTGTTTATGTTCACTAACTTTCAGGAAGTTCCAAGGTCACTGAGAACAAACATCTGTTCACATTCAGTCATACATTAGGAAAATGGTATGGCCAGGCCATCACCCCATGTCTGACAAGAACACACTCAACCAACATCAAATAAAATAGATGCATCTTATCTTATGCTTAGGATATTTGACTATAGAGACAGGATTGGTTTTGTACCCCAGGTGCAGAATATTGGTGGGAGAATAAAAACATTCAATAACAACAAAATCCAGACCTTGCAATTAACGTTAAGTTTTGGAAATGTGATTTAAAATATTTTTGAGAAATGATTTATTATAAGAACATGTTTAAGACATAATAAAAATCAGACAGAGAGTTTGGTTTAATTTAGAAATGTTTGATTTATGAATACAAAAGAGAAAAACACCAAAGGCAAGACTCATCTGGTTCTTCACTGATCATTAATATTTGGAAATTGAAAATCAGCTACATTTGAGCCTAAACTTTTTTAGAAGAATGCTGACTTTTGCAAAACTGAGGAAAGAAACTTACAGAATAAAATCAGAGAGTTAATGAGTGCCTGAATTAAAAGAAACCTGGAAGAATTATCTGGCCTGTTTGTCTCATTTCATTTTACAGGTGAGAAAACTGAGTCTGCCAAACAAGAAAGTGACTTTCTTGAATCAACAACAGCTCGACTGGGACTAGGACTCAGGTCCTCAGAGTCCCACTTCAGTGTCTTTTGTGTTACACCAAATATATTGGGTTAACCCAAGACACTAAGCAGGCACCTTTCCATCACCCTCTGCTCCTCCTTTACCCTCACTCTATCCTCACCCTTCCAGCTTTCCAACCAAATCTTCCTTATTGTTCATGCTACCTTCCACTGCTGTGTAGAACACTTGCTTAAAGCTTAATCACAAACCAGCTTACGGGAAAGTGCAGGACTGAATGTTTCAGAGATGCCTCAGGGATACATTTGGTTACTGATGCTCTGAGAAGCATGAGCTGTGTTCTTTTGAAATCCACGAATGATGACAAGCTTTTACTTAAGTGGCATTTTCTTCCCTGAGAGCAAAACTGCAGGAGATATGTGAAATATGAAAGTATTACTTCATTTTGTTTATTTATTTAGTCTTTTTTTACAGTCTGTGGCCATTGCCTCCTCTCATCAAACTCTGACCTACAGATTCAATTAGAGAGCTTTCCTGGAAGTTTGCTCTTTCTTGAGGTTCACCTGCAGGCTAAGAAAGAATATATGTTGGCCAGGAATCAAAGACAGTGCAAACATCCTTTGCTTAAATTACTTTGAGTCCATATTTCTATTAAATTTCCAGTAAAGTATGCTCAATAAATCATAGCATTTGAAATTAATTGTTTCAATGAGGCATTTAATTTTGCACAATCCATTGCTCTGAGTGTATATTAGCTAAATATTTATGAGTTGATTATTTCCAAAGCAGTCAGATTTGTTAAGGACAGAAGATAACTATCTTCCCGTATGATATGCTCAAGACTTTTTTCCCTAAGTGATTACTAAAATGTCAAAGTCATAAAGAACGTTTGTACATTGTACACAAAATGAAGTATAATGTATTAGATTTTCAATTACTGTTCCTGGTTGTTTCATAAAGCGTGACAGTATAAAACTATCTCGGACATCTCTATCCATCAAGTTCCTAGAGCCCAACAACTGAGAGTGTCCTCCTGCAAGCAAAACATTGATTGTAGGGACACAGTCAAACAAACTAAACCTGAAGCATTAACGCCGCTTAAAACTCTGAACAAGCAACCAGGTATACTTATCATAAAGTATTTTAAAAATAAAAGAAACAAAGGAAATAATTGTGTGCAAATGTATCATTTCCCAGTCATTGATTATTGGTAGATATAGAATGGACAACATAGGGTAAAGTTAAAGAGTTCCTGATAAATATTCTGGTATAAACTCCTACTGGTAGCTGCTTCATGAGATTATAGAGATCATAGTTTCATTTTGTTTTGTTTTGTTTTGTTTTTCTCATCCCTTCTCTTTTCTCTCATTGTAAATTCTTCTAAGGTAATCAAAGTGTTGTCTGTTCAACACTCTAATTTATGTTAGAAATATTTAGCATCTGGACTTGAATATATGTTTAGGAATTGACGGAAGGAGTCTTTTAAAAGGCTGAATGGACTAAATCATGGAAAAAAGATAAAGATAGCCAATGGATTATAAATTGGTGGCAAAATCACCACAACAATTTGGAAGAAAAAAAAAAAAGCCTCTCTAATGTGCATAATTCAGACTTTCAATTCATAAAGGTGAACATAAAATTTACTTAGAAAATCAAATTTCAAAAGCCAACACTGATCAAGTTTCAGAATAAAAGACTTGACAAGAGCTAGAAAGATTTACAATTTCTTTTCTCTCTTCGGCAGAGTCAAAGATATCGATCACCACTGACAAAATAAAATGGTTTGAAATATCTTCCACATTCTTAAATTAAAAGATGAATGTACTCTTGTAAACATGATCTGAATGCCAGGATATTTTAACTTCTGATCTGTGTAGTTCTTTCTAATAGTGAGGGTTCCCACTACCACTAATATGGAAACTTGGGGTACATTCTAACTTTCTCTTTCCTTTTCTTAACAGCATAAATGTAACTATTAATTCATATCTAATTTACCTCCTAAAGTTATTGCCCATTTGTCCTCTCTTTATCCTACAAGTACTGCCATAGTTCAGATCTTTATTATTTTTTCCTGTCAATTTTTTACATGGTCTTTTACAGTACCCTCCTAACTGATCCTTTTACCACCTAACTCACCAACATCCCTCCATCTAGGCTACCCATGGTACCAGAGTACCCCTTCTAAAATGCCAGAATCATTTGCTCAAAACCATTCACCGACTCTTGAAGGATAACAAAGTAAAATGTGAAAAGTTTAGCATGGCGTAAAAGACCCTCTGCAATTGGCCCTACCTTTCTACCTTTATTCCCCATAATTTACCTGCTTACTCTGTGTTTAAGGTAACAAAACTTGAGAATTTTCCTAGTTCTCCCTTATTCCTATGTATTCATGCCTTTTCACAGGGTAATTTCTCTGTCTTGAATTACTTCTTCTCATTCTTGTTTACCTGGTGAATGTATTCTTATCCTTTAGGATTTATCTCATGCATAACATTTGTCTGCTATAAACTATTTTCTGATCCCGAACACACCATAATTCCTCTCTCTCCCTCTTTCCCTGTCTTTTTTTGGTCCCCTTTTGTACGTATCTTTATTGTCTTCATTATTACAGCCACACAGACCTCTATCTCTTATAAACTGTAAAGCCACAAGAAAGTCACTTAATTCCTCTGAAAATCTTTTTTATCCAAATGTGCTACAATATATGACTTAGGTAGATTACCTTATTTAAAGATCAGAGATCAGGGACTTCCCTGGTGGTCCAGTGGTTAAGAATACACCTTCCAGTTCAGGGGACACAGGTTTGGTCCCTGGTCAGGGAACTAAGATCCCACATGCTGAGGGGCAACTAAGCTCGCATGCCACAACTACTGAGCCCACATGCTCAGGAGCCCACGTGACACAACTAGAGAGAAGCCCGTGTGCCAAAATGGAGAGCCTGCTGGCCAAAAAGAAAGATCCCACGTGCCGCAACTAAGACCTGACACAGCCAAAAATAAATAAATAAATAAATATTAAAAAAATAAAGATCAGAGATCAAACACTAAAGCACTAAGGTGTCGGTGATATGGAGTGATTATTGTTAAATAGTGTTAACTTTGGTGAATGAAAGATTAGCCATTATTATTAAATTCCTCTCAGTCCCCCTGGAAACTTGTTTTTCCTTCAAAGCAATACAAGTATTTAACTGTTCACATTTCCTAAAATAATATGTAATTTAGGAAAGACATCATTTTAATATTCTGCATACCAGAAAAGAAACATGGCCATCTCCTTGCTATAAATAGTAATGCTTATATGTTTAATAGTACTTAATCTATCTAGATCTTTGTATATTATTCCATTTCTTAAAGGAAAAAGTGATGTCTCTTGTTTAATAAGTCTGATATCTGTAGTGAGTAGAAGTAAGCTATATAAGCTAAGACATGGAAGCAACCTAAATGTCCATCAACGGAGGAATGGATAAAGAAGATGTGGTACATACACACAATGGGATATTACTCAGCCATTAAAAAGAATGAAATGATGCCATTTGAAGCAACATGGATGGACCTAGAGATTGTCATGCTGAGTGAAGTAAGTCAGACAGAGAAAGAGAAATATCGTATGATATCACTTATACGCAGAATCTAAAAATAAATGATACAAATGAACTTATTTACAAAACAGAAATGGACTCACAGACTTAGAGAGTGAACTTATGGTTACTGTGGGGGAAGGATGGGGGGAAGGGATAGTTAGGGGGTTTGGGATTGACATGTATACACTGCTGTATTTTAAGTGGATAATCAAAAAGGACCTACTGTATAGCACAGGGAACTCTGCTCAATATTATGTAACAACCTAAATGGGAAAATAATTTGAAAAAGAATAGATATATGTGTATGTATAATTGAATCCCTTTGCTGTACACCTGAAGCTATCACAACATTGTCAATCAACTACACCCCAATATAAAATTAAAAGTTAAAAAAGTAAGCTATATATCTCACTCTTTTTAAGAATTTTAATTCATTACTTCATTTATCCATCCATCCACTCACACATATGTTCATCAAAATGCATTCATGTATTCGTGTAGGGCACAGTTTTTTGACATCCAGACATGTTAGAAAACATCTAAAATGGCCATATTTCTTGGCTACAAAATGGGCACTATGATTAAAGTGAAAATACATTTAATTTCTTATTGTCTACATTATTTATTTAGAAATTAACAATTTCCTCTTTGATTATAGTTGTGTTTTCTTCCTTATCCAGCTAAAATCATTATACAAATATATTTATATCAGAGATGTAACAAGCACTATAATATTTAAATTTAGTATGAGCTAATTATTAATTGACATATCAATTAGTTAATTAATTAATTAATTATTAATTTAATGACAATGGTGTGCCAGACATCTTACTAGGCATTGAAGATTAAATGCTGAATGGTTACTTCCATGAAGTATCTTCCCAGGATCTTGGGGAGATAAATAGCTTGTTCTACAATTATTGAATGTAATGCAGTATGTTACATGAAGGGTGTATGTGTGTGGTGCATGTGTGGGTGGAGCAGCAATAATTTCTTCTCATAGGGGTTAGAGAAGTCAGTCCAGAAGGGAACATCTTTGGTCTGGGCCATGGATCTAGGTCTTCAATATGTGAGCGTTTTTTTAGACAGGCAAAGTACTAGAAAAGGATATTACATATATGTTTGTGGAATTGAGGACTTCAGAAATTTTAAAATTCTGAAGTTTAGAATTTAGAGATTTTGTGGTACACATGTGGTACTTTGAACAAGACATTTTAAAAACTGTTAAAACTCCTTTTAAAAACATCACTTAAAACGCATTGAAATATTTATGTATCATCTAGCTTGGCACAGTAGAGAAAACACACCTGTCTTTAATAATGATAACATTTATAAAAAATTGAGAAACTTTCATGACCTACATAAGTTACATTTCCACCATCTAAGACTTATTTTTTAAAAAGCTGATAAAAAGCTTTATAGTGACACCTAACTTGCTTAGCTTCTATCAGAATTAAATGAGGCAATCTATAGAAACCATTCATAACGTGCAATGTCAAAATGAGCATTTAGTAAATGTCAGTCTCCTTCTCCTCGGTGCTTACAAGCAATACCAAGAGGGATTCATTGCTATACAACCATTAAAGTGTGTCTCCAGGAATGTTACTTGAAAACACCTATTTTTCTTATTCAAATGTATTTTATACATTTAATATCCTAGATTAAACTCACATTCAAGATCTCACATTTGGTTAAGGTCTTGGTAATTTCTGGTGAGAAGACAACTAGGTTATCTTGGACTTCAGTGAACCAATATGCAAGCAATGATTTTAAGGAGGAAAGTAGCTGTAAATGCAATTTGAGATGCTATTTTCTTCAGTGTTTAACAATATGAGCTATGAATTTATAGGAAGTTAATAAAGTTAGATTTCTGGATGGAAATTATAGGGTAGATAACCAAAGCGAAATTTTTTGAATCATCAGTCAGAGAAAAATTAGTTTTATTGTCATCGTTATGTAAAAAGGCAACTTTGGCCTCACACGATCACAACACTCTTAGGAGAGGCTGACAGTTGTTTATCTCACAAACACACAGAGCTCACCCTGCCTTTCACCTTTCCACACTTTTTCTGTCAACAGCAGACATTTATTATCTGCAAGAAAAAAGAGATTACCTTAAGCATTGCTTTTACTATGATTAATGTGAGGAATAATCATTGAAGGGCACAGTTTCACAAAGGAAACAAATGTCTGTCTTTACGGATTATTGAAAATCATAATGTTTCATCTTCTGTAGGAAAATGAAATGATCAAATACCAGTTTGCAGTATTCAAACGAAATACAGATACCATTTAGATATAGTCGGTGTTCATCCATAAAGCAGGCGAACCATTATACGGTATTCATGTATGCATTAAGACTATTGAACAAGATGCATTGTGCTGTAGAGGACAGAGTTGGAAGCGGAGTTGAGCAGACCTGCTTTGAGTTCTCGATATGTCAGTCGACATAAAATGGAATCATAATTTAAAAAAAAAATTATATTTGTAAAGCACTTACACACCCCTTATTTCATTTGACCTTCTTAAGATTCACTCAGATTAAAGTGGGTACTTTTCTTTGTTACATATCCATGCTTTTATCATCAAGTCCTGGCTGCTGTCACTGTCTCCAAAATACATCCTGAGCCCATCCACTCTGTATCTCCATTAATACCACCTCAGTCAAAGGCTCCATCACAGCTCACCCGGACTATCGTATTAGTCTCCTAACCGGTCTATTTCAATTTGAATTAATGAAACCTATTTTCTACATGAAAGCTAGAGTAATGCTTCTAGACTATAAATTATACCACAGCACTCCATTGTTTAAACTAGTTAGTGGCTTTTGCACTGAACTTAGAATAAAACCTGTCTTCCTAATTAAGGTCTAATAATTTATTTGACTGGAGTCAATGGGCACATGTCCTTGCACCTGGTATACAGCTCTTGATCTAGTGAATGATTTTTGCTCCATCCTAAGCCTAATTGGGGGTCTTCAGGATTTCACTAATAGTCTTTTCTAGTCCCTTTATCTATTTACTAACTTGTTCCTTAGGTCCTTTCAGCTTCTATTTACCATCCAGGTCCCAAACCACATGTTTTAGTTTTGCCATGGTGGCATCCTGCTTTCAAGTAGCAAAATACCCTCCTGTTGTCCAATACTGCGTAACAAGTCACAACAAGATGTGATGGCTTAAAATAGAAACAACAGAGACCAGGGAGGGTTCAAGATGGCAGCACAGAAAGATCCTGAACTCAGCTCCATCCATAGACACTACAAATCTATAGCTGCATGTGGAATAATTCCCTCCAAAGGGACTTGAAAACTGGATGAACAGAGTCTCCACAACAACGGGTAAAAGGAGAGCATTTAGACATGAAGGATATACAGAGATATGGTCTCACCAAGGGAGGCAAACAAACAAAAATAACCAACTGTGGTGATCCACAGTTAGGAAGGATCACAAAGGTATTTTTATTTTCCCTCAGGAGCAAGGGGTTCAAGCTCCACATCAGGCACTCCAACCCTTAGATCCTGCACAGGAGAGATGAGCCCCCAAACACCTGGCTTTGAAAACCAATGTGGAATATGTCTAGGAAAACTATAGAACAACAGGAAACAAAAAGCCTGCTCTCAAATGGCTCACATGCAGATTCATTCAGCCCCCAAACCACTGCCAAAACACCAGATTGAAAAGCACGTGGATCATAGGTGAAGAAGACCCACTTCCAAATCATAAAGCATCTGCTGGAGAGGGAGAAGCTAGTTGGGATGCTCCCCAGGTACTAAGAAACTGACAGGAGTCACTTTTGCCATCTCAGGCTACCTTGCTAATGCCAGCACCGGTGGGCACCATTTTGGAGTACTCGCTCTAACCTGTTGGCACCAATGCTTGCACCCCACCTAGAGCCCTGCCCACCCCTTCACCTCAGCCAGCCCTCACAGCCAGCTGGGCGATAACCCCAGACCCCACAGCCATTCCAGGGGCCAGCCCCACTCACCAACAAACAGCAGTCACTGTGGCCAGGCTCCACAGCCATTTCGCATACCAGCCCTGCCCACCAGCACTCACAGCAGCAGCCACTGCCCCTCCGCAATAGGAGGGCTCACACGCAGCCCACACAGTGGACACCCCTTGCACTTCTGAGCCCCACAGGACATCTCCTAAGTAAGGCCACTCCTTCAAGACTAGGAGAGATAGCTGATTTACCTAATACTTAGAAACAAACACAGAGAATTAGGCAAAATGAGGGGACAGAAAAATATGTTTCAATCAAAAGAACAAGATAAAACCTCAGAAAAAGAACTAAATTAAAAAGAGATAAACAATCTATGTGATAAAGAGTTCAAAGTAATGGTCATTAAAATGCTCGCCAAACTCAGGAGAAGAATGGATGAACACAGTGAGAACCTCAACAAAGAGACAGAAAATATTTTTAAAAAATCAAAGTGCAGCTACCTCCGTGTAAGTGAATTCCTGGAGAAAGCGAGTTTGCCTTCCAATAAACGGTATCACCCAGAAAAAAAAAAAAAAAATCAAAGTGAAGTTATAACTGAACCAAAAACTACACTAGATCAGCTCCCAACATTTGTATACTAAGTCTTTATGTGGACACATATACTTTTGCTTCTTTGGGGTAAATACCTATATTAAAACAGATAGATCATATGTTAGACAAATGTTTAACAGTTTAAGAAACTGCCAAAATGTTCTTCAAATTAGTTGTATCAGTTTACATTCCAACAAGCAGTGTATGAGTTTCAGTTCTTATCAACAGTTGGTATGGTCCTTTTAACTTTAGCCATTTTAGATAGTATATAGCATTTTTTACTTGCATTTCTCTAAGGACTAATTATTTTACATATAATTTCACATGCATTTCTATCCATATATTTTGTTTTTCCTATGCATATAGTTACTTTAATGTTTTAAACCATTTTTAATTGGGTTGTCTGTCTTATTAGTTGTAAGTGATGTTTATATGTTCAGGATACAGCTCTTTATGGATAAATATCTTTCAAATGTTCTTTTTTCCAGTCACCATATCAAAACTGGAGAAATAGTAAGAAGTGCCAGTTAGCATTTACTAAGATCCAGCGCTCAAGCATTGCACTAGCCCCTTTACATGCTTTATCTCTATCATTCTTATCTCTGGTGACAAATTACAACCACTGAAGAAAATGTAAAAAAATATTGATGTTCAGTAGCCACTCAGTTCAGTTAAGTTAGAATCTCTGGAAATGGGGCATACGCCCAAGTCTTTTTTTTTTTAAATTAGGTGTTTTTAATGTACGCTCATGGTTGAGAACCCTGCCTTACCTATCAAGGTTGCTGGTAGGATGGATGAGATAAGGTTTCCTATTCCTGTTTTACAGATGAGGAAACTGAAATTCAGAGAGGGAATAAAGAAATTGACAGAGGTAACTTAGAGGAGAGGAGAGGCTAGGACTCAGGTTAACATCTATTTACAAAGATGTTGTTGCTTTTATTAGATCTCACTAAGCTTAAAGTGGGATAAAACCTGCTCTGTGAAAGTAATGCATGGAAACACATCTAAGGCTGGTATTCAGAACAGCAGTGGGGCATTCAGATGCAGCTAAAGAATGTTGCCCAAATTTGGCCCACAGTAGTCACTCAATAACTATTTGCTAAATACTGACAGAATGTGGGATGTGAGAAGATTGTGTCAGGCAGCCTCATAAACAGCTTATCCCCATTCTAATGACATCTTTCCCTTGAAGATTTCCTGCCTGATGCCTTTCTTGAGTTTAACAAGAAAACATGCCTTTTGCTGTTGTCTCTTCTAATCTGCCCATCACTTGTTCAGTCTGTGGAACCCCCTGACAGCTAGGGAAGTCCCATTTGTAAGGCTGGCTGCATAATTTGTCTGAGAGAGAATCTTATTGTACATTAGATATAATTTATCATCTGCTTAAAAAGGTAATTTCAGCACACAGACCCACCTACCAAAAATGCCCCCTCTTTTCTGTTCATCCAAATCCTGCCTGTATTTTCAGACCCCTCTCCAATTCCACCTCCTTTTAAAAGACTTCTCTGACCCTCTTCAAATCCTATTATAATTATTGTCACTTCCACTCACGTAGTAATCTATCAGGAGTTGCCTGATAATATCTATTCTACTATTTTCTTCAACAGTTATTTTATATTCTGCATCATTTTTTAACTATCAGAATATTTATATCTCATCCTTCCCTCAATCATTAGATGGGCTCTATCCTTGCTGGGTGATGAGTACTGGTCCACACATTTACGTGTGAGTAGAAAGGTAATGCGTGCAAAAGGGGCTCGCTTCAACATAATATCAGATCACGTATATCGGCGGACAGTTTTAGGGGGAAAGTGTGGAAAACCGTCCCATGAAATAGACGATTTTAAGATGTTTCAAGGGAAGTTTAGTTGAACTGGCTTGACAAACGCTGCTATCACGTAAATTATATCACCATATCTACAGAAAGAATGGGTCAGCAGATGAAGCACGTAGTTTCAGAGGAATAAATTGTCTAGTCCAGGTTTCAGACCTGTCTCTATTATGGAGATTTAGGGTATTGTTTTGAGAGCCTGACGCAACAAACATCCCTTGCTCTGATGCCAGGCATACCAAGCAGGTTTCTGTTAATGGCATGAGTTCTCTTGGAGTTGGTCTATAGGCATGGAATATTCACCCAAATAAATCATTTCAATGGTCATACTAACTTTTCATCTATTCCTTCACATGACTTCTAAAACTATTCATCATCTGTCCCCTATTAATGTCTCTGGCTTTACTTTCCAGCACTTCTGTCATTATTCTATGGCCTCACAATGTCTCTGTTGCCTGAGGATCCTCTCCTATTTACAAATCCAAGCTGTTCTTTCAGCTCGAAACATACCTCTATAGTTCAGTTGTATTTCTAAAGTATGAGATTACACAAAACGCTCTCCTTGATTTTTTCATGAGCAGTGAAGTTCTCTGAGCAATAAATAGAAGGCAGGCAGTGACAGGATGAGAAAGGAATAAAAGGCAGGGCAAATCTCAGGGGCCACCGTGCACCATAGGCAAGATTCCATTTTCCCCATTAAAAATGGAAAGCGTTTGAAGGACTCTAGGCAAGGGAAGAATGCAAGCTAGAAATTCTTGGACTTTCTGTAGAGAATTCTTGGTGTTGTCAACACTGGAGATAAGAAGTTAGTTATAAAGTTGCTGCCATAGTTGAGTGAAAAGTAATAGTAGGCTTAATGAAGACAGTGGTAATAGAGATGGAGAGCTGGTGGGGACCCAAGATATATTTACTAAGTGAAATCAGAGGGACTTGCTAATTGAGTACATTCAGAACAGCTGGGTTGGAGGTGACGCTGCACAGGAAAAAAACAGACCCATTCTTTGACCCTTATCTTGAAAAGATAAACAGTACTATTTGAGTCCTTGTGGGTCTTCACTGAATACAAACTCAAATTATATTTCTTGAAATATCAGTTTAGTAATAACAGCTTATGATACATCTCTCTCCTTGCCATTGTTAAATGAATAGGATGCCTTACACCATGCATCCTGTAATCATTCTCACAGATCCTAATGTTCACATCCTTGAGATTTTCTAAGCATTGTTTAAATACTTTAACTGTCTAAAGTAATTGGCTTCAAGAACTTGAACACATCAATATTAATAGAGAAATTAGGCTTTGACGTTCCTTTACAAAAAGAATAATGATAAAAATAAATCCAAGGGGTATAGAGTAAAGTGTGCTAACGAGAGAGAGAGTGATGGTCTGAGCCCTTTGCTCACTCCCCCGTGATGGCTGATTAATGGATGTGCGTGAGCTTCCAGTCGAAATGCAGATCCAGGCGTGTCCCAGAAAATGAGACCTATGGTAAAGAAATATGAGGCCCACATGCTCTAACGGCTTTGGTGGCCTCTAGATCTAAGGACCATCAGGGTCTCTCTCCAGTACTCAGTGACTGGGGATATCAAAACTTACCCGTCATACTACAAAATGCATCAGGGATGGTTCCGAGCACGTGGTTAATTATTCTGACGTGATTAAACTAGGTCAACAATCAGAGGCCAACTATAGGATTTTGAGGGAAAACGGGCAAAATGCTTAAGAAAGAACAGACTCTTAGAGGTCGAAAAAGCTTCGATGTTATTAAGTTTATGTCTCTCCTTACCCAATAGAGAAATAGAGTCTCAGAGAAAACAAGACACATATAAGATCAGACAAATCATTCAATTCTGAGGTTTAACCATGGTTGCGTCACAAATGTCAAAATATTTTCCTGTCTCTTTGTGAAAAGAGCCTCCTTTTTCTCTGTTACATGCATACAAGAATACCTACTTACGTAAATTAAAATAGAAGACCTATTTAAAGTACAAATAAATGGCTAGAGGCTCAATAAATGACTACTTTCTCTTTATTCAATTTGATATTGAGGAATTAATAAGCATTTAACAATGTTTGCTTCACAGTTTTCTTTTTCCAAAACGCCTAAGGAATTATAATGGCAGACCACCTGATATCTTGCATTCCCTCTTTGTCTCATGATTTTACCTAGTATAGAGGGATCCATTCCATATCAGTTTCTCTATACCTATTTTTGCTCTCTTTTTTTCAGAACCACTAACTAATCTTTCAAAAGGTGACCACAGTAAACGCCTAACTGGGCTCTTTCCACCCACTCCTCCCCTACTCTGATATGTTCTCCAAAGTAGCTCCAGACAGTTCAACAAAATGCAAATGCAATCATGACATGGCTGCAATGTTTGAAATCCTTTAATGTCTTCCCAGTGCTTTACGGTGTACTCCAAAATCTTGCTGATGTGCCCTTTCACTAGTTCCTTGTACTCATCTTGCCTTTTCCTTTGTGACTCATCCACTCTGGTCATTTCGTTAGTGATCAACTCTCTGGGGCTCCTTTCCACCACTAAGCCTCTGCACTTGTCTTCTCTTTCCTGAAATGTGTGCTGCCTCCACATTCTCTCCAGTTACCTCCTGAACTTCTTCCCAGACTTTCTCATGTGACAGTCCCTCAGTGTCCTAGAGCCTAGGCCAGACCATTTATCATATACCCCAAAAGAACCAACTCCTTTCCTTTTTAGCGGTTTTCCCCATTTATAATTATATTGTAATTTATTGCCTGTTTCCTTAAGTTCATGAGGGCGTGGGCAATGCATTTAATTAGGCTAACCACAATGCCTCACCCATGTTAAGATACTCAACATTCATTCATGTAGCAACTTTTAGAATAAAATCATTTATGTACAAGGGACCTAAGATTCTTTTAGTTTGCACCTTAATTATAGGGGTAAAAGAATCAAAGTCCAGAGACATAAAGAGACTGTCAGAAAGCCAGATCTGGGGACTGTATCTAGGACTCCTCATCCAATGATGCTTCTCTACTTCAAGTCCTTATACTTCTTATACTTTTTAATGTATTTTAGGTGAGCATGTATTCCTAATAAATTCTCACTACTCTTTGCCTCTTTCCGTGAACATTTAGTTAAAGAATATAGAAACTAGGAATGTGGGTGTCCAATAGCTCTTAATATAAGAACAAGAGAGTTTCTTGATCATATCTGCCAGGTTTCTATTAAAGCTCCTCGAGTAAAAGCCTGTCAGGGCATATTTAAAATATTAACTAATATAGGAATGATTTCAATTTGCAGGTTTTTGTGACTCAGAATTCACTTTAGATATTATTATCCCTTACTGATTCCTTTGTATAGGCTTTTAAATAAGAAAACTGGAAATCATACTACTCCAGAGACAGCTGGGTACATTGGAAGGTAGATAGGCTTCTTCTATCCTTCAGTCCTTCTTGGTCAGACTCTGACTAATTTCCTTGGCATCTTCATTCATATGTACACGAAGGATTGGAAAGGCTCACATCTTTCCAGTCAGAAGTGCTGCATGGGTCACTGACTCTGAAAGGGAAGTCAGGTACTCAACCTCTTTCTGCTCTGTCAGGGGAAGGAAAGTCTTTCAATTCAATCTCGAGTTATCTGGAAACTCTTCTCTGCAGCATGTTAATTGGCTGTTTTAAAGGACACTGGTTTAGAAAAAAAATAAGAATAAATGTTCTAGTTGCTGACGATCCACACATTGTCACCTTAAGCTTAACCTAATTAGACTGAATCACTAGTCATAAGTTTTGACCTTCAGAGAGAACATCGTTACTGTCTTCAGTCAACCATACATATATTTCCTACTGAATATTAGATCTTAAAAAAGAAAGGTAAATTGTTTGTACACAGCATGTAGCCTGTGAATACTCTTGACTCAGTCATTGCCCATTTTTCCAAGAGGGTGGGGAGAAAAAATAATAAAATTTATAATAGTATATTAATATCAATGGACATTTTCTGGTTTTTTTTACAGTTTGCATAGTGATTCCACAAAAATTATGAGGTCTAGTCAATTAGGAAGGCCCTAAGCCTCAATTTTCTCATTTTTCAAAAGGATAGGAAGACCTGAGTTATGGAAAGAAGAAGAAAATGTACCATCTCAAATGCTGCAGTGCCACAGAGAGGTCAAGGAAGAGCAGAAACATGCACAAGACACACTCAAAATATTATAGATAGAGGCATATTGAAGTTCTTTTGTGGTATCCCCAAATGTGGCATGGAGAAAATGTACCATTTTTCCAGGACAGTGGGTACCTTGTGATTGGGGCTATTTGAACAGAAGTTGGGCAAGTCCACAACAGGTTCTTGGGGAAGGAAAGTCTCAACAGCTTGTGTGGACAGGGTAACTTCTGAAGCCCAGGTACAGCTTGGGAAGAAAATTCCTCCTGTTAAGTCTCTGTCCAAGATGAGAGATCCATCCCCAATGTTAACTTGGCTTCAGATCAGCCAGCTCTGCTTCCTACAACTGAGCCTTCTTTATGTCTACTTTTTCTCCAAGGGTTTTACCATGTTTAGAAAACACTGAGTGAGAAAAAAAGAGGGTTAGAGGAGTGGAAAACATATCATTAAGTATCATGTCATGTTTTATGGCAAGTGCAGAGTAGATTAGTGCTCAGTGCCTTGCACATAACACACAATGAATGGTAATTATGTTGTTATTGTTGCTATTATAATTATTGTATCCTCCAGTGCCAGTGTTTCTCAAAGCACAGCCCTGCTTAGCCTGCATTAGAATTACTTGGAATGCTTGTTAGAAATGTAGATTCCTGGGCTTCGATCAAGACTTATTCAATCAGAATCTCACAGGGCAAAGCCCAAGAATCTGTATTTTTAACAAATATCATCCTGATTCAGAGTAACAATGGAGAAGCACTACTTAATATGCTAGGCATTTTACAAATTTTGCTTCATTTAATCTTTGCAAAAAAAATATCTAATTTTACAGAAGAGAAAACAGAGGCTCAAATAGTTCTTGTAAATATACATAGAGTTGATATTCCAAGACAGTTCTGCTTGATTTCAAACCCTGTGTCCTTTCAACTATTTGAAGCAGTGAGTTGTGAAAAAAAAAAATTGGTGCTCCTGGGAATTACTGCTCTAGAAGGATCTTGGGTATTGCTTCAGCCCAGCCATGAGGAGAGGAGGAAAGAAATTAGCAACATGGAGACTGCCCACTATATTGGTGCTGAGGAAGGCACTAATTTAGTGCTCATCAAGGAAGAAAATAATAGCTGGCTCTCTCGATCCCCCACATTTATATGGTAAGCCTTACTTCAAAGTCACCCTGGAAAATTACATGACATTTTTATCACAGTCATTTTCAGACTGGGTCATTATCTTTAACCAAACATTTGCGCCATGCTTTGAACAGACACACATATCAGACAGGCAGTAGATTGTGCTAGCAAATTCAGGGGGAGACATTTCCACAATCTTTTCAGGGTTGTCAATCAAGAGATGATGGTGATAAGGGAATGAGGGAAAGAAATGTCAGAGGAAAAAGTGCAACCAACTGACAAGTCCAGTTATCAACCCAAGGGACTGAAACTGGGGACTGGAATTTCAGATAAATGGGCTGTTCCTCTTGGTATAAAGTGTTCCTCCTCATTTAGGAAATGATTCTCAACTGTCTATCCCAAACTGGAATCTCAGCCCTACTATGTATTAGTTGTATAACCTTGAGCAATTCTTTCAACCTCTTAGGATTCCAGTTATTTAATGGGGACAAGGCATAGCTTAGCTTATCTCTGTGCTGTGTGTCTATTCTGCTCACTGGCTTAAAAATTTGTGTACAATTTGTCAATCTATTGCCTAGTAGATGTCAAATGTTTGGCATGAACCTTTGGCCTTCCTGAGCTGACCTCCACCTACCTCTGTTAGTATCTATCAGGTCTTTTTAGCCTAGGTTGACACCCAGCCCAGTCTCTGCTTACAAGTCCAGTCTACACTGACACATTCATCAGAAGAGTTTAAAGCAGAAGACCAGATGATCTAAGTTTAGAACTTGCTTTTATCCATTCTGCTATGTGTGAGTTTAGACTGGGTCTCTGAGCCTTCATTGGCTCAACTTAAAAGAGAACTAATAATATTTAATTTCCAAGATTTTTGTCCAATAAATAATGGGATACCACAAAATTGTTGCTAAACACAGTGCCTGAAATATATGCTCAAATTGTCACCCAAGTATGTATCTGGCAGTTCTACTCTTTTAAAATAACAATCCATAGTTACTCCTTAGACGCAAAGACAGTTTTTTATTAACTTGGGTGAAAACAAACCTCTTCTTCTTGCCTGCCTGGTCTCTCCTTAAAGAGATAGAGTGGCTTCAGCCCTTTACAACTTTTTTTTCCTTCTCTAGTGGATACTGCTGCAACCTGTTGCAGTCATGACATTGTACAAATGATACCAAGGTGGTACTTTATGGTGCACTGGGTACAATTTACTTTTACATGTCCAATGGAACAAGGTGTCCATACAAAAGGATATAGATCAAGCTTTTAGGACATATAGCTCTGTATTCTTAAGGTGGACTCAGGTAGAAGTATGAAGAGTATAAGGGGTTCAGAGGAAGCCCAGAGAAGCTCTGTGACTACACACTGGGCTCCAATACTTCATATATATGTTATTTCATTAAACAAGCATTTGTTGATGTTTACTTGGGTCTGAGCATAAGGCCTAGTATTGGAGCCTAGGACTACAGATGGAAATATGACATGATCCCAAATATCAAGAAACTTAGTAAAGCAGATAGTGTTGTAAGCTGATAATAGATTTGAGCACTGAGTTCTAAACAGAAGAATGCATGAGGTAAAGCAGATGAAAAAGAAGAGGGACAGATGCTCGCTAGGCCCTGATATTGGTGCTAGAAGTACAATGATAGATACATTGGTTACATTAGTTGTGCCTGCTGCTATCATGGACTTTATAATTAGGAGTGAGGCCTGGTATCAAACAAGCAAATACACAATTGAATTACATGATTTCTAATCACTTGAAATATGTGAATAAAACACATATGGGTTAGAAGGATTAAATACTTTATATAGGGTGGTCATGGAAGGCTTCTTTGAGAAAATGGAGATCATAAGAGGCTAAGGCCATAAGAGGTTTTATTCAGTCTTCTTGCAGGTACAGAATGATATTGCTTTTACTTAACCATTCTGTTAAAACAGATGAATGGACGTGCCCAGATTTTTTTTTTCCTTTTCCCAAAGAAAAAGACTAGGATAAGCAATTCTGGGTCAAGGTACTTAGGTATAAGAATAAGGAAGCCCAACTTAATTAAAATGTCCACCTACATTCAACAGTTTATTTCATTGAGATTTATTAAAACAGATACTTGTCATTAATCAAAAGTCAACTGATTTCTCAGAAAACATTTATCAAGATTTAACAACTCAGTTATGTGTATTGTGTGGTTGTTAAGGTCTCAATAAATCTGTTTTTTCAAATCAATGTGAATTTAATTAAAATGCAAAAAACACAAAAAACCCCAAAAAAACCCTTATCTGGTTTGCTTCAAATCCTTATTTTATACAATTAATAGGATGCTATTAAGAGCTGATTTAGTGACTATAGGGCAGGAGAATTTAGTGTCCATTAAAGCAGCCAGTGAGTACCAGAAGAGCAGGAGGAGGGGAGGCTGGGAGGGAGAACCAGCAAGATGTCTGCTGAGGCCACTGTCAGACAGCAGTGGGGGTTAAGCTAAAACATCACAAGGTTTTGACAGACTTTAAATTCCAGTTAGTTAGGACACAACATCCCAATACATACAGGTCATGTGAAAGGTAGATCACACTGACTTCATTCACATCCTTGCTTTATTACTGTCCCAGTAACCACAGAGATTGTATTGGGTTGAACAGCTCCCCTCCTCCCCCAAATTTCTGTTTACCTAGAACCTGGACCTTATTTGGAAATAGGGTCTTTGTAGATGTGATCAAGTTAAAATGAATTCATACTGGATTAGGGTGGGCCTAATCCAGTGACTGCTGTCCTTGTAAGAAGAGGGAAATTTGGACATGAATACACAGAGAACAGGGCCATGGAAAGATGGAAGCAGACTGGAGTGATGTATCTACAAGTCAAGGGACTCCAAGGGATTGCTAGAAGCCAACAGAAGCTGGGAAGAAGCAAGGACAGATTCTCCCCTAGAGCTCACAAAGAGAGAATGATCCTGCCAACACCTTTATTTCAGACTTCTAGCTTCCAGAACTATGAGCCAAAAACTTTCTATTGTTTGTAGTACTTTGTAACAGCAGATGGAAAAAACTAATACCAGGGTAAGTATATCTTTTGGAATAGAGCTAGCCTTTATTATAACCTGCATCTTCAGTCACATGAGGGTACTCAAGAAACGTGAGCCCATGACTCCTATCTGTCTATCACCTGGAAGACCTTTGCCATCGACCCTTTGTCTCTGTTGAATATTTAGTTTTAGAAGCCAGTTCCTCTTCTGCCTATTCCATGAAGCATTCCCTATAGATTCATCCAGAATGGATCTCTCCCTATGAACTCTTGATTCAAAATTTCTTCTTTTAAAAGATAAATTCTTACCAACGTAATTTAGTCATGACCTCACAGTCTATTTTGAAATTAGATCGTAAAGGCTGATTTGGGGACTTCATGAATTCATTCAACAAAATTGTATGAGGTATCTATTGTATGTCAGATACTGTGTTAGATATAGAAGATTACCATGATAAATAAAATAATCACTAAATGGTCTTACAGCTTTTATGCTTACATTATTCAGACTACTCACAAACCACAGTTATATGCACGTAGGAGGTACTAAATGATTATTTTTGCTCTAGCACTCAATTCTTTCTACTTCTGCATGGGCAGAGAGGCATAACACAAAGAGTCAACGGATCTAGTGAAAACCAGGCTCTGCCAGATCACATTTTGTGACTGACAGCATGATTCTTAACATTTCTGATTCTTATATTCCTGATTTCTAAAGTGGAGATCATTTGGGATTGGCAGATGCAAACTGTTGCATATGGAATGGACAGACAACAAGGACTGTATAGCACAGGATATTCAATATTCTGTAATAAACCATAATGGAAATGAAAAAGAAAGAAAGCGGAAATCACTAAATCCACTTTGTGGGGTTGATGCGAGGATTTACTGATTAACAATTGTAATGCAATTCAACAAATATTAGTTGCCCTTCCAGGCTCCCAGGAGCAGTCAACCCTCAGTCTTTGAATGGCGTTTTCCTGCCGACTTCCACCTGCTCCTTGAGCAGACAAAAACAAACAAACAAACAAACAAAAAGGATCCTGGGAAACCAATAATTCCTTCTGACCCTGTTTCAGCAACAGAATTCTTTCCTATAAGAACATCCTAGAAAGCTGATACCAGATACTGATTTAAAAAAAATAAGTAGATAAGACAGGTGAAAGGAAAGAATGATCTTTTGAGCAAAGGCAGCTGCAGTCATTAGACTGGGTCACAAAAAAGCATTTAACTTCCAGTTGTTCTTAAGTGTATTGATTCCCCCCACCCTGGAGCCCCTATAGCTGGCCCGATGGGCAGCTGACCTCCAGTGCCCTGCTAGAGCAGCTTCTTCTGCAATTTAGTAACTGTCAATTTCTCACATTTTGCTCAAAGCATGAGTTTTGGGAATGGAGAATGAACACCGAAAAACTCTCCAACTCTTCCTTTTTAATAACCTTGTGTTGCCTCTGCAGATTGAGCTCCTGTGCACAGGAATTAATGAAAGAGGAGCAAGCGGCATAATAAATAATCCAGAGGGTCAAATACGGTGGGAATACCTGGCATCATGTCTAATTAAGCTTCACAATGGAAGGAAACTGCAGTCATTACACCCATGCCCTCTTCCACAAATATACATTCAATTTATGAGTCTCCCCAAGGCCCTGCTTTACCTCTTTGTAGTTCACATACCAGTTTTCTAGTTTCTGGTATCCATATCTTTATTAGGTCATTTCTCTTCTTCTTGTCTTTGCCTTTACATTCTGTGCATTCCTGGGACAGACATAAATAGGAAGAACAAACAAGTGGAATATCCTTGACTGCCGTTGTAATTCTGTTTCTGATCACTTGGAAATCCTGGGGTTTCCAACTGTTTCCAATATTTTGTTGAATTGTTCATTCTTTCAGTCATTCAATAAGTTCTGACTTAGTGCTGACTATATTCCAGGCACTGAGCTTTGTGTCAGAGACAGAGAGATCAAAGTTCTTACCCTAAGGAGCCACCAATCCAGTGGGAAAAGATTAAAGAAATCACTTTTGGAAAACAGCAAAACAGTTCCATAGTAAAAATCATATTTATAGAGTTTTTCATCCTCTGTCATCAGGCATCTACTTTTCTTTCCCCCATGGTCCTCTGAAGCAGGAGGTTATTATACCATTTTATAGATATGGCACCCAAGGCTCAGTGATGTTAAATAATACAGGTAGAATGCTACAATTAAGACTGTGGACTGAAAGTCATATAACTCTGAGTAAATTTAAATCCTTCTGTTCCTTTCATAAGCCATAAGACGTTGACCAATTAATGCTCATTTATTTTCAGAGAGGAGTTAATTTTTCTCAGTTATGATGAAAGGCACAGAATTTGTGGTCAATTCCTAAGCTCTCAATTTCCCTCTGGACATGCTTTCTCTTTTCAGTTCCATCTTCACTCTCATCCCTCTCTCATCTATGAGTATCTCTGTGTATGGTCCATGGGCCAAGGATGGCCATTTGTGCATTGGGTGGTTTGCGATGCCAAGCAGGAGTCATCGTGCATAGCCTTTTAGACATGGTCCCTGCTCTTCACTCTGGAACTGAGATGACAGGGCATCTTTAACTCACTAAAAATATAAATGGAGGGGGGTGTGATGGGTGGAACTGTGTCCCCCTAAAAGATATATTGAAATCCTAACCACTGGTACCTGTGAATGTGACTTTATTTTGGAAAAAGGGTCTTTGGACATTCATTCAATTTAAGATGAGGTTATTTGGGTCCAAATTTGGGCCCAAATCCAATATGACTGGTGTTCTCACGAGAAGAGCATAAGGCCATATGGACACAGAGACACACAGGGAGAAGGTCATGTGATGACAGAGGCAGAGAATGGCATGATGCAGCTGCAGGCTGAGGAATGTCAAAGGTCAATGGCCACCACCAGAAGCTGGGAAAAGGCTCAATAGGATTTGACCCAGAGGCTCAGAGGGAACATGACACTACTGACACCTCGAGTTCAGACATGTCACCTCTGGAACTGTGACAGAATCAATTTCCATTTTTTTTCAGCCAGCCAGTTTGTGATACTTTGTTATCACAGACACCTAGGGAACTAATACTGGAGGTCTCAAAAATTTCTGAAGAAAACACTCACTTGGACATAGGTCCCAGTATGGTGTCCCCTTCAGACAATCGCCACATTTGTTGTGTTTCCTTGAACCTTTTTCTGCTGTACAAAATTTGCTAAGAAGTGCTGTTAGTATATAATCATAAAATGTCTGAGCTGAAACAAACACATTGGCCTTTGTCATGACTAATTTGTTTTAGCTATGAAGGAATTTTTGTCCTGAGGAAAGCAGTGACTGCTCAAGGGTCAAGGATCAGGATAGGAAAAGATTCCATTTCTTCCTTTTCTCATGCCTGTGCTCCTTCCTTCATTAGACTGTTACTTTGGCTCTTCTAATCCCTCAAGTTTTTAAAATAGAAATCTGTGGGCAAAATCCAAACATAGCAGTATACTGCCTCATTCTCCAAATGCATAAAATGATTCTTGGGTGTAATAGTTATAATTCTAGGAAGGATAAATTTGGCCTTTTTTCCTTTAAATTAGAACACTTTTGTACAGAAGAGATTTTTCTAATGTTTGGAAGTGGTGAAACATTTACACAAAAACAGCAACAAAAAGAAACTTTATATAGTCAATAAAGCTATTAATAAATTCGTAAAGCTATAATTCTGGATACAATTAATATTCTTTTGTGTGTGTATGTGTGTTTCCAGCATCATGATTTAATTAAGGGAGCATAATCATTGTAGAGAATATATTGATGATTGTAAACGTGACTCCTCATTACAGCCTTAAAATTTTTGAAACACCAAAGCACAAAGATGTCAATTATATATCCAAACTACAGGTACAAAACAAGTACATGTATTTTCCATGCTCCAAAATTGAGTACACACTGTACTGTCACAGGGAAGGGGTTTACCAATGAAGACCTGACAATAAAGTACTCAAGATTGATATACCAAAATAAAATATAAAATAGGAGTTTATAAAAACAAGTTTGACAATAGCAGAGAGGACCCTTTTCATCTCTGAGCAAAAATGCATTTCGTTATACATACTCTCTCCTAAAATGAATAAACTGGTCACTTGAGCATGCTCTGTTTATTTCCTCTATTATACTACAACATTCTCCATGTCTTAGGAAAAAAAAATATTGTGCGGGAACTGTGGGATAAGCATGTGTGTGGATGGAACAGCACAACAATTAATATTCTTAATGTTTGTGTTAATGACTTGTATAAAAATGTACTGAAATCCCATTTGAAATGGTAACTGACATGTACAATTCAGAAGATAAGAAAGGAGTGCTTCAAAAATGTATGGAAAACCTTATAAAAAATAAATAAATGCAAGTTAAATAACATGATACTCATTTTTTCTATCAGATTATTGCTTAAAACAGTAATATAAAAGTCTAGCAAGTATAGAGCAAAGCAAATAATTTTACACACCATGATCAAGATTGTACATTAGAAAATAATTTGTGATTATGAATGAAGAACACTAAAAAGTGCACATATTTTGACCCTGTAATTCTAGTTCTAGAAATTTATGTCCAGGGAAAAAGCTTAAATATTGTAATTCCTTGACCCTAAAATGTTTAAGTGATTAAGTATAAATAAGTGTTCATCAACCGAGGGATTTTTAAGTATACTATATGATGGGATACTATGTGGCCATTAAAAAAATTTACAAAATAGAATGCTTAAGTTATGACACCAAGTGTAACAAGGAAAGGTAAAAATAAAAATATAATAGCTAAACTATGCATACTGAAAGCCATTACAAAAAGATACAAAAAGTAAACTTTCCCAACGACACTGCTGTAAATTTGGTATCATCCGCCTCCCAGACCATCACTCTGCATACATGCTCAAAGAATATACATACATATATATGAATTGAAAAAAAGAAATGTTGTAACCCAGTTTCTTTTCCTCTCTCCATTCCAAAAATGTATTCTATTGTTAGAAAACAGAAGTTACCAAGCAGTGACAAAATAGAGAATTAGGCCTGTATAGAAGAAGAGAGATCTAAGCTAGCCAGAAGGGTTGGAACATGAAAAAGGCATCTGTATGGGGTGACACCTATTGAGGGTGTTGATGGATAAGAAGAATGCATCTCTTTGAAGTTTAAACCCTTCTCTCTCTTCCTCACTGCTCACCCTGTCTTGACTTTGGTAAAACTGTTCTTCTCTCATTTCAACCAAAAGTTTTCAGCTGGAACTCCCATATTTTCATAAGATCTTGACCTCCCTCACTGACAGTTAATCTAGCAGTTAATAAACCACTGATCTAAATGGGTCAATTCGAGTACTTTCTGGAGTTTTAAAAATAGAACTGTAAAAGAGAGTCACCATTTCTAGTGACAGAAGCTTAAGACTGTGACATTCTGCATGTTTTGGCAACTGCTTCTCAATACACTGCAGGGGAGAAGCCAGTGTTCAGTGAGAGAGGATGATGCCAGCAGACAGTGGGACACAGAGACTCACGGCTAGAGAGAAGTCTGGCAGGATTCTCATCTCTGGATAAAGCAGTACTTTTGCCCTTTATATGGTTTGGTTATTGAACCTCAACTCAGTCAGAAACTCTAGAATCTTTTTGATGAGAACCTCTGTTTCCTTAAACTAACTTGATTTAAGTTTCTTTACAACATAATGACAGAGATAGGTTCCATGAAGAAGCAGAACACTTGCTTGCAAAAGATAACACTGTGTCCTGGTAACGGCAGAATATACATATTGGCTGCAGAGCAAGATATGATAAGAGACAAAACTAGAGAGATGGGTCAGGACCAGATGTTAAAGAACTTTGCTTGCCATTCTTAAAAATGAGAAATGTAGCCTGTGACCAACATGGAAATTCCTAGAGACTTTCAGCTGAGGACTGACATGATTAATTTGTAGTTTTAGAAGCACCACTCCAGTGGAAGTGTGGAGAAAATATAGGTGCATGGCAAAACCAAATGCAATGGTGCAATCTGGAATATATTTCGATAGTTATTGTGAAGGGCAGTGAAGGCTAGAAGTAGTGAAGTACCATGAAAAATGTAGAAGAGGCAACTGAAAATATTAAGCAACTTTGGCAGGTCATGAATATATATTCCCAGTGTATTGTAATATCTTAAAAGAACAATCCAAGGAAACATCATTTCCCTTAAGTTGAATTTTTATTCCCATGCTTTAGAAACTTTGCATTTCAGACACAGAACACAGATTCCTCTCCTCTTATAGACTCACAGTAAGTCTGCACAAAGCATGTTGAGATTGATACATCTGAAATAAATAATCATTTTTTATTGTTGGGCTGATAATCAAGGAAGAATGTTACCTTTTATGCATAGGAAAATTATGGAAACTAAAAAAGAGGTTAAATATGGCTTTAAAGCAAATTAAAAATTAATTTTTTTCTCTTGTTTAATTAACAAGAGAATCAAATTCCTTTTGTGGCCCATCTTCCTCCACCTGCAGATAGCTCTAAATAACATTGCCGAAGGAATCACGTTTGTTTCTGATTTAAAGGGACTTATTCTAGCAAAGTAATCACTAAACCTCCAGGACAACCTATCTCCAACAACTTCCTAGCTTTTCCAAGTGAGTAGGAGGGGCAGCGTCAGCCACTGAGCCCTGGTTCTTGCCTGGCAAATTCAGAGACTTGCACGACCTTTGTTCTTGGAGAGGAAATTGCAGTTTTTAAAAGCACATCTCCGGAAAGAGCTTGCTACTCACAGTGCAATCATACCTGCCAGGTCACTGCTGTCATCCATCTCCAATAGCATTGATTTCTTGGAAGAAATGACAATAACCAAGCAAAATGGTTGAGAAGATATTCTGCCATAACATAATGTACCCAGCTGCAAACACAATCTCTATTTCTTGTTATTAGTAATTTCCTTCCTGCCACTTTCCGTGGATGTACTTAAGAATATAAATGCCACAGAGTGATATTTATTTGGATTTCCTATTTTCTCAGATATTTTTCAAAGAAACAAAAAGTTTGTGTCTTAAATATTCATTAAAGACTTAAGAACAAAACAAACTTTTGCTTCCTTCCTGATTTTCTCTTCACTGAGTACTGGTGTCTTAGGCAAAAGGCAACTGGATTTAGGAATCTACTGATGTGCATTTGAATAGTGATTGTGAGCAGCATGATCTGGGATAACATTTTTGTGCCTCAGTTTTCTCATCTGTAACAGTATCATAATAACTGCCCAGATCATAACATTGTTGTGGGGATGGAATATGAGGTGCTAAGTGAAAACTAGAAGCATTCTTCCTGCATACTGGGTTTGAAAATGGTTACCTGGTATGGTATTCATATTTTCTATTACTAACTGCAGAATTGGCACACAGTGGATTCTCATTACATCTTTGATAAAAGCCAGAGCGGGGAGTTTGGGTTTCATCCGGTAGGCAATGAAAAGCCATCTTACCTCCTAAGCATAGATATTTACGCCAAAATGACCATGACTGTATTCAACTATAGTAGCTAAACCTGTCAACTGGAGGCATAGGGGCTGTCAATAAGGGGCTGTAGCAATAATCCAGGTGAACAGAGTTGAAAGACTTGGTTACAGTGATACAATTAGGTATCAAAGGAAGGACAGATTTAAGAGATCATTTGATAGAATTTGATAGATTACTTCATAGAATCAAAGGAACTTCAAAATTAACTTCAGTATATCATTATGCCCACAGCAACTCCCTTGGTGCCCAGTCCATGGCACCAGGAACTCAAATACATGCTAAATTGTGCAAGTGCTCAACAGATGTTTGGTTGGGTAAGTGTTTCAGTTGGAGAATTTTCTGAACAATTCCTTTCCAGTATACGTGGATTTCAGCAAGATGCCATTTCTACCTGCATTTGCTACTTTTCTTGGAAGGGAACTTTGTAAAACCAAGAAAAAGATCTGCCTTCAGATCAGGTGATCATTTATTATCCAAGCTTTAATCAAATTAGTTTTTTTGTTGTTGTTGTTGTTTTTAAGACTGGAAATTTGATGTCAATCACAATAGATCTCAGCCAAGGAAGGAGGGGAAGAGAAGTCATACCATATGAGAAACAACTCAGAGAGGATTTCCTTGAGATAAATATTTGTAATGTAATTATAGATCTGTCATCAACATCACTATAATTTACTGTCAGTCACCACACTGATGATAGGATCTTATCTTCCAAGGTATAACTTTCCTTCACTGCAATTATCTCCAGGATGAACCTTCATGCTCAGGGCCCCCCAACTTAGATTTTGAAATAAGATTTAAAAATTGATATTCTTATGCCAATGCCCGATGAAGGGGATCATCCAAAGGTCTCTGAATCTATTCCTTGTGTGACTGAGGGTTAGTTGTAAATTGTCAGAAACAGATGTTGGCGTTTTTACCACGTTATGTCTTTACCTGACATAACTTGCCTGAATAACCAATTTGGGATAGAGGTGGGGAATTTCAGTTAAAAGGTCCCACACAAGCCGAACTTTTAAAAGTTAATTTAAATGAATTTTTAAAGTAAACATGCTGGATACTGGATTTAAACCTTAAGTCCTTTCAATTTCTCAACCCAATCTCTCTGTAAACTATTTTTTCTTTGTCATTCTTTATTGCTGCTACTCATTATCTATCACCTGGGCTACTTAGCAGTTTCCTAAATTATTTTTCTGCCCATAATATTTATCCATCCATTTACTACTCTTTTTTTTGTGTGTGTGTGGGGACTAGAATTCAAAAATTTATCGTGTCATTCATTTGTGTAACAATTAGTCCTCACAGATTTGATGAGCAGATTCTTAACCACCTTATCTATTCTCCAGATAATGGTGAATTGAGGAGGAGACAAAGGGGCCTTTTAGAGTAAGAGCTAAGGAGATGGCTTTATTCCCAAGGACTTTGCAGAAACCTAGAAAAGACTTGCTCAGACCTTTGAAACTGTGCACAAAGCAGACAGACCACTAGTGAGGACTGGCTAGTCTGTTCTTAGCCCTACTACGAAGCACATTAGCCCAAGCCAAGAATTATAGAGAATATGTTATGAAATTTTGCTGACCTCCTATCTACCTTCAACATCATCCTTTTCATTTAGCTAACAGTATTACGTTCCAAGAATTGTTCTAAGACATTTATATGCATTATCTTATTGAATGCTCAAAATATTCCTAGGAGTTGATACTATTATTATCTCTATTTTATGCATGACTAAACTAAAGCCAAGTTTGACTCCATAGCCTATCTTTTTTCCCCCCTAATTTTATTACACTGTCTAAGGCAACAAATTAGTAAATTGTCCTAGAAAGAGTCAACTCATTAATTCTGAGAGTATTTACTATATAAAACCAAAAATCAAGTTTGTCTTCAACTCACTTTCATGATATTTTAATCAATCATATACTTGCCTAGAGTTGGGAGGATGGAAAACTATTATTGTATAAAAAAGAATCTTCCAATTTAAACTCTATAGCCTTTCCTCTAGTCAACATTCCCAAGCAAAATCATGAGTAAACAACATCTCATTTGAGTAATTTGTGAAATCTTTAACAGAGATTAATATAATATAATTTTCTTTAAAAATAACTTAATAATTTGAAATTGACCTCAATGCATTTAGTCTTGCAGACATAGTGAATTTGGTTTGACATATGTTATCTTATTCCCAGGAAATGGTTCATGTTTTCTATACTCTATCCGTGAGAACAAGAAGATAGAAAAACTAGGAGGATTAACCAAGATGGCGGAGTAGAAGGACGTGCTCTCACTCCCTCTTGCGAGAGCACCAGAATCAAAACTGGCTGCTGGACAATCATTGACAGGAAGACCCTGGACTTCACCAAGGAGGATACCCCACGTCCAAGGACAGAGGAGAAGCCACAGTGAGACGGTAGGAGGGGCGCAATCAGAGTAAAATCAAATCCCATAACTGCTGGGTGGGTGACTCACAGACTGGCGAACACTTATACCACAGAAGTCCATCCACTGGAGTGAAGGTTCTGAGCCCCACGTCAGGCTTTCCAACCTGGGGGTCCGGCTACGGGAAGAGGAATTCCTAGAGAATCAGACTTTGAAGCCTAGTGGGAATTGATTGCAGGACTTTGACAGGACTGGGGGAAACAGAGACCCCACTCTTGGAGGGCACACACAAAGTAATGTGTGCATCGGGACCCAGGGGAAGGAGCAGTGACCCTGGGGGAGACTGAACCAGACCTACCTGCTGGTGTTGGGGGGTCTCCTGCAGAGGCGAGTGGTGGCTCTGTTTCACCGGGGGGATAAGGACACTGGCAGCCGAGGTTCTGGGAAGTTCTCCTTGGCGTGAGCCCTCCCAGAGTCTGCCATTAACCCCACCAAAGAGCACGGGTAGGCTCCAGTGTTGGGTTGCCTCAGGCAAAACAACCAACAGGGAGGGAACCCAGCCCCACCCATCAACAGTCAAGTGGATTAAGGTTTTACTGAGCTCTGAGGCCACAGCAACAGGGAGGGAACCCAGCCCCACCCATCAACAGTCAAGTGGATTAAGGTTTTACTGAGCTCTGACCACCACAGCAACAGTCAGCTCTACCCACCACCAGAGCCTCCCATCAAGCCTCTTAGATAGCCTCAACCACCAGAGGGCAGACAACAGAAGCAAGAAAAACTACAATCCTGCAGCCTGGGGACCAAAAACCACAGTTACAGAAAGATAGACAAGATGAAAAGGCAGAGGGCTATGTACCAGATGAAGGAACAAGAAAAAACCCCAGAAAAACAACTAAATGAAGTGGAGATAGGCAACCTTCCAGAAAAAGAATTCAGAATAATGATAGTGAAGATGATCCAGGACCTCGGAATAAGAATGGAGGCAAAGATTGAGAAGATGCAAGAAATGATTAACAAAGACCTAGAAGAATTAAAGAACAAACAAACAGAGATGACCAATACAATAACTGAAATGAAAACTACACTAGAAGGAATCAATAGCAGAATAACTGAGGCAGAAGAACGGATAAGTGACCTGGAAGACAGAATGGTGGAATTCACTGCTGCGGAACAGACTAAAGAAAAAAGAATGAAAAGAAATGAAGACAGCCTAAGAGACCTCTGGGACAACATTAAACGCAACAACATTCGCATTATAGGGGTCCCAGAAGGAGAAGAGAGAGAGAAAGGACCAGAGAAAATATTTGAAGAGATTATAGTCGAAAACTTCCCTAACATGGGAAAGGAAATAGCCACCCAAGTCCAGGAAGCGCAGAGAGTCCCATACAGAATAAACCCAAGGAGAAACACGCCGAGACACATAGTAATCAAAGTGGCAAAAATTAAAGACAAAGAAAAATTATTGAAAGCAGCAAGGGAAAAACGACAAATAACATACAAGGGAACTCCCATAAGGTTAACAGCTGATTTCTCAGCAGAAACTCTGCAAGCCAGAAGGGAGTGGCATGATATACTTAATGTGATGAAAGGGAAGAACCTACAACCAAGATTACTCTACCCGGCAAGAATCTCATTTAGATTTGATGGAGAAATCAAAAGCTTTACAGACAAGCAAAAGCTAAGAGAATTCAGCACCACCAAACCAGCTCTACAACAAATGCTAAAGGAACTTCTCTAAGTGGGAAACACAAGAGAAGAAAAGGACCTACAAAAACAAACCCAAAACAATTAAGAAAATGGTCATAGGAACATACATATCGATAATTACCTTAAACGTGAATGGATTAAATGCCCCAACCAAAAGACATAGACTGGCTGAATGGATACAAAAACAAGACCCATATATATGCTGTCTACAAGAGACCCACTTTAGACCTAGGGACACATACAGACTGAAAGTGAGGGGATGGAAAAAGATATTCCATGCAAATGGAAATCAAAAGAAAGCTGGAGTAGCAATACTCATATCAGATAAAATAGACTTTAAAATAAAGAATGTTACAAGAGACAAGGAAGGACACTACATAATGATCCAGGGATCAATCCAAGAAGAAGATATAACAATTATAAATATATATACACCCAACATAGGAGCACCTCAATACATAAGGCAACTGCTAACAGCTATAAAAGAGGAAATCGACAGTAACACAATAATAGTGGGGGACTTTAACACTTCACTTACACCAATGGACAGATCATCCAAAATGAAAATAAATAAGGAAACAGAAGCTTTAAATGACACAATAGACCAGATAGATTTAATTGATATATATAGGACATTCCATCCAAAAACAGCAGATTACACGTTCTTCTCAAGTGCGCACGGAACATTCTCCAGGATAGATCACATCTTGGGTCACAAATCAAGCCTCAGTAAATTTAAGAAAATTGAAATCATACCAAGCATCTTTTCTGACCACAACGCTATGAGATTAGAAATGAATTACAGGGAAAAAAACGTAAAAAAGACAAACACATGGAGGCTAAACAATACGTTACTAAATAACCAAGAGATCACTGAAGAAATCAAAGAGGAAATAAAAAAATACCTAGAGACAAATGACAATGAAAACACGACAACCCAAAACCTATGGGATGCAGCAAAAGCGGTTCTAAGAGGGAAGTTTATAGCTATACAAGCCTACCTCAAGAAACAAGAAAAATCTCAAGTAAACAATCTAACCTTACACCTAAAGAAACTAGAGAAAGAAGAACAAACAAAACCCAAAGTTAGCAGAAGGAAAGAAATCATAAAGATCAGAGCAGAAATAAATGAGATAGCAACAAAGAAAACAATAGCAAAGATCAATAAAACTAAAAGTTGGTTCTTTGAGAAGATAAACAAAATTGATAAGCCATTAGCCAGACTCATCAAGAAAAAGAGGGAGAGGACTCAAATCAATAAAATCAGAAATGAAAAAGGAGAAGTTACAACAGACACCGCAGAAATACAAAACATCCTAAGAGACTACTATAAGCAACTTTATGCCAATAAAATGGACAACCTGGAAGAAATGGACAAATTCTTAGAAAGGTATAACCTTCCAAGACTGAATCAGGAAGAAACAGAAAATATGAACAGACCAATCACAAGTAATGAAATTGAAACTGTGATTAAAAATCTTCCAACAAACAAAAGTCCAGGACCAGATGGCTTCACAGGTGAATTCTATCAAACATTTAGAGAAGAGCTAACACCCATCCTTCTCAAACTCTTCCAAAAAATTGCAGAGGAAGGAACACTCCCAAACTCATTCTATGAGGCCACCATCACCCTGATACCAAAACCAGACAAAGACACTACAAAAAAAGAAAATTACAGACCAATATCACTGATGAATATAGATGCAAAAATCCTCAACAAAATACTAGCAAACAGAATCCAACAACACATTAAAAGGATCATACACCACGATCAAGTGGGATTTATCCCAGGGATGCAAGGATTCTTCAATACACGCAAATCAATCAATGTGATACACCATATTAACAAATTGAAGAATAAAAACCATATGATCATCTCAATAGATGCAGAAAAAGCTTTTGACAAAATTCAACACCCATTTATGATAAAAACTCTCCAGAAAGTGGGCATAGAGGGAACCTACCTCAACATAATAAAGGCCATATATGACAAACCCACAGCAAACATCATTCTCAATGGTGAAAAACTGAAAGCATTTCCTCTAAGATCAGGAACGAGACAAGGATGTCCACTCTCACCACTATTATTCAACATAGTTCTGGAAGTCCTAGCCACGGCAATCAGAGAAGAAAAAGAAATAAAAGGAATACAAATTGGAAAAGAGGAAGTAAAACTGTCACTGTTTGCGGATGACATGATACTATACATAGAGAATCCTAAAACTGCCACCAGAAAACTGCTAGAGCTAATTAATGAATATGGTAAAGTTGCAGGATACAAAATTAATGCACAGAAATCTCTTGCATTCCTATACACTAATGATGAAAAATCTGAAAGAGAAATTATGGAAACACTCCCATTTACCATTGCAACAAAAAGAATAAAATACCTAGGAATAAACCTACCTAGGGAGACAAAAGACCTGTATGCAGAAAACTATAAGACACTGATGAAAGAAATTAAAGATGATACCAACAGATGGAGAGATATACCATGTTCTTGGATTGGAAGAATCAACATTGTGAAAATGAGTATACTACCCAAAGCAATCTACAGATTCAATGCAATCCCTATCAAATTACCAATGGCATTTTTTACAGAGCTAGAACAAATCATCTTAAAATTTGTATGGAGACACAAAAGACCCCGAATAGCCAAAGCAGTCTTGAGGCAAAAAAATGGAGCTGGAGGAATCAGACTCCCTGACTTCAGACTATACTACAAAGCTACAGTAATCAAGACAATATGGTACTGGCACAAAAACAGAAACATAGATCAATGGAACAAGATAGAAAACCCAGAGATTAACCCACGCACCTATGGTCAACTAATCTATGACAAAGGAGGCAAAGATATACAATGGAGAAAAGACAGTCTCTTCAATAAGTGGTGCTGGGAAAACTGGACAGCTACATGTAAAAGAATGAAATTAGAATACTCCCTAACACCATACACAAAAATAAACTCAAAATGGATTAGAGACCTAAATATAAGACTGGACACTATAAAACTCTTAGAGGAAGACATAGGAAGAACACTCTTTGACATAAATCACAGCAAGATCTTTTTTGATCCACCTCCTAGAGTAATGGAAATAAAAACAAAAATAAACAAGTGGGACCTAATGAAACTTCAAAGCTTTTGCACAGCAAAGGAAACCATAAACAAGACGAAAAGACAACCCTCAGAATGGGAGAAAATATTTGCAAATGAATCAACGGACAAAGGATTAATCTCCAAAATATATAAACAGCTCATTCAGCTCAATATCAAAGAAACAAACACCCCAATCCAAAAATGGGCAGAAGACCTAAATAGACATTTCTCCAAAGAAGACATACAGACGGCCACGAAGCACATGAAAAGCTGCTCAACATCACTAATTATTAGAGAAATGCAAATCAAAACTACAATGAGGTATCACCTCACTCCTGTTAGAATGGGCATCATCAGAAAATCTACAAACAACAAATGCTGGAGAGGGTGTGGAGAAAAGGGAACCCTCTTGCACTGTTGGTGGGAATGTAAATTGATACAGCCACTCTGGAGAACAATATGGAGGTTCCTTAAAAAACTAAAAATAGAATTACCATATGACCCAGCAATCCCACTACTGGGCATATACCCAGAGAAAACCGTAATTCAAAAAGACACATGCACCCGAATGTTCATTGCAGCACTATTTACAATAGCCAGGTCATGGAAGCAACCTAAATGCCCATCAACAGACGACTGGATAAAGAAGATGTGGTACATATATACAATGGAATATTACTCAGCCATAAAAAGGAACGAAATTGAGTCATTTGTTGAGACGTGGATGGATCTAGAGACTGTCATACAGAGTGAAGTAAGTCAGAAAGAGAAAAACAAATATCGTATATTAATGCATGTATGTGGAACCTAGAAAAATGGTACAGATGAGCCAGTTTGCAGGGCAGAAGTTGAGACACAGATGTAGAGAATGGACATATGGACACCAAGGGGGGAAAACTGCGGTGAGGTGGGGATGCTGGTGTGCTGAATTGGGCGATTGGGATTGACATGTATACACTGATGTGTATAAAATTGATGCCTAATAAGAACCTGCAGTATAAAAAAGCAAACAAAACAACTAATACTAAACTTTCATTGGGTTATTTGTATGGAAATATGTTAATATAAATGTTTCAGATATTACATGAAATTTCTAAAAATTTTATATTTGTATTTGTATGGAAATATGTATGGAAATATGTTAATATAAATGTTTCAGACATTACATGAAATTTCTAAAAATCTTATATGTGCTGGTATAATGTTATAAGTAATAATCCTAGTTATTACTTTAAAATGTATATCTCAGAAATAACTAATTTTCTTGTCAACTGCATTATTATGAACTTTCATCAAATCTTTTACCGTGGTCATTTTTAAGTCTTTTGTCATTTACAGACAGTTCTGGGTGTACTCTGATGATTTTGCAAATATGTTGCTATAAAAGGGTTTCATCTTCAAGAAATTCATGGAAAAGACTCTGACAAGTACAGGTTTCTGGTAACTGACTGTACTGCTGAACTGAATGAATAAGCATTTTCAGAACTCTGATGAAAAACTGATGAACTCATAAAAGTGCTAACAAAAGATCAAGATAAAAAAAAAACAATTAATTACATGGGACTGAGTGAACTGATGAGGATGAGTATAATTTTTGTGACTTTCTGTCTGAATTAAAAAAAAAAAATCCCACAAGGACTCAGTGGCAAAGAATATACAAATCAATTTTCACTGCAAAGTAAAGGAGCTGTTACAGTGGAGGATTACTGGACTGAATGTCAGTATTATGACATAGTATGAGTGTGTTTCATGTTTGGTAATTGCAATCATTCTTGCTTTTGTTGTAGTCATCCATGTACAATGCTTGGTGTCAGTCTATTTATCTCTTGTAAAAATAAAATACAGTGTGTGTGTGTGAAAAAAAAAAAAAAAAGAAGATAGAAAAACTAAAGGATAAGTGGGAGGAAAGGATAAGTGGGACAGAAAGTTAGAGAGGGGTGTAGACTGGAATTCAAAATCCTGTTACCCTAATATTATTAAAATCACTATTCTTCTTAAATAGAATAATACATTACCATAATGCTCATGAAAACATAATAAATAGCTCCAGAGTAACTTTTAAAAGCACATCTACGAAAGTAATGTACTCTGTAATGACAGATCTCATCGCCATCAGTCATGTGGCGGGTTCATGACGGACATCCAAATTTTAATTAGCTTATGCTAAACGGCTTTAGAATCAATTTAAGCTAAACGCGACACTTCCTAGAATTGTTTGGATGGCCGCTAGGAATAATAACTCATAGAGCAGAATCACCGAGAGAGTATTGTTCATGTAAGGACACTGATTCTGATAGGAATCAGGAAACAATCTGAAAATGGGACAAGGAAAAAAGGAGAAATCACTTGCAAATACTGTACAGGGGTAACAATTTGTTGTTCCTTCATTGTAGGAAATTACAGGCATCAACTTCCCATATGAAAGAAAATAATTACCACTCTAAATAATCACACACAGACACACTCGTTCATTGTATTCATAATAAATGTGACTGTATACAGACCTACTACATGTGAGCTCTGTAAGAATAAGTACTGTATTATATTCATGTTTATATTAATCATGATGCTTTGGACAATAATATGCTTCCTGATGAAGATATCACATGTGAGAAAGTCTTAGCATGCAGACAGGGTAAAATTCAAATTGTCATTCCACCACTAGTTACTAGAAATATGGCTTTGGACAAGTTATTTCACTTCCCGGTCTTAATTTGTAAAAATGTCATAGTTGTTGGGAACAATAAAGAAGAAAGTGAATGGGACAATATCTGCTTTAATCAGTTCTATATAAATTAAGACAGTAGACGGAAAATAATTATGCTTAAAGATGAAAAGTATATACATGTGAGTATGCTTAGTGCCCTGAATCAGCCTGACTAGCCTCCAGTTTTCACTATGTATGAATTGTGTAAATAGAACAACTTAATTTCTCTAAAGCCTACTTTTCCCCATCTGTAAAATGAGCATACTAATACTAGCTATCTAATTCTGTATGTGTGTGTGGAGTGATTGATGTATATGCCATCTTCATCCTAAGTATCTCCAATTTTTGGAAACTCTATAGTAACTGTTGAGTTCAAGAAGGGTTTTAAAAGCACCTGTGAGACAGTTCATGGGTGAGGAAATAAACCTCTTGAATTCAGGAGATGCTTAATAAATAGATCAGATGCCAGGGGAAAAAGATGAAAAGATTTTGTGGTTGCCTTGTAGAAGCTCAGAGTTTACTGGGACATCTGGTATGTAATAGTACAACAATTAAAAAAATATTCATGACCAAATTGCTATGGTTGACAGAGGACTTTTGAGGGGGATGTAATTAAAGACTAGGTATTTTCAAGGCAGGGAATAGAGTTCAGAAGCGTTCAGAGGAGAACATGTATTACAAGGAGACAGCGTCGTGATGTGAGCAGTTTGGGAAATACCCTGGTGTTCTGGTGAGCTTGGAAAAGTGGATTTGACTAGATAGGTGTATGTGAGTGGTATTGGGGCTGAAAATTAGGTTGGAGCAGGCTTTAAAGGGCATTTGTGTGTCGATGAGTGCACGCGTTAAAAACACTTAACATGAGATCTAGCCTCCTAAATTTGTGTGTTGAGTATAATATTGTAGGCACCATGTTGTTGAGAAGGTATCTAGAACTTATTCATCTTGCATAAGTGAAAGTTTATACCCCTGGCACAACATCTCCTCATTCCTCCCCCACCTCCCAGCCCCTGGCAACCACCATTCTCCTCTCTGCTTCTATGAATTTGACTATTTCAGATAATCTCATATAGTATATGTCCTTCTATGACAAGCTTAGTTCACTTAGCATAAAGTCCTCAAGATTCACCCATATGCATATGGCAAGTTTTCCTTCTTTTTAGGGCTGAATAATATTTGGTTGTATGTGAATACCATATTTTCTTTATCCATTCATCAGCTGAAGGGCATTAGGTTGTTTCCAATTCTTGGCTATTGTGAATAGAATGTAAAATGGCAAAAGCACTATCGAAAGCAGTATGAAGGTTTCTCAAAAAATTAAAAATAAAAGATTTTGTTAAGGAGCTTTTATGTTGTTATGTTCTCTGTGGCTTTCTCTTCATCTGTTGAGTGAGAGCAAGAGAAAAGTAGAGAGTGGACGAGGGAGACAGTGATAACAAAGAGACGGGGCGATGAGGAGGGAGAGAGAGAGAGACAGTGATTGAATGAATAATACCTAATTCATATTTGGATCATCACTGTACTAAGCACATCAGGTGTCTGAGTTCAAGTTGCTGCTGAACTTCTTATCAGCCATGGGAATGTAGACAAGTCTCACAGTCTCTGTGCTTTTGTTTATCAACCCCTAGTGAGGATATAACAATTGTACTTCTATGTGCTTTTTGGATGATCACATGAGATCAACCCAGTACATTACTTCTGCGATGCAATTTAGTGTTTACAAGGTCTTTTGTCATATGCTATTATTATTCTACACCTGCTTGGGTATATTTTGTAATGGCAGAGACCAGCCAAAATATATATCAAAGGTTTCCTTTTTGCCTGCATGAGGAGTTAAAATATGACCACTGAGATTACCTGCGGAGACAATCAAAATGAGTATTTACTTAGGTTAGTAATGATCAATGTCTTCTGAGTAATATGGAAATTGAGTTCAACACTAGAAATAAAGCTGAGGCTCTGAAACTAAACAAAACAGTATTACCTAATGTACTCCCCCACATAATTGCTTGTCTTCTGCTGCAATTTGCACAATACAGGGATCATTTATGTGCACTTACACATTTTACTGTTGACTGCACGACTGTACAACAAGTCGGGGAAAAGGAAGCCCCAGTAATAAGAATTCATCAAACATCCACAATTGCTCCTTTTTTACAAAAAAGGCTCCAAGGAGAGTCTTAACACCAAATCCATTTATGAGCTGTCAGAAACTGTCAAAGACAAAGCCTGGAAACTGGAATTGGGGCTGAGTTCAGCTCTTACCTCAACTGCAGGGGTCTTAAGCAAATTGCTTCATAAAATCTCAAGGGGAAAGAGCAGGACAAGGAGAGTGTTATCACCCACATTCTCACAGAGGAGTTAACTCCTGGAAAAGGTCATTGGTCTCACACTGTGAAGCAACGAGCTCTTAGAGATAAAAGATAGACTGGGTAGATTTGCTTCAAACCTCCCTTTGGGGAACATGATCCTTAATGAAGCCCCAAAACCAAAGGCTCCTGAAGATTTTGAAGATGGACTGAAATCAGATAGGTAATGGCCCCAGAGCACAGCTGTTTACTGTTTTTTTTTTTCCTACTTATTCACAGGGAACCAGTATGGTATTATTGAGTATTACCGTTAAAATTACTGGATAAAGGTATCAGTGTGTCTCCTGCCGCTGACCTATTAAATTGTATGTGCTCAGAAAGGCTGCCCAAAATTCAGTCCTGAGCCACTTCAGTTTAGAAAGTTTCAAGGTACAGGAAGAACAATGGAGGCTTTACTTTTGCTGATTCTTTCATGTGAAAAAATTCTTTAAGTTGGACACCAGTGAATAAGTTACTCATCCTGCTAAAATATGTTATATATCATAGAGCTTTGTTAACACCACCAGGAAGGTGAAATACAAAAGGACACAAACCATAAGAAGGGGTGCTTTTTCTTTTTATTTATTATGTTTTCATTTATCTTGTACCTGGTGCCCTATAAATAAATGAACTCATTAATATCAGGCATTATGCTTATTATTTTTTTAAATGTGTGTTAATTAAAAACACATTTTGGTTGTCAGTAAATTCTTAACAATAAAACTAATTTTAATTTTTGCTTTTTTTTGAATATTATATTTAATAACAATCAAGGTTAACAGACAAAATTCACAATATAATGATTTTTGAGTCATAAGGCAGCAAACAGTGAAGGATTGTGATCTGTGAAAGAGAGAAAAAAAAATGAGATATGCTTTAAGATTACCTGGGTTTGATGCCTGGGAAGAGTTTCCAGCTATAGTGCAGTAAGAGGAAACTCAAAGCCCAGAATATTCTCTGAGCTGTGGAGATGCAGTTGAGAGATTGGGGAGACCAAGACAGATGGAATATACGCAAAGCAGAGTATTGGAGGGAAGAGATCTGCAAAGACAGAGAATCCTGAAGATCTGCAAAGGGTTCAAGAATTTAGCAGGATCTCATAGAACATGTGTGCAAGGATTTTACTTAAATACAAGGAAGAGTATTTGAAAGGATTAGAAGAAACTTATATGGTACACACACAGAGTCAGAAATAGTGCCTGCTACAAAATTAGAAAAACTTTGTAATTCACTGGGTATTGGCAGAAAGGTCATGCCTCAGTAGTGGGGATTCTTCTAGTCTCTCTTAGCAAGCAGAACAAGAAAATGAATATGTACACACTAACCCAGATGTATACACATAACCATAAATATTTCTGTATTTAACCATTGTAATCTGTAGTAAGATAACAATGAATATATGGAGTTTCCAACACTAATTCATTACCACATAAGTCATTCTAGTCTCCTCCCCCTGCTTGTCTGCAACCTCCCACTCCAACAGTGGGAAACCTGGCTGGCACCATATAACATCTAATTTCCTTGTTCAATTCTGTTATATATGTAGCATTTCAGAATTGTTAACTGTATCCTCATAGGTGAATTTTTATCAACTGGAATACAGTGCTTCTATACTTTTAACCTGAGTCTATATATTTGAAGTGCATTTTTTATAGACAACATATATTCTGAACATTTTAAAAAAATCTATTCTAACAATCTTGACTTTCAGTTCAAGGATTTAGACCCTTCACATTTAAAGTGATTATCAGTATAGTCAAATTAATATCTACCATATTTATAACTAGCATTTACTAATTGCATTTCTTCTTTGTTTATTTTCTCCTCTTTTTCTTCCTTTTCTGCTTTGAGAATTGCATGATTCTATTTTATCTCCTCTCTTAGCATATCAATTACATTTCTTTGTTCCCCAAACTTTTTGTTGTTTCACTAGAGTTACCATATACATTTTTAACTAATCTAAGTCCAACTGAAAATAGCACCATACTGTTTCAAATGAAATGCAGGTACCTTATAACAGAGCATTTCCACCATTCTGCCTGATAGTCCCCTGTGATTTGCTAAGATTTATTTAACTTACCCATATTCTGCAATTACCCAAAACATTGTTATTCTTATATCTTTAAGCAATCATATTTTAGATCTTTTAAGGAGAGAAAAAAATGAATATTTTATTTTACATTCATTTATTTCTTCTCTAACACTCTCCCTTTATTTATGTAGGTCCAAATTTCTGACCTGTATAATTTTCTATTGCCTGAAAAACTTTTAACATTTATTGCAGGTAAATTCTGCTGGCAATGAACTAGTGAATATAGTTTTGCTGGATATAGAATTCCATGTTGGTGTTTTTCCAAACTTTAAATATGTTATTCTACTCTCTTTCTGTTTGCACAATGTCTGCAATTCTTGCCCTTGTTCCTCTATAAATAAGGAGTTACACTCACACATCCCTGATTTCTTTCAAGATTTTCTCTTTGTCTTTTGTTGTCTGCAGTTTGAATATGATCTATCTAGGTGTATGTGTGTGTATATATATATATATATATATATATATATATATATATATATATATATATATATATATAGCATTTATCCTGCTATTGTTTCTAAACTTTCTAAACTTTTTTTTCACTTGAGTTTGAAAAGCTCTTATTGGTCTATCTCCAAGCTCACTGATTCTTTCCTAGGTAATGTTAAGTCTACTGATAAACCAATTGAAAGCATTCTTTATTTCTTTTAGTGCTTTTGGCTTTTAACATTTCCTTTTGATTCTTTCTTTTTATTTTTATCTCTCTTATATTTTCCACCTGTTCTTGAATATTGCCTACTTTTGCCATTATAACACTTAACATATTATAGTTATTTTTAAATTCTCTACCTGATTATTCTAACATTATGTCATATTAGAGTCTGGTTCTGAGGCTTGCTTTCTGCAACTATAAGTGGCAGAGGCTTACAAGACTTCTTTCTTGTCTTTTGGCCTCCTTTCAGTGTCTGTGTGTGTGTGTGTGAGAGAGAGAAAGAGACAGAGAGAGAGAGAAAACCACACATATTGTATTAGGAAGTGGGAACTGAAGTAAAGAGGCCTTTAATGTGAGGATTTATGTATTTATGTTAATATGGCTATAGGTTGGGCTGTCTTCTATAGCTATAAGTGACAGATGCTTCAAATCTCTCTTATGTGCTTATTTTTATCCCTATTCTTGATTGTGGACTTCCTTAAGTTCTCCTCCTAGAGAGATTCTGTGTCTTGCAGCTCTATCACCCCCTGTTATTGTACTGAAGCCAGGCTGGTATGCTGGTAAAGAGTGGGGATCAGTAGCATTCTATAAACCTCCAATTAAGTCTCAGTTCTTTAATGTACCTGTGTCTCAGGGTATGACCTTCACAAATGCTTCTACAGTGTTACAGGTTTTGGTTTGTTTGTTTTCCTTGCTCCCTACTCCCTTCCCTGGTCACAGTGTTTCCAACATAGCTCCTTGAAGCCCTGACACTTGTTGACCAGTTTCCCCTGTTTGATGAGACAGGAAAGCCAGAGGGGTCTGGACTGGGAGGAAATCCACTTCCCCAGCTGAGATACTACTCTGGCAAAGTCTTTCAGCTGAAGAGTCAGCCATTGTTGTGGAGAAAGATCTGAGTATATTTTACAAGGATTACTCTTCCCATCATGGTGCCAGAACCATAAGGGATTCTTTCCTGGTTCTTCACTGTGAGAACCTGGAGCAGTTCCTGGAGATAAAATCCACAGAAGTGTGGAAGTTGTTCTAAAACTGTGGTCCCCAGGAGGTTCTCACTATCACCCTAGCCCACATTCAGCCTCCAGCAATTGTTTAAAATTACCATTTAAATCATCTTACCATTTTATGGTTCCAGCAACTTCTGATCTAGGTAAGCAGATATCAGTTGCTATATCTCTCTGAATATTCTATCCCTCCATATTTCAGGGTAGCAGTTTGCCCTGTGATGGGTCCAGTAAAAGTCACTAGATTTCAGTTTGTCCAGGTTTTCTTGTTATAAGGATGGGAGTGAAGACATCTATTCTTTATATATTGGAGCTGAAACTGAAGTCTCCCTTTTTTTTCTTAAGATTCTTATTCTTGGTATAAAGTTCTACATTGACAGACTTTTTCTTTCTTTCATTTCCACACCTTTATAAACATACTCTGATAAAAACATTGATCTAAAAATTTTGATTGCTTATTTCCCAAATCAATAACTACCCTGTGACAAGAAGAAGAGGGGACAAGGAAATGTTTCTTCACCATTTACGACTAATTTATATGCCTTTTGAGTCACCAATTTCTGTACTCCATATAGAGACATTTAATGAACTGGATGTCTGACATAACATTTTCAGAGGCATAAGAAAAACAAGAAAAAAAAACCATTGTGCTGGAGCAAAATTTTCAAAAGTGTCAAGAGATTGTAGGAGACATGGCAAAAAAGAGAGAAACCAAAGAGGAATGGTTTCTCTGCCAACTGACAGGAGGTGGCTCCGGATGTCTAAGAGTTCCCAGGTAACTGGTGTGGAATAGTAGACTAGTGGAGAATTTACATCCAGATCCCCTAATACCACAGTGCCTTACATGGGATTGCTTTGTATATTCCTTCGACACCAGGGAGGTTTTGGAGTCACTGAATGTTTTCTTTTGCTCTTGTTTTGTTTGGTGTTATTTTTAATAGACTCTTTAACCACTTAATTACCTTATTAATAACATGTTACAGGGGTTAGGGAATATACTCTGAGCCATATGGAAAGAGCTTATAACTGTCAAAATGTCTTTTGGTAAAAAGTAGGGAATGCTGTGATTGTGGTGGTTGCTTTGTGTACATTCAGAAGTGCTAGAACAACAACTTTTGCTTCTTTTGTACTAGGAGATAGTCCAAAATCAATGGCTTATTTCATATTTTTAATGACTTTTTTTCTGGTCAGTGGTACATCAGATAGTCATAAATCAAGCAAAGTTACATGTTAACACTCCCAATTACATCTCAAGAAAAAAAATTAAAAGAATGTACATCAAAGTGTGTGTGAATGTATGTGAGTGTGTTTCAGATGGTAACGCATGTTAAGACAGCTCTGAAAGGTTTCTAAATGTGTTGCATTGCATAGTAATAAGAATAGTTATAGCTATGTTGATTTTTTTGGAAAAATGACAAAATTAATAAAGTGCACGATCAAGAAATTAAGACATGAGTTATCTTACCACCCCACTCCCCAATTTCACACGTGACAAAACTGTACTAAACTTTTAAAATTTTGGCCCTGTCTGCTTCATCTGTGCATATCAATACACAGGAAAAATACTCGATAAGAATTAATTCAGAGAACTGCAGTCCTGATCACACATAAGACTGTGAAGCCTTTCACTTGAATTTGGCAGTCTGGCTTATAAGTCTCTTCCTGCCACTGTGCCAAATTTACATAATGTCTGACTCCCTGCTTCACTTCCTGTTTCCTGTCTCTCATTAATGGACTGTTAGTAATGATGCCCCTTAGAGCTTCTTTAATTAAGAAATGGAGGACCTCATCCAAGGCCACAAAACAGGAAAATGACAGAATGCCTAGACATTCAGGGGAAGGTAGATAAATGATGGATGCCTTTGTTGGTTTATATATTAATTCAGGTAAATGATGGAGCTTCTAGTTGGCTTAGGGAACCCCGAAATGCATCCTCTTTCCACCTTATAATATGATCTCCCTGCTTTTGAGCACATTTTTAGATTATTCAGTGTTTGCTGCTACTCATATTTCATAATATTTAAAAGTATACCCCTTCCTTAAATTTCTACTTCTATTTTTCAATTAAATCCATATATTAAAAAAATTTAAAACTAATCTTTGGGGCTTTGCTGGTGGTGCAGTGGTTAAGAATCTACCTGTCAAAGCAGGGGTCATGGGTTCGGGCCCTGGTCTGGGAAGATCCCACATGCCGTGGAGCAACTAAGCCTGTGCGCCACAACTACTGAAGCCCGTGTGCACCTAGAGCCCATGCTCCGCAACAAGAGAAGCCACTGAAATGAGAAGACCAGGCACGGCGACGAAGAGTAGCCCCCGCTCACGGCAACTAGAGAAAGCCCGCACACAGCAACAAAGACCCAACACAGCCAAAAATAAATAAATAAAATAAATTTAAAAAATAATCCTTAAGTTAGAAATTTGGAGCTTTCAGATGAAATTAAGTATATTTGGAAATTTGCAGAAGAAACAAGAGATTATAATTTGCCCATTAAATTATAAATCAAATGGTGATTTCATTTAGAAATACAAATCCTGTTAATATTTCTGGAAGCTAGCAAGTTCATAAAATTAAGTTTAGGATACACTGTAAAAATGTGTTGTCATAAGATATTTTTTATTTTTAGTCAGGCTCTTAGAACTCAATTAGGAAGATTAACTATACAAAAGGATTTATTAGACAATGACCACATTCTTACCAATCCCAGATGATTTTCTCAAAATATCAATAAGCTATTTAAGAAAATACCCTGAACTCTTTTATTATCTATGTCAAAAAAAAAAAAAAAAGACTAAACATTTCAGATCAATTTCATTCTAGATTTGCCAAATGAATAAGTGGAAAAAGAAAATATAGAATCTGATATTAGACATAACATATACTGAGTCTTAGCTTTTCCATTTAAATTCAAGGGGGGAAAAGACCTATACTCTTTAACCTCAGGACTCTAAGTCTAAAAAACGGAAATATAATGGTTTCTGTCACAAAAGGTAGTTGCAGGCATGAAATGTAATAATGTATGCCAAACTCTTTCTCTATTGCCTTGTACAGAGTGGCCACCTCATATACTGATTTAACCATTTGAACATTTATTCATTCTATAAATATTTGTCTGCTCCACAGTGAGCACACACTGTTCCAAGCACTGGGGATACAGCAGTAAAGAAATCAGTTAAAAATCCTGCTCTCGGGCTTCCCTGGTGGCGCAGTGGTTGAGAATCTGCCTGCCAATGCAGGGGACACGGGTTCGAACCCTGGTCTGGGAAGATCCCACATGCCGCGGAGCAACTAGGCCCGTGAGCCACAATTACTGAGCCTGCGCGTCTGGAGCCTGTGCTCCGCAACAAGAGAGGCCGCGATAATGAGAGGCCCCGCGCACCGCGATGAAGAGTGGCCCCCACTTGCCACAACTAGAGAAAGCCCTCGCACAGAAACGAAGACCCAACACAGCCATAAATAAATAAAATAAATAAAATAGTGTTTAAAAAAAAAAAAATCCTGCTCTCAAAGAGGTTCCATTCTAGAGGAGAGATGAGTGATAAATAATATAAATACGTAAAAGGTATATTGTGTTAGATAGTGATAAGAATGTAGAAGAAAATACAAAGCAAGGAAGGGCAACGTGAAATTCGAGGGTAGGGCCAGATAAAATACAAGACGACAATTAAATTTGAGTTTCCAATAGACAACACTTTTTTTTTTAAGTGTAAGTATGTTTTATGCAATATTCCCTATGCAATGATAGGGCATACTTATACCAAAACATTATTCATTTTTCACCTGAAATTAAACTGTGCATTCAATTCTTTTCTAAATCTGGAAACCCTAGAAGTAATAGAAATTTTAAATGAAATTGCAAGAGAAGGTGACTTCTGAGTGAATCCCTGAAAGAAATGAGGGAGCCAGGTAAGCATATCAGGGGAAGAACATTCTGAAAAAAGGAAAGAGCAAGTGCTAAAACCCTGAGCTTGGAGTATGCTGGGTTGGAACATGGTGGCCAATATGGCTAGAGCTGGAAGAATAACTCTAGGAGGAGAAAAGGTCACAGATAACAGGGTATCTGAAGCAACAAGGCTTTGTAGGCCAGAGACAGGATTTTGTCTTTTATTCTGAGTGAGATGAAAAGCCACTGAAGGGTTCTGCACAGAGAACTGGCACAATATTTCTTATGGTTTAATGGGATTACTTTGGCTGCTATGTTCAGAGTGTACTACAGGAAGACAAACAAATCAAATGGGAGGCTCTTATAATAATTCAAGCAGGAGATGGTGATGGCTTGAGCTGGAATGGTGGCAGTTGGGATAATGACAAGTGGTCAAAATCTGGATATATTTTGAAGGCAGATGGGACAGCATTTGTAGTAGGCTGAATATTGAAATTGAGACAAAGACAGCGGTACAGAATGACCCCGAGTTTTTTGACCCCGAGGTTTTTGACGGGAGCAACTCATCTTTATTTCATCCAATTTTTGTTATACCTGGTGGAAGCCCAATGCTATGCATTATTTGATAAATAAAAACTGTATAATGGCTTTATATGTTTGTGTATTTTTATTAGGAGGAAAGGACTTTTTTTCATGGGGAAGTAAACAAGAAAAGAGAGTTGGTTTGGGAAGAATGGAATAATGGGAAAAGCATTTTCAAGTCTTTGCCACAAAACCCCTTGCAGAGCAAGAGAGACCACTTTTCAGTACATATACAAACTCAGTATTGTAGTCAATAATATGAGAGAAATAGAGTTAAAAGCAATTGCTGCTGCTGAATCTCTCCTTTCACTTCAACCTCAGCTTACTTTAATTTCTTTGATGGGTGGGGGGAATCCTCTTTGGAATATGTGACCAATGTTGCCTTCAAAACAAAGGAAAAAGCACACATCATCAGAGCCATGCTTTCCCACCGCAAAAGTTTTTGTTTTTGTTTATTTTGATAGAACTAGTCTTTTGCTTTAAGGAAGATGAAAGGAATATTTCAAAGACTGTTCTTTTCCTAAGGGATCTACTGTTTAAGGGGACTAGTAGTATTGATACAATGGACTGAACACTGGTTTTGAAGAAATACCAGCTCCATCACTTATGAGATTTGTGACTTTGGACAGACTTGATTTCTTTGAGTCTCAGAATCTTCATCAATAAAATGGGTATGATACCACTTACACTGCAGAGTTTCTTTGAGAATGAAAAATGAAAATGTGCCATATTTTATATCACGGACCTTGGTAATAAGTATTTTCAGTGCATAATAGATTTTAAAAAGATTTTCTTTGTTTCTTCCCTTCACGATATAGAGAAAGAGTGCAGTGGATATTTGCCATTTTTTGACTACTCATCAACTCAAATCTATTTTATGCTTGTACTCCTGTAGACTTCATGAATCTCAGTGGAGGCAGAGCTGAAAACATGCCCCTTCAAACTGTCACTTTTTAGATTTCACAGGTTATATGGGTATTTTTAAATGGAGTAATGATGAATTTTTAAAATTGAGGTAAAAATTCACATAAACTATTCACAATGTGTGCAACCCTGCATCTACCAAGTTATGAAACATTTTAATTACCCTGGGCTTTTTTTTTTTTTTAACACCTTTATTGGAGTATAGTTGCTTTCTAATGGTGTGTTAGTTTCTGCTTTATAACAAAGTGAATCAGCTATACATATACTATGTCCCCATATCTCCTCCCTCTTGGGTCTCCCTCCCACCCTCCCTATCTCACCCGTCTAGGTGGTCACAAAGCACTGAGCTGATCTCCCTGTGCTATGTGGCTGCTTCCCACTAGCTATTTTACATTTGGTAGTGTATATATGTCAACGCTACTCTATCACTTTGTCCCAGCTTACCCTTCCCACTCCCCGTGTCCTCAAGTCCATTCTCTACGTCTGCGTCTTTATTCCTGTCCTGCCCCTAGGTTCTTCAGAACTATTTTTTTTTTTTTTAGATTCCATATGTATGTGTTAGCATACGGTATTTATTTTTCTCCTTCTGACTTACTTCACTCTGTATGACAGACTCTAGGTCCATCCACCTCACTACAAATAACTCAAGTTCGTTTCTTTTTATGGCTGAGTAATATTCCATTGTATATATGTGCCACATGTTCTTTATCCATTCATCTGTCGATGGACACTTAGGTTGCTTCCATGTCCTGGCTATTGTAAATAGAGCTGCAATGAACATTGTGGTACATGACTCTTCTTGAATTATGGTTTTCTCAGGGTATATGCCCAGTAGAGGGATTGCTGGGTCACATGGTAGTTCTATTTTTAGTTTTTTAAGGACCCTCCATACTGTTCTCCATAGTGGCTGTATCAATTTACATTCCCACCAACAGTGCAAGAGGGTTCCCTTTTCTCCACACCCTCTCCAGCATTTGTTGTTTGTAGATTTTCTGATGTGCCCGTTCTAACTGGTGTGAGGTGATACCTCATTGTAGTTTTGATTTGCATTTCTCTAATAATTAGTGATGTTGAGCAGCTTTTCATATGCTTCTTGGTCATCTGTATGTCATCTTTGGAGAAATGACTATTTAGGTCTTCTGCCCATTTTTGGATTGGGTTGTTTGTTTTTTTAATACTGAGCTGCATGAGCTGTTTATATATTTTGGAGATTAATCCTGTGTCCATTGATTCATTTGCAGATATTTTCTCCCATTCTGAGGGTTGTCTTTTCGTCTTGTTTGTAGTTTCCTTTGCTGTGCAAAAGCTTTGAAGTTTCATTAGGTCCCATTTGTTTACTTTTGTTTTTATTTCCATTTCTCTAGGAGGTGGGTCAAAAAGGATCTTGCTGTGATTTATGTCATATACCCCTGGGGTTTTAAAAAATAATTTTATTGTGGTAAAATATATATAACAGAAAAATTTTCATTTTAAATGTACAATTCAGTGCATTAATTGCATTCACACTTTCATACAAGTATCACCTATCTATTTCCAAAATATTTTATCACCCCAAATAGAAACTCTGTTTAACTCTGTCATTAAACAAGTACTTCCCATTTCCCCCTCCCTCAATCCCTGGTAACCACTAATTTACTTTAATGAATTTGTCTAATTCTAGCTATTTCATATAAGTGGAAACATACAATATTCATCCTTTTTTTGCCTGACTTATTTCACCTATAAGGTTTTCAAAGTTTATTCATGTTGTAGCATGTACCCAGAACTCCATTCCTTTTTATGGCTGAATAATATTTCATTGTATAAATGTTATGTATTGAATATCTGTGTTCCCATAAAATTCACATGTTGAAACCCTACATGTGTTTGTTTTAGGAGGTGGGGCCTTTGGCAAGTAACTATGATCAGACGAGGTCATGAGGTGGAGCCCTCATTAATGGAATTAGCGCCCTCAAAGGAATCATGAGAGAACTGCTTTCTTTCTCTGCTTTCCACCATGTGAGGGTGTAGTTAAAAGACGGCTGTTTAAGACCCAGGAAGCTGCTTCTCATCAGACACTGCATCTGCTGGCACTTTGATACTGAACTTCACAGCTTCCAGAACTAGAAAAATAAATATTTGTTCTATGGCATTTTTGTTATAGCAAACTAAACAGTCTAAGGTAGTAGATATACCACATTTTGATTTTCCATTCTTTTGTTGATGGACACCTGGGTTGTTTCCACCTTCTGGTAAAGTACGTAATGCAGCAGAGGATGTTGATGTAAGTATCCGGTTGAGTTTGGAAGCGTTGCCTCTTCTTATATATTTTTTGGAAAGTTTAAGAAGAATTGGTATTAATTTTTCTTTTAGTGTTTGGTAGAATCACCCATGAAACCATCTGGTCCTGGGATTTTCCCTATTTGGAAATTTTTTTTTTTACGGATTTACTCTCCTTAATTTTTATTGGTCTATTCAGGCTTTCTATTTCTTCCTGATTCAATTTTCTATTTCTTTTAGCTTATCCCATTTGTTGGCATACAATTGTTCATAATATTCCCAATCATCCTTTCAATTCCTGAGGCATCTGTTTTAATGACTCCTCTTTTATTTCTGATTTTTTTGAATTCTCTCTCTCACTCTCTTTTTAGTCTAGCTAAATGTTTGTCAGTTTTCTGTATCTTTTCAAAAAATCAGCTGTTAGTATTTTTATTGTTGAAGGCTGTAGTAGTTCATGTGCTTAGTGATTTTTCCAAATTACTTTTGCAAAGACTATTCTCTATCAGGTGTGGCCACTGAGTTCTCTGTTCTTTAGTTAGTGTTCAGCTAGTATTTGTACAGAGATTCCATGAACGTGAGGAGCTAAACAACAACAAAAACAAGACAAAACACCTCTTCAAGTGTTTGCAATTTGTCTCTGTGCTAGAATACTCCTTCTATCTCCTAGAGATTGACCTAAAGTAAAAGTTTAGGGACTTCTTAGGGATTCCTTCACATACATGGGTGCTTTTGAACGTCTTAATATCCAAAGGATTTCCCAGCTTTTTCTTTTATGCCTTGGACAATCTATTGTATGTCTCATCCATAATCTTTTGCCCCAGGCATCTATGAATTGTTAGTCCTCCTCATAGTTTTTTCAAGAAATGCCCACTGCTTTTTCTACATGAGTTCCAAAAGAAGTGAAACAGAGGTAAGAGGCTTGAATCCATCATTTCGTTAACCCCCAGACATGTTAGAAGAGAGATATACAATAGATTGTGAATAAGGTCTGCTCTTCTCCTTCCAAAAACAGGAATCAGGGTCCCACACTGAGAATGTGGGCTGCCATGTTCAAGACTGACACCACACTGGTGGGGGTAGGCTTGTGGCAAGTGTGAGTAAATATTTCACAAGACTTTTCTACCTTTTATTTTATTTTTAAAATTTTTTATTCGAGTATAGTTCATTTACAATGTTATGTTAGTTTCAGGTGTACAGCAAAGTGAATCAGTTATACATATACATATATCCACTCTTTTTTAGATTCTTTTCCCATATAGGTCATTACAGAGTATTGAGTAGAGTTCCCTGTGCTATCCAGTAGGTCCTTATTAGTTATCTATCTTATATGCTGTAGTGTGTCTATGTTAATCCCAATCTCCCAATTTATCCCTCCCCCACTTTCCCCACTGGTAACCATAAGTTTGTTTGCTACATCTGTGACTCTATTTCTGTTTTGTAAATAAGTTCATTTGTACCATTTTTTTTTTTTTTAGATTCCACAATATATTTGTCTTTCTCTGTCTGACTTACCGCTACCTTTTAAAAGTTGCTTCTTTCTTGATTTAGTGTTCATTTGGTTGTTATAAATCTTTGTTTACCAAATTTTTGACAAAGTTGACTCTGACAGCTTTTTTATTTTTTTTGATGTTTCTGTGGGTATATGGGATGTTGGGCTTGTCCCTTCCACATTTTTCAGATGTCACTATCCTATAGATATTCTTAACCTTTTATTTAAAAATTATTTTATATCTACAGGGGAGTTATAAAGATAGTTCAAAGGAGTCTCATATTTGCTTCTTCCAATGTCCATGTACAGGTTTATTTTTACTATGCATGTGAAGGACAGAGTCTTAGTAGAGGAGATGGTAAAAGGAAAATATTAAGAAATTGTGTTTCCACGTACAATATTGGAAGTATAGGAATGGCATGGAAATAATGGAATAGCAGCAAAAAGCAACCAAAAACTCACTTTGTGTCAAGGTGTGTGTAACCCCCAAAGAGAACAGTTGAGAAACTGTCAAGTCAATATTCACTATTCTACCTCCCATACTTAACTGCCTGGGGCTGTCTATCAGTTCTGAAAATAGAGTTGAAAAATAATTTAAACAAACAATTATTTTGTATATATTTATAATTATTTTATATGTGTATATATTATCTTTCTTATTATTTTGTAGCCATTACCTTGAAAGTAAATGTTATAAAACACAAGTAATATGCCATCTATTACTCTTATTACTTATTTATAACAAAAGTAATTCCACGTATTTTAGGGTTTATCGTTTCAAAGCATGAATATTTAAAGATATATGAAATCAGAATCAAAGTAATTTTGATAAAATCTAAGTGCACCAGAGATATAAATCCTCTAAAGCAAAGATCCAGACTTCACAACACATGTTTAAACATTAGGGAATGGATACGTGTGTGTGTGTGACTTTGTGTGTGTTTAGACAAGATATATTTCCTAAATAAGAGTGAATGGTCATAACTTAGGTAATCATAATTCCTTGAAAAAATTTTCTCCTATTAATCATTTAAAAGTTGCCAAAAACTACATGTATCACTTGAATTTATTAGTAACTTCCGTTTTTCTATAATTAAAATTTTTGATTATATAATTTTTATCTCTGTCCTAGATTCAATGAAGAAACACAAAGGAAAATGGTAAATGACAGTGATATTGAGACTTTTAATCCTAGCACTAATATATTTGCAACATGTAGTATTTATAACATGAAATATTATGGCATATTTTGATTTTATTTGGTAGTCTCTTTTGCATCCTTGTCACATTAATTTGACTGAACTGCATGTTTTATGACAATCCATATAGTATAGAAATTCAATCATGTTTATTACTGAATTAAAAAGAAACGAATGTTGAAGTTAAATTGGCTAAGGGAAATATGCATACTCTAATTGAGACATACATTAAAAGGTTATTAAAGAAAAATCAATATTCTTTCTGAGTTTGAAATTTTAAGGAAATTGAATAAATATCATCTGGTTAGATTTATTAATTTTTAGGTATTATTAGTGCAAAGGTTCTGAGTCAAATAGATCTATTTTCATATTAAGCAGCATATTTTAGCTTTTCTGAGACTCGTTTCCTCATTTGTAAATTTAAGGAAAAGCTTCTACCATCAAATAATTTTTTTTTTAACATCTTTATTAGAGTATAATTGCTTTACAATGATGTGTTAGTTTCTGCTTTATAACAAAGTGAATCAGTTATACATATACATATGTCCTCATATCTCTTCCCTCCTGCGTCTCCCTCCCTCCCACCCTCCCTATCCCACGCCTCTAGGTGGTCACAAAGCACCAGGCTGATCTCCCTGTGCTATGCGGCTGCTTCCCACTAGCTATCTATTTTACGTTTGGTAGTGTATTTATGTCCATGCCACTCTCTCACTTTGTCCCAACTTACCCTTCCCCCTCCCTGTATCCTCAAGTCCATTCTCTAGTAGGTCTGCGTCTTTATTCCCATCTTGCCCCTAGGTTCTTCATGACCATTTTATTTATTTATTTTTTAGATTCCATATATATGTGTTAGCATATGGTATTTCTTTTTCTCTTTCTGACTTTATTTATAATGTGATATCTCTACACCTAACTGATTCTGACAGACATAACCTACTGACTTAATTTTAGGAAATGCTGTTATAACAAACACAGATATCGCTTGTAATGATTATAACTGCTTGATTTTCTTTGAAGCAGTGCAGAGAGGGGATGAAGGTAGGGGGAGAGTTTTTTTCATGACAAATTACAGATATCATTGTTCTTAAAAGAGAGTTTTCCTTCCAGGAGAAGTGCAAACATTATTTTTTCACTTATATTTTGAGATTAATTATGCTATTGTCTCGTATGAAAGTTAATAAGAATGATTATTTCTTATATAAGCATTTTCTGGCATCCTGTTCAATGATAATTTTTTTTGTCTGAACCATTCCATTCCCCTCACCTTTGTAACCTACAGCAGGTAGTTAAAAACTGTAATTATAGCTCCAGCACTAAAGAACATTCAAATTCATCCCACTCCTTACCAAATTCTAAATGTGATCTCTTTGGTTTCCTATGGTTGCTTGGTTACACTTCCTGTTTGTCCAAATGAATTCTGATTAAAGCAGCACCATGTAAGCATGTTCAGATATCTGAAAGAAAGACCTTTGGCCATATGAGTGCATATCCTACCCCTCATTTTTGTTTTCAAAACTAGAAGATGAAATAAACTTCTATGTCTTTTCAGTTTCATTGAATACCAAAAATAGAAATTCTTATTCTGTGAGTCTAGAAATATAATTGATAAAAGACACGTTGTATCCTATCTTCCCCTTCCATTCTTTCATGTCTCCTTCATCTCCCTCTTTCCTTCCCTCTTCTCTCCTTCTTGCCTATCCCCTTAACCTCCATCATAATTGCCAGCAGCAGTAGCAGCTGTTGGTGTGTTGTTTAATTCATATATGCACTAGTTTTCTCACATTAAGGTCAAGATAATAATAAGACCAACTTCATAGTATTACTGTGAGGTCTAAATGAGTCAATATACACCCTGTACTTAGAATGGTGCAACATAACAAGTATGCAATCAGTATTGCCATTATAATTACTTTCATTATCACAACAACATCTACTACTCCTATCCTATACTTCTCCTATTTATTGAGAATATGCAACATGTGTGCCATGTGTGCACAATGACTGATTTCTACATTATCTTATTTAATCATCATAAGAATTCTGTGATGACATAGAAAACAAACTTACGGTTATCAAAGGGGAAAGGGGGTGGGGGAGGGATAAATTAGGAGTTTGAGATTAGCAGATATAAACTATTATACATAAAAGAGATACACAACAAGGTCCTACTGTATAGCACAGTGAACTATATTCAATATCCTGTAGTAAACCATAATGTAAAAGTATATATATATATATATATATATATGTATATATATATATATATATATATATAACTGAGTCACTTTGCTGTATACCAGAAACTAACACAACACTGTAAATCAACTATACTTCAATAAACAAATTCTGATAATTAATTAATTTATTTAAATTTTTAGTGAAAAAATTAAAGCTGAAACCCAATAAGTTAAGTAATGTTGTGTTCTCATGCAGTGACCCAGCTAAGCTGATGCTGCCCATGTGCCTCTCAGGACCAGTGGAAAATGAGGGCACTGCCTGAACTGGTGAATCTGAATAAGGATCTACAAGTCAGAGGTGGATCCTCTCCAACTCATGTCAAAAGCTCCATAGTGAGCCAGCCCCATTCTCATGTTTGCAGGGACTGAGAAGTTGCTTGGAAAGAGAAGCAGGAAAATGGGAGTCTGCAGGGTATGAACTCATTGAGAAGGTGGTATCTCAGAGACCTCTGTCTCTGCTCAGAGGATAGATTGGTATCTTGTTAACCAGATGAGCATGCTGACCATCAACAGGCTTGTGATTAATTCTGCAGCTGAACTGGGGGACTGTGTATGCCCTTGTATAAGCTCTCAGTGCTAAGGGATTCCCACTACCTTTGGCTTCAGGACATTCACCTTCTAACATCTGACAAAAAAGTTCTAAGCATAAATGAGCAAAAAGAACCAGACTAAAAGAAAATGAAATAACATACACCTTCTTTTTTCCCTCCTCCTGCTGCAAAACCAGTATACTGATCCTTAATGAAACCCAGGTTCTTTGTTCACAGAACAATGGAGGCTTTTTGATAGGAGGATACTCAAAGGATCATGCTAAACCTTGCTAGGAGGTCCAATTTTACTAGCTAAGCCAGTGATCACAAGTAATTAATGGCAGAATTGAGACTGGAATCCAGATCAATCTGATTTTTAATTTGTTCGCTCTTTTATCCCTTAATATATATATATATATATATATATTTTTTTTTTTTTTTTCTTCACTCTGGTTGTATCCAAAACACACTGCCTCACACCACATTCACATACACTGCCCCTCTGCAGCACTGTACTCCTTATCCCATCAGAGATTTCAGGGGTGACTTGCTGTTCCCCATCCACCTAGAAAAGGTGGCAGTGAGGAATGGAAAATGGATGATTATTCTGGTAGCTGTTGCAGATTGTTATCCAATAAACTGCTCCAAAGCTTAATGGATGAAAACTACAACCATTTTATTTCATCTAAATTTTTCAAGATTAATACAAGACACAGGAAGATGATTCTTTACTTCCCATGGCATCAACCAGCATCACTCAAGGGCTGGTAGGTGAATGGTCAAGAGAGTTGAAGATTACTTCACTCACGCACCTAGCACTTTGGTGGGGATCACTGGAAAGCTTGACTCATCTGGATTCTTCTCTACATAATCTGAGGGCCTCTACACAAAGTCTCTTTAGCATAAAGTGTCAGTACTCCTGAAAAAATGTTTTAAGAAACCTGGATAGAAGCCAGTCTTCTCATGACCTAGCCTAGAATGTCCCAGAGTGTCATTTCTGCAATGTTATACCGGTAAAGCAAGTTACAAGTCCAGTTCAGATTTAAGGGTAGGGGTAGTAGACACCACATGTCAATGGGAAGATTAACAACAACAACAACAAAATGCATCCATCTTTTATTCATTACAGTACTCCTTACGGCCACAAAGTATTTACATTCCCACCACATGCAAAATATATTTACTCTCTGTAAGGCCCCCCACATTCTCATCCCATTATAATATCAGCTCAGGCTCAAGGTCTGGGATATGATTATCTAACTAAGGTCCAGTTGTGGATGAAGCTCCTTAAATGCAATTCCTTGGCTATGGCATCAGTTGACCCATAGACTGGTGACAGGAAGAGACACATTATTGGCCCTTTACATACCCAACATAGAGTGGTGACGGAGGCATATGATATTTGCAAGATTGCGGTAGGTAATCACGTTCCCAAAAGGTGAAATGGAAGGAACACAGAAGTCCTGGCAGAGCAATACCCCACTGTCCTTCTGGTCCTTACCAATAGCCTCTCCCAGGCCCTTCTGTCTTCTATGTGTTGCTGCAGACCCCCAAAGCCTTTGACACATGTCTAAAGTTTGCATTGAATTACCTGGATTTCCTTTACCCCAGATTCAAGAGGAGAATGAAGCTGCGGCTCTCAGTGGGCAGAGTGGCAAAAAACTTGCAGCCTCCATTAATCGACTACAATATTATATTGCGTCTATATAAAAATAAGAAAATATACCTTGGTTGCCTAACATCTCCCTCTTCTTTCTTTCAGAGGATATTTTCTTAAATTCTCTATAGCTATGATTGTTGTTATTCTTATTTTATTATTTATATCAGAATGCTCCCAGAAAAAGGTTCTTTGGGCTGCAGTTTCAGGACCTTTATTTAAAATTATTTTTTCTCAATTACAAGTGAGAGGTTCATTCCTATTTTGTTTTCAGTTACTTGCCTCCAGCTCAAATTTTATTGGCTTTTCAAAGACATATTCGGTTTCATTCAATGGCCATATGTTTGTGGCATGATGTTAGGGGTGTTTGCATGCGTGTGTGTGTTTTCATGAGCAATTTGCCAAACTGCCTTGTAATGTGCTAGGTTCTGAAGTGATAGGCATGAATAGGACCAAATCTAAATATTGAGCAGCTTATGGTTTCTTGAGGATAATCCATAATACAAACATAAAATTTTAGAAGAATGCATTAAGGGGTTTAATTGAAGTATTCATAGAGATTGGATAACTCTAGTCCTGTTACAAATCTGGTTTTGATATCACAATGCCAGAAATAGTATGCTTTGAATGGAGTGAGATTATATGCAGCCCACAAACCACAATAATAATGTAAATAAGAAAGAAGAAAAGCTGATGATAAAGACTTCAGTTGCAAAGTTTTACTGACTCCTTACTGTATCTGGACTGGAATCCAAATTACAAAAAAACAAATCTAACAGTATAAATGCACAGTTCATCTGTCAGGCTGGAAAACACATGGGTTCTGTGCAGCACACCTTAATAGAAATATATTTCATCCCCACTTGAAAGGTCTGAAAAATTATGAATTGATTAGAAAAGATAAAAGTAGCAGTTTTACTTAACTTCTAGGATGTATATTAAAAACATATAGTGTATAGACATTTATAATACTAATAAAGTATAATCATAGAAATAATAGCAATTACTTCAATAAAAATAAGCTAACATTCATTGAGAACTCACTTGCTCTAGGCAGTGTTCTGTGTTCTTTCTATATAGATTGACCCGTTAATTATAATCCTAACTGGGACATTCTTAAAAGTGAAATGGCATACAATTTATAATTTCTCCAAGACTGTCTCATGCAAAGTGGCATATATGATTGCCTAATGACATGCAATACCTGCTAAGAGTCTTCACACAACCCTAACATAGGACATACCCTCAATCCTTTACTAGAGATGCGCCATACCTTGCATAAGGTCCCACAGGGTCAGTGGTGCTGCTAGACCAGTCTATCTGGCCCTAGACTTGCAGCTTATGATCCTGCTACCTAACCACCCTATCAATAAGATTCTGTAGAAGGAGGGTATTTTCCCCCTCTTTTTGTAAATTTAACTGAACCTGTCACATTCATAGACAAACTGTCCCTTTATTTGTTTTCCAGATTGAATGAGCAGAGCTGAAAAGCACACAGTGGCTGTGTCTCACCTCCACCACTATATTTTCTTAAACATCTTGGGCTCTAACACTAAGCTGCTTTATGCTGTGAATCTAATTAGTTTTGTTAAAACAAGCAAATAAAGCTGATATTGAACCTTGATGTTAGCTGTATTGAAGTGGGACCAGACGTCCAAGGATCATGGCACCACCTATTAATCACCACTGGCTCCCATGCGCCAAGTGCACGCAGATTCCCCTCCAGTTATATTAAAATGTGAATTTGCATTTAAATGCCATTCTGTTATCCTCTTTTAATTGCTATAATCACATAAAATTGTGTTCTTGCATTCTCAGGACTTTCAGTTCATAGATTCTACTTTTCTTCCTCCTTCAAAGATGTTTTAAAAGTTTGTCTTAAAAAGTTTATACTTTATTTTATGTATATATATATCTATGTGTGTGTGTGTATATATATATATATATATATTTAGATATACCTTTATCAGGGCTTCCCTGGTAGCACAGTGGTTAAGAATCCACCTGCCAATGCAGGAGACAGGGGTCCAAGCCGCAGTCCGGGAAGATCCCACTATGCCATGGAACAACTAAGCCCGTGTGCCACAACTACTGAGCCTGAGCTCTAGAGCCCGTGAGCCACAACTACTGAGTCCACGTGCCACAACTACTGAAGCCCGTGTGCCTAGAGCCTGTGCTCCACAACAGGAGAAGCCACCGCAATGAGAAGCCTGTGCACCGCAATGAAGAGTAGCCCCCGCTCACCGCAACTAGAGAAAGCCTGTGAGCAGCAAGAAAGACCCAACACAGCCAAAAAGAAAATAAATAAAAAATAAATAAAATAAAATATACCTTTATCAAAAGGCAGATTTTCACATATTGAAAGTGTAAGAGTAACCATCATTTTAGAAAGCAATTATGTTTAGTTGCATTTATTTACATCATTTTGGGAGAGATCTTAAAATAGCTCTGGAATAGACTTGGATTTTACTCCATTTTATGACCAGGGTATAGATATGGTTTCAAATTCCAACTCTACTACTTCTTAGTTGTAGGACCTTGAGAAAGGAACGTTAGAAATATATAGGACAGGATTGCTATAAAAATTAAATGATCGGGAGAAAATATTTGCAAAGACATATCCGCCAAAGAATTGTTAATAAAAATATATAAACAACTCCTAGAATTCAACAATAGAACAAACAACCCAATGTAAAAAAAATGGACCAAAGGCTTTAACAGATACCTCAGCAAAGAAAACATACAGATGGCAAATATGCCTAGGAAAAGATGCGCCACATCGTATGTTATCAGGGAAATGAAAATTAAAAGAACAATTCTCTACCACTACCCATTCATTAGATTGACAAAAATTCAGAACACTGACATCACCAAATGCTGGCAAGGATGGGAAGCGACAGTATCTCTCACTCATTGCTGGTGGGAATGCAAAGTAAGTAGTACAGCTACTTTGGAAGACAGTTTGGTGGTTTCTTACAAAACTAAACATACTTTTATCGTTATGTTCTGGCAGTTGTGATCATTTATATTTAGCCAAAGGAGCTGAAAACTTATGTTCAAGCAAACTACAAAAATATGTATAGGGAGAATGATGGAATATCATTCAGCACTAAAGAGCGATCAAGGTATGAAAAGACATGGAGGAAACTTAAATGCATGTTACTAAATGAAAGAAGCCAATCTGAAAAGGCTATGTGCTGTATGGTTCCAACTCTATGACATTTTGGAAAAGGCAAAACAGTGGAGACAATAAAAAAAAATCAGCAGCTGTCAGGGGTTAGCAGGGAGGGAGGGATAAAAAGGCAGAGCACAGAGGAATCTTAGGCCAGTGAAACTATTCTCTATGATGCCATAATGATGGATACCTGTCTTTATGCATTTGTCATAAGCCATAGAATGTGTAATGCCAAGGGTGAACAGTAATGTAAACTATGGACTTTGGAGGATAATGACGTGTCAATGTACATTCATCAGTTGTAGCAAATGTACCACTCTGGGGGATGTTAACGTGGAGGCTGTGCATGTGTGGGGTCAGGAAGTATGTGGGAAATCTCTGTACTTGCCACTAAGTGTTACTGTGAACCTAAAACTGCTCTAAAAAATAAAGTCTATTACAAAAATTAAAAGAGTTTAATTTTTTTTATTTTTAAAATTGTTTCTTCACCTTTACTGAGGTATAATGGACAAATAAAACTGCAAGATATTTAGCGCATACAACGTGATGATTTGATGTATGTGTCGTGAAAGGATTCCTTCCTTTCACAGGAATTGATTTAATTGACACATTCACCATGGTAGCATGTGCCAGCCTCAGCATGGGGACCATGGAGCTCAGTACATACCTCCTCAGCTGGCCAAGGTATCCTCCTGCAATTTCCTCCTAACGAAACTGAGCAGGATGGAAGTGCCTAGAAGTTAATATCCCCCGGGCATCAGCCCTCAGTCACTGGGAAAAGGAATCCAAGAGTAAACACCTCACTTCTTGGCAGGGATACCTCTAAGGAGCATTCCAGAAGATCTAATAGAGGTCAGCAGTGGGAATGAGCCCCAGATGACCATAAGGGCAACGTGCTCATTAACGTACTCCATGTTGCTTTCCTTCTCTTCCCTGTCTAGCTTTCCCACTCTCTTCCTGGTGCTTCAGGGATGATTTATCAAATCAATGGCTTGTACTCAATCTGTATCTCTGCATCTACTTCTGTGGGAACCCATCTTCAGACAATGTAATAAGTGCTTAATAGAACAGTGAGTCACTCAGACAATACCTATAGGAAGTCAGTAAAAGAATGTTTCAAGAATCTAGCCAACAACCAGCACCACAAAGCTAATTTTTAAGTAGCACTGTGCTAAGCACTTTCATGAATTATCTCATTTAATCATCACCACAAGCTTTATGGGGCTGGCATACTATTTATTCCCGTTTTACAAATAAGAAGGCATCTACAAAGAGATGTTAGTAAAATTACCAATGTTACACAGCTACTGTATGTCAGAGTCAGGATTTAAACTCAGTTTATTTTACAATCCATGCTCTTACACTTATCCTACAGTTTTTCCCAGGACAGCTCCTATTACCATCCTCTATAATTAGCTCTGTATAGACTAACCAACCTATCAGTCAGACACATGATCTCAGTAGGAATTAGAATCAAGGTTATCCCTTCCTGTACCGCCTGTCTACTGGCAATGTGAATCCATTCCATATGTGATTCACCATGACGATGCAGTAAGGGCTTCTAATAGAACCTCATTTTGATTCCTCACAACTCTAGGTAAGTCAGGATCATACTTCACAAGCCTTGGCCTCCCTTTACATATCACGACATGGCTAGATCAATAGCTAGAGTGCTGGCATGTACATGTAAGAAAATTTAACTTGAATAACCAAGAATGTTTGAGCTTGTCTTTCACTCAGCGAATGTTTTGATACAGGACCCAAATATAACCAGAAAAGGGGACAGGCTGAACTGCTTGCTTTCTATATATTTCATGCCATTGTTGTAAACACTAGATTTAAGAAATGATGAACAACTAGTAAAAATCATCTATTTATAATGAGAATAGAAGATATATAGTAAATTATTTTTATTATATCTAATATTTATATTTTAGAGCACCAAATATTTCAGCATTTATTGCATTTATTATTTTCAAAACATCATAGACGGTACGCTACATTTCTTTTAAAGAAAGCCTTTTGAACAGAGATCAGAATAAAACTAGTTTCAACAAAGTTATGAAGCTAGCTATTTGTATTTATTTCTTATCATGAGACATGGGTCTTATCAGACCCCCAAGACATTCTGGAAGAGTTTACACATCTGAAAGTCAAAAAGATACCGAAAAAAAAATTCCTTCTGGAAAGTACAAAAGAATAAAAAGATTGGTGATTTTTAGAAAGAGAAAAGTGAAGGCACAGAGAATTTATATGACCTCCTCAAGGTCACAAAGAGAGTTAGTGACAGAGCCAGGAACAGTGGCCAAATCTTTTGGACTCATTGTCCAACGCTCATTCCACCATACTTTACTCTCTCCATGGTGTGCAATTTGCTTCTTAGCTCAAGTCACTCAGATGTGCTCTTTGGCAAAGTGGACTGTTCAAGGAAGTAAGAGACTCTTTTCCTCTCAAAATCTCCCCTGCATCAGGCCCAACAGGGAGGTTGTCTTCCTTGTCACCCTGCCACAGCCTGCCCACAGAGATGTTCCACCAGGTGGGGCTCTGAGTGCCCACCAAGCATGTTAGTCCTTAACTTACACAGTTCTTTGGTATAGAACGTCTGTGGATTCCAAGAGTGAGCAGATGGTGCTGAGTTGTGCCAGACTCAGCACCTCTCTCCTCCAAACTACTTTTCTCCCTTAGCATCCACAAACCATGGCAGGAGGGACCCTGTCTTCTGCAAAGCAAGAGGGCAGAACTGTAGGCAACGATATGCTTGAAAAGGAAAATATCTTACCTAGCTGCTCTCATTTATGGTATTAATTTACAATAAACTGTGTCATCTTCAATTTCCTGAAGCCACCAAGCTGTGGAAGCATATGGCCAATGGAAGAAGACTCATTTCATTGGAGAAGTCACTTTTCCCCATAGGTATTCTTTTAATTATGTTCTCAAGACATGCCTGTTGGAAATTTCTAGGTACATGTACTAAAGAATGATTGCTAGCAGGGCACCTTTAGAATATGCTTATAATTATTTCATGCTACTAAATCTCAATTTGGGTAAGATAAAATCTCAATCCAATATTTGTTAATGAAGTAAGAATGTTTGTCTTACCTTTGACAAAATAAAAGTCAGAACTTTGAGGAATATTATAAACAGTGTCCTACATGTGTGCATGGGGGGGGGACGTTAAAAATAATTTTATTCTTCATTTTTAAAAGGCTATTATTTCCTTTCTGTTTGGAGTAAAATTAAAATAAAGCACTAAAATAGTCACATTTTATCACTAATATCGACCTTCAAAATCAGAACTAAAATGCAAGACACACTGTCTTTTAGCAAAAAAAAAAAAAAAAAAAAAAAAATCATGAGAAAATTTCTGGAAAATTTATTTGAAAAGCTAAAATCCAAATGTAGCAGCTAGGAAATAATGGTTCTTTGCTACTAGACCCAAGTTAACCATCTAGCCTCCCTGCATTCCATCCACTCAATGTTTATTGAACACGCATTACAAACCAGGCTAAACCGGGGAAAATAAGTTTTCCACCCATGAGTCTTTCTCTCCTGTGAGTCTCTGTTTTCACTCACACAGAACACTATTCTCACAACAACACTTCACTTCTGATACTTCTGGTCCAAGTGTGTGGGAGTTTTCCTCACACCTAGCAATTCTCCAAGATACCAGCTGGGGGTCCAACAATTTAACTCAGTTCTGACACTCTCTACCTGGAGATAGTGTGGGACCCCACAGGTTAGGGGCTCAGTCCCCCAAGACTGCCTCTACCCACCTCTACCTGCCCCACCTCAGATGCCAATTGCTTTCCCAGGTCATCACCTGTGCTTCTGACCAACTGGCTACAGATCGGAGGTTCCAATGAACCCCTCCTTGGGTTTGATTAATTTTCTAGAGCAGCTCACAGAACTCAGAAACACAGTTTACTTACATTTACCAGTGCTGTCATGAATTTCTAGGTCCCAAATGGAGCTACTCCAGCCCCCGGTGCCACATCAGCAAACTGAAACTTAAATAATTTTCATGTCCTTGCAAATGTTCACTTGACCAGAAACACAGGATGTCCACTCAGCCAATCACCAAATACCAAACCTATTCTGGGTGTTCTTACCCCAAACAAGGTTGACTATGTGGCCCCAGCCAACGAGATGTTTTTTATTTGTCTCTTTTTTCTTTATTCTTTATTATATAAAAGCATCGTGGTCATGGCTTGTGCTTCACTTTGCAGTTCTCTGAAAGGAGATGGTCTGCTTCACAAGGTGTTAAATAAAGTTTGTATCATCTAAATTGTCTTCTTCTTTAATCAATTTTAACATCAGTTTATTATAAAAGGATATGATAAAGGATACAGGTGAATATTCAAATGGGATGGATGTGTAAGGCAAGGTACTTGGGAAGGAGCACGAATCTTCCATGCCCTCTCCCACCACCTCTAAGAATCCACCAATCCAAACGTTCTTTGAACCCAGTCCTTTCTGGGTTTTTGTGGAGGCTTCTTTACATAGGCATGATTGATTTTTTTTTTCATTCAACTTTATGATATGTTTATTTATAATTTCCCTGCCATTATGAAGAGGCATAAACTGTATATAATCTGTGCATATATATGTGTTTTAAGAACACAGCAATATGATTTCTTTTTAAAACTTACAGTCTAACAATCACTACTATATTACAATACTACAAATTTAAACAAAGGCTAAAACTATTTTTAAAATATTGACAAGAGGAGCAAATGAACATCATTTAATAAATTGTAACTACTGAATTTAATGTTTTATTACACTGAATTATAATTATTATCTTACCAAGATGTACAAACTCAAAAGAAGCACTCTTTCACAGGAAAGCATGATTAATTAAATCACCAGCAATCTGTGACTGATTCAGCCTCCAGTACCTCTCTCCCCACCCCAGAAGTCAGCGAGAGGTGGGACTGAAGGTTCTACCCTGTGATTTTCATAGATGCATGGACCCTGTCCTTTATCTCTTCAGTGCCTGATACCAAACAGATCCTCAATATGATCATGTATTCACCAATCACATCTTCCTGCAATTCAAATCAATTAAGCCATCTAAAGATAAACAAGTGAATGAAAAATAAATTAAAAATGAAAACACTTGGCCATATCTGAATTATAGCAAATAAGAGAAAGCAATGTATTTAACTTTGTCAGAGTCATTAGTATTTCTGTTTTTCAAATATACTTGAAAAGTGAAGGGGAAAAAGAGAAAAAGAGAAATGAGAGAGAGAGCAAAGGTTTAGAAAGAAGGCAAAACCAAGTATATTTTGTGATATGATTGCAGTTTTCTGGTGAACCTCAAAGCAATTACAGACTTAAGTGAGCTATGTCCTAGTTTTCTTATTTTGTTAAATATGTGCAATATTCTCCCAGCACGTGAGCTGTTCCAAAGGAATATTTTAGTGCTTTTAAAATCTGTATTAACATCACAGGCCAGTTTGGTTCACTTGGGCACGTCTGTTTTTGAGACCCTGATGGCACACCAGTAGCCAAAGAAGTAAGTGTAACTGCCAGAAATAGTTGATACAACCTCTGATGAATGGAGAAAGGGACTGGGTGTTTAGATTTTTATTCCATTCTTATGCACACAGATCTGACCTTGTCCTTTGTTCTTTAGCATTTCCATTTGTTTATCTCAGTTTGAATTTAAAACTGTTGGAGGCTGGGAGGAATAGGAGAAAATTTTATTTAGACAAAATGTTAGATGGATAAGTGTTTCCAATGATCTCTGGTTTACACAAACATACCAGAGAGAGAGAAAGACACACATATTTTAAGTGCCTCTTATATGCTAAGTGCTTTACATACCTTCATCTCGAAGTGGATATTATGACTATTTTTCAAAAACACACTGAGACTTAGAGAGAGTGAACCGCTAAAATAAAGTGGGAATGCTAAGGAACAGAGACAATGGATTCAAATTCAGGTCTGCCTGGATTGAAACCCATGCACGAAATCATGTTGTTACCATTGCTAAATGTAATCTCTTAAAAACAAACAAAAAATGTTCATTTCCAGGGGCTAGGGGTTAGGTGGGGGAACAGATCATGTTATTCCTTTACTTTGAGGTATTCCTCAGTAATATATAAAATCTTGAAAGCAGGGGATTTGAATTGGAATTCCAGCCCGTATGTGAAATTCTATAAATCATTCTTTCATACCTCTGTTTATCAAGTCACATTAAAGTCAAATTCAATCACTTACTTCGAATTTAAGCACCTTTTCAAACTATTGTTTGTTTGTATCTACGTGCATGTGTCTTTGTACTTAAACCTGCCCAGTAGTAAACTAAAAACTGTACTAAATTTTCTAACTACAAGCTGAATATTTCTTACATTAAATAACTAACATAGCAAATTCAATATAAACTTTCTCAGATAAAACCAAAAGCCAGAGAAGAACCAATGTCACCTCTTCATTTGCAAAACGTGGGTACATCTATCTATAAAATAGGCTAAATATAAATTCTATTAAATAATGATATCTAAAAATGCCTTGAGGTCCTGAAGAGGAAGCATGATTGGAATGCATTGTTGTTAAGAGAATAACAATGATATACAGTGATTTGTCAGTAACATAATTAAATCATGTGCAAAACAAAGATGACACAGAGAAGTAATTACAATTCTAAACTACTATAGTCATTACCCTCATATCCAAACACACCATAATGAAGTTAGACACTTTCTAATATACTCATAACAAGAAACTTAAAAGAAGGACTATCACAGAATAGATTGGACTAGAATCCCTTTTCTCTCCCTTGTATTCTCATGATACTTGGCTAAATTTCTATGTTTTCATAGCTTTCTAAGTACTAAAATATAGAATTTGCCTATATTAGTTCACAGGCTATTGGGAAAGACCTTTCCTCTCTTTTCTATTTTGTATCTCTCATTTCTACTGTACAGCAGATGCTCAATACGTATGTGTTAAATATTTACTAAAATGCATAACAGGAATAGATCTCAACTGAGATAAACAATACAAGTTGTTGAAAATAGTTATTTCTTTTTACTTTATTTTATTTTATTTTTTTAACATCTTTATTGGAGTTTAATTACTTTACAATGTTGTGTTGGTTTCTGCTGTATAACAAAGTGAATCAGCTATATGTATACATACATCCCCGTATCCCCTCCCTCTTGCGTCTCCTTCCCACCCTCCCTATCCCACCCCTCTAGGTGGTCACAAAGCACTGAGCTGATCTTCCTGTGCAATGCAGCTGCTTCCCACTAGCTATCTATTTTACATATGGTAGTGTATATATGTCAATGCTACTCTCTCACTTTGTCCCACCTTCCCCTTCCCCTTCCCTGTGTCCTCAAGTCCATTTATTTATTTTATTTATTTATGTCTGTGTCTTTATTCCTGTCCTGCCCCTAGGTCCATCAGAACCTTTTTTTTTTTTTTTAAGATTCCATATATATGTGTTAGTATACGGTATTTCTTTTTCTCGTTCTGACTTACTTCACTCTGTATGACAGTCTCTAGGTCCATCCACCTCGCTACAAATAAATCAATTTCATTTCTTTTTATGGCTGAGCAATATTCCATTGTATATATGTGTCACATCTTCTTTATCCATTTATCTGTTGATGGACACTTAGGTTGCTTCCATGTCCTGCTTATTGTAAATGGTACTGCAATGAACATTGTGATACATGACTATTTGAATTACGGTTTTCTCAGGGTATATGCCCAGTAGTGGGATTGCTGGGTCGTATGGTAGTTCTGTTTTCAGTTTTTTAAGGAACTTCCATTGTGTTCTCCATAGTGGCTGCATGAATTTACAACCAACAGTGCAAGAGGGTTTGCTTTTCTCCATACCCTCTCTAGCATTTACTGCTTGTAGATTTTTTGATGATGGCCATTCTCACTGGTGTGAGGTAATACCTCATTGCAGTTTTGATTTGCATTTCTCTAATAATTAGTGATGTTGAGCATCCTTTCATGTGCTTATTGGCAATCTGTATATCTTCTTTGAAGAAATGTCTATTTAGGTCTTCTGCCCATTTTTTGACTGGGTTGTTTGTTTTTTTGATATTGAGCTGCATGAGTTGATTGTATATTTTGGAGATTAATTCTCTGCCAGTTGCTTCATTTGCAAATATTTTCTCCCATTCTGAGGGTTCTCTTTTCATCTTGTTTATGGTTTCCTTTGCTGTGCAAAAGCTTTTAAGTTTCATTAGGTCCCATTTGTTTATTTTTGTTTTTATTTCCATTACTCTAGGAGGTGGGTTAAAAAGGATCTTGATGTGATTTATGTCAAAGAGTGTTCTTCCTATGTTTTCCTCTAAGAGTTTTATAGTGTCTGGCCTTCCATTTAGGTCTCTAATCCATTTTGAGTTTATTTTTGTGTATGGTGTTAGGAAGTGGTCTAATTTCATGTAGCTGTCCACTTTTCGCAGCAACACTTATTGAAGAGGCTGTCTTTTCTCCATTGTATATTCTTGCCTCCTTTATCAAAGATAAGGTGACCATATGTGTGTGGGTTTATCTCTGGGTTTTCTATACTGTTCCATTGATCTATATTTCTGCTTTTGTGCCAGCACCATACTGTTTTAATGACTGTAGCTTTGTAGTATAGCCTGATGTCAGGGAGCCTGATTCCTAAGCTCCGTTTTTCTTTCTCAACATTGCTTTGGCTATTCAGGGTCTTTTGTGTTTCCATACAAATTGTGAAATTTTTTGTTCTAGTTCTGTGAAAAATGCCATTGGTAGTTTGACAGAGATTGCATTAAATCTGTAGATTGCTTTGGGCAGTATAGTCATTTTCACAATGTTGATTCTTCCAAACCAAGAACATGGTATATCTCTCCGTCTGTTTGTATCATCTTTAATTTCTTTCATCAGGGTCTTATAGTTTTCTGCATATAGGTCTTTTGTCTCCTTAGGTAGGTTTATTCCCAGGTATTTTATTTTATTTTATTTTATTTTATTTATTTTTTTTTTTTTTGAGCATTTGGCTCTTTTTTTAAATTTGTTTTTATTTACTTATTTATTTATTTTTGGCTGTGTTGGGTCTTCGTTTCTGTGCGAGGGCTCTCTCCAGTCGTGGCGAGCGGGGGCCACTCTTCATCGCGGTGCGCGGGCCTCTCACCGTCGCGGCCTCTCCTGTTGCGGAGCACAGGCCCCAGACGCGCAGGCTCAGCAGCTGTGGCTCACGGGCCCAGCCGCTCCGTGGCATGTGGGATCTTCCCAGACCAGGGCTCGAGCCCGTGTCCCCTGCATTGGCAGGCGGACTCTCAAACACTGCGCCACCCGGGAAGCCCCTGGTATTTTATTTTTTGTTGCAGTGGTAAATGGGAGTGTTTCCTTAATTTCTTTTTCAGATTTTTCATCATTGATGTATAGGAATGCAAGAGATTTCTGTGCATTTGTTTTCTATCCTGCTACTTTACCAAATTCATTGATTAGCTCTAGTAGTTTTCTGGTAGCATCTTTAGGACTCTCTATGTATAGTATCATGTCATCTGCAAACAGTGACAGCTTTAATTTTTCTTTTCCGATTTGGATTCCTTTTATTTCTTGTTCTTCTCTGATTGCTGTGGCTAAAACTTCCAAAACTATGTTGAATAATAGTGGTGAGAGTGAACATCCTTCTCGTGTCCCTGATTTTAGAGGAAATGGTTTCAGTTTCTCACCACTGAGAATGATGTTGGCTGTGGGTTTGTCATATATGGCTTTTATTATGTTGAGGTAAGTTCCCTCCATGCCTACTTTCTGGAGAGTTTTTATCATAAATGCGTGTTGAATTTTGTCAAAAGCTTTTTCTGCATCTGTTGAGATGATCATATGGTTTTTATCCTTCAGTTTGTTAATATGGTGTATCACATTGATTGCTTTGTGCATATTGAAGAGTCCTTGCATTCCTGGGATAAACCCCACTTGATCATGGTGTATGATCCTTTTAATGTGCTGTTGAATTCTCTTTGCTAATATTTTGTTGAGGATTTTCGCATCTATGTTCATCAGTGATATTGGTCTGTTGTTTTCTTCTTCTGTGACATCTTTGTCTGGTTTTGGTATTAGGGTGATGGTGGCCTCGTAGAATGAGTTTGGGAGTGTTCCTCTCTCTGCTATATTTTGGAAGAGTCTGAGAAGGATAGGTGTTATCTCTTCTCTAAATGTTTGATAGAATTCGCCTGTGAAGCCATCTGGTCCTGGGCTTTTGTTTGTTGTAAATAGTTCTTAAAAGAAACTGCGAATTACATGCTAATGGGTTTAATAACTTTTGACAATTCCCTATTGCCTGCCAAGTGAAGTCTGTAAAAGGACATCTCGTGCATGGAGATGTGCTTTAAGGAAAGAACACTGGCTACAATGTGCAAAATGGACAACATAAGTAAGAGTCTGAGCTCCAGCAGACCACTTAAGAGCCTATTAAAACACTTCATATCAGCTGTATTACAGAGTTGACTTAAGATGGTAGTGGTGGAATATGTGTGATAAATTCTTGAGTTAGAATTGGTAGGACTTGGCCACTGATAAGATGTAGTACTGCAATAGACAGGGGCTATGTTTGTGAAGTCAGGTAATACTGAAGCTGGAAGGGCATTAAAGAAAAAACAATGAGGGAAGAAGGAAAGAATAGTTCTGGGGAGATAAGATTCTTTCCCTTCTGGACATAGATTCCTAATGACTTCTAGGCACTGCATATGTGTCTTGGTAATGCATGCTGTTATCTCTTTAAGTAAAAGTGACATAATTTTGACTCACTTCTTTTTATCTCCAGTGAAGGCTGAGAATAATTGCTTAGTCTCCATTTTATCCTCTCAGAAATTGCTGTCAGGTTAGCCTTTAATATTTCCTTTGCCATGCTAAATTCTAGTTTAACAATCCATCAGGCTTCTATTATCTGGTTCAATCATCATATCTCTAATACTCTCTATACTTCAGCCTTATTTAGCTTGATATATGTATATGTGTGTGTATATATATATATATATTTTTTTTTTTTTTTTTGTAAACCACCTCTATCTGGGCAATGTAGACAAAAATATAGGCTGCATTCCATTAAAGTGAGAAAATCTTTCTCAAGGTATGGCATTCTAAGATTGGGAGCATGGAGGTGATGCTCACAGATTGCCATTGTTACAGATAATTCATAAACCTGGGTACTCTTCAGGGGTAGACACTCATGCCATTCTTCTAGAAATCCCTCACTTTATTCATTTGGAGGGGCGGGCAGTGCAACACCCTCTAATGTATAGCATTCTACTCAAACCAACTCTTCCTAGGGAAGCCCCCACTGGCTTTCCATTCTTAGGCAAAGCCACCTATTGTATCCGTATATTCCTCTCCTTCACAGCATTTGCCACAATTGAGAATGTACTTCCATGTATATAATTATTTGATTAAAGTCTGCTTTCCCCACCAGACTATACTTCATGGGATTATATCTGCTATTACTCAAAGGTATATTTATAATGCTCAGTGTAAGCCCTTGCAAAGAGAAATATCTAATAAATATGCAATGAATGAGTGAAAAAGGCTGGAAAATTAATATCAATATGGAAGAGATTTTTGAGTCTAAAATACATGATTCCAGTGTTCCATTTAACTCTAAGAAACTGATTTGTTACCTGTAAGAAAGTTTTGGGATATTCAGTTTTCAAAATCCGTTTTATAAATGATGAAAATATATATAACGTGAATCATATCTATATCTATATCTGTATCTATCTATCTATCTATCTATCTATCTATCTATCTATCTATCATCTATCTATCTATCTATCTATATATATTGGTTTGGCCAAAAGTTTTGCTCAGTTTTTTCTGCTAAGATGGCTCTAGTAGTATTTAGCTGTCTTTAACTTTATTTAGAACAATTTCGTTAGATTTTATGTGACAGCTACCATATCAGCGTGCATTTAAAAAAAGACTTATCAAAATTGCTGAATTTTTGTGTAGCCATTTTAATACTGAAGATGGAAGAAGAAAAGCAACATTTCTGGCATATTATGCTTTATTATTTCAAGAACGGTAAAAACACAACTGAAATGCAAAAAAAAAAAAGATTTGTGCAGTGTATGGACAAAGTGCTGTGACTGATCGATCATGTCAGAAGCGGTTGTCAAGTTTTGTGTTGGAGATTATTCGCTGCACGATGCTCCACTGTCTGGCAGACCAGTTGAAGTCGACAGCGATCAAGTCAAGATATTAATTGAGAACAATCCACATTATACCATGCGGGAGATAGCCAACATCCTCAAAATATCCAGATCAAGGACTGAAATCACTTGCACCAGCTTGGTTATGTTAATTGCTTTGATGTTTGGGTTCCACATAAGTTAAGCAAAAAAAACCTTCTTGAATGTATTTCCACACGCGCATCTCTACTTAAACGTAATGAAAACGTTTCGTTTTTAAAACAAATTGTGGCGGGAGATTAAAAGTGAATACTGTACAATAATGTGGAATGGAAGAGATCGTGGGGCAAGCGAAATGAACCACCACCAACCACACCAAAGGCTGGTCTTCATCCAAAGAAGGTGATGTTGTGTATACGGTGGGATTGGAATGGAGTCCTCTATTATGAGCTCCTTCCGGAAAACCAAACGATTAATTCCAACAAGTACTGCTCCCAATTAGACCAACTGAAAGCAGCACTCGATGAAAAGTGTCCAGAATTAGTCAACAGAAAATGCATAATCTTCCATCAGGATAATGCAAGACTGCATGTTTCTTTGATGACCAGGCGAAAACTGTTACAGCTTGTCTGGGAAGTTCTGATTCATCTGCTGTATTCACCAGACATTTCACCTTTAGATTTCCATTTATTTAGGTAAAGACATTAAAATTCTTTTAATGGGAAAAATGTCAATTCCCTGGAAGAGTCTAAAAGGCACCTGGAACAGTTTTTTTCTCAAAAAGATAAAAAGTTTTGGGAAGATGGAATTATGAAGTTGCCTGAGAAATGGCAGAAGGTAGTGGAACAAAAAGGTTGTTCAATGAAGTTCTTGGTGAAAATGAAAAATGTGTCTTTTATCTTTACTTAAAAACCGAAGGCACTTTTTGGCCAACCCATATATATCAATAATAATATGAGCTTAGCACAAACACAAAATAAAGCAAATGAAGATAAAGTCTTAGACAAGAAACCATACTCCTGCATTAGATCTGCTGGCAAGCTTCACAGGAATACAGAATAAATTGTTGATCTACTTATATGCATGAGATAGTTTGTTACAAATTTATTTTTAGAGGTTGTTATTTTCTAACTGCACAATAAATTGCTGTTATTTGCATAATATAATTGTTGCTTCTTTGATTTTCTATCCAGATTGGGAATTATTAATATTTAGTCATACTTGAGATGGATGCTTTGTCACTGAGTATTTTAAGTGTAAAATATATATCCCCATTATAAGTTTTATTTTCACTATTCCACTAAAACACACATGCTCTTCATGGCTTGAACATGGCCTTGTTCAATGCCTGACATAGCCAACAAATATTTAATGAACTGATGTTCAGTGAAGGTCCGAAGAGTAAGAGTTACGTTCAACTGCAAGAATTTTTATAAGATCAGTAGCATAACTGCCTTATTCAACTTTCTTATTGGTGAATTTACATAACCATTTTATGCTTTGTAAAAGGACATTTTCTAATGCATTCAATTTAACTGAAATTAAAAACTTATTAAAGTCTTAAAACTATCTAGGCATTTTTTGAGCACAAAAATTTTTTAACTTTAAAATTATATAGTCTGGAGATTGGTCCAAGATGGTGGAGTAGAAGGACATGCTCTCACTCCCTCTTTCAAGAACACTGGAATCACAACTAACTGCTGAACAATCATCGACAGGAAGACACTGGAACTCACCAAAAAAGAGACCCCACATCCACAGACAAAGGAGAAGCCACAATGAGATGGTAGGAGTGGTGCTATCACAGTAAAATCAAATCCCATAACTGCTGGGTGGATGACTCACGAACTGGAGAACACTTATACCACAGAAGTCCACCCACTGGAGTGAAGGATCTGAGCCACACATCAGGCTCCCCAACCTGGGGTTCTGGCAACGGGAGGAGGAATTCCTAGAGAATCAGACTTTGAAGGCTAGTGGGATTTGACTGCAGGACTTAGGCAGGACTGGGGGAAAAAGAGACTCCACTCTTGGAGGGCACACACAAAGCAGTGTGCACATCGGGACACAGGGGAAGGAGCAGTGACCACATAGGAGACAGAACAGGACATACCTGCTAGCGTTGGAGGGTCTCCCGCAGAGGCGGGGGGCAGCTGTAGCTCACCGCGGGGACAAGGACACTGGCAGCAGAAGTTCTGGGAATACCCCTTGGTGTGAGCCCTCCCAGAGTCAGCCATTAGCCCCACCAAAGAGCCCAGGTAGGCTCCAGTGTTGGGTCCTCTCATAATTCAAAAAGAGTCATGCACCACAATGTTCACTGCAGCACTATTTACAATAGCCAGGACATGGAAGCAACCTAAATGCCCATCAACAGAGAAATGGAGGGTATCTCCCTGGTGGTCCAGTGGTTAAGAATCTGCCTTCCAATGCAGGGGACACAGGCTCAATCCCTGGTCAGGGTACTAAGATCCAACATGCCCGCAGGGCAATGAAACCCACACACACCACAACTAGAAAGAGAAGCCCACATGCCGCAATGACAGATCCAATACAGAGAGCCCATGTGCCGCCACTAAGACCTGACGCAGCCAAAAAATAAATAAATAAATATTAAAAAAAGAGGAACAGATAAAGAAGATGTGGTACATATATACAGTGGAATAGTACTCAGCCATAGAAAGGAACGAAATTGGGTCATTTGTAGAGACATGGATGGACCTAGAGACTGTCATACAGTGTGAAGTAAATAAGAAAGAGAAAAACAAATATCGTATATTAACGCATATATGTGGTATCTGAAAAACTGGTATAGACGATCTTATTTACAAAGCAGAAATAGAGACACAGAAGTAGAGAACAAACGTATGGATACCAAGGGGGAAAGGGGAGGGTGGGATGAATTGGGAGATTGGAATTGACATATATACACTATTGACACTATGCATAAAATAGATAACAAATGACAACCTACTGCATAGTACAGGGAACTCTACTCAGTGCTCTGTGGTGACCTAAATGAGAAGGAAATCCAAAAAAGAGGGGATATATGTATACGTATAGCTGATTCACTTTGCTGTACAGTAGAAACTAACACAAAATTGTAAAGCAACTATACTCCAATAAAAAAATAAAACAAATAAAATAAAAAAGATAACCAACAAGGACCTACTGTATAGCACAGGGAACTCTGTTCAATATTCTGTAATAACCTAAATGGGGAAAGAATTTGAAAAAGAATAGATACATGCATATGTATAACTGAATCATTTTGCTGTACACCTGAAACTAACACGACAGTGTTAATCAACTATGCTCCAATATAAAATAAATTTTTTTAAATAAAATTAAATAAAAATTTTTAAATAAAATAAAATAAGCGTTAAAAAAAAGGCACTCTGGGAACAACTGGGGTTTAAATCCAGTTATCATAGTTAAATCAGTTTTGTCACTTGGTATTTGGATACTTTGGGGGAAAGTCACTTAACTTCTTTGAGCATCAGCTTTTTTAGATAATGTCTAGCTCACAGACTTTTGTGAAAAGTAAATAAGTTAATGTATCGATACTTAAAATGCCCAGCGCAATGTTTAATACAGAGAAGATCCCGATAAATGGCATTAAACATATTTACTACTTCCCCTACTGATACTCTTTAAATGTTTAAGCTAACATTTAGGAAACAAATCAAAATGGAAGCAAGAATATCAATAACAATAAATTTCTTCACCATATTTTAAACTGTGTCTAAGACTGAGGAAACTACCATTCTGAAAAATAAAATAATAATAAAGTCAACTTGGCATTTACTTTGGAAATGTGAAGCATTTTAAGTAAATTATATCCAATAATTTTAAAGTAGGTAGTTCAGTTTATGCACAGACATAGTTTGACCTTTTTTAAATTCAATTGGATATGCATATGATATGCCTACCAATCTTTCTTAACAAAAGCTAGGGAAAGGGCAGTTCACACAGTGCTGGGCATGAAATGATTAAATGAAATTGTTGTGAGCTGTCACAGTTCAGTGGGTGGGAAATGTTTAATGATATTACTCTGAGAATGATATGATTACACAGGAAATGGCATGGTGTTACACAGGAAGTGGCGCCAGTGCCATATTTCTGCCCGAAGTCTTAAGCTTAAAAGTCAGCCAGGAAGATAATGTGCATGACCAAAAGAGCAGAGTTTAAATGTCTCTTCTATCAGAGTAGAAAAGGGAAGAACAAAGAACACTCAGAATACACTAGGGTAAAAATTTGAGAACTGTGCAAACAAGGACATAAACATTTCCTTACAAAATGTAATGACCAGCAGCCATTTTACAACTACATAGCTAAGGAAGGCAAAGCCGTAAGAATAGGATGGTTAAAAGATTAAAGATAACATGAATTTGGAGCAATATTAGTGAGGCTGACCTTTCCTTCATAGGAGTCCTGACAAGAATACAGAATCCTAATATAAAGGAGCAAAGGATAGAGGACAGCATAAGTAAATGAGCAAGACTTGGAAACTTCAAGAAGAGGAATAAGGCAGAACAGTTCATTCCTTAATCCAAAATTAGTTGAAGTTTTTCACTAATTTTTTAGTAATGAGGGAATTAGAAGACATTATCGAATCAACTTATAATGTAACTTTGTAAAACAATTATATGTGTAAGACAATTGTAAAGTATAGAACATAGAGTTCTATATGCATTGTTTGGGTAGTTGTCTACAGATTCTTTCAGTATTAATATTCTGAGTTAAAGTACTCCTCTGAGAAGTCACATTGATAAACAATCTATCAAATAGATTAAATCTGAAAAGTTATATGCAATATATTATCATCCTCACAGGATGATGCCATACTGGGCTTATTTAATATGATATGCCTATGTCTCAGAAGTTATTTAAAGGAGATATTTTCTTTGGAAGTATAGTTTAAGCATCATTAAAGTCATTCTGGAAAATCTCCAAAATCTTACTTGTTAAAATTATTTGCCAAAATCTTATGTTTAGTTTTTACTATACTGAAGTAACAAGTTCTTTTTTATTTTTTCTAAATGGAAAAATTCTTCTGTATGATATTCTTCCTTCACACTAAATTTAGAAATTTAGCTTCAACTGACAAAGGTTACCATAGGGCTATGGTACTAGTAGCTAAATACCCTGAAGTTTTTCTTCGATAGAAAATATTGTGGTGATACACAGAAACACACACACAAGACTGAAGTACATTTTTGGTAGTATAACAAGGTGTTAGCTTATTATCATGGGATGGAGTTCATTTTCAGCTATTCATTGGTGGTGTATGAAAGCATGGCTCTCTCCTGACTCCTTGGCACAAATCCACGGAGGAAATCAAAATTCAACTGCATATTCTGTTAGTTGGAAACTCATACCATTTGCTGTTGAACAGACATCAGAACAAAACAGAGTCAATAAAGCTAAATGGCTGGTCAATTCAGTGAACTTACTGAATTTTTATTCCACCATTAACACTGACCATCACTTCAGTAATATTTATTGCATGACTCACATGTCAGGACCTATCCCAGCACAATGAGATCCCAGTCTAGTGGGAAAGAAAATAAAGCCAAAAAAAGGCAATGACATGTGTCATGAAATGCATGATGAAAAAGGGCATTAGAGGAGGACATGACTTTTAGTCGTGGAAGAGGTACTTAAAGAAGATATGCTGGGGAATTTGAAGAAGGATTATCTCTAGGATGATTAAAGACATAAAGCATCCATGTGCTGATCTCACCATCTAGAAGAAAAATCAGGACTGAGAATGGGAGGAATTCCAGTACAATCAAAGTGTGAGTTAAAGATGACGGGGGCTGAGGTAGACGGGGGGAGGGGGGACAGGGCGTATCCACATCAAAGCCCCTACATGAACAGATCCCTAATTTCTATTCCTGTTTACAGAAAGGACATGGGAAGCCATTAGGGCATTTTAAGTAATTTAAAATTTTGCAAACACAAATATGATTCCTTGTCTTCTCTTGGAGAGGATCAAGCCTGAGCATAAGATCATTTCAGTAGTTATGGTAGTGCTTCAAGTGAGTGATTACAGTGGCTTCTGAGAGGGTAATGGTGGTAAGAATGGAGACAATTCAGATGACGTGAGAGGGCGTGTGGAACTAATGGATAAACTTTAGTAACTTCTTTTTCTATGTGTAAAGTTGAAGCTGATGTTCTAATTTAGGTGTGGACAAGACCATGTGTAGTGATGTCATCCAATGTCATACTCAGAACTGACGTGACGTATCCATCAATCTTAGCATGACCTTAGTGACACCACTCTTCTGCTGGTCTTGACAATGTCAAGCAACACACACCTAACTCTTAACCACAGTGCACCAGTGAGTCAGCCAGGCACGGAGGATCCTGCTAGAAACACAGGAAACTCCATGAGGCTCTGCTCAGTATTACAAAACATGATGGCATCAAGATTATGCTGGGCTCTAGTAATTTAATTCACCATTTACTTTTGGTTCTGCCACCACTTTCTCTCCCTTATCTTGTTTTATTTTCCTTAATAGCATTTCTTACCACTTGATATAATATATGTTTATTTGCCCACTTATTTTATGCCCCTCTCAACATCAGTCCCCTAATTCCCAGGCAATGCAAGCTTAATGAGACCAGAGAATGTATCTTTTTTCCTTCTATTAATAAATCTTTGTACAATGAGAGAAGGAAGGAAGGAAATGAAGGAGGAAGGAAGGTAGAAACACAGCAGAAAAACCTTTTTTTTTAGTATAAGGAGTTCCATATAATGTATTTAATTTAATCATGAACTAGGAATGTTGTTTGTACTGTTAATTTATTTGTCTTTGGTATGAAAAAACTGAGTATAATCATATGCCATTAATAGTCTGTACAATCTGTGAAATCTCTGTTATTTATATCTATCTCTCCTTATTGAAGTTGCAAGCTTCTCTTAATCACGGATAATTTTTCTACTATATTTTCAATGAGAAAATCCAGAATATTAAACAAATAATCATCTGTTTAACTGAACTAGAGCTGTGATATTCTTCAAAAACACAAAGTAATTTTAGGTACAAAATTTTGTTCTCTGTTTCTACTATAGTAAACAAGTTGACTATGGTGATATGTAGAGCCAAAAGATACCATTTATTGATTATCTAGTACTTATCAGACAGTATGCTTAGCTACCATATGCATGTTAATATATTCCTGTCTCAAAATAAATCTTTAAATTAGATAATATTCTCATTTCACAGATGAAGAAATAAAAGTTTAGAGAAAAAAAATGCCAAATTAACGTGGCTCGTTAACAGCAAAACTGAAATTGAAATCTAGTTCCATTTATTTCCAGTGCCTACATTTTTTTCAACACAAAAATACTTGTTCTTTTTCTGATTTGTCATTTAGAGATGAATAAGTCTAAATTTTCTGAATAATTTAATAAATATTTAGCAAGTGCTATTACATATGCCTGCCTGTTTGACTACCTATCATCTATCTATCTATATATTTACGTTCTTTGCCACCCTTTTAAGCTGTCTTATTTCCTTCTCGTAGCAAACTTATTCAATATAGTAAGATAAATTTAATTTTAACATAAGTGAGAACAATAAACTAACAGAGGATTAAGTGTGACTAACAAAGATAAAGCTCAAATAAGGTTATTATGCTACATAAAATAAAGTAGGAAAACTTACTCAAAGCTAGCCAAATATTAATCTATAAATCATTTCTGATAGTTATACCATTGAGATAATATGGATCAGGTACAACATTTACAGTTGGTAGCATGGGGAGAAAACAAAAAACAACACAAAGCTACATTTTGGGTAAGTGTAATTATTCCTAATGGTGAGAACTGAAAATTCTCCTTCATGATTAGCATCATATTTGTCCATTAGTAGCCACCCAAGGCAGACTCAGTAAATGAATTGCTGAAATCATAAACAGCACCCTCGAGTACTCACAAGGACTTCTCGGGGCTCTTTCATATCAAGGCTCTCAACATAGCTAATGGCATCATGCCAGAATTTGACTTACCCAATGCGGTTATATGGTAACTGAAATTAGTGCTATCAGTATGACACTTGACAGGATTAATTTGCAAATAAATTTTAGGACACATAGAAGAACGTTTCTATCATGTATCAGGCAGTGTGCAAAGCACTGAGGAAATAGGTTTGGATGTTGCCTTGTGTAGTTTGTAACCAAAGGAAAGAAAAAGACGTACTGAAAGAAGTATAAAAAAGAGTAAAATGTGCCATAATGAGGTGGACATAAGATACAGTGGAAACAAATGAAAATTACATGTCAGAACTGCAGTAAAAATATATAGAGCTTACATTAATACCACATTTTTAGTGAGTATGAACTAGGTTTTGCTTCTGTAACAAGCACCTCCCACCCCAATCTCCAGTTTAATGAATAAAACTTTGTTTCTCACACAGGTTCCATGTCTAACAGAGTTTGCTAGTGGGCACTGGTTCTTGTGTGTGGTGGATGGTCTCTAGACTCTAAAGCAGCCCCCTGTTTCTTGCCTCCTGGTGTTCACAGCTTTGTGATCCTATTCTCTTGAGTAGTGAGAACTGTGATTTTCATCAAATCAACAGAATGTGGAAAAGGTGACAATATGCCACTTCTACTGTTACATTTGGTTATAAAAAGACTCCACTTTGCTAACTGATTGCTTTCTAGAGACTCTCCTTGTTGGCTTAATGAAATAAGTCTCCATGTTGGGAAAGCCCACATGACAAGGGACTGTGGGCAAACTCTAGGGGCTGTAGGCAGCCTCTAGGAGCTGAAGATGACTTCTAGTCAACAGCTAGCAAGAAGCCTAGACTTTCAGTCCTACAGCTGCAAAGAAAATAAATTCAGCCAACAACTGTAATGAATTTGGAAATGGATTCTTCCCCACTCACCACATGAGAAGGCAGTGCAGCTGAAACCTTGATTGCAGACTACTGAGATCCTAAGAAGAGAACTCAGTTAAGCCAAGTTCAGACTCCTGACCCACAGAAACTGTGAGATAATAAATGTGTGTTGATTTAAACCAATAAGTGTGTGATAATTTGTAATCAGCATAGAAAATTTTATCTCAATATGTGCTTTCTCTATCCTGCAAAAGGAAGGGTATATAATATGTCATGTCACTGAGTCTTCATACATTCATTCAGAAGCAACACACATTGCTTTAGCTGGAATTTTATTATCAGACTAAGTCATCATGTAAATTATCAAAAGGATGAGAGAATGTATTACTGCCATATACCTAAAAAGAGGAAAAGAACTGGAATGAATATATGTGTAAATAACACCAATAACAAACACATGCCTTTTATAGTGTGTAATTTTCTGTTAAACAAGACATAAACTGTGATGGAAATAAATATCTTAAATTAATATAATAGAAGGAGAATTACTAGTGATAAATCAGAGCTTTTCTGACAGTCACACTTCTTCACTAAATCTGTGATTAAAATTCTTCCCAGAATAAGTGCAATCAGTAAATATTCCCCTATCAGGAAAGCATCATCAGAAACAATATTTGCTAACCACAGTAAATACTTTTACAAATAAGTATTTTACAGATATAGTAGGATAATACTACTCATTAGAATTCATTATTATATTTTCCCATTATCTCAGCCAACATATCAAACATGTTTTAAAAAAGCAGTGCCAAACTTAGATCCTCATTTTTTCTTAACCGTATATTCCAAAATATCATACAATAAATCTTCTCAGCAAATAAAAACATCTCTTTTGTAAAATAAATCAATTTTTTGGTTCCCTAGTTACCAGCCAATTTGACCTTCTAGTTCAGTATTTATTTTTTAGCTGACTTATGGAAAACAGTTCCAGTCTAACTAGTTCATAACCTTATGTTTAGTCTATCTAACTAACCTCATAGATGTTCTGACCTTGATTTTTCATTCTGCCTCAAAAAACTTAAAATGACATAAATATCTATACTCAACATACTAGGGCCACCTATCTCATGTGTATTTGAATTCACAAACATATTTGAAACATTCTTAGTCAAGGTATAGGGCTTGAAAGCCTTTCATTTCCAAGATCACGATGGTAAAATTCTTGTAAAAAATGTCTCCCACAACAGAACTCAAATATATTTATAGGAAAAGTGTATAGGATGAGAATAGCTTGATGTCTACTTTCACTCTTTTTAGTATAGAATCTGCTTATTGAAAAAAAAAATGAAAATCACCCACTTGTATAGGTATCCCTACTTGGCTCTTAAAGTTTAAGGATGAATTTAATGTAACCCACAGCCCACGGTGGGGGGTGGGGGAGTTCATTTTATGTTACATATATATTTTTTTTATGTCTAAGTGTAAATTTTTGAAAACTTAACAGGATTTTCTGAGAGACTATCAGCTAATAAAGAAGCACAACTTTGGTTCTCAGGGTGGATGGTTGATCATGGAATAGTTCCTAAAGAATCTTAAAATGATAAATAGTGTTTTTTTACAACTAGTACTTTTGAGTGGTTACTAGTTTCATGAACTTCGCTAAAAACTTTAAATGTATTTATAGTTGTTATCATCACAACAGTCTATTAAGTAAAAGTTACCAACACACTGATGAGGATATTAGGGCTTAGAGAGATCCAGTAAGCTAGTCAAGACCAAACAGCTAATAAGTGGTGGAGGTGGGTTTACAGAAGATGAGATTCTTATTTACTTGACCATCCTACCTCAAAAAGGGTGAATGAAAATCAACAAGAAAGTGCAGAACCTTCCAACATAAAGGTGGGCAGAGGTAGCAAATACCATGGTAGAAATCATTCAAAATGATTGGCGATTAGAATGAAATTACAGAAGTAGAAGTATAATTATTGGTAAAGCCAAGTTCATTATTGGTCTTATAATGGCATGGGATGTGATTCAGCCTCAGTCAGGAAATTGTGGATAGATAGTGTTGAATTACGAAGCTAAGACAAGAGAAACGTCTATTGCAGCAAGGACTTAAAATTTAGAGGAGGGGAATATGTGTGTATGTGTGTGTATGTGTATATATATATATATATATATATAATAGAGGATTTATCTTCAATTTGTCAGTATGGTAAGCCTGCAGCAATAGAATTTTGGGATTAGAATGAAGAAGAAAAGTAGCAAAGATAGTACTGGTGAGAAAGACCAAAAAGAAGAGAGCAGAGAGGGATTCTTTGGAATTATGTGCGCCACTTCAGAAAGAATACTGATATATTCACGCCTCCATGATGAGATCCCAGCTACTCTTCTTTAAATTCTGCATGAGACAAATTTAGCTTAGCTCCTGAGTAATAATTCACTATCATTATGACTTGTGGTGTCTACTTCCATGATAAATTACATTTCCTTCTCATTAAATGCTATTAAATATTGCACTTAAAAACAGAATCCCAAAATACATAAGCCAAAACTGACGTAACTGAAAAGGGAAACAATTCAATGATAATAGTAATGATTCCAATACCCCACTTTCAATAATAAATAGAACAATTAGAAAATCAACAGAGAAGTAGCTGTGAACAACACGAAAACAAAAAACAAACAACAACAAAAACAACTAGATCTAAAGACCTCTATAGAACGCTCCATTCAACAAGAGCAGAATACACATTGTTCTCAAGTTCATATGCAACCCTTTCAGATAGATCACATATTAGGCCATAAAACAAGTCTCAATACATTTCACATGATTAAAATTATACAAAGTATGTTCTCTTAACACAAGAAAATAAAACTAGAAATCAAAATGGAGGAAAATTTGGAAAATTAAAAATATAAGGAAATTAAGCAATACACTCCTAAGTGGTAAGTGGGTTGAAGGAGAAATCAGAAGGAAATTTTGAAAATATTGTGAGATGAATGAAAATAAAACCACAATATATTAAAATTTATGGGATGCAGCTAAATAAGTGCTTTGAGGGAAATTTATAGCTCTAAATACCTATATTAAAAAAGAGGAAAAATCTCAAACCAATAACTAATAACTAATCTTCCAATTTAAGAAGACAGAGAAAAAAGAGAAAAATAAATTCAAAGCAAGCAAAAAGAAAGAAAACAAATATTAGAGTGGATATGAATAACAAAAGAATAAGAAAAGAAAATAAAACTCAAAGTTGGTTCTTAGAAGATAATTACAAAAATCAATGAACTTTTATCTAAACTGATGAGAACAAGGGAGGACTCAAATTACTAAAATTAGGAATAAAAGAGAGAGCATTACCACTGAAGAATGATAAGAAGGGATTATAAGGGAATATTATGAACAGCTATATACCAACAATTAGATGACCTAGGTGAAATGTTAACATTCCTAGGGATATAAGCTACCAATACTGACTCAAGAAGAAAAAATTGCATAAACTTATAACAAGTAAGAATGAATTAGTAATTTTAAAACTTCCCACAGAGAAAAGCCCAGAATCAGATGACTTCACTTGTGAATTCTATCAAACATTTAAAAAAGAATTGACGACAACCCTTCACAAACTTTTCCACAAACAGAAGAGGAAGAAAAATATCCTAATTCAGCCTGTAAATTTAGTATTAGCTGATGCCAAAACCAGACAAAGGCATCTCAAGAAAAGTCCAGTGCAATTTTCCTTACGGATATAGATGCAAAAATCACTAGCAACATACTAGCAAACCAAAGCCAGCAGCACATAAAAAACCACATACATATGACTAAGTGGGATTTATTTCAGGAATGTGTAGAAAAATGTATTCAACATATGCATACCAATCAATATGGTACACCATATTAACGGAATAAAGGACAAAAACTACGTAACTCCTTCAATAAATGTAGAAAGATCATCTGGAAATATTAAATACCCTTTCATAATTAAAACAAACAAACAAACCAGAATCAACAAACTAGTAATCGAGAACTTTTTCAACCTGATAAAGCTTATCTCTAAAACACCAATAGATAAATCATATTGGTGAAAAGACATGAAAGACATAAAGCTTTCCCTATATCAGGAACAAAATAAACATGTCTAATTTCAGTACTTCACTCAACATTGTACTACTGGAGGTTTGGGCCACAGGCAAAACAAAAACAAAAACAAAAGGCATCGAAACTGGAAAGGAAAAAGTAAAACTATCTCCATGTGCAGATGACATGATCCTGCGTGTATAAAATCCTAAGGAATCCACCAAAAAAGGTATGTGTGTGATGTGGGGGGAACCTATTAAAACTAATAGAAGAGTTTAGCAAGGTTGCAGGATACAAATCAATATAAAAATATCAAGTATATTTTTATACATTAGCAATGAACCATCCAAAAATAAAATTAATAGAATAATTTCATTTACAATAGCATCAAAAAGAATAAAATACACACAAAAAAACTTAACAAGTGCAAGATTTGTACACTGAAACTACAAAACATTATTGAAAGAAATTAAAGGAGACATTAAAAGGAAAAGACATCTTATGTTCATCAATTGGAAGATTTAATATAGTTGGGATGGCAATATTACCCAAATGTATCTAATTCAACACAATCCCTACCAAAATTTCCTCTGTTTTTTTTTTTGCATAAATTGACAAGATGATCCTTAATTTCATCTAGAAATTCAAGTGATCCAGAACAGACACAATCATCTGGAAAAAGAACAAAGTTGGAAGACTCATACTTTCCAATTTCAAAACTGACTGCAAAACAATAGTAATCAACACAGTGTGGTACTTGAGTTAGGACAGAAACACATATTAATGGAGTAGAATTGAGAGCCCAAAAATAAACCCATATACTCATAGCCAGTTGATTTTTGACAAGGGTGCCAAGATCATTTAAATGAGGAAAGAATAATCTTTTCAACAAATGGTGCTGGCACAGCTGTTTATCCACATGTGTAAGAGTAAAGTTGGACCTCTTACTCAGACTATACATAACAATTAATTCAAATTGTATCACTGACCTAAATGCAAGATCTAAAACTAAACTAAAACTATAAGACCCTTTAAAGAAAACTTAGGAGTGACTCTTCATGACCCTGGCTAAGACAAAGCTCTCTTATAATACAACAACTAAACTACAAGTGACAAAAGAAAACGCAGATAAATTGAATTTCATTAAAATGAAAAATTTTGTGCATCAAAAGACACTATCAAGAAACTGAAAGAACAACTCACAGAATGGGAAAAAAATTTGCAAATAATATTCTAATAAGGGCTTGGTATCCAGAATGTATAAAGAGCTATTACAACTCAACAATAAAAAGACAAAATTTTTTTAAACGGGTGAAGGATATGAATAGACATTTTTCCAAAGAAGATATAAAAATCTCTAGTAAGCACACAAAAGATGCTTAACATTGATTAAGAAAATGCAAATTAAAACCAAAATGGTCTGTCACTTCACACTCACTAGTGTGGCTAAAATGAAAAGATGGTCAATTACAAATATTGGCGAATATGTGGAGAACATGGAGCCCTCATACATTGCTGGTGGGAATGTAAACTGATGAAGGCACTTTGGAATGCAGTTTGGTAGTTCTTCAAAATGAAATTAAACAGACAGTTACCATAGGACACAGTTTTTCCACTCTCAGAAATATACTTAATAGAATTAAAAACATTTTTTACAAGGTGATGAAACTTTTCTGGAATTAGATAACAGTGATTGTGACACTATACTAAAACCCATTAAATTGTTACTTTAAAAATGTGAATCTTATGGTATGAATATTATATCATCATATGTGATTTATATCTAAATTAAAAATTTTCAAACAAAAAAGGAAAAAATGTAACACAATAGAATATTACTTAGTCATTGAAAAGTACACTTATAAAGCCAATAACAAATGCTTGACACATGTTTAGGTGTGACCTCAAGAGAAAAAGACTAAATATAAAACTGTATGGGGGCTTCCCTGGTGGCGCAGTGGTTGAGAGTCTGCCTGCCAGTGCAGGGGACACGGGTTCGAGCCCTGGTCTGGGAGGATCCCACGTGCCGCGGAGCAACTAGGCCCGTGAGCCACAACTACTGAGCCTGCGCGTCTGGAGCCTGTGCTCCGCAATGGGAGAGGCCGCGATAATGAGAGGCCCGCGCACCGCGATGAAGAGTGGCCCCCGCTTGCCGCAACTAGGGGAAGCCCTCGCACAGAAACGAAGACCCAACACATCCATAAATAAATAAATTAAAAAAAAAAACAACTGTATGTTCACTTTGACTAAAATTATCTATATTGTGTATGCATATGAAAAAGGCAGGGAAAGCTAATGAAAATTCGAGTCTTCCTGACTTTTCACAGCAGAGGTTTAAATCCCAAGTTTAGAGATGCAAGAAATAAGGCAAAGAAATTAAATGCCGTATCTCAAGAGAGAAAGGGCAGACATAAAACTAGAATGTTGATCTTTTTATGATTCAGCCTCTATAAATACTTAAGATAGTAGGTTAATTAGGTCAATACTTCTTGAAAAAAAGAAAAGCAAGTTTTTTGCCTCCTCCACCTATCACAAATCTTACATGGTCCAAGTGAGTCTAAGGAATACCCAGCTCGCGCCACATGTATTCCACAAAACTGCTTTTTAACTTGCTGAATGCAACAAGACCACTGACCACTTCCCTAGGTGTCACAGCAATGTCAAATTGCTCTAAAAGTTTCTGAACTCTTACTCTCAATTTTTGTACTTATCTCATTGCGTTCTGATAACAGAGAATTTATGAAGAAGTAACAGGTCCCTAAAACACATTTTGAGTTGTACTGGTTAAGTTAATTAAAAATAAAGAAAGGTAGAAAGGGAGGTAATGGAGGTAGACAGTGAAGGAGGGAGGGAGGAAGGAAGGGAACATATAAGAAGAAAATGGTCTAGAATATGGTGGGTTTCAAAAAAGTGCATATTTTTAAAAAAATTTATTTACTTATTTATTTTTGTCTGTGTTGTGTCTTCGTTGCTGTGCACAGGCTTCTCTCTAGTTGTGGTGAGCAGGGGCTACTCTTTGTTGCTGTGCATGGGCTTCTCTCATTGCAGTGGCTTCTCTTGTTGCGGAGCACGGGCCCTAGGCACGCGGGCTTCAGTAGTTGTGGTTCATGGGCTCTAGAGCGCAGGCTCAGTAGTTGTGGCGCACGGAATTTGTTGCTCTGTGGCATGTGGGATCTTCCTGGACCAGGGCTCGAACCCGTGTCCCCTGCATTGGCAGGCGGATTCTTAACCACTGCGCCAACAGGGAAGCCCAAAAAAGTGCATCTTTAATAGAAACTGAAACAGTCAATTAAAATTAACAACGGTTTAATGAAGTAACAACACAATTGTTTTGTTTATCAAGCACTCTAGGAGCCCAGGATCACTATTTAAATAGATGTATTTTCAGAGCTACCAATAGAACCACTCTGAGTAGTCAAAATACATAAATAATTACAGCAATTACACTTTTTTTTTTTTGGCTGCATTGGGTCTTCGTTGCTGCCTGTGGGCTTTCTCTAGTTGCGGCGAGCGGGGGCTGCTCTTCATTGAGGTGCGCGGGCTTCTCATTGCAGTGGCTTCTCTTGTTGTGGAGCACAGGCTCTAGGCACGTGGGCTTCAGTAGTTGCAGCACATTGGCTCAGTAGTTGTGGCTCGCAGGCTCTAGAGCACAGGCTCAGTAGTTGTGGCGCACGGGCTTAGTTGCTCCACGGCATGTGGGATCCTCCCAGACCAGGGATCGAACCCATGTTCCCTGCATTGGCAGGTGGATTCTTAACCACTGAGCCATAGCAATTACACTTTTAAATGTCACTTTTAATTGAACTTGAAAGTTTTCTGCCCATAGACTTACAATATGCTTTCAACAAAACTTCGGGGTTTTAGAAAGTAGTTATCTTTTCAGGAAAGAGAAATCAATAAGCAGATGAATGTCCTACTATCCTGTGACAATACTATTATGGTTACAGAGGAGGTTGTGCTGTTTTACAGGGGGGAGTAAAATGAGTACTATCCATATGGCATGTGTTTATATATTCCCTTCTAATATTCCCTGCTAAGCTTTTTCTAACCTGTATACTGATGGAGGGCTATTTTTTCTGTATTGCTAGAAAAGGATGTCCTTACTTGCATGTGAGGTATTTAAGTTTAAGGTCAATTATTTGCTCTTTCACTTTAATTAAGAGGACATGGCCTCATAGTTTAATTTACAATAGCTAGTTAAACTCCTAGAAAATACTTCAGAGTGTCTAAATAGCAATTAGTCATTGGGAAAAAAAAAAAAAAAGAGGCAGCAAAGTTCAAATAACTATCAGATTAGCACACATATCACACATATTATTTTATTAGCTCATTAGTAAAGTGCTTGGGGTAAATAAATGATGGTGTTTTCTAAACTGTATAAAGACTCTAGGAAAAATGTAAGAATTAGATTAAATGCATATTATATTGACAAGTAAACTAAAAGGAAAATGATCCTCTGGGCAGCTTTATGTTGGTTTTAGGGAAAAAAGATGCTTTTTGTTTTTTAAAATATAGATATGATGATAGCATTTGTGTCCATATTTTAATTTGTCCCATATCAATGTTTTGATAGTTTAAGTGGCTTGTGATTCAAAGGAGAAAAGGAGAGGCATTATAAAGAGTAGCTGGCTGGCATCTCTCATGAACTAGACATTGGGTTAAGTACATTGATTTGCATAAAATTTTTTTAAATTTCTTAAAAATTATGTAACTATAGTTTTTATGATAGAATAACATGCATCAAAACTTCAAGGTGATAAGATAACAAACACAGGAAACACCTGCCCAGATAATGTTTGCAGTCTTTTCCAGATCCAACATTCATTAATCTTAACCCTAAAATTTTCTTTGGTTTTAAATGGGATAATACTCTCTAAAACGCATTTCATAGTGTACGTATATGTGCTATTCTGTAGTACTGGCCAAAATATCCATATAAAGATACATGAAAATATCAAAGATGAATGAATGAGTTAGTGTGACCTTCTTGATCTCATTTATCAAAAGCTTTTCTTCAAAATTTAAGTAGTAGAGACATATTTAACTACAGACAGAATTCTCTTTTTGGAAGTATATCCAAGTGCTTTTGTGGAGGGGGTGGGTTATACCTCAAGGTGCATAAATCATGGAATTCTTTTCCTTGATACTGAAACCTTTTATTGATTTAAGGTCTTGCTTTAGGGGGAAATGTCACAGTGTCAAGATAATTGCGGGTGTTATGTGAAAAGTACTTATTTACTTTGTTCTTTGGGAAACAATGCTGTGTTGCTATGACAACTGCTCATGACTATTTCTTCTCGAATATATATGTGCACACACGTACACACACATAACCTTTCACATGCATTTTCATATACATGCAACATATTCCAAGAATATTTGTATTCCTAGGCACAAATTACTCACAGAAATAACTAGACAACAGGAAAATCAGGGAAAAGTAATTGTTTTCCTTTATACTAAATATGAATTGAATCAATAAGGACCCAAGACAAATTATCTTAATGTAGGTATTAGCCATTCAAATGAAAGGTTTTAGAAACAAAGGGTTGAACTAGGCAACCTAATGATCTTAATACTCATATTGACATTGGATTCCTACCTCCAAAATAGGGTGTTAAACCTTATATTAAAAAAAAAAAAAAAGATTAGATTTAGAATCACAGAACAATTTAAGTATCTTCAAAAGTCATCTTTTTGTATTTTTCATTTGATTTGTGATACACTGTGATTCAAACACATACCTCTTGTATAATCCTCATTTTTTCTATATCCTCAAACTACCTGTAGTCTTACCAATTCATAATTTATTTACTGATTTGCTTTTATATGAAAATAAATTGATAGGAAAGGGAAATTTTATATTACTCAAGTAAATGAAAGACCCAATATTACTTGTCATAAAGTAACTGCAAAAGGAAATGCATAAATTCATCTATGTATGATCAAACATCACCTTTTGTAGAATTACTGAATTTTTCATATACTAGAAAAGACTTCAATCAATTCCATAGCACCCTCAAAAAGTGTCTACTTGATCATAACATTACCTCTACAGACATGGAACTCATCTCATCCAAGGAAAATTATTCTTCAAATAAAATATTCTACTCAATATAAAGTAGAATATGCTTCACACCTCAAATTAGAAGTCATAGTAGCTCTCTTCAAAGTCTTCACCTGTGTAAATACCTCTTTCAATGAGAATTTTTCTAAGTTTTCTATTTGTGTGTGCATCTTTTTAAAAGTTTCTTCTAAGGCCATGCTAGCTTCTAAGATTAAAGAAACTGTGAAAAAATACTCCTTTTCCTCAAAGTGTTTATGTCCTGGTGGGGATAAAGGCAAAATATGTTTTCATGAGTATAAGTAGAATATGCAGTAGGTGCAAAAGAAAATAGTCCTACAGTCTGCTGATATAATTTCCTGAATCATATAGTGGAGACAGAATTTGTTTTGAGATGAGGAATAAAATTTTGCCAAGTGAACAAGTGGTAGAAAATTCTTCCAGACAGAGAAACAGTATATACGAAGGTGCAGAGGTGGAAGAGTCTGTGCAAAGTGGCTGGAGCACCAGGTACGAGTCTAGGAAGATGGAGAAACCTTGTAGGTGGTGAGGCTCACCAAGAAGGTAGAAAGAAAGACAGCAAAAACGTTCTTTCTTAGGCAATATATTCAGATTTCAGACAATGAGGACCACTGTCCAGAGACAGTCATAAAGCTGTTGGGAAATAAATTGGGAAACAGAACACGAAATACTCTTTAACTTTCATTTCACTCAGCTTTTCCCCAGAATTTTTTGAGCATGTGGCCATTTTCTTATGACAATCCTGCCAGCTAATGGTCTGGGAAACATTCTTTGAAAAATGTTAGCCCCCATACAATAAATGGTACCTTAAGTAAACAGCAATTTGGCATGCAAAATATGACAAAATGCTACTTAAATATTCATCCTCCTGCCTTATGTTTACTTTAATACATTTTAGTTGGAAAAGGTAAACATTTCCCATTACAGCAGTAATTCTCAGAGCCTTTACCATCTGACCATATATGAGTAATTGCTTCATATACTATCCTCCACTTGAAATTCACAAACCAACTGGACCACCATATTATGTTGTTACTTCTTTACTAGCTTGTATTTGTTGTTAAAGTTTAGGATCTTGTGGCACTAGTGTTCTATGGTGTATATTTGGGGAATTAAAATTGCAAATACAGAGACCCTACTATATACCAGACTCTATGATAATCCCCTTTCATGTCACAGTTTATTTATTCTTTCTAACACTCTGAGTTATATGCTATTATTATCCCTGTTTTCTAGTTGAAGAACCTAAGAGGTTAATTCATCTACACAATGTCAATCAGGTAGACTGGGGCCAGAGAGATTTGACTCAGTAGCACATATTTTTAACTATGATTTTTTTTACCATCTCTTGTGTGTTTATCCTGATAGATGCTGAAAAGTTGCTCAATAAATGCTAATTCACCGAATAACTGATATACTCTATCATGGTCATTTTTTGTTCATTTTTAGTCTCATAAGAATGTTGACTGGCTCAGACTTCTACCTGATACTTTATTGAGGCCTGAGCATTATCACAAAATCATTTAGAAGCTGTAGTTACAAAGAAATCTTTGTTAAATGGGTTTCTCACTTGACAAGAAATGACTTTGGATACAGTACACAGTTTTTATGATTTTCTTCACTCTTTTGCTTTATATAAAGTCAATTTCACATTTACAAAGTATGCCAGATAATAATTTCTAAAATGAATATCACATATGTGGGCTTGTTAAAACCACTTGTCCTTCAGTTTTCTACTTCCTCCCAAAGAAAACCATAACCTGCAGGAATGACTGCCTTTTGAGTTATATGACTGTGAAATTCCACAATAATCCTGTTATTCTTATCCCACAAGATATTTCTATGTAGTACACTGTATCTGTATATTATTCTGACAATGCAAAATCCTATTAAAGTCAATGGTGCATGTATCCATTTCATTTCAATGTGACTTTGTATAATAAAAAAAAATATATAGTGAGAATACATAATGAGTTGCCTGCCAAAGTTGTTCAAAGTACAATTAAATAACTGAGGAAGTGAGAAATTACTTTAGTACAAAGTATGTATCCACTAATAGATTACTGTTAATTTAGGGTATGCCCCAAATTATACACAATTGCCAAAGACTTCCTTAGTGCACAAAGCATCAAAATACCTACACATCTGATTAATAATTTTCCCCTTCTTGGAACAAAAATGTCAGAACAAACTATCCATTTTTCTTTTAGTTTCTTGGCAATTACTCTGTACACCTAAGTGACGAAAGTATGGAATATGTGTCATGAACTATATTTCGTTTTTTAATAAAATAGATTCTCCCTTCTGAACTTCACCCAATGTACCTCTTTTGTTTGGTCATTTGTATCCTTTATTATATCATGTATAACAAACCAGTAATAGTAAGTAGTGTTTCCCTGAGTTCTGTGAGTCATTCTATCAAATTATTGAATCCAAGAAGAGGGTCATAGGAACCCCTGATTTATAGCCAATTGGTCAGAAGTGACAACCTGGGACTTGAGATAGACATGTGAAGTCAGGGGCAGTCTTGGGACCAAGGCCTTAACCTGTGGGGTCTGCACTAACTCCAGGTAGTTAATGTCATAATGAATTAAATTGTAGGTCATCCTATTGGTGGCTGCCAAGAATTGGAGAATTACTTGGTGTGGAAAAACCCACATATTTGGTGTCAAAAGTGAAATGTGAGTATAGAAGAAACAATTTTCTTTTTTTTTCTCCCTATATTCTAGCCCAAGCTGTTTCTTCATCCCACAAAAATATTAGTAGTCTTTTAAAATGCAGATTACATACCAATGCTTACAAGAAACCTTCAGTCATCTCCCACTAGGCTATAGTATTTCCTCACTTTAAACAAAGATAAACAAATCAGTATAATAAAAAAATTAGATAAAATATGTAGATCTGAAAATAAATCATATCCATTAATCCCCTTCTTCTTGTAACTTACAATCTAGCTGAAATATTATGTGTAGGAAATGAGTAAGGTAGGCTGTATGCATACGGTAGATCAAGATGTCTTCTCCACCTTTTACCCATTCATACATTCACAGAGTAAGTACCCCATAACTGTTAAGATTTACAGGTTTTATCCAGAATAGTCAAATACTCTTTAGAAAGAGAACAAAGTTGCTCACAACTCACTGCAAAGCTAGTGTAATCAAGATAGCATAGTGCTGGAATAAAGATATACAGATCAATGGAATAGAATTGAGAGTCTGGAAATAAACCTTTAAATTTATGGTCAATTGATTTTCAACAATAATTCCAAGACAAGCTTTTGAGGAGAGAATAGTCTTTTCAACAAATAGTGCTGAGACAACGAGCTATCCACCTGCAAAAGAATGAAGTACTCGTACCATACATAAAAAGTAATTCAAAATGAATCATGGACATAAAATATAAAAGCTAAAACTATAAAATTCTTAAAAGAAAACATAATGAGAGAATATTGGGGATCTTAGGTAAAGCCTTCTTATATATGATGAAAAACTACAAGTGACAAAAAAAAAACATGGACTTCATCATAATTAAAAACTTTTGTGCTTCAAAAGACACCATGAAGAAAGTGAAAATACAGATATCATTAGTCATTAGGAAAATGCAAATCAAACCCACAAGATACCACTTCACACCAAGATGGCTATAACCAAAATGATGGAAATTAATAAGTGTTGTCAAGAATGTGGAGGAATTGGAACCATCAAACATTGCTGGCGAAATTGTAAAATGGTGCAGCTACTCCAGAAAAGTGTTCGACAGTTCCTTAAATAAGCTACGCATAGAACTCTTCCATGACCCAGCAATTCTACTTTGAGGTATACACCCAAAAGATATGAAAATGAGTGCTCAAATAAAAACTTACACAGGAATGTTTACAGCAGCACTATTCACAATAGCCAAAAAGGTGTAAACAACCTAAGTGTCTATAAACTGATGAATGGATAAATAAAAACTAGTATATCCATACAATGGAATGTTATTCAGCCAAGAAAAGACATGAAGAACTGATACACACTTTCAACACTGAAAATTATGCTAATTAAGAGAAGCCAATCAAAAAAATCACCTATTGTGTGAAATATCAAGAATGGGTAAACCTATAAAGACAAAAAGTAGCTTAGTGGTTTTCAAGGGCTGAGGGGTGGAGAAGGTTTTATGGGAAATGTGAAATACAACAAGTTAGACAAACTTTATAGTTGGAGATAATAGTTCCCACAAGAATGCCCTTACTTCAGACACCGGCTGAAAATTTAGAGATTCTCAGGACCATCCTCACTTCAGACCAGTTGGCTACAAATCTGGAGTTCCCCAGCATCACCCTCAGGTTTGATGATTTGTTAAAATGAATCACAGAACTCTGGACCCACTATACTTGTGATTGTATTTGTATTATAATGAAGGGATACAAATTAGCATCAGCCAAAAGAAAAGATGCATACGGTGAGGTCTGGGATTGGTCCAAACATGAAGCTTTCTATCATCCTCTCTTCTGATTCCTGGACAGCATTATCTCCTCCAGGCTATGGTTTATCATAAGACTTGAAGAGTATTCCCAACCAGGAAAACTCACCCAAGCCTTTGGTGTCCGAATTTTATACTAAGGCTTGACCACGTACTGCCTGCAAGGCTGACCTTTCTTCTCCAGATCATCCTGAAGGTTCAGGATAATACCTTTAGCCTTTAGTTCTCCTGGAGGTTGGAACTGATATGGCATATCCTAAAGCCACCATCATAAAATCACATCGACAGACTTGTCTAGTGCTCAAAGTGCCCAGGCAAACAAAGATACTCCTAACAGGTAGGACATTATGGGCAACTACAGATCACCTCCCAGTAGCTTAGGGAAAAAGCAAGACTTATTTTTGGGTAAGGATAATTCTTCAGTGTATAGGAAATGACTGCTCATGGGTATGAGAGTTTCTCTTTAGGTTGCTAGTAATGTTCTTAAATTGATTTCAGTGATGGTTGCACAGCTCTGTGAATACACTAAAACCATGAAATTTTACCCACCACTGGTGAACTGTATGTTATGAGAATTATATCTCAATGAAGCTGTTAAAAAAGATTAAGAAATTTTGTTTGGAGGCGTCTTCCCTAATTTGCTGACAGTGCTGCATTTTTAAAGTTTTCTTAAGAATGTTTGCCTTTTAAGTATTTAGGTTTTTAAGATGATCAGCAACAATCTGTAAATGTTTTCCTTTTGACTCTTCCAAACTCAAAATATAGCTCCATTTCCATACACAGAAAAAAATAATTGCCAACTTATTTTCCTTATGTCCTCCTTTATCTAAGGACAGAGCAAGTGTTTTTCATAGGGCCTTAAAAAAACAACAACAGGAACTTCCCTGGTGGCACAGCGGTTAAGAATCCACCTGCCAATGCAGGGGACACGAGTTCGAGCCCTGGTCTGGAAAGATCCTACATGCTGTGGAGCAACTAAGCCCGTGCCCCACAGCTACAGAGCTTACTCTAGAGCCTGCGAGGCACAACTACTGAGCCTGGGTGCCACAAATACTGAAGCCTGCATGCCTAGATCCCATGCTCTGCAACAGAGAAAAGCCACTGCAATGAGAAGCCTGCGCACCGCAACGAAGAGTAGCCCCCACAGTGCAACTAGAGAAAGCCCGTGCACAGCAATGAAGACCCAACACAGCCATAAATAAATAAATAAATAAATAAATAAATAAATAAATAAATAAATAAAATAAAAACACTTGCTTATTCCCTGCATTAAGAAACTCTTTCCGGGGGACTGTCAAGATGGCAGAGGAGTAAGACGTGGAGATCACCTTCCTACCCACAAATACATCAAAACTACATCTACACGTGGAACAACTCCTACAGAATACCTACTGAATGCTAGCAGAAGACCTCAGACTTCCCAAAAGGCAAGAAAATCCCCGCATACCTGGGTAGGGCAAAAGGAAGAAAGAAAAAAACAGACAAAAGAATAGGGACAGGACCTGCACCTCTGGGAGGGAGCTGTGAAAGAGGAAAAGTTTCCACACACTAGGAAGCCCCTTCACTGGTGGAGACAGGGGTGGGCAGTGGGGAGGCTTAGGAGCCATGGAGGAGAGCGCAGCAACAGGGGTGCAGAGGGCAAAGTGGAGAGATTCCCGCACAGAGGATGGGTGCCGACCAGCACTCACCTGCCTGAGAGGCTTGTCTGCTCGCCCGCAGGGGCGGGTGGGGGTTGGGAGCTGAGGCTCCGGCTTTGGACGTCAGACCCCAGGGAGAGGACTGGGGTTGGTTGCGTGAACACAGCCTGAAGGGGGCTAGTGCCCCACAGCTAGCCAGGAGGGAGTGAGGGAAAAAAGTCTGGAACTGCCTAAGAGGCAAGAGACCATTGTTTCAGGGTGCATGAGGAGAGGGGATCCAGAGCACCTCCTAAATGACCTCCAGAGACGGGCACAAGCTGTGGCTGTCAGCGCGGACCCCAGAGACGGGCATGAGACACTAAGGCTGCTACTGCGGCCACCAAGAAGCCTGTGTGCAAGCACAGATCACTATCCACATCTCCACTCCCTGGAGCCTGTACAACCCACCACTGCCAGGGTCCCATGATCCAGGGACAACTTCCCCAGGAAAACACGTTGAGCATCTCAGGCTGTCGCAATGTCACACTGGCCTGTGCTGCCACAGACTCGCCCTGCATTTGTACCCCTCCCTCCACCTAGCCTGAGGGAGCCATAGCCCCCTGATAAGCTGCTACTTTAACCTGTCCTGTCTGGGTGGGGAACAGATGCCCTCAGGCGACCTACACGCAGGGGCGGGGCCAAATCCAAGGCTAAACCCCTGGAGCTGTGAGAACAAAGAAGAGAAAGGGAAATCTCTCCCAGCAGCCTCAGGAGCAGCGATTAAATCTCCACAATCAACTTGATATACCCCGCATCAGTGGACTACCTGAATAGACAATGAATCATCCCAAAATTGAGGCGGAGGACTTTGGGAGCAACTGTAAACTTGGGGCTTGCTTTCTGCATCTAATTTGTTTCTGGTTTTATATTTATGTTAGTTTACTATTTAGAGCTTGTTATCATTGGTACATTTGTTTATTCATTTGGTTGCTCTCTTACTTTTATATATATATATATTTTTTTTTTTTTCTTTTCCTTTTTCTCCTTTTGTGAGTGTGAATGTGTATGCTTCTTTGTGTGATTTTGTCTGTATAGCTTTGCTTTTACCATTTGTCCTAGGGTTCTGTCTGTCCATTTTTGGGTTTTTTTGTATAGTTTTTACTACTTGTTATCATTGGTGGATTTGTTTTTTGGTTTGGTTGCTCTCGTTTCTTTTTTTTTTATAACTTTTTTTTATTTTTTATTTTAATAACTTTATTTTATTTATTTTTTCTTTCTTTCTTTTTCTCCCTTTTCTTCTGAGCCGTGTGTCTGACAGGGTCTTGGTGCAACGGCCTGGTGTCAGACCTGAGCCTCTAAGGTGGGAGAGCTGAGTTCAGGACATTGGTCCACCAGAGACCTCCTGGCTCCATGTAATATCAAACGGTGAAAGCTCTCCCAGATATCTTAATCTCAACACCAAGACCCAGCTCCACTCAAAGACCAGCAAGCTCCAGTGCTGGACACCACATGCCAAACAACTAGCAAGACAGGAACACAACCCTACCCATTAGCAGAGAGGCTGCCTAAAATCATAATAAGTTCACAGACACCCCAAAACACAGCACCAGACTCGGTCCTGCCTACCAGAAAGACAAGATCCAGCCTCATCCACCAGAACACAGGCACCAGTCCCCTCCACCAGGAAGCCTACACAACCCACTGAAACAACCTTACCCACTGGGGTCAGACACCAAAAACGACAGGAACTACGAACCTGCAGCCTGCGAAAAGGAGACCCCCAAATGCAGTAAATTAAGCAAAATAAGAAGATAGAGAAATATGCAGCAGATGAAGAAGCAAGGTAAAAACCCACCAGACCAAACAAATGAAGAGGAAATAGACAGTCTACCTGAAAAAGAATTCAGAGTAATTATAGTAAAGATGATCCAAAATCTTGGAAATAGAATGGATAAAATACAAGAAACGTTGAACAAGGACCAAGAAGAACTAAAGAGCAAACAGACAATGATGAACAACACAATAAATGAAATTAAAAATTCTCTAGAAGGAATCAATAGCAGAATAACTGAGGCAAAAGAACGGATAAGTGACCTGAAAGATAAAATAGTGGAAATAACTACCACAGAGCAGAATAAAGAAAAAGGAATAAAAAGAATTGAGGACAGCCGAAAAGATCTCTGGGACAACGTTAAACACACCAACATTCGAATTATAGGGGTCCCAGAAGTAGAAGAGAAAGAGAAAGGGACTGAGAAAATATTTCAAGAGATTATAGTTGAAAACTTCCCTAAAATGGGAAAGGAAAGATTCAATCAAGTCCAGGAAGACCAGAGAGTCCCATACAGGATAAATCCAAGGAGAAACATGCCAAGACACATTAATCCAACTATCAAAAATTAAATACAAAAATACAAAGAAATATTAAGAGCAGCAAGGGAAAAGCAACAAATAACATACAATGGAATCCCCATAAGGTTAACAGCTGATCTTTCAACAGAAACTGTGCAAGCCAGAAGGGAGTAGCAGGACATATCTAAATGATGAAAGGGAAAAACCTACAACGAAGATTACTCTATGCAGCAAGAATCTCATTCAGATTCAAGAGAGAAATTAAAACCTTTACAGACAAGCAAAGGCTAAGAGAATTCATCACCACCAAACCAGCTTTAAAACAAATGCTAAAGGAACTTCTCTAGGCAGGAAACACAAGAGAAGGAAAAGACCTAGAATAACAAACCCAAAACAATTAAGAAGATGGTAATAGGAACATACATATCGATAACTACCTTAAATGTAAATGGTTTAAATGCTCCAACCAAAAAACATACACTGCCTGAATGGATACAAAAAACAAGACCTGTATATATGCTGCCTACAAGAGACCCACATGAGACCTACGGATACATACAGACTGAAAGTGAGGGGATGGAAAAAGATATTCCATGCAAATGGAAATCAAAAGAAAGTTGGAGTAGCAATTCTCATATCAGACAAAATAGACTTTAAAACAAAGACTATTACAAGAGACAAAGAAGGACACTACATAAGGATCAAGGGATCAATCCAAGAAGAAGATATAACAATTGTAAATATTTATGCACCCAACATAGGAGCATCTCAATACAAAAGGCAAATGCTATCAGCCATAAAAGGGGAAATCAACAGTAACACAGTAATAGTAGGGGACTTTAACACCCCACTTTCACCAATGGACAGATCATCCAAAATGAAAATAAATAAGGAAACACAAGCTTTAAAGGATACATTAAAGAAGATGGACTAAACTGATATTTATAGGACATTCCATCCAAAAACAACAGAATACACTTTCCTCTCAAGTGCTCATGGAACATTCTCCAGGATAGATCACATCTTGGGTCACAAATCAAGCCTTGGTAAATTTAATAGAATTGAAATCATATCAAGTATCTTTTCTGACCACAATGCTATGAGACTAGACATCAATTACAGGAAAAAATGTGTAAAGAATACAAACACATGGAGGCTAAACAATACACTACTAAATAACCAAGAGATCACTGAAGAAATCAAAGAGGAAATCAAAAAATACCTAGAAACAAATGACAATGAAAACACAGTGACCCAAAACCTATGGGATGCAGCAAAAGCAGTTCTAAGAGGGAAGTTTATAGCAGTACAATCCTACCTCAAGAAACAAGAAACATCTCAAATGAACAAGCTAACCTCACACTTAAACAAATTAGAGAAAGAAGAGCAAAAAAACCCCCAAAGTTAGAAGAACGAAAGAAATCATAAAGACCAGATGAGAAATAAATGAAAAAGAAATGAAGGAAACGATGGCAAAATCAATAAAACTAGAAGCTGGTTCTTTGAGAAGATAAACAAAATTGCTAAACCATTAGCCAGACTCACCAAGAAAAAATGAGAAAAGACTCAAATCAATAGAATTAGAAATGAAAAAGGAGAAGTAACAGCTGACATTGCAGAAATACAAAGGATCATGAGCGATTACTACAAGCAACTATATGTCAATAAAATGGACAGCCTGGAAGAAATGGACAAATTCTTAGAAAAGCACAACCTTCCGAGACTGAACAGGAAGAAATAGAAAATAAAAACAGACCAATCAGAAGCACTGAAGTTGAAACTGTGATTTAAAATCTTCCAACAAACAAACGCCCAGGACCATATGGCTTCACAGGAGAATTCTATCAAACCTTTAGAGAAGAGCTAACACCTATCCTTCTCAAACTCTTCCAAAATATAGCAGAGGGAGGAACACTCCCAAACTCATTGTATGATGCCACCAAAACCAGACAAAGATGTCACAAAAAAAGGAAACTACAGGCCAATATCACTGATCAACACAGATGCAAAAATCCTCAACAACACACTAGCAAACAGAATCCAACAGCACATTAAAAGGATCATACACCATGATCAAGTGGGGTTTATCCCAGGGATGCAAGGATTCTTCAATATATGCAAAAAATCAATGTTATACACCATATTAACAAACTGAAGGATAAAAACCATATGATTATCTCAATAGATGCAGAAAAAGCTTTCAACAAATTTCAACACCCATTTATGATAAAAACTCTCCAGAAAGTAGGCATAGAGGGAAACTACCTCAACATAATAAAGGCCATATAGGACAAACCCACAGCCAACATCGTTCTCAATGGTGAAAAACTGAAACCATTTCCTCTAAAATCAGGAACAAGACAAGCATGCTTATTCTCACCACTATTATTCAACATAGTTTTGGAAGTTTTAACCACAGCAACCAGAGAAGAAAAAGAAATAAAAGGAATCCAAATCAGAAAAGAAGAAGTAAAGCTGTCACTGTTTGCAAATGATATGATACTATACATAGAGCATCCTAAAGATGCTACCAGAAAACTACTAGAGCTCATCAATGAATTTGGTAAAGTAGCAGGATACAAAATTAATGCACAGAAATCTCTTGCATTCCTATACACTAATGAAAAATCTAAAAGAGAAATCAAGGAAACACTCCCCTTCACCATTGCAACAACAAAAAAAATAAAATACCTAGGAATAAACCCACCTAAGGAGACAAAAGACCTGTATGCAGAAAACTATAAGACACTGATAAAAGAAATTAAAGATGATATAAACAGATGGAGAGATATACCATGTTCTTGGATTGAAAGAATCAACATTGTGAAAATGACTATACTATGCAAAGCAATCTACAGATTCAATGCAATCCCTACCACACTACCAATGACATTTTTCACAGTAGAACAAAAAATTTTCACAATTTGTATGGAAACCCAAAAGATCCCTAACAGCCAAAGCAATCTTGAGAAAGAAAAACGGAGCTGGAGGAATCAGGTTCCAGACTTCAGACTCTACTACAAAGTTACAGTAATCAAGACAGTATGTTACTGGCAGAAAAACAGAAATATAGATCAATGGAACAGGATAGAAAGCCCAGAGATAAACCCACGCACATATGGTCACCTTATCTCTGATAAGGGAGGCAAGAATATACAATGGAGAAAAGACAGCCTCTTCAATAAGTGGTGCTGGGAAAACTGGACAGCTACATGTAAAAGAATGAAATTAGAACACTCCCTAACACCATACACAAGAACAAACTCAAAATGGATTAAAGACCTAAATGTAAGGCCAGACACTATAAAATTCTTAGAGGAAAACATAGGAAGAACACTCTATGACATAAATCACAGCAAGATCCTTTTGACCCACCTCCTAGGAAAACTGAAATAAAAACAAAAATAAACAAATGGGACCTAATGAAACTTATAAGCTTTTGCACAGCAAAGGAAACCATAAACAAGACGAAAAGACAACCCTCAGAATGGGAGAAAATACTTGCAAATGAAGCAACTGACAAAGGATTAATCTCCAAATATACAAGCAGATCATACAGCTCAATATCAAAAAAACAAATAATCCAATCCAAAAATGGGCAGAAGACCTAAGCAGACATTTCTCCAAAGAATATATACAGATTGCCAACAAACACATGAAAGGATGCTCGACATCACTAATCATTAGAGAAATGTAAATCAAAACTACAATGAGGTATCACCTCACACCAGTCAGAATGGTCATCATCAAAAAATCTACAAACAATAAATACTGCAGAGGGTGTGGAGAAAAGGGAACCCTCTTGCACTGTTGGTGGGAATGTAAATTGATACAACCACTATGGAGAACAGTATGGACGTTCTTTAAAAAACTAAAAATAGAACTACCATATGACCCAGCAATCCCACTACTGGGCATATACCCTGAGAGATCCATAATTCAAAAAGAGTCATGTACCAAAATGTTCATTGCAGCTCTAATTACAATACCAGGACATGGAAGCAACCTAAGCATTCATCAACAGATGAATGGATAAAGAAGATGTGGCACACATATACAATGGAATATTACTCGGCCATAAAAAGAAACGAAATTGAGTTATTTGTAGTGAGGTGGATGGACCTAGAGTCTGTCATACAGAGTGAAGTAAGTCAGAAAGAGAAAAACAAATACTGTATGTTAACACATATATATGGAATCTAAAAAAACAAACAAACAAAAAAAGGTTCTGTAGACCCTAGGGGCAGGACAGGAATAAAGACGCAGACGTAGAGAATGGACTTGAGGACACAGGGAGGGGGAATGGTAAGCTGGGATGAAGTGAGGGAGTGGTATGGACATATCTACACTACCAAATATAAAATAGGTAGCTGGTGGGAAGCAGCCGCACAGCACAGGGAGATCAGCTCTGTGCTTTGTGTCCACCTGGGGGGGGGATAGGGAGGATGGGAGGGAGACACAAGAGGAAGGAGATATGGGGATATATGTATATGTATAGCTGATTCACTTTGTTAGAAAGCAGAAACTAACACACCATTGTAAAGCAATTATACTCCGATAAAGATGTTAAAAAAAAGAAAAAGAAAGTCTTTCAAAGATGATCTTGAGAGGCAGTGCAGCATAGTCCTTTGACAGATGGGAAAGCAAAGTAGTTTGTCAATGAGCTCCAAACTGATGAGGAAAAGTTCAACTTCAAGTTCAATCATACTGAACTGCTATTGCTAGAAGAATAAAACCTGCTGGTTAGGGAGAAATCGGAGAAAGGAGTGGGGCGGAAGAGCTTCACACAGTCTAAAATAGCCTTAACTAGAGCAGGTCATCTAAAGTTTAATCTAAAGAACTAGAAGTAAATACAAAATCTTAGAAACAGAAACAGTCTCTTTTCTTTGCAGCTGGCACAAATCTGACAACAATGGAAATAAACTGCTGGTAAGATTTCTTGGGGATGAGAAAGGAGGGAGTAACTCTTAAATAGTATCCACCCTTTGCCTTGAACACAGTATAGTGGAGAGGCTGGGTGTCTAGGGTTTCTGTTTAATACACTGACTTTGATACCACAGCGGCTGTGGTTTGAATCTTTCACACTTTCAGTGTGACTTTGGGAAATTCACTGAATATATTTAAGTCTTATTTTTAATATCAGTAAATTGGAAATAATAAAAGCACACATCTCAGGTGCTTCGTCAGGATAAAACAAAGAGAGCTAGTATATGAAATACATGTATCATCTTTTAAAAAATTTTTTTTAATTAATTAATTAATTAATTTTTATTTTTGGCTGAGTTGGGTCTTTGTTGCTGTGCGCGGGCTTTCTCTAGTTGTGGCGAGCGGGGGCTACTCTTTGTTGCAGTGCGCGGGCTTCTAATTGTGGTGGCTTCTCTTGTTGCGGAGCATGGGCTCTAGGTGTGCGGGCTTCAGTAGTTGCGGCACGTGAGCTCAGTAGCTGTGGCTCGTGGGCTGTAGAGCGCAGGCTCAGTAGTTGTAGCGCATGGGCTAGTTGCTCCGCGGCATGTGGGATCTTCCCAGACCAGGGCTCGAACCTGTGTCCCCTGCATTGGCAGGCAGATTCTTAACCACTGCGCCACCAGGGAAGTCTCTACATGTATCATCTTATAGACGCAATACGTGAACATAATTAACGCCCATATTTACTACCATCAGTAGCAAAATCAGCTCATGTGATGATCTCTCATCATGTTAGGCAGTAGCTCTATTTCACCAAGTGTGGTATGCATAAAACTTGGAGAAAGACTACACCATGATATAAAAACAAACAAAATAATTTAAATTTAATAATTTAAAACTTCCTGAATTTCAGTGTTTTTATATATGCCTTTAAAATCAAGCAAAAATTAATATTCTGATAATGACCATAATTTTTCCATTTCAAATGACATTTATAGATTCTTAATATGAAATAAGTTAGAAAGAAGAAAGGAATTTTTTCATAGTTCTTCTGAATCTGTAATTTTTATTTTAGTAATAAATCACAGAATTTGGATTCAGCACATAATAGATCATGTTGCTGTGGCATTTAATAAATAAAGCCAATCAGACCAGAAATGTTTAGAGATGTTTTTGTAAGTATGACTATTGGGTAATTCATTACAAGAAAGACTAGTGAATGAGGTTTTAATTAGTTTCAGAAGAAAATTTTAATCAAGATAAAAGCTCCATAAAATGTACAAATTTGACAGCTGATGACATAACCAATTAACTATTCAGAACAACATCTAGTGTTTTAGGTGAAATAATTTTATCATCAAACAAAAGGTGATGTTTCGGTCTGTTCGTTCTAACCATACTGTGTATTTCAACAGTACACTAGAAAAGAAGCTAAAAATGAGTCAATATTAGTTCTGATTTCATGGCATTAAATTTTAAAATGCCTTAGAGTTGTTAAAAATGAGAGGTTGAAGAGGTTGATAAAGCATTTAAATATTATGAATATATCAGTTAGATTTAATAGCTAAAGAAGGAAAATAATTTCATCCCAGGTTATGTAAAAATACCAATGATACCGCTACAGAATTATTTTGTAATCAAGGCAGAATGAACACCTCTATGTTAGAGTTCAAGAAAGGCTCATTGTATACTATTTAGACATGTGCTGCTGCTGAATCTCATTTGAGTATTTCTGATTCATTCCTAAAACAACTTGGATCAATATTAAACATAAATCAGAGTTGGTGAGATTTTATCATATAAGGTTTTCTATAAAATTGATACAATTCCTCTTTGAGATGGTTATTGGGTAATTCCCTTTTGAAAAAAAAAAAAGGAAGGGAGAGAGGGAGGACGGAGGAGGAAGGGAAGGAGGGAGGGAAGTTAGTAACTAGTTAGTTTTTGTCAGGATGTTTTAATAGGATTAAATGAAACTATTTTGGGGAGGGGGCTCAAATGAATGAATGCTTTCTAAGTTTATCTTATATATGCCTATAACTTGTTTTCACAAGTACACATACACACACATACAAGCACACACAAGCATGCACACATATGCATGCCAGGCTGAATAAGAAAATGTTCTCAAAGGCAGCAACACAGTGGAGAAACACCACTAACTCCCACATAGTGTTGAAGTATAAGGTCCTTGATAGAAGCTTTGTCTAATTTTCAATCTGTCAGCATGCAATTTGAGTCCTCAGCCTGAAGACCAAGACCATATACGCTCAGTAAATATTCACTGAAGGAAGGAAGGAAGAAATGAGGGAGAGAAGGAAAATATTTTAGTTATTAGTACTTTTCCCCAAGCAGGACTAAAAATCTTTTAGGGCATTTAAACTTTAGCTTTGATTAAAAAGCCCCAATTATTCTCCCTAAAACCACTCTAATTCAGCAAAGCAAATTGGACTATGGCATTACAGAATTCAACAGTGTGTAAGAATGTTGTCCAGTGCAGATCTGGTGGGAACTTTGGAACTTGCAAGGAATTAGTCTCACAAAAGGAGCCTGCTTTGGATGAAGATATGAGTGGGTTTAAATTACTGCTATATACAGAATTTATAGGTAAAATATTCTTTATTTCCCCCTTTGGCATATAGTTGGTACCAAACTAATTTTTTAATGTGTGACATCTTAAATTCACACACATGTCTAACACCCACTCACACACATAGGCAAACACACATACACTCCTGAGAAGCACGTATTATTACTAATTTCATTTTTCATAGAAGAAAACAGTAGGGGTATAGTTGAATTTGCTTAAGGTTATGCATTTGGAAGACATAAAGATGGGATTCAGAACCTTCCAAAGACTCAGCCGCTCAATCTGGCTGCTTCCTCTGATTTGGGAAGAAGAGCATCAATAGCTAATTAAGGTCAAAGCATCAGATGCATTTCTTTGAGACCCTAGGAATCAGGAGAAATAAGAGCAATTTTGGAGCTGACCGGTGTGGCAGGATCGGTGTGAGGTATCATACACACATGTCCAGACCTGCTTGGGCCCCGGTGCACCCTCTCAGGGAGAGAAAGGAAGAACCAACCTCTGCTCCTTCCTCTAGCTCAGGGTCTGAGTGCCAAGACTTAAGCACATGTTTACTCTAGGAATTAAGGGCAGACAGATGGTTCTTTCCTCTCCCTTAATCTGTAGAGGCCAACGACTTCCCCTAACTCTCAGCCTCATTTTCCCCACAAGCCTCAAATTCACCTCTCCTTCAAATTACACACATGCCTGTTCCCTAACAACTTGTCTTTGCTTATTCTAACTCCCTGAGAGGAAAAGTGGCAAGAAGGTTGTTATACAAGGAAGCACATACACAAGAAGCTTCATTCACATTGGGGTCCATTTTCATTCATTCAATTGAAGAAAAATGAGAAGCTATCCTAATTTGTCAGTAGAATCTGCCCCTTCCCTCTCTCTATCTCCCTCTCCCTTTACACACACACACACACACACACACACACACACACACACACACACACAAAGGCTTATATATAGAATCAACTGCATTACCCATACCCCTCTGCCCAAAAAAAAAAAAAAAAAATCTCCATAGACCTCCATTACCTTATCAGACTCTTACAACGAGGTAAATTACAGTGGTGCAACTGAAATAATAGTTTTTTTGTTTGGGTTTAAGACCCCTCCAAAACATAGTTAAAACCATAAATGGGATGTCTTTACCTTCTCATTCTATTTTTAATAAAACAAGGTCAGCATGTTTTTTATGATTATATCCACAAAAACGTTGGCTGTCAGAGCCATTGTTGACATCCCCTTCTTTCTGAACACAGATTAAGAGAATGGCAGATGGTGCCAAGTTGTGTGAAATATTCCCCCCCCCACCCCCCGTTACAGTCTCATCCTCTTTCATTCTCATTTCCTTTGGCAGCCTTTTCTAGCAGCTGTGTTGGCAATGGTGACAGAGCCTACCAAATACAGGGAACTTATGAGCTTTCAGAACCTCTCTGTTAGGGTACTTAACATTTGCTTTGTACTCACCTACCTGTCTCTGAAGTATATGAATGAACCTCCCTCCTTCCCCAAACAAAGCACCTGGGAGAGTTCAAGTCTGGAAGATGATTTTTTGTCATGCAAATAGGTTCACAGACCTTGGGGCTGTTTCCTTACTCACTGGGGGCAGAAAATCGGGACTCAGGCAAATGTTTGAGGACCTGAGATAAAATGTCATTCCAAAGGAGGGTTTTATTTATCAGAAACAAAAAGAGTCAAATAAAATACTTATGGGATTTGTACTGTAAGTGGTAAGCAAGAATACAGCTGCAACATGTTTCTCTTATCTCTTCTGCATTTTTCTTTTCTGCCCCACCTTGTGGCAGTTTCTAAGTGTTCCCCAAATCTATTATTTGGAATAGGTCACTTGTAAAATACTGTACACTGTGTATGTGTATGTATGTATGTGTGTGTACGTGTGGATGTGTGTGTGTATACAATCTTTCCCAAACAGTGAATGCATTTTATGAGAAATTTCTGTTGTGAGAATTTCAAATCAAGTACAGGTTTTTGAAAGCAAGGAACAAACTATTCCCTAACCCTTCTTTCACACCACCCCACCCCAGTCCTCTGTTCTCCCTGGAGGCCATTGATAAGAAAAATAGATCAAGGAGTTCTTAAGTCATTAACTGAGAAGTGTGAAGTATTAGAGAGAGAAAGGGCCATTTACTCTGTGTGTAAGTTACTCTAAAACTGCAGGAAAACCTATGAATTTTCAAGGGACAAAATTAAGGATGATTTATTGATTCTCGAATTTAATACAGGATCAACCTGGAGGGAGATCAAGATCTACCGTTAGAATGAAGGTAGGTCTCTGGAGGGAGAGATGGCAGAGTGGCAGAAATGTCTTAGGTGCTATAGGGCAAAGAGAGAAAGGAAAGCAAAGAACAGTAGGATTCCCAGATGCAAAGAGAAAGTAGACTCCTTAGATAGAGTGATGACTTGATGGATAAAATATGCTCTACACTCCCGATGTGTTCATGGTTTTTAATAGAAAACATTTTGGGGGGAGGGAATAGATTCTTCTCTTACGTGTTCCTACCGCAACTAAAGGGTCACATATATTAGAAAAAAAATCAAGTCAATCAGAGTCATGAGGTCAGGAGAATTATATGGACTCCAAGTCCAAGAGTCACTTGATTAGTTCTTTAATGACAACAACGAACTCTCTTAACTTCATTATAATGTGCAGAAAAGCAAAATTAACTCAGAATTTCTCCAACTGCTGTATCAGTGTTATGATCCTGGGAACTTTCTAGTGAGCAAAGTATAATAGATGAGAATTAATTGCACTTTACTCAGTATTTCATATCTGAAATGTGTCAAAAAATCATGAATACACCACTTGCTGCCTTAATAGACTTATTTAATTTGGAAGAGACCAACTTATTTATAAAAATTTTACTTATGTCCCTTAAGCCATTATTTTGTTGTTGTTGTTGTTGATTTATTGCTTTGTTTTGTTTTGTTTCCATAATGCCTAGGGTGAAACAGAACTCTTTTTCTGAGGATTTTTGGCACTTAACCTTTGGGGTCTTTTTGTAGTTGAGATTATACAACTTACATAATTGGACAATTTACATTATAAACATAACAATGATAAGTATTTATGAAATATAGCTATTATTACTTTTTATTACCTTATTTAGGAAGGTGGGAATAAGGTTTTCAAGATTTTAGAACACTAAGTAAATTCACTGGTGGAATGTGGAATTCCAGGACAATTGTATACTTAATATACTATAATTTTAATATGTCATAATTCCTGGCTCAAAGGAAGCTCAGGGATTATACTAAGTAATTATTTTATTTTAGTCCCTGGAACGAGTAATCGACTTGTCTGAAACTCTGGTTGCCAACAGAGAAAAGAGACTATTATTTATCAAAATGTCTGTTGTAGGGTAAATATGGAATTGTGCACTTCCATTAAATCCTCAAATATCCACCTCGTGAGAGAACTACCTTCACCCCATTTTAAAGCTGAGAACAATTAGGGTAAAAATAGGTGAGACACTTTCTGAAGTTGGACCCTGGTTTGCCTCCAAACACCATGCTCTTTCTTCTCTTTGCTGTCAATTGAAGATTAGAACACAATACAAGGAATTAGTATCAATGATTTTTGGATGAAAACTTGAGGAGATGGAACATTAGTTAAATAATGTATTATTTCCCTGGTTAAAATCATAGAAATAGCATTGCTTACTTGAAAGGCATCCATAGAGTGTAAACAATACTATTCCAGATGCCTAGTAAGGGCTTAATATGTAGTTGTCAAACCACTTGGAGACATTTTGAAATTGCAATTCTAATTCAATAGAACAAGTGTATAGCCCAGAAATGTCTGTAACTAGGAACCAATAATCTATTTTTATTTTTTATTTTCTTCTGATAGTCCTCTCCTTCACAGCTCAAGTGATACTTATCATCATTCAGATCCTAGAAGCATTAAGTAAGAGCCTTAGCACAGTAATGTATTCCTCAACTTCAAGAGTGGTCCAGTTTGGGAAGAGTTTGATTACCAGCCAAAAGCAGAATGCCAGGTGGGGATTCAGCTACTTGGGCATCTTTCCAGGGAAGCTTACACCTGGATTACCATATGTTTCCATGTAGCCAGTAAGTTATTTTGCTGAAAAATAAATGCATGTGTAAAACCAGAGACTTGCAGTGGAAAACTAGTTTTACAGAAATGGAGATACTGTGATAGTAAGCAATATATGTTTAATAGGAGTCAAGATAACTATTTATAAATATGTTTAAGCATTATTACACAAATTTTAACTTTGGCGTTATTTTAAAGTAGTGTTTAGGGACTTCCCTGGTGGCGCAGTGGTTAAGAATCTGCCTGCCAATGCAGGGGACACGGGTTCGAGCCCCAGTCCGGGAAGATCCCACATGCCACAGAACAACTAAGCCTGTGTGCCACAACTACTGAGCCTGTGCTCTAGAGCCCGTGCGCCACAACTACTGAAGCCCGCATGCCTAGAGCCCATGCTCCACAACAAGAGAAGCCACCACAGTGAGAAACCTGCGCACTGCAACGAAGAGTAGCCCCCGCTCGCTGCAACTAGAGAAAGCCTGCACACAGCAACGAAGACCCAACGCAGGCAAAAAAAATAAATTAAATAAATAAATAAAGTGGTGTTTAAAAAAGTAGTCTAAAGTGATATAGAAGAAGGAAGCATTATCTTCACTTGCTCAAGGGCATTAGTGATACTTCAGGACCATGGACAGGGAGGCTAAAGGCCCAGATTGAGCTCTACTTCTCTACCTTCCCGGAGTGCGTGTGTGTGTCTTCCAAACATGCATGTGTGTGCCTGCATTCCTTTAAATAACAACTAATCTGTGTTTCTTCTTCCCTAAGGTAGTGACAATTTCTCTCTGAGACAAACGGAATTCTGTTTAGAGAAACTCCTTCATACAGTACATTGCCTGTTAAAGATATTTCTCTATACCTCATCCCATGTCTTAGTGTGAAGAAAGAGGGTGTAAAATTGCCCAACAGTTTAATAAGAGTCAGGGGATTGGTGGTAGGTAACTAGCATGAGAAGGAAATGAGCAAGAGTACAGAGAAGAACCTGATAATATGGCTGGTGAGTTAGTTTTAGGCGACAAGATAGCCAAAAAGAGCACAAAATTTAAACTTTTAGACAGTGGTGCCTAATTATTTAACATTCTCTGAAATACCAAATTACAACCCTCACTCACCACTTACCATCCCCAACCCTGTGCACACACCCCGCCCCCCGCCCCCCCCCACACGGAGCATACAGCATGTAACACCATCAATGGCATTATTCAACAGTGAACATCGAATTGTACAACAAACTATTTTCAACAAATGCTGTGTGCATCTTTATAAAAACATGCAAAGTTTTGACTTGTGCATTGAGAAGCCACCAGGCTAGAACGGGGCAGTAAGGGTTAAGGACTGACCAAATTAAAAAATTTAGCAAAAATCAGAAATTGGAGAAAGACATGACAACATAAAATACTAGCTCTCTAAATATCCTGGAGCTATTTAACTATATGATAGATAAAGATCTAAGCTGGTTTTACTTAAATCTTATAAGATAAAGTGAGCCCAGCAAGCTGCAGTATTTAAAGCATTCCAGGCACCTAAGGTCTGCTTTTAATACACATTTGTTTATAATTCCTGCTTAGAGATAAAAATGATCATACTTGTCAACACACAAATAAATTAATAAAGCATAAAACCACTCAGCCTTCATTCTTTGAAGGCATCATAGCATGTTGAGAAATGCAATGCATTTAGATGTAGGGTTTGAAATCAGATCTTTTGAGTTCTATATCCACTTTGGACAAATTAGTTAAATTCTTGGAACTTTGACGCCTTAATTTATAAAATGTAAAAACAATAAGAACAGTGCTATAAGAACGTGTGAATGTCTAATTAAATGAATTAAATTTACATAAAAATGATTTAGCATATTGGACAGCACAGATATTCATGTTTGTTAATTGCCTTGGACCAAGTAGGTATTTATCCAGTTAAGGATTATAAAATCTTTACATATGTGTGTGTGTATATATATATATGTATATATATATATGTTTATGTATGTGTGCATATATGTGTATATACTTCATATATACTTCATATATATATGTCATCTTCCTCCTGCTGCTGTAGAAGAAATGAATAAGGTACTCTAGCAGCCATATAAAAGGCAATCTCTTCCAAGACAATCAGAAAGTATCATAGAAAACATGTTTCATCATAGCAATATTTCATCATTAATAAGTAATGGAATTATTCATATCTATTCAGCATGCTAAATGGCATTGATTACTGAAGTGCTCATGTTACCAGAAAAATAATGCCCATTAAAGGGGTGGGGTGGGGGAAAAGCTGAGAAGAAAGAGAGTGGTGTGTGATGGTTCTGTGTTACCATCACAGAATTCAGAATGGAGGCTCCCCTAGGATCCTTCCCTTGGTTTAGTGAAGTGTTGCTCAAGTTCTTCCTCCATCTGCCTGCATTAGACTAGAGTTAAACCTTAATATTTAATCAAGATGAGGGAGGAGATGATGTGGTTGTCCAGGAATCTGCTTCCTGAGAGGCGGATTTACCATGAAGCTAAGAAAGTTTAAGCCTCAGCATTTCTCATATGCTTAGCCTTGGACAACATGTTCACATGACAATATCTTTTTGTAAATTTTACAAAAGTAAATAACTTAAGCCACAATGTTGAGTGCTCTCTCTTTCCAGTTTGACTTCCTTCCTGCAGGTGTTACTTGAGAGGCCGTAGAAAAGCATTGGGGTGAGAATCTCAACAAACCACTGACACAGGCACAGCTTACTATCTATACTACCATGGCTACACTATGGACAGCTTCACCAACATGACTCTATTCTTCAGTAACATCACTTTTCCATTCTAGGAAACTCTTGCCCAGGAAAATAAAAGTTACACATTACTTGGCTGTTAGTTTCAAGATCATCCCGAAAAAATTATTTAAGTAAACATCGAACTATTCAACTTGGCATTTATGGTTTATATCCCAAAGTTCTTTGAGTTAGGCTTCAAAATCTCATTTTGTTCTGTCTCTCCATCCTAAACTGTTATAGAATGATCCTATTCAATCTTAATCAAACCATGTATTGGAAGATTTGCCTTAACTGGACTCCAAAACCTCATCTATACCTGGATTTCTCTCTCAGACTTATTAACAAGTTATTTGGATGACACTTTCATAGAGCTAACATTTGACAAGGGAACCCTGTTTAAGGAGAAGCTGAGTTGGGAACACATTTAATTTTGGTTTAATAAGCTTTACTGAAGCAGTTTTCAGTTGCTTCCATGTGTGGTTTAATTATTGCTGGCAGTCCAGGTATTTACGTGGCTTCTGGGAATTTTCTTTCTGTCTGCTATGCTAACTCAGCCAGGGCTGTGACAATGAAGTGCAAATCTAGAGGTCCTGTCACCATGTAAACATGTCAGGTGGCAGGGTTAATGGGAGAAAAGAGGAGGAGAAGCAAGGTTGAAAATTCTGATGCAGAACTGTGTATGTGGAAACATTTTCCAACCAGCAGATATGCCCAATGAAAAGCAAAGAACTCAGTTTTCATCAGTATCTAGCCAAAAAGGCTGTTCTCTCATGTCAGAAGTAAACTAATAACACCACCTATAGACTTCCATATGCACCATGAATTTTCAGTTCCAAAAGTATTTAAGATTAGTTATTACACAAGAAAAATTAGAAATGCCCTGAAATTACAAAGCTTATATATAAAAGGAACTCACCAAAATGGCTGAAACCCTTACCCTCAATACCATCTAAAGACAAAAGAAAAAGAAAGGAGATAAGTACCTGTATAACTGAATCACTGTGCAGTACACCTGAAACTAACACAACATTGTAAATCAACTATACTCCAATGTAAAATAAAAAGGTTGAATTTAAAAAAATAAAATGTATAAATAAATAAGTTCTCAGGTTTAGTTATTAAAATACTTTTTTCATCTAAAAAAAAAAAGAATTTTGGGGGCAGTGGTTTGGGACTTCAAAGGGGAGAAAAACGATTCACATGGAGATGGGAAAGCAAATGTTTGGGAAACAAATGTTTGCTGGGCCCTGCAGAGACAGTGGGGCACAGAGAGGAATTCTAACAAACAGACTCTGCTAGGTCCCTCGTGTCTACACACCTAGTTCATAATATAGTTATCTATGGCGATAGCTCCCTTCCTGGAGCAGGTTCTCTAGCTACATTATTTAGGCAGTTAGCGGGAGGTCAAAGTTTCTTATTGAGTCTGTTGGGCCTTGATTGTTTTCAGCTGTAAATAATCCACATGCCAAAGAGACATTTTGGGGTGGCAAGTTGTGCTCCCTATAAAGTAAAAGAATACAATAGCGAGAGATATGACATACTAGCATCAAGAAGGCTTTAACTCTGAAGTATGAGTGAGAAGGAGGAACTAATTTATTTTTTACAGATGTGGAGTTTGGACAAGATCAGTAGTTCCCTAATTAGCTGCCTAATAATCAAAATTACCTGAGATGCTTTTCAGAAATACAAGTTAAAAGAAAAGGAGCTGAGGAGAAAAAATTCTACAGAAAGTGGTAGGTACAAAAGCCCTGCAGTAGGAAGGGGCAGGACTAATTCCAGGTACAATAGCCCTGCAGTAGGAAGGGGCAGGACTAATTCCAGGTACTTCTGGACTGTTTAAATACTCATCAGTGTTCATTCCTTTCAGATGGAAGAGTGATCATGCCGGTCATCATACTGTGGCTTGAAATAAAAAGAGGAGCTTCCCAGATGATTGATACCATGTTTTATGGAATGTCTATCATCCCCAACAAAACAACTAATTTACATTTCACTCAGCTGTCAGGAATCTAATTTAGACATAAGTCAAAATAAACACACTTTTCTGAAACTTTTATAAAAACATATGCCTACTTCAATATTTTCATCCCTCTCCCGAGTTTTCCAAAATAGTAGCATATGGTGGGATTATCAAAAACTCACGGGAACAGAAGATTCCCTTTAAGAGTTTTTCACATGCTCTTTGATATAACAAAGAAGACAGTCCTTGAATGAAGCTTCAAAGCCTTTGATTGCATGGACAAGTAGGTCAGTTATAATAATCATTATTATTTTTTTAATAAATGCATTTATTTATTTATTTATTTATTTATTTATTTATTTATTTATTTATGGCTGCGTTGGGTCTTCATTGGTGCATGCGGGCTTTCTCTAGTTGCTGCAAGCGTGGGCTACTCTTCGTTGTGATGCGTGGGCTTCTCATTGCAGTGGCTTCTCTTGTTGCAGATCACAGGCTCTAGGTGTGCGGGCTTCAGTAGTTGTGGCACACGGGCTTCAGCAGTTGTGGCACATGGGCTTCAGTAGTTGTGGCTCGTGGGCTCTAGAGCGCAGGCTCAGTAGTTGTGGCACACGGGCTTAGTTGCTCTGCGGCATGTGGGATCTTCCAAGACCAGGGCTCCAACCCTGCATTGGTAGGCGGATTCTTAACCACTGCACCACCAGGGAAGTCCCGATTCTTGATATGATTCTTTGAATGCCTTAGAGTCTGACACTTATGTAAGACAATATTGATGCCATTAACATACCTTTCCCAAAGTATCCTGTTAATAGCTATTATTAAAAGAAAATTTTATACTATTACCATGTTACTTCCTATAAGCAGAAAGTAGCTTTGGAAATAAGTAAAATTCATGACATACGAACACACATATAATTCCAGCTTGATTCTTGTGTCTGCCAAAGTCTCTGAACCTGATATTTTCCCCTTTCTCCACCCTTTCCTCTTCTTGGTCTCCTCCTCCTCCTTATCCTCTTTTTCTTCTTCACACAAAGAAAGATCAGCAAGTAAGATACTTAACACCCCATTAGCTTCAAACAGACTTTATCTTTGACATCATCAGAAAAATTGAAAAATAATTAAAACACAACTGGTTTTCTAGTTGTTTAACAATATTATTTAATTTTCAATTTTTACCTTACCAATATCATCTCACAAAGTACCAGGGGAAGGGTGCAAAAGTTTCTGGTTTGTAAAACATATAGACCTTTTGTCTATCTTTTTATCTGTAGGGCTTAGTGACCAAAAATGCTAAGAAAGGTAGCTGAGGAAAAAGGGATATATTACTTGTGCAGAGAGTACTAGAATGAAAATCAGCAGATTTAGGTCTGATTCAGTAGGTCTCAACCCTCACTGATAATTAGAATCACCTAGAAGATTTTTGAAAAATAGAATTTTCCAGGCCTCCCTTCCCCTAGGAAATTCTGATTCAATTGGTCTCATTGTCTTTGGCATTTTTCTCTTAGTCCCAGTCTTCTTATTTACAGTTGAAGGACATTTGAGTTGATTATAAACTCTCAAACATGACTGATTATTAGAATCACTTGGAAAGTAGTTAAAAGTTCTGGATGTTTTTGAATGATTGAAATCTAGGTAACAAATGATTGGTGAAAAATGGCCTGTGTTGAGTGAAGGAATCACTCTGTAATAGAATACCCCTGTGGCAGATAAAAATTACCTCTGATATGAATGTCATTCAATTCTAGATCATTTTATGAAGGAGCCTTCTGTGTTCTAAAACATCACATATTAGGTATTGCTTACTGTCAATAACTTAAAAACACATTTGGAAATCAGACTATTTATTACTTACATTTTCCTTTTTGATCTGTGACCAAGGGACAAACTACAAGGCTGGGGGACAAATGTTAGGGGCACTGGGTAAGTCTAGGCCAGAACCCATGACATATACTTTATATTTTATTAACACACATGCTGTCACCACAAAAGGCAACAAGGTATAACAAACACATTGAGATTAATCTCAGAAAAACTTTATAAGGTATTTAAAAATACATGTTTCACAAACAGTTTAATTCCTCAGCCAGATACTGATGAAATAGGAAAGAATCCAAGAGGTATGAAAGGACACGGCTAAACATTTGCTGTAGACTAGTAAAATGGAAATGAGATGGTTAACTATGGCATGGAGGAGAGAGCCTGGACTTCGAAAGATTTGCTGCAGTCCTAGACTTAACTCACTTGATTGATTTATTAGGTGGTGTGTGCTACACACCAAGATTACACCAAGGAAAAAGATGTGGACTCGACTCACACAAGCCAGCAGAAGAAACATACTGTACTTTACGTGTGTGTGTGTGAGTGTGTATCTTATATGCTAAAACAGAAGGGAATACAAGATATTATAGATCAGCTCAGAAAGCTGCCAAAGCTATCGGGGCAGAGGTGATTTTTCAGCTCATTCTTCAAAGATGTGTGTGTGAGTACGTATGTGTGTGTAATCTCAAGTGACCATGAGCAGGTCACCCATTTTACAGATGGGAAACTAAGGAATGCATTACTTCTTATGATTATAGTATTAATTTCTCATTAAACAAATACTTATTGCCAAGTCATCTTATAAAGCTCAACCTTAGCAATAGACTAATACTCTTTAAAGGAAGTAGACTCTTTCTGGTAGCATTAATTTAACACACTAGATATTAAAAAAGGCTATATATTAAGCCCTGTGCTGGTCACTGGAGATTCACAAATATCCACAGCTTCTAGTCTCAGGGGGCTTACAGTTTGGTGCCTATGGTAGGTTCTGGAACATTTAGAATGTGCATGTGAAGTACTATGAATGTCGAGTTTAAATACCATAAAATAGTGAGAGTTTGTTAGCACTGGATTAACTGAAGTGCCCAATATGGCTCTTCCCATGGTCTTAACTCACAAGACAAATAGAGGGACACTTGGATGTCAGCCCTGTCCACACAGCAAGGTCAGCTCCTGTGACATAAACATGGGCTGGTGATAAATGACTGTCTCTGGACCTTAGGGGGCCGGTGAGAGGGCACTGCAGGACCAGTGTAAGCCTGTAGGTTTTCTTTTCATCCTTTATTGATAATTTGATAGAAGTGAGTAAACAGTGTAGTAATCATATTTGCAGATGGTGTGACACAAGGATCACTCTGAAAGCATCTGAACCAATAAAACCAGAAACTAGAAGTTTAGTGGAAATGAGATAATTAAACAAACAAACAGTGGTGTTAAGACAGACCTGAGGATGTTAAAAATGTGATGCACAATTATGTTGCAAAGAGAATTGCCCAAGGGTAGAAAAATGCCCAGAAGCAATTTGACATCAAAGAGAAAACACTTTTTTTTTTTTTTTTAATCTGTGTGAGTTTGGGATTCAGTGTTAATTTCTTCTTTAAAGGGGATAGATTTGTGGCTGAAATATGTGTACTACCTGAAATAGGAAAGTAACATTTTTTCTAAGAAAAACAAAAAAACACAAGTGTGATGACTAGGATGAGGGGATTAATAAAAGAATCCTTGAGAGTGACAAGCTGGAGATCATTGACTTTATCTCCTAAAAAAAAAAAAAAATAAGTGCTTTCTAGATTCTACTAAAAAAAGGAAGATATGCTTAACAATGAGTTCATGATTAGCTTCATTTATCAGTGTTTTACCCATAGTTGATATTATTCTAGCCTAAAGCAAAACTATTTGATGTGCTTGTTAATCTGCGTGGCCAAATTGAAGTGAATATTTAATTTCTGGTAGAATGGTGAAATACTTGAATTACCTGAAGCCCTCTCAAAGAACCTCCAATCACCCTCTAAGCATTTACAGAAGTGGTTAAGAGTTGTCTAGAGTCATATAGCCTGAGTTTTTAATCCAATAGGTGACACTAACCATTTTATTTAAGTTAGATAAGTCATTTCGAGATGATATCTCATCTATAAAATGATAATAATTTCACCTATCTCAAAAGATTTTTGTGAATGTTCTTTGAGATAATGTATATAAAGCTCTTAGCAAAGGACTTAACATATAATATGTTCTTAATTAACTGTAATGTTATGATTATTAGTGTTGAAATTCTAGGGCCTCTATAATTAGAACTATGTTCTTAATTCATTTACAAATATCTTGGCACCCAAAATTCTACTCTTATCCTTCATTCTTCTCCTTTTCCTTCTCTTTCTTTTTCTTCTCCTCTTCTCTCTCTGCCTCCTTCTTCTCCTTCATCCTCTTCCTTCTCCTCTTCTTCCTCTTTCTCTTCTTCAGTTTTCTTTCTTAGACTTTATACTGAAGTTCTGATTTGCATGTAGTGGGTGGCTCATTCTTTTCCTCTGACATTTAATTTGACTCCAAATATACTTGGATATGTTTTTAGGTCCTATTCTTTTCTTTTATCTGTTGTGTCAAAATTATTACTTCTTAAAATAATCACTAGTTTATTTTTTATATTCCACATATAAGTGGCATTATACAATGTTTGTCTTTCTCTATTTCACTTAGCGTAATGCCCTCCAAGTCCATCCTTACTACTGCAAATGGCAACATTTACTTCTTGTTTATAGCTGAGTACTATTCCATTGTGTATGTATGCCACATCTTATTTATCCATTTACCTATCGATGGATACTTAGGTTGCTTCCATATCTCAGCAATTGTAAATAATGCTGCTATGGACATCGGAGTGCCAGTATCTTTTTGAATTAATGTTTTATTTATTTATTTTTTTGGCTACATATCCAGGAGTGGGATTCCTCAGTCATATGGTAGTTTTCTTTTTAGTTTTTTGAGAAACTGCCTGCAGCAATTTACATTCCCACCAACAATGTACGAGGATTCCCTTTTCTCCACATCCTCACCCACATTTGTTATTTGTGGTCTTTTTGATGGTAGCTATTCCAATAAGTGTCAAGTGATATCTCATTGTGGTTTTAATTTGCATTTCTCTGATGCAAAATCATTATATTTTGATATGACAGCTTACAGAAATTTTTTGATACTTACTAAGATAATATTCACTTTTATTATTTTAAAGTGTCATCTATTTTTGATCTGTCAGGTCCACATAAAGATCTGTTTTGAGATATTGACTGGCATTAAAATTAAATGTATAGATCATTTGGGGAAGCAGTCCCATTTTTTTAAAAACAAAATTATTTATTATTTATATTTGGTTGCATTGGGTCTTCACTGCTGCGCACGGGCCCCCTCTAGTTGTGGTGAGCAGGGGTCACTCTTCGTTGCGGTGCACGGGCTTTCTCTAGTTGTGGTGAGCGGGGGCCACTCTTCGCTGCGGTGCACGGGCTTCTCATTGCGGTGGCTTCTCTTGTCGCGGAGCACAGGCTCTAGGCGTGTGGGCTTCAGTAGTTGTGGCACACGGGCTCAGCAGTTGTAGCTCGTGGACTCTAGAGCACAGGCTCAGCAGTTGTGGTGCACAGGCCTTGTTGCTCTGCAGCATGTGGAATCCTCCCAGACCAGGGCTCAAACCCGTGTCCCCTGCATTGGCAGGCGGACTCCCAACCACTGCGCCACCAGGGAAGCCCAGCACTCCCATTTTAATGATACATAGTCTTTCCATCCATAAGCATAGTACAATTTTTCATTTTTTTTCTTTCATGCCTTTTATTAAAATTTTTAATTTTCTGCTTAAAGATCTAGCCATCTCCTAAAGATTTATTCCTAGATTCGTATGGTTTTTGTTGACATTTTAAATGACATCTTTTCAAAATTTTATTTTTGCTTCTAAATAGGAGATGTAAATGACTATTTGTTATTGATGTATCCAGTAATCTTTCTGATCACTTTCATTAGTTCCAATAATTTATAATTTCTTGGGATTCTCTGGGGGAGGTAATAGTAGTAATCCAGTCAAATTATCAGACTTTTAAAAAGAGACAATTTTCAGGGTAGAGGGAACCAAATGGGCTATAGAAAGCTGTGTGTGTGTGTGTGTGTGTGTGTGTGTGTGTGTGTGTCTACATGTGCCTGGTATGATGAAGTTTTGTTTCTTCCTTTCCTAATCTGTATACTACTTTCTTTTCTTTTTTATCTTGTTGCTTAGGACTTTTAGCAAAGCACTGAATAGAAGCAGTGAAGTTGGCATCCTTGATTATTGACAAGTTATGAAGAAAATGTTTCTAATCCAATAAGAACAATTTCTTGCATAAATTTGTCAGGTTAAAGATATGCTTTTCTATACCTAAACTCATAAATGTATGTTGAAATTTATCAAATACTCTTTCTAAGTCTATTAAGAATATAATTTAGGGACTTCCTTGGTGGTGCAGTGGTTAAGAATCCGCCTGCCAATGCAGGGGACACGGGTTTGATCCCTGGTTCGGGAAGATCCCACATGTTGTGGAGCAACTAAGACCGTGTGCCACACTACTGAGCCTGCACTCTAGAGCCCGTGAGCCACAACTTCTGAGCCCGTGTGCTGCAACTACCAAAGCCCATCCACCTAGAGCCCGTGCTCCACAACAAAAGAAGCCACCGCAATAAGAAGCCTGAGCACCGCAACAAAGAGTCGCTTTGTTGCGAGTCTAGTCGCTCGCCGCAACTAGAGAAAAGCCCGTGCGCAGCGATGAAGACCCAATACAGCCAAAAAAATATATATATAATTTATTATCCCAATAAGAAGTCAATATGGTAAACTGCACTCGTGCATTGTCTTTGAATTAAGTCATGTTAGATTTTTCTTTAAACAAACACTAATTAATCATAATATGTTAGAATTTTTGGTACATTAGTGCATTTGGTTTTGATACTTTTAAGGGAATTTTCTGTTTATATTTCTAAGTGAGGTTATAGTGTAATTTTCCTTTGCTCTTACTGTCTTTTACTTGGTCTTGGTGTTAAGATCGTAGTATTTCAATATCTAAAAAATGTTAATAAATATTGTGAACATAACATTTTTGGTGTTTGGTACAAAATTAGGTGCTCAATATTTCCCTTATGCTTTTCTCTTATCTAGTTTCTTAATGTAAAAAAAAAAAAAAAAAGAAAGAAAGAAAAGAAAAAAGAAATGGGGCTTGCAAAACTTACTGCTGGTAGGATTAAATAAAATAACATATGTAAAAGTGCCTAAGGCAGTGTTTGGCATGTTAGAGGATTCATTAAATGCTAGCTCACTTGCCCTTTCCCCTTGGCTATGTATTTTTGAAAAAAGGCAGAAAAGGCAGGCACAGTGGAATGCTTTTTTCGAAGCCAGCTTAAAACAGTCATCAACACTGAAGTCAGTTTCCATGCAAAATGTTACTTTCAGAAATACACAGAGTTCATTTGCATAATCGCTCTCCAGGCTAGGAACCTGTCCCTTAGGGGTTATCATTATTTAAATCTAAATCAGGTTATTATCATTCTTCATGCTGAGCTGCTTGGCTTTGCTTCCTTCCCTTTCCCTTGACTGCCGCAGCTACATCACTCTGAATGGGAGCTTGACCAGCAGCTCCAATACAGGGAAGTTTAGGCAAAAAGCAGTGTGTCCAAGTGGAAAGAGCATGGAGTGCAAATCCCAGCTCCACTTCCCACTAGCTAGGGTAATCTGGGGAAATGACTTCATAACTTCTAAAGTGGGAACTGTTAGGTTGTTAAGTTTAATTGATGTTGTGTGGATTACATATACCATTCTAACCCAAGGTAAACTCCAATTATATTAGCACCATTCTTTCCTTGCCACCTCTGTCCATTGGAAAGCAATAACACACCTCAGAAAAGAAACAAAGGCAAACTAGGGAAAATCGAACTGGCAGTGAAAAAAAAAAAAAAAGATATTTATTTAAATAGAAGAACATTTTACCTTTGAGAATCATTTTTGGGGGAAGAGAGTAAACACCATAAAGTCGAGGGACACAGGAAAAGGGGGCATTAAATTTCTCATCAGGTGCTGTGGAAAGGAATGATGTATCAAACGTTCTCTGGAGAGAGCAGGAATACACTTGAGCATGCAGAGAATTGGAATGGAGGTGCCAATTAGAGAAAAGGATAATAAAACATGAAATATTTTAAGCATCTATCAAATGAGGGCTGTGTGATGGGAATAATGAAATGTAGAAGAAAGAGATCACACATGAGTTATCTTCTGTGCTTTCTTTTACAAGCCAGAGTTCTTAGCTGATTTTTAATGCTCACCAAGACTCCTTATAGTAGGTATGGTATTATGTCTACTTTATATCTGAAGAAACTGAGTTTCAGACACATTAAACAATTTGTCCAAGACTGCTCAGCTATAAAGTGCCTGAGTTGGAGTCCAACCAAGTCCAGCTAATTGCAAACATCCTGCCACTCTACAACATGGCTTCCTCTTGGGAAGCTAACCATGTTGGGTCCTCTACTTTTTAAGTCTATAATAAGGTGCCCGGTAGAGCTTATGGAATTTGCTTGTGAGTCTCTGTGCCTGTGAAGAGTTTCTAAAGGAGGATACTCACAGCACACAGACAGTGGGCAAAGGTGCTAATGGTGACCACAGTATACACTTACTGAAGATTGATGGCCATTGGGGGACTCCTTACAGAGAATATGAAAATCCAGTTCGTTATCGATAGTGTCATGTTTTCACCATCATCACACACATCGTTTCTTTCCACAGTCCACAAAAGGTTCCAGAGAATTGGCTTTGTATCACATGGCACTGGGCACCAGGAATAAAATATAATATATACACCCCCTTGTCCTCTAGAGGTGTGCTCCCTAGCATAGTGTAGCTATTTAAGAATACATTAATTAAATAAAATTAAACATTCACTTCCTTGGTCTCATTTAGTTGCATTTAAAGTACACACTAGGCACAGTGACTAGTGTTGACCATACTGAACATAGCAGGTATAGAGCACATCTATCATTGTAGAATGTTCTACTGGAAGTCTGAATTAGAGGCTCCTAGTTCGGATATGGGATGGAGCTAAGCTTCTAAATTTACTGCCACCACTGCCCTACTGCTTCCAGCTAACTTGTCTATCAGCATGTTCTAGGTGGTTTAATCCTCCAAATCATCATACGAGGAAAGGACGTTGGATGAAGAGACCAAGGCTCAGAGTGTTAAACTAATTTACCCAAAGGCTTGTAAGCAATGGAGCCTGGATTAAAAGGCAGGAGTGTCTGATTTCAGAGCCCAGGCTCTCAACTAATGGGTAATACTTGTTACACCCAAAATACAGTGTGGTACATGGAATAGTTGTATTGTGTGCAAGTTCTATAATGAGTACAGAAAGCTAGGATTGCTCAGGGAAATCTTCACCAAAGAAAGAATAACAAGGAAAGGTTTTGAAATGTACATGAAAGTTGCTTAAGTAGACAAGATGAGAAAAGGAAATACAAGCAGAGGGTAGAAAAGCAACACAATGTTACAGATTGCCTCCTCAAGCCAGTCCTATTTTATATATTTTGTTGTTGAGATTTTCCAGAATGTATGTCTTGGCCATCTATATGTGCTTGTTATTGTGCTAGCTAGACCTTGTGGATATAAGTGTAAGAGTTTGTCATACTTTCTGGAAGTTCACAGTCTACAAAGAACATACCTTGGCCAAAGAACCAAATTAGGACAACACTATAGTAAGTCCTATGTCATATTAAAACTTATCCATCCAATGCTATTGTCATAGAATCTAACAGAATCAGTAATGAAGGGAAACTGGGAGGTCAAAAATCCCACTTTCTATCCAAAGGAGGAACGGTTTTATCTTCATCCCTAATTTTCATCGTCTCCACTGACACAGTTAAGGAGATGAACGTAATTGTTAAAAGTCTGCACTGGAAAATGTAAACCTTACTTTAAATATCTTATCTGCCATTTACTACACGTGCAACTTTTGGGAAACGAAAACCTTTCCAAATACTTTTCTAATCTGGGGAATGGGAATATTAATTAATAGCATCTTTATCAAGGTGCTACTGTGAATATTTTCATAAGCTCATGTGTATAATATGCTTAGCTTATACCATGGGTCTGCCCCATGGTATAAACTGAAAAAATAAGAGCTGTGTCACTTTCATAGGAAAGGGACGTATCTGAACAGTTCTAATTATTAAAATCTTCCTTGTAAGTGACAAAGAGGTATATTTTGTCTTTCCAGGATATTTTTTTCCTTCTTCTCTTAGTACAATATCTCTTTCTGCAAAAACCTTACAGTGGAGGTTGTTGTTGCTGTTGTTCTTATTATAATATAATATAATATATTATATAATTTATCCAGCAATTTTAACATTTCAATCGCCAATGGAATAGAAGGGAGACATGCAACATTACTTAATAGTTATTTAAATAGTCCGTTTCATAGCTCCTCACAACTGTGCCCCCACAAGTGGGCTGCAGAATCATCAAAACATCTATTCATATTTTATAGCCAAATACCAGGTATAGCAAGAAATTTATGCATTTTGCATGTTGTATAGGGGGAAAATACACTTTTGTAAAACTAAACTGGCCAGGTCTACTTTATCACAAAAGATCCTATTCCCCAAATCCTGTCAGTTCTCTATCCGTTCTGCATGACTCCACATCGAACATTTAAAATGAGGTTACACAATGGCATTGCCATAGAGGAAACTGCTTAGTTATCTCAGTGCTCTCAAGAATGTTCACCTCATCCTTCCTAGTAACCTTAAGCCTGTCCTGATGTCTTAATAACAGAATTATTTTCACTACAACTCAGAGCAGAAGAGTTACAAGTCTGCTCAAAAGAAACCCTGCCTATGCAAACTCAGTGTGTAAAACTAAATGTAATTTATTTTTTAAGGCTAATGTGGTTTTTCTAAGAAGCTACACCCTATGTGCTCTACACTTAGGTTTCATGGCATTAAATTTTTATGAGCTTAATTTTCATCAGTTTCTTAAATTCAAGAGGCAATTTCAGTAGTAGTATATGAGCTTCATAAACAACAAGTGCATATGTATAATGTTGTTTAATCAGGAAAATCAAAAAGTTAAATTTTCTGTGATCCTTTTTAAAAGGAGTTTTTCTTAGGATGGTATAATTTTCAGAATTTTGTTGTGCATGATTTTTTTCTAGTACTTTTCAATGATATTATATTTAGCTCCAAATGATTAAAAAATCTAGCTATTTACAAATATAGCTTATATGTGAACATAATGTTCTGCTTCAATGGACTTTATTAATTCTCATTATTAAAAGAATCTGCATAAGCAACTCCATCTTATTTGCATATATCTTGTATTTTAAATGACAAATGCATGGAGTCATGGATTCACCATTACAGTATCATATAGAATAGTTTCATTGCCATAGAAATTCCCTGTCCTTCACCTGTTCATCCCTATGCTCACTGCTCCCTCTATTTGAAGCCCTGCAACCACTGTCTTTTTATTGTATCTACAGATTTGCCTTTCCCAACATATCATATAATTGGAATCAGATATTATGTAGCCTTTTCAGACTGACTTCTTTTGCTTAGCAATAAGCACTGAAGCTCATCCATAGCATGATAGCTCATTTCTTTTTATCACTGAATAATATTCCATCGTATGAATGCAACAAAATGTGCTTAAAGATACATTGGTTGCTTCCAGTTCTTGGTGATTATACATAAAGCTGCTATAAAACTTTGCATGCAAGTTTTTTGTGTACACATACGTTTTGAAATCAGTTACACACATGACTACAATTCCATTGTATGCTAAGACTATATTTACCTTTGTAAGAAGCTGACAAACTGTGTTTCCAAGTGTCTGTTCCATTTTACACTACCACTGGCAATGAATGAAAATTCCTGTTACTCCATCTTCTCACCAAAAACTGGTAGTGTAAGTTTGTTATATTTTAGCAATTCTAACAGGTGGTGGTGGTATCACCTTGCTGTTTTAATTTGCAATTCCTAAAGAGAAATGATGTTGATCTATTTTTATATGTTTATTAACCATCTGCGTACAGCCGTACCTCATATTATTGTGCTTCTCTTTACTGCGCTTTGCAGATACTGTGTTTTTTACAAATTGAAGGTTTGTGGCATTCTGTGTTGAGCAAGTCCATCACTGCCATTTTTCCAACAGCATTTGCTCACTTTGTGTCTCTGTGTCACATTTTGGTAATTCTCACAATATTTCAAACTTTATTATTATTATTATATTTGTTAAGGTGATCTGTGATCAGTGATCTTTGATGTTACTACTACAACTCGCTGAAGGCTCAGATGATGTTTAGCATTTTTTAGTAATAAAGTATTTTTAATAAAGGTATGTATATTTGGTTTTTTAGATGTAATGCTTTGTACACTTAATAAACTACTCTATAGAGTAAATATAAATTTTATGTGCAGTAGGAAACCAAACAATCTGTGTGACTCACTTTATTGTGATATTCTTTATTACAGTGCTCTGGAACTGAACTAGCAATATCTCTGAAGTATGCCTGTATATTTTTTTGTGAGATGCCTATTCATATCCATTGCCCATTTTTAATTGAGTTGTTTTCTTACTGTTGAGTTTCAAGAGTTCTACATATATTTTGATTAGAAAATCTTTATTTGATATGTGTTTTGTCAGTCTTTTCTCCTGGTCTGTGCTTGTCTTTTCATTGTCTAACTATGTTTTCACAGAGGAGAACTTTTTAATTTTAATAAAATAAAACGTATTAAAATTTTCTTCTTATATCACGCTTTTGATATTGCACCTAAAAATTCATCAACTAGCTTGAGCTCACCTAGGTTTTTGCCTATGCTTTTTTACATATTTTATAGTTTTGAACTTTGCATGTAGGTCTATGATCTATTTTGACTTAGATTTTCTGAAAAGTGTAATGACTGTGTTAGGATTCATTTTTTGGATATGGACATCCAATTGTTTCAGCACCATTTGTTGAAAAGACTAACCTTTCTCCATTCAGTTATACTTGTTCCTTTGTCAAAGATTGCATGGCTATGTTATGTGGGTCTATTTCTGAGATCTCTGTTCTGTTACATTAATCTGTCTATTTTCCCTCACCAATACCATATTCTCCTGATTATTGTAGCCTTGTAGTAAATTTTGATATTGGGAAGTGAGAGTCCTTCAATCTTGTTTTTGCTTTTGTAGGATTGTTTTAGCTTGTCTGGCCCCTTGAATTTCCGTATGAATTTGAGGATTAGCATGTCTATTTTTACAAAGAATCAGCTGAAATTCTTATAGGAATTATGTTGAATCTGTGCAACAACTTGAGAATTATCGCCATCTTAACAATACTAAGTTTTATGATCCATGGACAAAGATGATTTATGGGTTTTTATTTTTTCCCATTGACTTAGATCTTTTATTTCTTTAACAATATTTATAGTTTTTCAGAGTTCAGTTTTCAATTTTGTTAAATTATTCTTAAATGTTTTATTTTTTGATGCTATTTAAATGCAATTGTTTTCTTAATTTCATTTTTGGACTGTTCATTGCAAGCGTGTAGTGATACAATTGATTTTTGCATACTGAGTTTGTATCCTGCAACCTTGCTGAATTTGTTAATTAGTTCTAATGGTTTCCTAGTATAATAGATTCTTTAAGATTTTCTACATACAAGATCATGTCACCTGTGAATATAGATGGATTTACCTCTTCTTTTGCCCCTAATTTTTCATTTTCCTGCCTAATTTTCCTGGCTAAAACTTCTACCACAGCATTAAATAGAAGTGATAAGAGTGCACGTTATTGTCTTGTTACTGATCTTAGCAGGAAACATCAAGTCTCTCACCATTATGATGTTAGGATATTCTCTATCAGGTTGAGAATGTTCATTTCTATTCCAAGTTTCTGAGTGCTTTATCATAATAAAGTATTTGATTTTGTTAAATGCTTTTTCTGTGTATATTAAGATGATTTTTGTTTTTTATTCTATTGATACAGGGATTGTTTGTTTTTTATTCTATTGATAGAGTATACAATCAGTCCTTTGTATCCCTGGGCTCTGGATCCATGAATTCAACTAATTTCAGATCAAAAATATTTTTTAAAAATTCTGTAAAATGGCAAAAAGCAAAACTTGAATTTGCTGTGCACCTTTTCATTTCTGTAAGAACTGTATGAATGTCTCCTATTTCATTATTTGTATTAGTAATTCTTTCTGTTTTTCTTTTGTTAATCTAGATAAAGATTTGTTTGTTTTGTTAACCTTTACAAAGAACAAGCTTTCAGTTTCACTATTTTCTCTATTGTTTTCCTATTCTCTATCTCATTAATTTCTGCTTTAATTTTTATTAGTTCCTTCCTTCTGCTTGCTTAAGGCTTAATTGCTCTTCTTTCTCTAGTTTACTAAGATCAAAGCTAAGATTATTGATTTTGGTTCTTCCTCTTTTTTTCCCCTAATGTATGCATTTACACTATATATTTCACACTAAGCAATTTCATTCACTTGCACAAATCTTGGTAAGGTGTATTTTAATTTTCATTTAGTTCAACATATTTTTTAAAGTAACTTGAGACATCTTCTTTGACATGCGTGCTATTAGAGTGTATACTTAATCATGGAATATTTGTGGATTTTCCAGATTTTTTTTGTTATTGATTTTTAGCTTAATTCCATTGTAGTCTGAGAACATATTATGTATGAATTACATTGTTTGAAGTTTTTGAAAGTGTGTTTTATGGCTTTGAAAGTGGTCTATTGTGATGAATATTCCAACTGAACGTGAGAAGACTGTGTACTCTGCCCTTAATGAATGGAGTATTCTATAAATATCAATTAAATTAAATTGGTTGATAGTGCTCTTAATGTCAACTGTACCCTTACTTATTTTCTCTCTGCTTGACCTATCAATTACTACCTGAGGGATGCTGAAGGTCTCCAGTGATAATGGTGGATTTGTCTATCTCTCCTTGCAGTTCCATCAGTTTTTACCTTATGTATTATTAGATGCATACACATTTAGGAGTTGAAGAAATGCTCTTCTCCCAGGTCAGATAAGGCTCTGGTAGTGTCTTTTACCAGAGCAGGTCTCTGTTATGGAGAACACTTGGGCATATTTCACAGGGATTACTCTTTCCCCATTGTTCCATGAGGGGCTCTTGGTTCTTTATCATGAAAACCTTTTGGGGACCCTGAAGGTAAAACTCACAGATGTGTGGCACCCTCCTAAAGCTGTAGCCCCAGGATTTCCTCAGTTTTCTGACAGTCCACACTCAACCTCCAGTAATTATTCAAAATTAACACTTTTGTGTTCTTACCTGTTATGGCTCCAGAAATTTCTGTGCCAAGAAAGCGGATTCACTCAATGTACCTGAATGTTTAGACTTCAGGGTAACAGTTTGTCCTGTGAATTCTATCCTCTGAAGGGCTCAAGAAAAATAGCTGAGAAGTTTTCCAGCTTTTTCTTGTTATAAAGTTGGGAATGAAAATTTTCAAACTTTTTACATGTTGGAGCTGAAACCAGAAACTCAGTAGTGATGTTTTTAGATATGAAAAAATCTAAGTATCTTAGATTGCATTTGACTTGAAGCGGGGCTTGAGAAAAGGGGTCATGTTTAACTAATTTATGCAGGAGTTGATTCCAGAAAGCTTGAATATTATGGAAGAAGAAACTTGAGACAGGGAAAGAAAGAAAACCCAAACAGGGTATGTTTATGAACATATTTCTGTTACAGGTAAGGGGGTCTTACCCTGAAGGATTTAATCAAGCCCTGCTGAGATTTTTGGTGTGTTATGTAAAACATATGGGCAAGAAACTTGGTGGTTATGAACCGATTCTCATTTGTCATTGATTGAAATGTGCTCCCAGGGCATTAAATTCTTAGAACGTCAGGATGCCACGAGAAAAAGTCCTCAAGTAGAGAACAGCAGGTGATCACAGTAAGAAGCCAGTGGCTAAAGGATGGGGATACTGATGGCCTTTGCTGCACCAGAGATGCATTCCAGTGCATACATCACACACATAGTAAGTGACTACGGCCAGGGATAAAACTCATGACTTTCTGACTCCAGTGTGCTCTCTATACTCTTTACCAAGTACTTTTCTTCCCAAGAAAATATAGTACTTATAAAGTTCCACAAATTTTTTTTTTTTTGCACATATATTCTGTTTAGAATTTACCAAATGTTTCAAAAGATATAAGAGTTCTGCTGGTCCTGCAATCTGACCCTGCAACAAGTAGCCCGAGGGAAGCTACAGGAAATGTCTTAGCTTGCAAGGCATTGATCTTGGGCTCATCGTACAGAAAGATATCCAGCTTTGAGGATGAAGCACTTGTGGAGTAATGATATTCATTTCTGTTTGCTGCTCTTCTCTGTCCCTTGAAAGTGCCCTCCACCCAAAAGTATAATTTAGAAATAATTTACATTTCTAAGCTTCACTGATTTTCTATCTAAAGTTATAAGAAGAATTCAACTGGTAGTTTCTTGAAGAACTTCTATTTAAAAACTTTTTTATTTAAATTATCTCAAAATATATTCATTTGAATTGTTGAGAATTTAGTTTAATTCAGACAGTGCTCTAGGTGTGGAGGACCTAGAGTGGAAAGATTTAATATTCAATATGTCCAGAAAGTCACTGAAGTACAGAAATCTATTGTTCTCTCTTTATTTTCAACAATTATATACTCTCTAAAATTCATGTAAAATCTTTGTACAAGTCCATTTTACTCATTGCTACTTCTCTTTCAAACCCACAGCAAGGCTTTCTCTTCTGATTGAAAAGCTGTGAACTGAAAGATTCTCCTTCATGTTGTTAGTATAAAATAGGGGAAGTTCAGAATAGTGCACACATACATAGATTCAAAATCAGATTTTCTTCTAATTATGGTTCTTTTACTTTGGCATGGCTTTTTTTTCAAGTTACTTTTAAAAGTAATTTGTGGCTTTGGACAAGTTACTTAATCCATCAGGGTATCAGTTTATTTATAAAATAGGGGAAATAATACAACTCACTAGTAAGTGGTGTACTAGATGCTCAATAAAGTTTACTGCTATTAAAGAATTCCATAGGCTTGTATGTGTTTAACAATTAGCACTTCATTTCCTACATTCCAATCTTAAACACAATCAACAAGATTACCAATAGCTGTCTCATGAAACCTACAGAGACAACCTTTTGCTGCTTCAAAAAGTGCATGTTTCAATGTACAGACTTGATTATTAAAATCAACATATATTAAAGTTATACGTCTGACCTTCAAATGCCCCTGCCCCTTGCTCTATGCTCCTAGACTTCCAAATAGACTTAAATCATCTATGGAGTTGGAAACATTGATAATTTTTTTTTTTTTTTGGAAAATATCTAAAGTGGTATTTTTTCCAGCTTTTGTGAGTTGTAGCTGAAAATAGATTTCAATAAAACAAATTAAAACCATTTAACCCCTAAAATGTCCCTCAAACAAACCAAAACAAACCAGTCAAGAAATTCACCCAGGGCTTTCCTGGTGGCACAGTGGTTGAGAATCTGCCCGCCAATGCAGGGCACACGGGTTCGAGCCCTGGTCTGGGAAGATCCCACATGCCGCGGAGCAACTAGGCCCGTGAGCCACAAATACTGAGCCTGCGCGTCTGGAGCCTGTGCTCCGCAACAAGAGAGGCCGCGATAGTGAGAGGCCCGCGCACCGCGATGAAGAGTGGCCCCCGCTTGCCACAACTAGAGAAAGCCCGCGCACAGAAACAAAGACCCAACACAGCCATAAATAAACAAATAAATAAAATTAAAAAAAAAAAAAAAAAAGGAAGAAATTCACCCATTTGTGCTGACTTCATCAGTTTGATTTCCTATTGAATTGTTTCCAACTTGGGTTCATTGCTAATTTAGAATTTTGCAGAATGTTCATTAAGTTTACAGCTGGCTGAAATTGTGAGTTTGCTTTGCATGAATTTGGGTGAGAAAAGAAACCTAAGTAATATTTGTCAAACTCATGAAATTTTCATGAGTAAATAAAAACCCCTATTTTTGCTTGATAAGTATTTTATTTCTTGGTCCCATGGTTCCTTGATATGAAAATCATTGGGACAATCATTAGGAGAACTTTCTCTGTGGTTGGGACAAATTATTGGGTGATTTAGATAACCATAAAATTAAAATCATCATTTCTCACTGAAGTAGGCAATTTTGCTTAGACATATGCATGCACACTTTAATTTGGAAATCCAAAATCAATCAGTAAATTATGTAGTTAAATTCATGGTGTATCAGACCTTGGGCATTTTCTCCTTCTCTATTCAGCAACATTTCCTTAGCATCATAGGTCGGTGAATTTATACATAAATTATTTATTGGATCCAAGAAATCAGTTGAGACCAGAGGGCAGACAGAAGAAGCAAGGAGTACTAGAATCCTGCATCCTGTGGAACAAAAACCACATTCACAGAAAGACAGACGAGATGAAAAGGCAGAGGGCTATGTACCAGATGAAGGAACAAGATAAAACCCCAGAAAAACAACTAAATGAAGTGGAGATAGGCAAGCTTCCACAAAAAGAATTCAGAATAATGAGAGTGAAGATGATCCAGGACCTTGGAAAAAGAATGGAGGCAAAGATCAAGAAGATGCAAGAAATGTTTAAAAAAGACCAAGAAGAATTAAAGAACAAACAAACAGAGATGACCAATACAATAACTGAAATAAAAACTACACTAGAAGGAATCAATAGCAGAATAACTGAGGCAGAAGAACGGATAAGTGACCTGGAAGACAGAATGGTGGAATTCACTGCTGTGGAACAGAATAAAGAAAAAAGATTGAAAAGAAATGAAGACAGCCTAAGAGACCTCTGGGACAACATTAAACGCAACAACATTCGCATTATAGGGGTCCCAAAAGGAGAAGAGAGAGAGAAAGGACCAGAGAAAATTTCTGAAGAGATTAGAGTTGAAAACTTCAATAACATGGGAAAGGAAATAGCCACCCAAGCCCAGGAAGCGCAGCGAGTCCCATACCAGATAAACCCAAGGAGAAACATGCCGAGACACATAGTAATCAAATTGGCAAAAATACATAAGGCAACTGCTAACAGCTATAAAAGAGGAAATCGACAGTAACACAATAATAGTGGGGGAATTAACACCTCACTTAACCAATGGACAGATCATCCAAACGGAAAATTAATAAGGAAACACAAGCTTTAAATGACACAATAGACCAGATAGATTTAATTCATATTTATAGGACATTCCATCCAAAAACAGCACATTACATACACTTTCTTCTCAAGTGCGCACGGAACATTCTCCAGGATAGATCACATATTGGGTCATAAATCAAGCCTCAGTAAATTTAAGAAAATTGAAATCATATCAAGCATCTTTTCTGACCACAATACTATGAGATTAGAAATGAATTACAGGAAAAAAAACGTAAAAAACACAAACACATGGAGGCTAAACAATACGTTACTAAATAACCAAGAGATGACTAAAGAAATCAGAGAGGAAATCAAAAAATACCTGGAGACAAATGACAATGAAAACACGATGACCCAAAACCTTTCGGATGCAGCAAAAGCAGTTCTAAGAGGGAAGTTTATAGCTATACAAGCCTACGTCAAGAAACAAGAATAATCTCAAGTAAACAATCTAACCTTACACCTAAAGGAACTAGAGAAAGAAGAACAAACAAAACCCAAAGTTAGCAGAAGGAAAGAAATAAAGATCAGAGCAGAAATAAATGAAATAGAAACAAAGAAAACAATAGCAAAGATCAATAAAACTAAAAGCTGGTTCTTTGAGAAGATAAACAAAATTGATAAACCATTAGCCACACTCATCAAGAAAAAGAGGGAGAGGACTCAAATCAATAAAATTAGAAATGAAAAAGGAGAAGTTACAACAGACACCGCAGAAATACAAAGCATCCTGAGACTACTACAAACAACTCTATGCCAATAAAATGGACAACCTGGAAGAAATGGACAAATTCTTAGAAAGGTATAACCTTCCAAGACTGAACCAGGAAGAAATAGAAAATATGAACAGACCAATCACAAGTAATGTAATTGAAACTGTGATTAAAAATCTTCCAACAAACAAAAGTCCAGGACCAGATGGCTTCACAGGTGAATTCTATCAAACATTTAGAGAAGAGCTAACACCCATCCTTCTCAAACTCTTCCAAAAAATTGCAGAGGAAGGAACACTCCCAAACTCATTCTATGAGGCCACCATCACCCTGATACCAAAACCAGACAAAGACACTACAAAAAAAGAAAATTACAGACCAATATCACTGATGAATATAGATGCAAAAATCCTCAACAAAATACTAGCAAACAGAATCCAACAACACATTAAAAGGATCATACACCATGATCAAGTGGGATTTATCCCAGGGATGCAAGGATTCTTCAATATATGCAAATCAATCAATGTGATACACCATATTAACAAATTGAAGAATAAAAACCATATGATCATCTCAATAGATGCAGAAAAAGCTTCTCACAAAATTCAACACCCATTTATGATAAAAACTCTCCAGAAAGTGGGCATAGAGGGAAACTACCTCAACATAATAAAGGCCATATAGGACGAACCCACAGCAAACATCATTCTCAATGGTGAAAAACTGAAAGCATTTCCTCTAAGATCAGCAACAAGACAAGGATGTCCACTCTCACCACTATTATTCAGCATAGTTTTGGAAGTCCTAGCCACGGCAATCAGAGAAGAAAAAGAAATAAAAGGAATACAAATTGGAAAAGAAGAAGTAAAACTGTCACTGTTTGCAGATGGCATGATACTATACATAGAGAATCCTAAAAATGCCACCAGAACACTACTAGAGCTAATCAATGAATTTGGTAAAGTTACAGGATACAAAATTAATGCACAGAAATCTCTTGCATTCCTATACACTAATGATGAAAAATCTGAAAGAGAAATTAAGGAAACACTCCCATTTACCATTGCAACAAAAAGAATAAAATACCTAGGAATAAACCTACCTAAGGAGGCAAAAGACCTGTATGCAGAAAACTATAACACTGATGAAAGAAATTAAAGATGATACCAACAGATGGAGAGATATACCATGTTCTTGGATTGGAAGAATCAATATTGTGAAAATGACTATACTACCCAAAGCAATCTACAGATTCAATGCAGTCCCTATCAAATTACCAATGGTATTTTTTACAGAACTAGAACAATAAATCTTAAAGTTTGTATGGAGACACAAAAGACCCCGAATAGCCAAAGCAGTCTTGAGGGAAAAAAATGGAGCTGGAGGAATCAGACTCCCTGACTTCAGACTATACTACAAAGCTACGGTAATCAAGACAATATGGTACTGGCACAAAAACAGAAACACAGATCAAGGGAACAAGATAGAAAGCCCAGAGATAAACCCACGCACCTATGGTCAACTAATCTATGACAAAGGAGGAAAGGATATACAATGGAGAAAAGACAGTCTCTTCAATAAGTGGTGCTGGGAAAACTGGACAGCTACATGTAAAAGAATGAAATTAGAACACTCCCTTACACCATACACAAAAATAAACTCAAAATGGATTAGAGACCTAAATGTAAGACCGGACACTATAAAACTCTTAGAGGAAAACATAGGAAGAACACTCTTTGACATAAATTACAGCAAGATCTTTTTTGATCCACCTCCTAGAGTAACGGAAATAAAAACAAAAATAAACAAATGGGACCTAATGAAACTTCAAAGTTTTGCAGAGCAAAGGAAACCATAAACAAGATGAAAAGAGAACCCTCAGAATGGGAGTAAATATTTGTAAACGAATCAACGGACAAAGGATTAATCTCCAAAATATATAAACAGCTCATGCAGCTCAATATTAAAGAAACAAACAACCCAATCCAAAAATGGGCAGAAGACCTAAATATACATTTCTCCAAAGAAGACATACAGATGGCTAAGAAGCACATGAAAAGCTGTGCAACATCACTAATTATTAGAGAAATGCAAATCAAAACTACAATGAGGTATCATCTCACACCAGTTAGAATGGGCATCATCAGAAAATCTACAAACAATAAATGCTGGAGAGGGTATGGAGAAAAGGGAACCCCCCTGCACTGTTGGTGGGAATTTAAATTGATACAGCCACTATGGAGAACAGTATGGAGGTTCCTTAAAAAACTAGAAATAGAATTACCATATGATCCAGCAATCCCTCTACTGGGCATATACCCAGAGAAAACCATAATTCAAAAAGACACATGCACCCCAATGTTCACTGCAGCACTACTTACAATATCCAGGTCATGGAAGTAACCTAAATGCCCATGGACAGACGAATGGATAAAGAAGAAGTGGTACATATATACAATGGAATATTACTCAGCCATAAAAAGGAACAAAATTGAGTCACTTGTTGAGACGTGGATGGATCTAGAGACTGTCATACAGAGTGAAGTAAGTCAGAAAGAGAAAAACAAATATCGTATATTAAAGCATGTATGTGGAACCTAGAAAAATGGCACAGATCAATCAGTTTGCAGGGCAGAAGTTGATACACAGATGTAGAGGACAAACGTATGGACACCAAGGGGGGAAAGCTGTGGAGGGGTGGGGATGGTGGTGTGCTGAATTGGGCCATTGGGATTGACATGTATACACTGATGTATATAAAATGGACGACTAATAAGAACCTGCTGTAAAGAAAAATAAAATTCAAAAATTAAAAAAAAAAAAAAAGAAAGAAATCAGATGAGAGCACTTGAGCATATCTATCTTTTTCTACCTATACTGGTTCCTTATAAGACCCCCACTAGTCTGAGGGTTTATGAAAAATATATAATGCAGAAAAACGCTATATATTCAGCTTTTGGCCTCTTAGCAACAATACCCACCAGGAACTGAACCCCAAATCAGGAAGAAAGTGAAAAAGGCATGTAAGAAGTCAAATCACGTGTGTCACAGAATCCTTGTCTTAAAACAAGTTCCTGCAGTCAGGACCTATTCCTGCTTTTTTATTTGTTACTTTATTTTAACTATGCAGTAATATTACCTAGTTTAAATTCATTTTCAAGTATACCAATGGGACTTGCTACAAGATGGCCAAATGAAATAGCTATCACTCCCTGTCCTTCACCATCTGAGTTAAATGTCTCTCCTCTTAGCTCTCACTGCATCTTCTGCTGGCCTTTTTAATGATACTTATTGGACTGTATCATAATTCTATTTCATTTTTTCTTCTTTGCTTCTTTTCTCTCTCTCCCTCTCTCCCCCTCTCTTTCTCTCTCTCTTTCATCTGCAAGGTCCAGTGACATGTAACTAGTCTTTTTGTGTTTAATGTTCACGCTGCAGGTGACCAAGTTCTACCTACTTGGAATTTAGGGCAGTTTTTATCAGTGGATTTCCATAAAGCAATTCTTTGGGTCCTCCTTATGGCTAGAGTTATTTACATGTAGACAAAATTTCTAATTCAATGTATAAAAAGAGCTTGTGTTGTTAATATGGTTCAACTGCATTTATATTTGAAATTTGAGGGAAAACTTTTGCTTTTATAAAATGCTTCATTGTCTTTCTTTTTTAAACTATCTTATCTGTTTTGAAGAAAATAAATATAAACAAGAAATCACATCTTAATAAGTTACTGAAAACTTCAAGCTAGTAATAATAATAATTACAATGATAATATCATAAACATCAATAACCACAACTATGTTTGGATTATATATCCTCTGCCAGATATGTGCATAGCTTCCCCCACTATCTGTAACCCCCACCAGAGTGGTGCATGTATTGTAACTGATGAACCTCCACTGTGACATCATAATCACCCAGAGTCTGTTATTTACATTAGGGTTCATTTTTGGTGTTGTACATTCTGTGGGTTTCGGCAAATTTATAACAACACGATTCCACTATTAAAGTATCATATGGAGTAGTTACACTGCCCTAAATAGATTTTATATAAGACATAAGATTTCAAACTATGGAAAACCATGAATATATATTATTGTGCACAGTTAAGTATGTCATATCAGTTCAATTCTATGGTTGATAATGACATTTTCTGATTCAGTATAGTTTACACACACACACACACGCACACACTCACAGACGGAATGTGTGTTTCATCTTTTTATTCCCAGTGATAAGCAGAGGGCCTGGCAAAACTATGAACCTCATGATGTATGCTTTAAATTAAAACCAACAATATCCTATTTAATAACAAAAGCAAGTATTTCTTTCCTTGCATTCTATTTTGTTGCCATTGTTAATAAATGAACCTTGTAACTGACAAATTTAAGAGAATCTCACTGGGGAGAAAGACTGTGCTGAAATTAGGTTTTTATTTTTTTTACAAATTTATTTATGGCTGCGTTGGGTCTTCGTTGCTGTGCGCGGGCTTTCTCTAGTTGCAGTGAGCAGGGGCTACTCTTCGTTGTGGTGTGGGCTTCTCACTACAGTGGCTTCTCTTGTTGCAGAGCATGGGCTCTAGGTGCACGGGCTTCAGTAGTTGTGGCATGTGGGCTCAGTAGTTGTGCCTTGTGGGCTCTAGAGCACAGGCTCAGTAGTTGTGGCACACGGGCTTAGTTGCTCCGCGGCATGTGGGATCTTCTTGGACCAGGGCTCGAACCCGTGTCCCCTGCGTTGGCAGGTGGATTCTTAACCACTGTGCCACCCAGGGAAGTCCTTAAAATTAGGTTTTTAAATAGCACAGCAGTTACAAAGGAGACTAACTCAACAGGCCACTTCTATTCTCATTTGCCTGTACTCTCAGGTCTGAGGGACCTTCCTCAGTTTCTAAGTCAACACAAATCAAACATAATCACACTAGTTTGTCCTTTATGTTTCACTGCCCAAGTATCACACTATTGTCCAATGTCCTTTGGGCTAAAGCTAGAAGCTTTTTATCTTGGCATCTAAGGCAGCTCGGTGATATACCTGCTATTAGAGTCCAGACTAATCACAATGGTACACAGAGCTAAGGTCATTCTAGCTTTTAAATGCTAATTGTTCTGCCAATGGTCTTCATTTACAAAAATTTTAAAGGCCAAGCTTATATGGTATTTAGTGCAAGAGGCAGACAGACATTCCTTAATTGAATACTCCAGATAAGATAGCATTAGAGAGAAAAAAAAAGAAAAACTATAAGAAATCAAATATAAAAATTGTCTTATGGGAGGGGGAGTAGAGAGTCTTAGATTACCATAGAATATGTGAAAGCAAAGTGAAACAGTGTGCAAATCTAGCGCCTGTTTCTGCTTTTTTTCCCCAGCCCTTTCTTTTGCATTAATAAAACCCTTGCTCTACTCCACAGATTTACATGTAGGTGAATGTCTTAAGGCTCACTATTTCCCTGCTGAGATGTTTGTGTGCCTTCTATAAGCTTACGGAAAAACAAACAATTTTTGTATTACAATGTTTCCATTTATCTTTCAGGCCCAATATTTATTTGTTTTGCTTTTAATTATCTTCCTTTAACTTGTCATATATATAATTTAAAAAATACTATATACCAGGGAATTCCCTGACAGTCCTGTGGTTAGGACTCCGAGCTTCCACTGTAGGGGGCCCAGGTTGTATCCCTGGTCAGGGAACTAAGATCTCTCAAGCCTTGCAGCGCAGCCAAAAAAAAAAAAAAAAAATTACTACACACCAGGGGTATATACCACTCTATGCTGTCCAGATGTTCCCTCTGAAGTTGTGTTCCCACTGCAGCAGTTTTGATTTCAGGAGCTTATTATAACATAACCTGATCAAGTGTTGAAGAGCGGACTTTGAAAATACATTTTCTGGTGTTTTATCTTGCTTATTAGTGGTTCTCTAGGTGCTAGCATAATTTCTCGTGTTGAAATTATATGAAGGGTCTTTGACTCAGCAACATTGGCAGAAGCCAGAGGGAGGGAACATGGATACTTTTGCACTGGGTATAATGTTGCTGCCCCCTGTCAAGAGAGGGCATTTACCACTCAGAACCTTTTTCGTCTCTTCTGGAACCATTTTCCAAAAATGTATGTTTGCTTCTGTGTGTATTTAAAAGATACTTGGGGACCCAGATAACACCACAAGCCTTTAAAATGCAAAACTAAACAAAAATATTATCCCTGTAGGCCTGTCTTTGGGTTACTCAGGTTCCTGAAAAGAATTATTTTAAGTTGTGGTGAGATATTAGGAGGGTGCAATCCCTCAGGACACACTTGGTACATTTTGACTGTACTCACGACTGAAGGACAAACTGCTTGACGATTTCTTTTCTTGCCAACAATGTGAAGCAGGACCCTGAGGTTTGCAGATACCATTCTGGTTAAGGAAGGACACCGATAGTAACTAACATTAATCCAGTGCCTGTGACTTGTCAGGCACTGGACTAATTATTCTACATTCCCCATCTAATTACATCCTCTCTTCACCTCTGGGTAGTAAATGTCTGATTTTGGAGGTGAAAAACCTAAGCCATATAGAAATTAAGTAATATGCTCCAGGGTTACACACCTAGTGTCAACATATTAGGATTAGTGAACAATGATGATGATGAAACTTGTCTTTCAAGTATTGACACTGGGTTACAAAATACTGGTGTATAGTGCTTTTTGAATTTCTTTTATTGAGAGTTTGGAAAGAGAACAGATTTTAAAATCATAAAAAAAGAAATGCCCAGTATCAATGTTCTCTATTTCCTGGTATACATATACATATATTATGTATCATTATTACCTGTGGGAAGAGTAAAAATAAGATAGGCTTATTGGAGTCTTGATGAATAGCACATCGACACACACACATCATTCAATTATTTCAGGTCATATAAATAACTTTCCCTTAACTACACTGGTGGCCACCAATTATAAGTATGGTGATAGATGAAACAGAATAATACTTGGATGGTGTGTTTGATAGAAAATTTAAATATATTCATGTGTTTAAATATAAACTAAACGGTATATTACATTTAATGTTATTAAGTGTAATGTGCTTATATTCAGGATTTGGCTCTTGCGGGTTGAAGAAAGGCAGGGCTGTGCTTATTTTCCTTGAACTTCATTACTGAAAGCTAATGATCATCTATTCTATTTTATTACACCCTGCAGTTTTTTTGAGAAACCCATAATTTCTAAGTAGCACCACTAATTAACTAGATGCTGCTGTTTGCATACAAATAATAGTTACTGTAATTCTGTTTATCTTTACATAACAGCACATTACAATGATCAATCCCCTTTCAATTTGATAAACTGGGTTTCTAAAACTCCCCAGGTGTAATATATTAAATAAGGCATATAAGAGCTTGTTTTTAAACATGCGTACATGAGTACTGGCCAGGAAATGGGCTTGGGGTATTATGGGGTGTCTAGATTTAATGTCATTTATGCTTGGGTTTTGTATTTTTAGGGGGAGGATGTACATGAAGATGTAGGGGAGATATGGTAAAAAGACAGCATTCCTAAGGGGTACTTCTAGACCTCATCAACACGGAGTTGGTATTAACTGGCGCTATTCTGCCTGCATAAATGCTGTGAGTCTTGTGCAAATAAGAAAAAGAGGCTTTTAAAATTCTGATTTCAACTCATGACTTAGAATTTAATGAAAATGTTCAAGTTCAGCACTTTAATCTCACAAATTGGTTTATCACAGCCTAGTGGCCACTTCTTGTTTTATAATAAGCTCAACAAAAAATATCTGTGAACACTTAGAAAATTAAACCAAGGGAAGTATATGCAATTCTGAGCTCATTAGAAGCAATTCATATTTTCATCTGTCTCATTAGAGAGGTTTTTATGAACTGAAAAATGTACTTTTGTATGTGTCTTTTAAATTTTCAGACCAACTGGTAAGAGCAAAATTTTCTTATTATTTGCAAACAATATACATATATATTTTTAAAGCAAAACTTGAATGAGGAGAAAAGCAAGGCAACAAAAAATTCAGAACCGGGAGGGGATGATAGACAAGTATTGAGACAATGTTCAGTGAATCTTTCTGCATTACAACTCAGATTTAATTCCACACTTTGAGGACCCTGTATCTGAAAGAAGCATAACTGGCATTCTGGACAAAAACCATGAGGTCAAAAATTGAGAAAAAAATATTCACATATTTTAGTTAATGCCCATTCTTTTAGTCTAAACTGAATTTTTTTGCCATGTTGAATACACTTGGCCTTTGATAGGAGGTATAAAAAATGTTCTTCTGTGTTTTTGTTACATAAAATCAAGAATGAATTTCTGTTGTTGCTCGTGTTTGTATGTGTGTGTGTGTGTGTGTGTGTGCGTGCGCGTGTGTGTGGGTATCAAGCTGGTCAGATGCAAGGCTAACATTATTAAATTTGGGTGTGAATTCAGGAAACATTTCTAAATTATACCTGGTTCTTACTCATCTTTAGAATGGGCAATATCATCTTTATTGGGGTTATTTTTAGGACTTCTATAATTGATTATAAATTATTATAAGCAATATAATTTAAGCATGGCTTAAGGATTCACCTTAATATTCTTTATCATGATTTTGTTTGAGCTAGAATATCATTGAAAAAACAGCATTCGATAAAAGAATCTAAATGTTTATTGATTTCAAATTCTACCTTGTAAATGGTTGAATTAAGTGTATTGAATCAGGTTCCCCTATTACCTGAGTTACTGCTGGGCTGTTAATAGTTCTCTTGGGATGTTGCAGTGCTTGGGGAGAGGAATCGTAATTCATGTTTGTGCAACCTTAAGAGAAAAGTGAACAGGCTTTAAGTTTACCTTCACTAATTACAACTCACTTCTTCATTGGGCTGAACTTTTCAGTTATAAGTTGGTTGAGAAAGGAGGTAACAAGGGAAGCATTTCCCATTCCCTAGTTCAGGTCCATACACCGGACACCACCTGGTTTCTGACCTCACATTAGCCATTTCCCTCTACTCTGATAACAGTACCTTATTTCTTTTGGGGGATCCACTTCACTCCCATTGTGAGCTGCTGCCAAATTTTATGTTCTTCTCAAATAAGAATTGAGTATGTAACAAAAGCGATAACAGTTCATTTTTCTCTCCCAGAAACTTGAATCTAGAGAAGAATTAGCTAAGCCCAGAAGATTTTTTTTTTTTTTAATGTCCCTGAATTGTCACAATTCTGCCATTTACTTTCTGCTACCTGGATTTTTGTAATTACCCTGGCTCCTGTCCAGGTTCTTCAGCCATCCCTTCAATTCTGTGACATGCTCTATACCCTTGTTACAATTTTTTTTTCCGCCAGAAGGAGTTTCTGTTACTTGCATCCCATGATTCCTAACACATGCCAAACATCACTAAATAATAAGAGTACCCACTGAGATTCGTCATAAGCATAGGATTCTTACCAACAAAAGGATTCCAAGCAGTTACTAGCTATCAAACCAAGTTAGCACATGATGTAAAATAAATTAATCATGCCAGGAAAGTTGATAATATCCTTATTTCTAACATGATAAGATGTTAGGAGTATACTGACTAGACCTCAGAATGTGGTGAGAAGAAAACCATGCTGGTTTTACCATGCTGTGGCTGGTAGATAATCACATATATTAATTGTTCATATCTGTATGTATATGTGTATGTACATATATATATTATGTTTATACATATGTATTATGTTTATAAAAAGAAATGGTTTAAGTATGCAAACTTCACTGCATACTTTGCAATGAAATATCTCAGAAAACATATTTTATACACAATTGTTGATATGTGAACTTCATTCATCATCTTTCATTCTAAACGACTTTCTAAAGCTCCAATTTTGTGGCCCAGATTTAGAAAATCTCGAATGCAGGGTAATGACTACCAATTTTACAAGTTCACTATATATTAGAATACAATTAAAATAGATTACTCACCTTGTTTTACATATATATAAATATATATTAATTTTCTCAAAATTAGTTTCTCAAAAAATTTTTATGCATTCTTCAACTTCTATAATCCAGGCATAGAGCATTATGTGTATCAAAATGAACAATACAGGCCTCCTGTTCGCAAGGATTCCCATGAATGATATTTTCCCCGTGCCAACAGACAAAATACTAATTGATAAGTGATATAGGAGAGTACAGCAGAGGATACTAGACCCTAAGAAAATATCTGACTTACTAAATGCTCTCTCACCTAGGCATAGGGCAATGACATGCAGATATCTGTTGAAAAACGGACCAATGAATCAATGAATAAGGCAATCAATGGGTAAAAGAAAATGATTTTTAAATATCTTATCAACCTTGGCATATGAAGGAATTTCAGAGCTGGTGTCAGAAAGTTAGAAAAGATAATTCTGAAGGATTTAGATAAAGAATAAGCAGGTGGGAAGGAGAAACAATATTTCAGGTAAAATAGCATGTCTAAGATTAGGGAGTTGAGAAACCACAGGATTCTTCCGAGTAATTATAAATATTTCAGCATGACTGGAGCAAGAATACAGGGGGGAGGTTATTCCTAAGGAGAAAGTTGAGAAGAAAATGTTGAAGAGGTTTATATGTCTTGCTGAAGAATGTAGATTTTATCCTGAAGGTCTTAGGAGACACTAGATATTTTAAACAGGGGATGGCATTGGTGTATTGCATTGTGAAAAGTCTTGTTCTTCCAATGAATCTTACTATTTTGAGTGAGTTTCTGCTTTCCTGGAATATTAATGGGGTGGGATGAGCAATCACCCCTTTCAGTCAGGGCCTCTGCTGCTTGCTAATAACAGCCTTTTTGCGCTTGTGGTGGTTACATTTTGTAATTTCAGAGAACAGTGTCAGCTTTCTGACTAATTCTCTATATAGGTCCCTGGATGTTGTCCATCTTTACCATTACTCAAATTCCATCTCACTTCTTTGGCCCTAGATTCTTGTCCTTTTAGATTAAGTCTGCTGGATGCATATCTATTCAGTTACTCCTGAAATGGGTGAAAAAAGGGTGGAATGGGAGCCAGGTAATCAGCATACAAATTTGCCCAAGAAATATTATACTGCCTCAAATACATAAGAATCTGTTTCTCAGATCCCAACATAAATTAACTATCTTGCATTATTGTTTATGAAATAAGTTAGTAAACAAATATGAATGGGTATCTACTGTGTACCTATCTCTTGACACACTGACACACACACACACATACACACACACACACACACACATATATATTAGGAACCTGAGGAACTTGTAGTATGTGAAGAAAACTTGGGTGTCAGTTGGAAGTCTGCCCAGGACTGAAAGCTTGCTGTTGCTCTAAGATGTCACTTGGGACCATATCATCAATCTACCCACCTTTCCTGAATGGCTCTGATGCCGATCAGTCTGGTTTCCCTGAGTATTAAAGTAATGGGCTCCTGGCTCTATTTCAGTTCTGTCAAAATAGTTTCTAAGCCTCTCTATTGCCTTCCTACAAGGATTTAATCTACTCCAAGTTCCCTGACACATTATAAGGAGGAAATCTGTTTTCTCTGTCACTTTTTCTTTCTCAGGCTGAGTCTGCACCAGAACATCTTTGCTTTGGATAAGACTGTGCAGACTTGCTATGAAAGCCGGTTCTCATTCCTGCTATGAGTTGTCTAACTTAATCGTCTTGTTTCTCCACACTGCCGAGGCTTTCTGCATGCTGTTCCCTATGAAAGGAGGACCTTGCACAACTTATTTTCTCCTCCTCTGTGAAATGTTTGACCCCTCAAGGAGAAAATACCGTTTCTCTTGGACCTGCAATATCACACCTTTTAATGCCCATAATATTCTTGTAATACATTTTATTTGTTACTACTATCTTTCTCCTGTTGGACAGTAAACTGTCTGATGACAGAACATGCACCTTGGTCATAGTATTAATAACAATAAGAATAACACAAATATCTATGGGCTGCATTCTCTAAGCCAGACACTAGACTAAATGCTTTTTTTTTGACATAATTTCCTCACAACAAACTTCAGGTTGTTTTTGTTTGTTTTCAATTCTTTTTTTTTTTTTTTTGCAGATGGCATAGAGAAGTTTAGGAATGTGTACAAGCTCCTGTGGCCAGTATGTGATAGAGTTTAGACTTGATTTCAGCCCAGCAAATTGCAAAGCCTTCTCTCTTTATCTCTGTGTTCTACTTCTGCTCCTTGATAATAGTGTACATTTGCTAAGCAGCTTTGATTGTCTCAATCAGTCCTAATAGAAACCCATTTAATGGATGCAGAAACAGAGGCTCAAAGTTTAAGCCATTTCACTAAACTCAAGCACCAGATAAGCAATGAGAAAAGATCCAGGAGGTTCAAAAACTGTATTCACCTTTAAACACTGACCTGTCTTCCTGTATTCCTTTTCTAATGCAAGAATCTATCACAAAGCTTGACAAAGTTTAAATATTTGGTAAACTAGTTTTGTTGCTTTTTGTTTGTTTAAAATCCATTTTAGAATAAAAAATAACTCTTTTTGAAAAGGGAAAAATTTCCCATTATTTGTACCAAGTACTGTTTTCACAGTCAACAGTTTACACAAAATTAGTAAATAACCGTCCTACGGGCTTTGGGAATTTAACATCTCTGAACCACCTATAGAGGTGGTTTGCTCATCTATAAAAAGGAAGTAAGAATAGAACTCATCTCTTAGATCTGTAAGTGGGATTTTAATTTTTTGTTTGCTTATATCTGTGTGTGTGTGTGTTTATGTGTGTGTCTGTGTCTGTGTCTATGAAGCTGAATTTCTTCTTATGGTCCCAAAGCCTTAAGCTCATCCACAAATTTCATTTTCCTGGTTTACAGTCATGGTGCAGGGAGGGACAAGGAACCAATAGGTCTAATTTGAGTGAATATTGCTTGAAAGGCTGGGAGAGGCATGTTCTCTCCCTTTACATGTTGTCATATCCAAATAGGAAGCCTTGAACCCCTGTAGTCAACACTTCCTGACCAGTCATGGCACTGATACCAGGAAGATCACCAAGATGAGAGATAACTGTGCCTACCTCTAGAATCTCAGTGACAGGTACCAATATATCTCCTTACAGTGTAAGCCTGTTGATCTGGGTTTTCTATTACTTGATGCAGAAAGCATCCTAATTGACATGCTTGTGGAGGTGAAATTCATACCCTGGCTCTGACACACACTAGTTATGGGATTTGGGCTTAACGTCACTGGATCTCAGCAGCTTCTCATCAAGTGGCACTACATTTCTACCTTAATTGGTCTCTTTGAGCATGAGATATAATAACATACATTAAGCACTCATCAAACAATCTGTTGATATGTAACCAATTTGGTTGATACTAATTAAGCTCCTTAACTGCTTATTCTTTTATTTCCTGCCACATGAAAAAATAACAAACCCAACATTATTTGGCATCTACAATGTCTCCAGCACTGGCTTTACATTGGTCAACTTACTTAATCCCAGTTACAGACCTATGAGATGAGTTCCGTTCTCACCTCCTTTTTATAGATGAGGAAATGGTGGTTCAGACATGTTAAGTTTTCCAAAGCCCTTTGGATGATTACTTACTCATTCTATGTAAACTGTTGACTATGAAAATAATATTTGGCATAAGAAAAGGGAAATATCTGGAAAATAGTTCATTGGGAAAAAAAGTATTCCACTGAATATTGCCCTTTCAGAATATATGCAGCCAAAAAAGTTGCATGCTAAAAATTATATTCTAATAAAAAATTAAAATTAGCCAAATAAGTTTATTTCCAAGTGAGAGTTGCTATAATGTTATGAGAAGGAGTTTGATGCTGGAGAAAATCCCATACATCTCTTTTACAAGCTAGAAATTTATGGGAAATTCATCTATTCACTCTAGCTTCCGTAATCTCCTCTCGAAAATGGGGATAGTTATTAAATTCCAGTTCAACCCTACAACAACCTACCAAAGAGATACTGCATATACAATGTAGAGCATCTAAGTGCTCAATAAATGCTAACTATTATTATATTAATTAGCACATGGGTTTGAGCTCCTAGTCACTGCTCTTTCAGCAAGACATATATTTCTGATTATAATCAAAGTAAAATAAACTTGCAGTCATTGATTAAATAATCATTGGCTATACTTTGTTCTTGCAGAAGCTAAGGATTTGGAAAAAAAAATTTTACCTAGGGAAAAAAAAAATTTTATCCATAAAAGAGATAGCAAACTATCTCTTTCATGAAAAAAAAAAAGCAAAAAAAAAAAGCATGTAAACTATTTTCTCTGAAGAGCACTTTTGAGAAGTCAACTGGATTTATTTTTTCAGCAAATATTTTTATGGCAAAATGCCTTTTACCTTTCAGTTTCCTCAGTAGTAGTGTTGCTGCCAGAGTATATGTTGATCTTTGTTTATTTTTATTGAAAGCATACATCGTACACACCATTTTCTAAATGAGGGGCCATCAGAGAATAACAGAAATCTCATAGGTCTTACAGAGCTGCCTCTTACTCAGATACATTGAGACAGTTTATGCAACTTTCTTTAAAAACACAAAATTGTTATGCTTGTTGAATCACCTGAGTATCTCTTATTTACTCCTTTGGGTTTTTTTTTTTTTTTTCATATATCTCTAGTTTTTAAGAATCTTACTAATCTCTATATTTTCAGAATCTGGCAGAATTCACGTCACACTGTAGATTCTTAATTAACGCCTAATAGATAGAGTAATAGATAGAATGGGAGACTAGTCCTAAAACAGCCTTCGTCAAATCCCATATCATGACTCATAGGGGCCATATAAGGCCTCAAGGCCCCAAAAAGGTCTGCCTTGAGCTCTCACTTGGGTTTCACTTGTCCTCTCCTACTGTCAAGCGTGGTGTAATCAATTCTTTCCAATTATACAGTCTATGTTGGTGAAAACTTCTTAGAGATGAGTTTTTCAAAAATGTGAAACATGTCTTTCATTGCCCAAAGTAAATACTCAAAAAATAAATTTCTAAGTGCATTTCTGACATGGCTGATTTATAAGCACCCGATCATACCATTTGAAGATGAAGACTTTTGTTCAGTGATATCTGTTACCTTTGTGGGTGTCATACTCATCCCTTACTAGTTATTTGCTTTGGCTGACTGTGACTAGATGGCTTGACCAGCCTCAATCCTTCTCACCCTGCCCTCCCTGAAAATCCAAGTTGTAATATTCCACATATTAGTGGCTTCTCCTTATGATGAGGATTGCTAAAGGGCTGAGCACTGATAAGGACCTAGCATTTTCAAATACAAACTTATCAGCTTTCAGACTCAGTTCCCTTCACTGATTCCCTGTCTCAGTCTACCTCTTACAGCATATCATCTCTCACCCAGAAAGGTTTTAAAAACTCCTGTGGTTTCCAGTATCATCTGGAAGCTGATGACTCACATCTTTCTCCTCCTATCCCTCACTTTCTTATCTCCTGAGCAATAAACTCACATATGCATGAAATCCATCTCCAAATTCACCATTTACCAAACAGGAGTCTTCATCAAAAAATGGTCAAGATGGTTAAAAATACTTTTCATTTTATTTGAAAATAATTCTCAAGGTCACCAATAAATAGCAGAACCACAGGTTTTTGAATGAACCTCTCCCCATTTGATCCTTATGCCCTTTTCACTCAGAGTTCTGTTTATTCTACATCTGAAGTACCTTTTAGTGCTATGAATTTTTTTATCCACTCACACACATTATTGTGTCCATTCCTTGCAAAAAAAATCTGTGAAAGATGCATTTTTATTCACTTATTAATGAGAAAATTGAAGTGTGCCCGAGCTCCTTAGGCTAGTAAGTGGTAAGCTCACAATTTGATCTTAAATCTGGCTAAGACCATAGCTGATATAATCCATTATGCTTCCTTACCACCATTTTTTGATTAAGAAGATGAAATTTTAAAATTTCCAGTTCCATTCCTATATTATTCTGGCTTTTAGGGTGATCTGTAATATATCTAATAATTTTTAATTAATAGCTATTTTAAAAGGTAACATAAGGAACTGTGTTGAAATTATCCACTCCCTTCCTTGTCTGGAGGTGATTACAATTTTTCACAAAGAAATTAAAGAGATACATTTCCCCCTCTTAATGACCCAGGCACCTCTAAAAGGGAAGCTAGTCTGCTTAACATATTTCAGGGGCTGCTGAATTATTTGTGCTCTACTACAAGGTCGCTATAATTCCTCACTAGCTATCAATTGTTTGACAATGGGATGTCATCAATCAGCCTGTAACTTTCATTGCCAAGTACATTCTATTTTTGTATACCCATGAACTCACACATTTAGCAGTGACAGGAAGAAGCCTTTCTCTATAGGATAAGCAATGAATTGTGTGTTTCATCTGAAATACATTATTTTACAACATATTATTCAGAAATATCCTTTGCCACAGACAAAAAAAGACTTTGAAAAAAACTGTAATATATTCCTCCTTAAAAACTGTTTTTTCTATGAAGGTTTGCTACAGAGAGCAGATTGAAAAAAAATGCCTCCTATTCTGCCATTTTTTAAAATATGTCTCAGCAAATAGTCATAAATCTGTCAGATATTGCAACCCAGTTTGGTATTATATACTAGGAAAATGAACTCAATAGCAATATAATCTTACTTTCCAATATAACTGAACTCAGGGAAAATATCTCTTGAAGAATGCAGGCATAGAGAGCAAATAAAATCTAAGTACCGCAAATATAAAGAAGTTTATGATAGCATATACAACTTTGGATATTGGTGTTTTCCTTTTATTAATTCTAACACAAACCCTCAATCATATCTTTCTTTTTAATTTGGTTTAGCTTCTTTTTTCATTGCTCTGAGAAAAGTGATATTATATTTTATTATCTTTTACTTATTTTTGTTTGTTTAGGTTTATCTTTCCATTTGAAATATTATTGGGGCCTTATTTAGATGTTAGTCTATTTATGCAAACACCATTTTCTCAGAGTTGATGCACTGGTATCCATATCACTGAGATTTATTGACTTCTCTTTCTTGCAAATCAGATACTGTGTTTCCATTTATCAAATGGGAACTTTAACTGAAAGGTGAACAGAGCTGGCTCAAATTGCTGCTTGAAATGTTTCAGGATTTCAACTCTTTAGCTACCCTTCTTCAGCGAGAAGAGAGACAAATATATTTGGTCAATTCAATTTTATTTATTTATTTATTTATTTATGGCTGCACTGGGTCTTTGTTGCTGTGTGCGGGCTTTCTCTAGTTGTGGCGAGCGGGGGCTACACTTCATTGTGGTGCGCGGGCTTCTCACTGCAGAGGCTTCTCTTGTTGTGGAGCACAGGCTCTATGCACGCAGGCTTCAGTAGTTGTGGCGCGCGGGCTCTAGAGTGCAGGCTCAGTAGTTGTGGTGCACGGGCTTAGTTGCTCCACAGCATGTGGGATCTTCCTGGACTGCGGCTCGAACCCGTGTCCCTTGCACTGGCAGGTGGATTCTTAACCACTGCGCCACCAGGGAAGTCCGGCCAATTCAATCTGACAGCTTATCAAACTTCTACAAGAGCAATCTTACTTACTGTAGAGAATATGTGCTGACTTTGAGTTTTTGTCACTTAAGTCTTTGGGTAATGATCACCTAAGTGACTGACTACAAATAAATGAAATTGATTGTTCCGTTTTGGAATAACTCTGCCATTCATTGATACTATAATAACATCTAGCAAGTATTTATTGAGTAATGTGGAAGTCAGCATGACAGTGAGAACAGAAAATTGAAGGAAAGAGTATAAAATAATCAGAGCCTCAACACTGGCTAAGTTATTTGCTAATTAGTCAGAGAAAAAATAGCTTCTCATTGATCTAAAATACAGAGTAGTAAACTCTTTAATTTGACTCCCTATGATTTTTATAATCTAGGGACTCATTTGCTTTTCAGTCTCATCATTTCTGACTATTCCACTTTTTCTCCTCCAAATTCTATGCTCCAGTCTGAATAAATTTCTTTCAGTTTTATAAAAAAAAAGTCCAGCTGTCTCCTGGGAGACTGCATACATGTTGTACTCTTTGCATAGCTCATCCTCTTTCTTCCATCTGTCTCCCACTATGTCCTCCTTCTTGAGAACAGAGATCAAATAAGGTCTCCATGAAGTCTTGATTAGATGCCCTATTTTGACTCCCAGATACTGCACTTCCCTTATCCTGGCCTCATGGCATTATAATATAATTCTTTGTTAAATTATCTGAGTTTCCTAAAGTCCCAGAATATGGGGAGGGGATACTACAGTCCACCCACAACAATATATGAAACTTTAAGGATTTATTTATTTAAAGACACTGTACTGAGTTGGACATGTATTCCCCAAAATTTGTGTCCTTCCTGGAACCTCGGAATATGATCTTATTTGGAAATAGGGTCATAAAGATATCATTAGTTAAAATGAGGTCCTACTGGAATACAGTGGGCCCTTAATCTAATATAACTGGCATCCTTATAAGAAGAGAAGAAACACAAAAACAGACACCCACACAGAGAATGCCATAATACAAGGGAGACAGAGACTGAAGTGATGCTTCTACAAGCTAATGATTGCCGGCAAACACCAGAAGCTAAGAGAAAATCATGGAACAGGTTCTCCCCTAGAGCCTTCAGAGAGAGCATAGCTCTGATTACCCCTTAATTTCAGACTTCCAGCCTCCAGAATTGTGAAAAAATAAATTTCCTTGGTTTTATGTCATCTAGTTTGTGGTAATTTGTTAAGCAGCCCTAGGAAACTAACAGAGACATGATCCTAGAAAGTAAGTGGAACTCTTACTCCTGACCCTAAATTTAATGCGTCAATATATTGGCATGGCATATAGTAAAAATAGAAGGATCATTTGGCCATAAAATCAGAAGGGATAAGGTCAAATATTATTGTTACCTCTGTTCTTTATTTTTTTATCTTTATACTAATTCAAAAATTCATATATAATAGTTACCATTTGCATTGTCTTCTTATGATGTTTATTGGATCCAAAGCAAAAAATATTCTTTCCAAGATGGAGAATTTGGTTAAATAATTTAAAAAGAAGATTAAACACTATTTTTTTTCCTGCTAAACTCCAGCTATTGTCTATTTTAACATTAACTGCCTTCCTTTAACAAGTGCCAAATGCCACAAGTATTTTCAACGGCATAAGGATTCTTAAAATTAGAAAAGTAAAAAGGACAAAAATCAACCTTATTTATATATTCTAAATTCTAAGCACTTGCTAGTATCTTGACATATTTTCTTCCCCATATGCAGTGGAAGGAGAAAGTAAGAGAATTAAAGTTTCATTAACCCCTCCTTTAGACTTATGAAGATGTTTCATGTGTAAGAACATGATAATGGTATTGAAAAATCAAAACTTTTTTCTATATGTTTACATTTCCTAAGAAAGGAACTTACTGAGATGTTCAGTTTTAAATTAAGAAACTTACATTTAATCCTGATCACCCTCCCTTAAAAGATAACAAATCTAGGTGTAGGGGGTGAGGGGTATGTGGGTATCTGTACTTTCCACTCAATTTTTCTATAAATCCCTAAACCTGCTCAAAAAATAAATAAACTCTTAATTAATCTTTTCAAAGAGTAATGAATCTCAGGATATCCAGGCCCCAATTCGGAGCAGTTAAATCATATCTTCTTGGAGTGGGGCCCAAGAATCAGTAAAATTCAATAAGAATTAATTTAAAGCTATGTGGCTTATTCTTTTGTGCAGCTATGTTGAGAAACCCTATTATCAATCATCCTTCCAGGACAGTATGAACAGGTTACAAGTGTGAAAAACTTCAAGCTATGGAATGCATTTTGTGTTTATCTTTGCATAACATATACCTGATACACCGCATGCATAGTATCTGGTTTACAAATGATATGTTTAGCAAATGAATGGATACATGTGCATGTGTTCTTGATTTAATGGACATTACTATGGACACTTATCCTTCCTTGGAAACAATTTATCTTATCATCATGCTTTAGTAGGTGGAAGAAGTCTTGCTCTAGGGTGAGATTTTCAATAGGTGATAAGCTTGATGTAAAAGTCTTATCTTCACTTGACTGAGGAGGCTTTGGATAGAATACCCCCACCCCCCCAAAAAAATCTTCTTTTTCAGGGTGGTTGCTTTGGAATAATTAAATGGTACGGCTTCCTTGAGAAGCAGACCTTACTAACTCTCTGTTGCATGAGTGACTAGATGAGAACTAATATAGATTTTAGAAAGATGGAAACAATATTTACATGGCTTTCTAATGATATGGCTGTCTACCAGACAAACACAGACATTCTACTGGGAAAAGAATATTAAACTAATAAGAAAGTTTGCTTAAAAATATAACATTTTACATATTAAAATAAACAGATTAATAATAATGAGATTTCACTCAGACATATAAAATATGAAAACCTCAAAAGACAAGCTTAGTAATAAGCTTAATTAAAATTAATGATCTGGTTCTAAAAAATAAAATAAGAGTTTATGGAGCAATATAAAAGGTCAATTATTAACTGGAGAGACACTGTATGATTCTAAAAGTGAACAATGTATTATAAATGTGCCAATTCTTCCCAGATTAATCTAAAAAATTGATACATTTCTCCAGTAAATGACATTGTGAGTTTTTTTCTGAGTATTTTCAAAGTGATTGAAAAGTTCATCTGAAAAATAAAATGGACATAAGTAACCAATTTTTTAAAATATAACTACTAAGATTACCTGCTTTAATAATTTGTCCTATTTTTTAACTTTTACATACTTAGTCCTAAGAAATTAGAAATTTTTAAATTGAATTCCCACAGACACATGAAGTCTGCAGGCCAAATCAGACTATTAAAATAAAATCTCATTTATTCTTTTGTTATTATCTTTATTTTTCTTATGTGTGTATATATTCCACAAATTTTGTTGAATGCCTAGAAAAGCACTTGTACAGAAAAGCTAATACAGAGACTATGATGTTCAGAGACAAAAGAGGCCATAAACTATGTCAAGTTGTACAAACTGAGCTTATGGATATGGGAGTGGTTAACTGTGATGTGGTTCTTTTCTGTTCTTTTCAGCAAATGTATAAGAAGTTTTGAAAAATTTTGGAGAAGAAATACTGCAATGGGCATTGGACTAGAAACCAATGGCTTTGAATTTTCTCCCAACTACTGCCACTTACTTTGTCTTTCTGGCCTCAATCTTTCTACCTATAACCATAAGTTCACATGTGTTTACAATCCTCTTGCATGATGTAATTTGCCTCCTTCAAAGCTGGATTGCATTATAAGTCAGAGAGAATGACATTAACATTTAGACTTATTTAATTGTAGGATAACTACCTGTTTGAATTAAACTCAAAGTTCCTACAAAATCAAAGCATGAAACATACAGTAGTCTGTATGCATGTTATATCTTTTTCCCCCTTCTAAAAACCAAAGAACCAGTTAAGTATCATTGGAAAGAAAATAACAGTGTAATTTATACTGAAAAAAAAAAATCTAAATTACCAAAATTGTAATGCATTATTGATCTCTCTGGGCATTTTTACAACTGGCTATAGAAGGAAAATTGCCAGTGACAGCAGCAAGATAGTCACAATATATATGTGTGAATATAGGAACCCAGCATTCTTCAAGTCAAGAAGAATTCAAATGCAATTGATTTTTTTCTGATTGGAATTTGGGGATAAATTACCACCCTCAACATCGTGATACAGAGCTGAAGAAAACTGATCTTAACATTCCCAGTCACAGATAACATCAAAAACAATAATAGAAAATAAAAATCTTTGGAATTATCCCTTTCCTTTTCTTTATATACGTAAAATATTTTCTAAAATATTACATGTAATGGTGGCATAGCATTTTATCATATGTTATACCTATAATTTATATGTATACTATCTTTTATGGTCTTCTTAATTCCCTGCTAGTCTTCTAGAACACTTTTAATTCCTTGCTATTTCCCACAAAAAAAAAAAAAAAAAAGGGGAAAAAGAAGGTCTCGTAGAGAAACACTAGTGCACCTGCAGAGTAGTTTCTTAAAATACATTTCTAAGCAACAAAATTGATAAAAAATATTACATTCTTTAAGAATAAAATCCCTCCACCCTCTGTCAATGGAGAGTTCTGCCTTTTTTAAATGAAAAGTTTAATAAGCCATCAGGGGTTTAAATCTTCCTGGAAACAAAGAAACATGGAAAGGAAAGTCAAGTTATGTTTCCATTTGCATATAGGAACTGAGTCACTGCCACATTGCCATAGGTCAAGTAAGAATTGGGAAAGAAGTATGGAAAAACTGATACAAAGGTCTTGCTCCTGGAAGATTTGGGAAGAATTTAAGAACGGGAGAAGTCAGGGGAAACATCCAATTGGAGGATTTTTGTTAAGTGACTACTTTGTAAAGCCCATCCTTCAGTTCCTCATGAAATGTGCAGCAAACCTGAGGTTCCTCATTAGTGTTGTAGAGCTGGATTTACTTTTGGTGGATGAGAAGAGGAGAGTCTTTCTCGATGGCTCCCACGAACATCCAGCAATGTCCTATTATACCTGTAACTGAAATTAGGTCTCAAATCTGTCTCCTCTGCTTAATTTCATATTTCACCATTTTAGTTCTACTTCTTTTTATTACTTGCCTGGATAACTGGCTCCCTCTCTCCCATTCTCTCTCTTCAAATTTAAATTTAGAATGTAATGTGTATTTCTAAATATTTTTTACAGGTGACACCAAATTAACTTTGGTGGAAAATTGCCATTTATAATCCTACCAAAGTTTTGTAAAATTATTTCCCTTCACCTATTTGAATAATGGACAATATCATCTAAAAATTTTTAAAGGGCCATTTATTAATAATCTCCACCCTCCTCTAGATATCTCTGAATATATGAACTAGAGAAATTCAGGACTTTACATGTTGTCTTTTTAACTGCATTTGTTCTGTTTTGAACTATTTGGTTTTCTTTATTTTGCTATTGGGATGTTCATCTTGTCTTTATTGACTTAAAAGAACTTTTTATACATGAAGTTCATTAATATCATTTTGTCATTATATATACATATGTAGACACATCTACACAAATATTTTAAATAATTATCAACTTTTTCCATATGCTTTCTGATTTTGGTGTCTTGTTCAGAAAGCCTCTGTTGTACCATGATTATATAAACATTTACCTATTATTTCTAATATTGTTAGACTTCGTTTTTATTTTAAAATACTTAATCTATACTGACACTCTTTGTATATTGTGTGAAACAACATTCTATACTCCTTTCAAATAATTAGCGAATTTCCCTAAACCATTTATTGAATTGGTCTCTTACTCAAAGGCTCAAAATGCTGAAGTATCATCTTTATCATGTTGCACACTCTATTATTTTCCAAGAGTCTGTTTCTTTTTCCCTCTGCCAATACCACACTACTTTACCAACGATAGACATGTCTTAAGTTTCAAATGCTGGTGGCAAGCTCCTAATGAATTGTATATTCCATTGTTTTTTCTACATTGATTTTAGAATACCCCGAATCCCATTTAAAATTTTGGTTACATTATTTAAGGTTATAGACAATTCACTTTTTCCTCCAAATTATTTCAGGTTTCTGTAGTTTCCTATATAGAAACAAGAGATTTCTCTATTTAGCCATAGCTTTTCTGATGTCAAGTTGAAAGAGCCTCTTAACTAAGCTGTTGTTTTCTATTCAACTTCCAGAGTAAGCTTTCAAGCACAAATCCTGTCATGTACTTTCCCAGCTTAGAACTTTTCATCGGTTCTCCAGTGAAGATAGGGTATAATTTGATCTCTAGACCATGGATGCAGGACATGGCTTTATTTCTCCATCTGATTCACCCAGTAATTGACTTAGTAGGGCTGGCTTCAACAACAGATGTGCCTAGAAAGCACACATTCCTTATTACTGAGCAACATTGTCTTCAGAAAAATTCACAGTCCTCTTGTGCTGGCCTCCATTCTTTGAGGTGGTAGATGACCATGGTTTCTGACATGATGAGTGTATTGTAATGCTTTCCCATTTCATAGAGTAACTGACAAAGCAAAGGTTAAGCCAGGTGCACTTCAGTGGGTTGCTTAAAATGACAGCTTCTCATTCACATAGCAGTAGACAGCGTATGTCAATATGTCAACTAAAATGGTTATTTTTTCTTTGTATTGCTTTCTTTTCTTTTCTTTCCTATTTAGGCAAAACTAAAGCAAGTAGGGTGCCTTTCTTCAGGAAAAGAGTATAGAAAATTATGTTGAGTTTTGAATATCTCTCTTATTTCTTGGAAAGAGAAAGTCACTAGAAAACAACAGGATGAGACAGAAGCTCCTGCCTTGACCTGGTGGTTCTGGAAGGTTGCTATTTATATAAATAATAACAAAAAAATGTGTTGCCAAGAGCTATAACCTTGGCGTGCCAAGTGTCTTGGGACGCATTTAGCACGACCCAGTAGTAAGGGCATTCTATCATCTCCTCTTGGGAATTCATCATGGTCTGCACAGGGATCTGGGCCAGTAAATAGATAAGCATCATCTATCAGAGTGTGCAGGACCATCATTTAATTGTGACCCTATGTAATAGCAAACAATGTTGACAGTAATTAACTGAACAGACTTGGGCTTTCTCTCTAACCTGCTGTTGAAAGAGAATGGAATCCAACTTTGAACAGAGAAAATCTAGAATGTTTGGGGACAGTTTAAAGGAGAGGACTCTCAAAAGAAGGAAACTGAATTTCCTTCTTATAAGTCATTAGGGGTTAACTTAATGGAAAAGTAAGAGTTGTGACATTATGCCATGAACATATGGAATAATTAACATATATTATTAGCAATCGTTTAAATAAAATGCACATATTGAATATCTGCTATTAAATCCAATTCAATATTTTTGTCTACCAATTAGTGGATTTCTATCATCCTCTTTGATTGCTGAGGAACTGGTGACTCAGGTAAGTCAGGGATCAAATGGACAGTGTAAGTAAAGAGAGTCACTGTGAAGCCAAAGCTTCAGTTCTCTGTACTGTAACTGTTTACCTTAATCTTCTTACTTTACCTTAAACTCCTAATTGTCAGATACCAAAATGAATCCTCATTTATAATGTCCACAACTTTTATCACATTACCTAGCATTTAATAAATGGAAGTTATTATTATCACTAAGTGCTTCTTCTGTAGCCACCTTGCTCTTATTATTTTATTTCATCCTCATAGAAAAAAGTAGTTGGTATATTTACTTTAATACTATAAATCAAGACACCATGAATTCAAACTAAAAGTTACGTGCTCTTGCTTGGATAGCTGAATACAAACACAAAGCTCATGTTTATCCTGCCATGCTGTGATGCCTCCCAACTACCAGATCAGTAAATATTTTTTGAACTTTTTAAGAATAAAGGGGCCATGGCAATGGAGAAGCAACAATAAGGAACCTCATCTTTGAAACAGTGTTTTAAAATTGTAGCTTATTCTCTTTTATTTTTTAAACTTTTTGTATGCCGTTGCCTCTGTTCTGATACAATGAAAGTTAAACATAAAGGCAAAGGAACTTACAAATTCATTATAAACCTAACATGTGCCAGTGACTAAACCCGGGCTACCATTCTGGGGGGTAATTATCCTCATATAAATGCATAGCTTCAAACTGACAGAAGACAAGTGCCAAAAGTGACACAGCTCTTCAATACCAAATGCAGTATTCAAATTCAAAATTAACTGACTCCTAAGCCAGCATCCTTTTAACTTTCCCATTGGTGCTGTGGTAACATCAGGCAAAGTTTATTACTGTTGCAAATGTTCTTACTTGTTTCTCCCCTTGCAAAGTGAAATCACCCTCTGTTTCAAAGTAGTCCAAAGAGAGAAATGGAGGAATGATACCATCACTGGGCAACTGACTTCCCCATCAACAGGAGGTTTGTTTACATTGAATGTTTGATAGTTGACATCCACCTGCCACAGGGAAGCCCCACATTAATAAAGAAATGAAGATCTGTTACTTGCCTGGAGGCTTAAGTGGTTAATATAGAAGTAATTATTTTATGGAGAAAGAAATGTTCTATTCAACCAGTTCATCAAATTTATATATCTAAAGGATACACTGTGTTGGCACCCAAGGACAAAGTGGAATGGTTCTGTAAAAGAGTAAAAATGCCACTGCAATTTTTAAAAGATAAATCAAGCAAACAGTTCTACTACCTATTAAATTTTAGGGCTGCTTTTCAAATTGGAGGATATTTCAGAATACCTAAGATAATATATATATAGCAGAGAGGTTAGCGTAACCCTTGTGCCCTTCTATTCTATTTACCAGCATTAGAGTCTCCCACTGTCAGAAAGTCCCTGGTTCAACAAAGAGTTTTCAAACAAAGAAAGTCTGTGTACCTCAGCACTGAAAGTCAACCAGAACCTAAAATATTAATTCAGATGCTGCAACCTGGCAGACCAAGGGCGCCCAAATATGTGTTTTATCAACATACTTTGTTCACTTACTCAGTGTTGGCATATTCAATACTTTAAAAATGAATTTTTTACCCAAAGAGTTTTTAAAAACCAAGATTTCATAATGTGAATTTTAATTGCCAACTTATTTTTTTCTACTTTTTCAAATCTATCCCCAAATCCAGAGTCTGCCAACGGGGGAGGAGGCTAAGAATAGCATGATATATTTTTTGTTTTATTTTTCTTTCCAGCTTTTTTTGTTGTTGTTAAACTGTTTTTTCACCTTTTTTTCTCTTCAACCCCCTTTTCCTATTTCTACTTTCAAGCAGCTGAACACTTCTAGGCTACAGCTGAGATGTGGAGAAGGCATTAAAATATCCCTACATGAGCAGATATACTTAATACTGGAAACTTCTTAATTTGGCAAATATCCACACACTGGTTCTCTTTGAGGTAAATTACTTGGGGGTCTTAGTATTCCCCTAGCGCCTACGCAGAACCCCAACTGCAGTTCCTTAGATGGCTCCTCGTTAATCCCACATACAGACCCCTGTGCTTGGTTACCTTGCTTTTCACCTTGGTCTGGGTCCATTTCAAGGTGAGACAGTCTGGCTCATACAAAACCCACTACAGTGAAGCAAGGTTTGTAGTGGAGTTCACTCTCAGTGGACCCCATCTTTGTACTACTACTACTACTACTATGACTTAGTGTTTTATCTTCTCTCCTTTAGCATATTTTCACAGATATTTGAGATGGCATAACTTGCCTCCCAATTCCAGCTCTCTAGGTAATTCTCAGAAGACCCCATCACTTGACCTGGAGGAGAACACACTGATTATTTTCCCCAATGAAATATTCTCTTTAATCTCTATCTTTCATTAGTTTAAGTAAGAGTGTCTAATACTTACTGAGTGATTTTTCTATATTAGGCATTGTTTTAATTAAGCATACCACATAAAAGGACTCAATTTAATATTAAGAATAATCTTATTAACTAGGTATGGCTATTATACCCATTCTATAAATATGAAAACTGAGGCTTTGTAAATCTGAGTAAATTAATGAAGGCTACTGAGTTAATAAAGTTGCCGAGTGGACTGTATATAAAATAGATAACTAATAAGGACCTACTGTATAGCACAGTGAACTCTGCTCAATACTCTGCAATGGCCTATATGGAAAAAGAATCTAAAACAGAGTGGATATATGTACATGTATAAATGATTCACTTTGCTGTACACCTGAAACTAACACAGCTTCATAAATCAACTATACTCCTATAAAATTTTTTTTAAAAATAGGTAATAACAAAAAAAACAAAAGACAAAAAATAAAGTAAGTAGCCAAGGGGGTGATGGAATCTATAGCTATCTAACCTCAAGGTTTTACTCATCATCACTTTACTGTACTGTTTCTTGCCTCTCAGCACTCATTGGTGATCATCTTGTAATTGCAAATGTTTTATACTCTAGGAAATACAACTAACACATAGTGAGATCCTACTTTTAAAAAATGTTCTGCTAAGAGCACTTAGGTTTATTTCATTTGATCAGCATAAAATGAGACTAAGTGTTATTATTATTCCCAGTTTATAGCTGAAAAACTATGGCTCAGAGTGCTGCAACAGCTTGCTGATGCTAAGAGTTAGATGGTGGGTCTAAGGCTTGGAGACTGGCATTGTGATTGCACAGTTCTTCAGAACTATTCTAGGCTGTCTCCCTCTAGAATGCCGAGAATTCACTAATTTAGGACAGTAGATACAACTAGCTCTTCCATAATACCTAAGAAAATTTAAGAGTCTTTTAAGATGTAGTGAATATATCAGTTTTTATTTCAAGCTTTAGTTCAATTATATGAGCGCTAGTTATATAAGAAATGGAGATCTTTATTGGACTACTGAGGGCAAGGTGAAAAGTATGTATCAGTGCATCATCTATATATATATGTACATGATTAAATGGTTTAATAAGTTTTATAATAATTATTATTGTAGCACATGGCATTATCCTATTTCACATGACAAAACATTATGCTGGAATGTTTTATGTTATTGCAGCTAAGTCTTCCAGAACAATAGGACACCATGTTAGTGGGCGAATTAGAATTGCATTAATTGTTCAGTGAATGCCTATGTCTTGCATAGTAACTGATACTACGTAAGCTAGACATAGTCTCGTTGCTGCCCTAGTAATCTTGAAAAGTATAGGTCTAATACACAATATGCCCTTGTGGCAGATGCTGTTGGCTGCCCACTTAACAATCGTTTCCCTCCTTATTTCTTGCCAACAGAAATTGATGTGAATCAGACACCAATTAGAAAAACATTCTAAGAAGGTAGGTATGAATCATGATTGGTAAAACACGGCAATCTTAGTCTCCTGTAATCTTTCTCGCAGATAGTTTTGGCTTAACGATACAGTTTGGGTCAATATAAGATAGGTAATATCTTCTATGGGGATTTCTGAAACAGATTTTACGTTAAGCTTGACCAAAAAACACATGCACGAGAAGAGACCACTTATGAAGCCTCTTCTCCTTTCTTCCTGTTTGAATATATTTATCTGAGGACGTGGTGTTGTAGGTGAGGCAGCATCCTTGTGATTCCTAGGGAAAGAGCCTAAGTATGACAGTCACAACTGAACATGGCTCAGTAACATGATAGATGGACCCATGTCCTTTATAGCAACATTAAGCCACTACATGAATTTGGATTCACCTGACTCCTTGGTTTATGGTAAATTCGCTGTCTTTGTGGATTCATTCATTGTTTTCCTAGTATGCTATTACTTGTAGATGAACACTCTGACTGGCACACCCACCCTAACTGTGGAAAGCAAAACGATAGCCCCTTAAGATGCCCCAGTCCTAATCCCTAGAACCTATGAAACTGTTACTTTGCATGGCAGAACCTATGAAACTGTTACTCTGTAACATAATTAAGGTTAAGGACATTGAGATGGGAGAGTATCTTAGATGGTCCAAGTGAGCCCAACCTACTCAAGAATCCTTAAAAGCACAAAAATCTTCCACAGGCTATAATCAGAGGGAGATATGATTAAAGAAGTAAGGTCAGAGAGATGCTGGCTTGGAAGATGAAGGTGTCCAGGAGCCAAGGAGTATAGAGAACCTTTCGAAGCAGGAAAAAGCAAGGAAACAGTCTTTCCCTTAGAGAATACAAAAAAGAGAACAGACCTGCTGCCCCCTTGATTTTAGCCTGATAAAACTCACTGGGTTTTGGGCTTCTGACCTACAGAACTAAAAGATAATACATTTGTGTTGTTTCAAGCCACCAAGTATGTAGTGCCTATTGGAACAGAGATAGGCTCTCATTCTAATTTAATTCTTATTTCTTTGTTGTTTTCTTTTTTAAAAATATTATTTTCTGTTTTGATTTTTGTGTGTTTATTCTTAATTATTTTGTCTTTCAACTTTCACTTCTATTGTCAGAATATTTGCTGCTAGTCATTTATCTCCCTTGCTAAATTGAGTGTCAACTTACTTTTATGTTGCTGTCTGTAAAATAAGAATAAACAGGCTCTGAGAGAGGCTGGAAAGTTCTTATAGGAATAAAGTGCATTGGCAATTTTAGATCCTAAGAAGCCTATTTCTCTTACTTTGCTGGGTCTTGCAAATGTGTTGAACCAGAGTTGTCCATATAGCTCACTCATATTCTTATATCTTTTTCATACCAAATGCTGAGACAGATTCTAAGACTACTTCAGCTACTCTCCTTATCAAATTTACTTTGCATCCTAACATACTGAAGAAATTTGCCTCAAGTTCCCTAGCGACCCTGTAGGCAGGAGAAAAGTAGAGAGCTCTGTAGTCAGTTGCAAGGGAGCTGTGGATTGGGAAATGGGAGAACTGGGCTCCTCAGTCCTTCCAGCCTCTCACAAATTAACCTCTCACTAATTAGAAATGCCATTCTTAATTACCATCGTTTCCCTCTTTAAATGTGGTGAAAGCTAACTCTGTCAGCCTCTGGGGTTCCTATACTTTACAACAGCTGTAAATTACCTAAGTGATTAATATGGCCTCTTTCGATGCCCCTGGAGGTCTGCTCTCCCTGGGGAGCAATGACGTCAAACACTAAGCTCAGCATCATCGGATGGAGTACTTGTTTTCAAGATCTAACTTAATAAAATAATCTGAAATGATGAGAAGCTTGCTCTGAACCTGGTGCGCCATATGGTTCCCAATGAAAGGATGGGTCTCACCTGGCACAGAGAGCAGCCTAGATCTTCTCAAATGTTTTGTCTTATGATGAGATGCCCATTGCCCTCCTGCTTTAAACACCTTTGTGCTGAGTACAAACCTGCCTGTGCTGAATTTTTGTTCTCTAGAAAGAGAATGGTGGTTACCCTTCATGGCACACATGTGCCTCCCCTTCCCAGCTCACTATTGCTTTCCCCTTCCTCACATCTTCCATCCATACTGGTCTTCTAGGTTGAGAATCTCAAATTCCCTCACCCTCCAGGGCCTTTTTCCCACTCTGTTCTCTCAAGTGGAAAGCTCTACCCGCCCATCTTAGCCTGGTTAACTCCTACTAGCCTTCTAATTTCACTTCAGTAATGTCTTCTTTCACCAGCCCCTACAACTCAATCAACCCCCACCCCATTGTGCTCTCATATTGTGCTCTTTTTTATAGCCCTTTTACCAGGGTCACAAGTTAATATTTATTTAGCTATTTGATTTTTATTTTCCAATGCAATCACAGAAACCAGGACAGTTTTGTGCACACAACTGATGTTCTGTTTGACATACAGTTTAGGCTTAATAAATATTGTTGAATGAATTAGTAAATTAATAATTGAGATAACTAGCTCAGTTGCAGCAGTCTTCTCCTGCCAGCAGCATTTAATGAGACAAAGGGCATTTAAAACTTGGCTATCTGCTAATCAGATTGCCTTTTTCATATGAGTGTCTTCCAAGGATTTTATTTCTCCTATGACTGTTAAGGATGTTCAAAATTTTTTGCATTGTTTTCCTTATTCTCTTCAAATCTTAGAGTTCAAATGGTTTGAGAAATCAGTGTTTTTTCTCTAGGTTGATGGGTTATAATGCAATGATTCAAGCATAGGGGATGGCTTTATAGTTAGAGAGATTTAGATAAAAATCATCATCCCTCACTGTAAATATTTGAGTCCTCAGGATCTGAGTATCCTTATCTCTTAATGGTGAAGTGATAGTTTAAAATTGTTCATCATGAGAAAAATATTGTAAACAAGTGACAATGGGTCCACTCTTCAGTAAAGTGCCTGGTACATAATCAGTGTTCAGCAAATCCCATTCCCTGGAGAGAAAGCAAGAAAAGTAAGATATAAACAAATAGTCTGTGTCAATCATTGTGGTAGGGAGAATAACCGTCCCCTCCATGTCCATGTCCCTAATCCCTGGAAACTGTGAATATATTACACAGCAAGGGGGGGAAATTAGGTTGGTAATCAGCTGACGTTAAATAAAAAGATTATCCTGGATTATCTGGTGGTCTCCGTATAATCACATTATTTAAAAAATTTATTTTATTTATTTATTTTTGGCTGTGTTGGGTCTTCATTGCTGTGCAAAGCCTTTCTCTAGTTGTGGTGCTCGGGCTTCTCCTTGTGGTGGCTTCACTTATTGAGGAGCACGGGCTCTACGCCCACGGGCTCAGTAGTTGTAGCACACGGGCATAACTGCTCCGCAGTATGTGGGATCTTCCCAGACCAGGGATTGAACCTGTGTCCCCTGCATTGGCAGGCAGATTCTTAAACACTGCACCACAAGGGAAGTCCCGACAATGGTTTTTAAATGTGGTAGAGGGAGTCAGAAGGGTAAGCTCAGAGTTATATAGTGTGAGAGAGAGACTCAGTGAGACAACTTTGTTGGCTTTGGAGATGGAAAGAGTCCATGAACTAAGGGAGGTGGGCAGCCTCTAGAAGCTGAAAAAGGTAGGAAAAAGGATTTTCCTTTTTTTAATTTTTTATTTTTATTGGAGTATAATTGCTTTACAATATTGTGTTAGTTTCTACTGCACAGCAAAGTGAATCAGCTATACGTATACATATATCCCCTCTTTTTTGGATTTCCTCCCCATTATTAAGGTCACCACAGAGCACTGAGTTCCCTGTGCTGTACAGTAGGTTCTCATTAGTTATCTATTTTATACATATTATCAATAGTGTATATTTGTCAATCCCAATCTCCCAATTCATCCCACACTCCCCTTTCCCCCTTGGTATCCATACGTTTGTTCTCTATGTCTGTGTCTCTATTTCTGCTTTGTAAATAAGATCGTCTATACCAATTTTTTCATATTCCACATATATGTGTTAATATACGATACTTGTTTTTCTCTTTCTGACTTACTTCACTCTGTATGACAGGCTCTAGGTCCACCCACGTCTCTACAAATGACCCAATTTGTTCCTTTTTATGGCTGAGTAATATTCCATTGTATATATGTACCACTTCTTCTTTATCCATTCCTCTGTTGATGGACATTTAGGTTGTTTCCATGTCCTGGCTATTGTAAAGAGTGCTGCAATGAACATTGGGGTGCATGTGTCTTTTTGAATTATGGTTTTCTCTGGGTATATGCTCAGTAGTGGGATTGCTGGGTCACATGGTAGTTCTATCTTTAGTTTTTCAAGGAACCTCCATACTGTTCTCCATAGTGGCTGTATCAATTTACATTCCCACCAACAGTGCAACAGGGATTTTCCTCTAGAGCCTCCAGAAAGAACACAGCCCTTCCAACACATGATTTTAGCCTGAGACCCTTTTCTTCCTTCTGATATCCATAACTGTAAGATAATTAATTTGTGTTGCTTTAAACCATTAAGTTTGTGGTATTCTGTTACAGCAGCAACAGGAAGCTAATACAATCATTATCAGCAACAGCCTCTTTCTCTCTCCCACTGTATATACTTGTACATGTATTTTTATATATTCATATTTATAATTACACAAAGAATAAAACCCACGTATATGCAAGAGGAAAAAAAACACTTAAATTGTAAGACAAAATGGAAAGGATTTTCTTCACATTTAGGAACAGGCATGATTAAAGTGAATCTCCCCTCTGCCATGTTCCCTCAGTAAACGAAATCCTACATCACTGTCATTAATCTGTAATTGTGGCACTAATTTTATGGTGGGATCATGTCTCCCTTATCAATCTCATTTCTTCTACTAGAAGTGGCTTTTTTTTTCACCTTAGAGGTGAGTCTCAGCTGCAGAAATGTGCCCTTCATACTGGAGAGGTCATGGTCAGCAGAAGGGAGACTCCATTAGCTGGACACATCTGCTTTGCAGGTGTCGGTAAATTCTATACTTGGCTCTTAGGTGCAAAGTTATATGTGCCATCAGTGAATAAATAGACCGGAGAGAATTAAATAGAATTGATACTGGCTGGATGTCAGTCTCATATTAGAAAAGACAAAAAAATAATAATAGAGGAAACTTTACACTGCTAAGCCTTACTGAATAATTTCATTCTTCCCTTGGTTACCTGCAGATGGAGGATTCAAAGTTTGAAGGGCACAGTGGCTAGAATACACTACATGATCAATAATTGTTTATTAAACTAATATAGTTTGAGCCTTTTACAGAACAAAAACTGAACTAGGAGAAAGAAAACACTGGAAATGATAGGTATCTTCTACTTCCATTTTGTTTCTACATTTTCTTGTATTTGTGACTTTTTATTATAAAAATGATTAAATTCAGATATTGGGTCTTGGTTTATAAAAGCAATTTGATGTTTCTATATATGATTAATTATGTGTTAAACTGTTATTTATTGCTAAATATACTTTCTTAAATATAGTTTTCTCTGTATAAATTAGTTTTTAACCAAAAATATTCTACATTTCCAGACTCCATTATTAACAGCACTCAATGTGGCTTCTTTTTTGCAATATAAAATTGCCTCACCCAAAGCACATGGTAACAATCATAAAAAGGAAAGAAAAAAATAGAGCCCCATGATCTCATCATCCTGACTAATCAATTGTTTATTTTTTCTACATTTTCTTGTTTTATATGCACATGGTCCCAAAATAGTTAATACAATTATAACTAAGGAACAGTCTCAAATATTTTATTTTCCAAGATTTCTTATGAAAAATTTCAAACATATAGAAAAGTTGGAAGAATTTTATAGTGAACCGATGTATACTTACCACTTTGATTCTATTATTAATATTTTGCTATTCTTGTTTTATAATATATCTACTCATCTATCCACCATAGGTTCAAATCTATATCCTTATTTTCTCTTCTCATTTTGTAGTTAGTGTTTTTCTATGTAGCTGTAATATCTTCTTAACTACCATTTATATTTGCATAGCAGTAGCTGTTTCTTATAAGTGAATTTTTCTTTTAAAATGTTATCATAAATGATGTATTGAATTTAGAAATGATTACATTTATGAATAGAATTTACTTTCCAATTATACTTGATAAACATTCATTGAGAACCAATTATGTGCCAGTCAATGTTGGGTGCTGTGGGTATGAAGATGAATAAAACATTTCTTTTGCCATAGGAGTTCCCTACTGGTAGGAGAGACTGCAATTTAATTTTATTCTGTCCAATGCAATAGAATAATTACAACAGTAAAGGTACGTACAAAGTTCAGATATAGGCAGAAAAGGACATCATTAACCTTGCCTGGTCTGACTAGAGAAGACTTCACAGAAAATTTAACATCTTAATTTTATAGAATTCGGTGGCAAAGAAGTTTGGTTCCTTATCAAAAGAGCAATCTGCACTCCCCGAACGATCCCACCCCCTTTCTTGTTTAAAGAGCTACAGTTGATTCAATTATCCATAATCAAGTTCTTCAGGGGAGGCAGTTTCAGCCACAGTCCCAGCTTCAGGTTATTAGAATTTGTCTAAAGCCAATCAGGATGGGGCCATTCCCATTACCAATGATAGGTTTAGGTCCTGACATGCAACATGATTCTGGACAATTAGCCATGATTGAGAAGTTGCTAAAGGAGCTTCTGGGAAAGGTTTTCCTTACTCCTTAAATGTAATTTTCAGGAAGGAATAGTTCCTAATTTGTGGCCTATCACACTTGTAACTGGGACCTTGAAAAAACTTTGCTATCCTCACTATATTCTCCCTAGGAAAGGGGTAGGAGCCTGAACCCTTGATAATATCCATTGGATCAACATATTTTAACCAACTCTAGATCCTGACTACTTCCAGACTTCTTATTATAAAATAATACATCTCTTTGTTATTTAATACATTTAGAGATGGGCTATTGTCACATTGCTATTGTCCCCAAATTAACCTACCTACAACTAATGCATCTAGTTTAAAGAGTAGAGAAGTTGGATGGTGGCAGAAAGACACATGAAACAGAAACATAGAGGCCTGTTTATAAAATGTTAAATGGCACTGAATGCTTAGCTTCTAAAATAAAAAGAGGGGGTCAGAGAGAAGAGGGAAAGAAGGCTTGAGAGAGAGAGAGTAGTTATGATGGTGCATAGCAGGATAAAACTTGTTTTCACGTTTATATGATCAAAGGTAAAGAACATGTGGCTTGGGGCTTTTGAAATAGCCTACTATCTTGAAAATGACACAAATATTGCCCTCATGATTTTTCTTTAGCCTAAAAATGTCAGTGTTATTATACCTCTGGTACCAGATCATAAAATTTTAAATTAGTGACTCAGTAATTTCTTCTCCAAAGGAGAGTATTTTCTTATCATATTAGGCTTACAAAATCTACATAAACTTTACCTATATAATCCATCAGGGTGACATGATTACTGAATACTATTTTTCCCAGAAAAATACTACAGCATAATTGAGAGCAACATTCTATAATGCAAATATCATCACAAGATAAGAGTAGGTCATAAATCCAGTCAGAGGCCTTCTACTTATTTGTATGATCTTTGTCAAGTTACTTACACTTTCTATATTTTATTTATTCATCTGAAAAAATGAAAGCTGAAAAAATTCCTTCTAAAAAGAAAGTTTTTTAAGAAAAGGACACACACAGGTTAGGTGGAATAATTGATATCCACATGCTTCCATTACTTTCCACTTTTCCTACATGAAAATTATGAATTGATGAGATGTCCACCAGAGTAAAAGCACTACTTTTGGAAAAAACTGACTGTAGCCTGAGTATAACAAACAATATAGCTTTGACAGGGGCAGAGTAAAGGGACAAAGTAGGTAATTAGTTAATCCTACTAGGGGGTCATAAGTAGAGAAAAAGTATGGGAGACCCCTGTAAGTTAATGATCACTCAACAAAGCAGGTTTGCTTAATCACAAAGCCAAGCAGGCTTGCTTAGTAACAAAACCATGCAACAGAGGCGTGAGACCTGCCCCTAAACAATAAAACAATGGTGGCATGAGACATACATCCTGCCCAGTGAGCTCAGTAAGTTAATATATTCCCAGGACATGCTCCTCTGTGTGCACTAAAAGCAAAAATATAAGGAAAAGGTGACATTATACTAAAACCTGAGATGATTTACCATTTTAGCATGTGTTACCGCCTTTTTGTTCATTTTCATTGCACCATGACAGTCCCAGCTTGACTATGTAGGGACAAGAAAACTCCCCCACCTGACGTGGAGGAGGAATGGATGATGGAAGCCTGATGTCTACTCAAGAATGAGAAAAAGGTAGTCTTCTCCCCCTCCCCACTTTTCCTTTGATTATAAAACTGTAGCTCACTAAGTTCTCAGGGAGCGAGAACTTTTCTATCACTTTGCCTCTCTCTGAATTCTTTTTGCACTGAGACATAAAGAACCAGAGCTCCTCGGAGCCCCCTAAATGCCACTTAGTGGTTTCAGCTTGGTTGAGGTAAGTACTGTTGCCCTTCAAGAATGGTAGATTTTTTTTTTTTGTAAGTCATGTTTAGTGGTAATTTTTGAGACTCACCAGGCAGTTCAACAATCATAGTCTGGTGAAAAATGAGCACAACTGGCATCAACACAGACAGACCTGAGTTGGAACACAAGATCTAATTTTTAGAAGCAAAATAATGCAGTTTACCTAACTCTGCTTTGGTTTTGACGTGTGTAAGACATGACACAGTTCTACTGATGCATAAATATGAATATATATATGGCAAGCTCTTTGTTCACACATACGTTGATATGAATAGTGGGTTTAATCAGGCTTCATCTCAGAGTTGGCAGGGCAGAGACTGGAAATTCATCTCACCTCATTCTCCACACAAACTGTGCCTCGTGTGTGAGACCAAGTTGAGCGAAAAAGTTGAATGGGACCGATCATATCAAGAATGAGTGGGACATTTTTTTCAGTCCTCTCCTAGCATTTTTCCCTTTATAAGTAGGATGTTATTCTTACCCTCATTGTTTCAGTTGAAGAAGTAAAATACAGAAAGTTCAGGTAACTTGATTATGGTAATACAATGAAAAAGTTACTTCAGAGAGAATCATTGTAAGAGAGAGAGAGAGGGGGAGAGAGAGAGAGAGAGAGAGAGAATGAGAATCTGAACAACTGACTGCTGTTAAGTCCCTGTGTGGAGTTAACTTGAAGATACACACTCAGTCTGCACCTACATGCCATATTTTGAAAGCACTATTTATGCAAAGGAGAAAATGTAAGCATTACCCAAGACATCCTCTGCAAGCCAAGCTGCAGGAGGAAGCTGGGCATGACAGTGTCTTCTGTCACCACGGGATCAAAGTGCTGCAGCCATGACTCATTGCACAACCACTAGCTTGGATCTGCATGCAGAACAAACTGAGGTGGTTACATTTACAGAGCTCCTTAGGGCAGGAGACAGTTGAAGACGGTGGGCATTGTTTGTACCTAGGATGGGAGGAATGTTGGGGAAATGGGAGGGAGGTCTGGTCCCTCTTTTAGGGCCTTTTAAAAATTTTTTTAATTTAATTAATTTATTTTTTTATACAGCAGGTTCTTATTAGTTATCTATTTTATAAATATTAGTGTATATTTGTCAAACCCAAGCTCCCAATTCATCCCACCACCACCACCCCACCTTCCCCCCTTTGTGTCCATACATTTGTTCTCTACATCTGTGTCTCTATTACTGCCTAGCAAACTGATTCATCTGTACCATTTTTCTAGATTCCACATATATGCATTAATATACGATATTTGTTTTTCTCTTTCTAACTTACTTCACTCTGTATGACAGTCCCTAGGTCCATCCATGTCTCTAAAAATGACCCAATTTATGGCTGAGTAATATTCCACTGTATATATGTACCACATCTTTTTTTTTTAAACATCTTTATTGGAGTATAATTGCTTTACAATGGTGTGTTAGTTTCTGCTTTATAACAAAGTGAATCAGTTATACATATACATATATCTCCATATCTCTTCCCTCTTGCGTCTCCCTCCCTCCCACCCTCCCTATCCCACTCCTCTAGGTGGTCACAAAGCACCAAGCTGATCTCCCTGTGCTATGCGGCTGCTTCCCACTAGCCATCTATTTTACATTTGGTAGTGTATATATGTCCATGCCACTCTCTCACCTTGTCACATCTTACCCCTCCCCCTCCCCATATCCTCAAGTCCATTCTCTAGTAGGTCTGTGTCTTTATTCCCATCTTGCCACTAGGTTCTTCATGACCTTTTTTTTTTTTTCCCCTTAGATTCCATATATATGTTGTTAGCATACTGTATTTGTTTTTCTCTTTCTGACTTACTTCACTCTGTATGACAGACTCTAACTCCATCCACCTCACTACAAATACCTCCATTTCATTTCTTTTTATGGCTGAGTAATATTCCATTGTATATATGTGCCACATCTTCTTTATCCATTCATCTGTCGATGGGCATTTAGGTTGCTTCCATGACCTATTGTAAATAGTGCTGCAATTAACATTGGGGTGCATGTGTCTTTTTGAATTATGGTTTTCTCCGGGTATATTCCCAGTGGTGGGATTGCTGGGACATATGGTAACTCTATTTTTAGTTTCCTAAGGAACCTCCATACTGTTCTCCATAGTGGCTGTATCAATTTACATTCCTACCAACAGTGCAAGAGGGTTCCCTTTTCTCCACACCTTCTCCAGCATTTGTTGTTTGTAGATTTTCTGATGATGCCCATTCTAACTGGTGTGAGGTAATACCTCATGGTAGTTGTGATTTGCATTTCTCTAATGATTAGTGATGTGGAATATCTTTCCATGTGCCTCTTGGCCATCTATGTGTCTTCTTTGGAGAAATCTCTATTCAGGTCTTTTGCCCATTTTTTGATTGGGTTATTTGTTTTTTTAATATTGAGCTGCATGAGCTATTTAAAAATTTTGGAGATTAATCCTTTGTCCGTTGACTCATTTGCAAATATTTTCTCCCATTCGGAGGGTTGCCTTTTTGTCTTGTTTGTAGTTTCCTTTGCTTTACAAAAGCTTTTACGTTTCAATAGGTCCCATTTGTTTATTTTTATTTCCATTACTCTAAGAAGTGGGTCAAAAAGATGTTGTTGTGCTTTATGTTAAATAATGTTCTTCCTATGTTTTCCTCTAAGAGTTTTATGGTGTCAGTCTTACATTTACGTCTTTAATCTATTTTGAGTTTATTTTTGTGTATGGCGTTAGGGAATGTCCTAATTTCATTCTTTTACATGTAGCTGTCCAGTTTTCCCAGCACCACTTACTTAAGACTGTCTTTTCTCCACTGTATATCTTTGCCTCCTTTGTTATAGATTAATTGACCATAGGTGTGTGGCTTTATCTCTGGGCTTTCTATCTTGTTCCATTGATCTGTGTTTCTGTTTTTGTGCCAGTACCCTATTGTCTTGATTACTGTAGCTTTGTAGTATAGTCTGAAGTCAGGGAGTCTGATTCCTCCAGCTCCGTTTTTTCCCCTTAAGATTGCTTTGCCTATTTGGGGTCTTTTGTATCTCCATACAAATTTTAAGACTTTTTCTTATAGTTCTGTAAAAAATGCCATTGGTAATTTGATAGGGGTTGCATTGAATCTGTAGATTGCTTTGGGTACTATAGTCATTTTCACAATACTGACTCTTTCAATCCAAGAACATGGTATATCTCTCCATCTGTTTGTATTATCTTTCATTTCTTTCATCAGTGTCTTATAGTTTTCTGAATACAGGTTTTTTACCTCCTTAGGTAGGTTTATTCCTAGGTATTTTATTCTTTTTGTTGCAATGGAGAATGGGATTGTTTCCTTAATTTCTCTTTCTGATCTTTAGTTGTTAGTGTATAGGAATGCAAGAGATTTCTGTGCATTAATTTTGTATCCTGCAACTTTATCATTATCAAATTCATTGATTAGCTCTAGTAGTTTTCTGGTGGCATCTTTAGGATTCTCTATATGTAGTAGTATCATGTCATCTGCAAACAGTGACAGTTTTACTTCTTCTTTTCCAATTTGTATTCTTTTTCTTTTTCTTCCCTGATTGCCTTGCCTAAGACTTCCAAAACTATGTTGAATAATAGCGGCGAGAGTGGACATCCTTGTCTTGTTCCTGATCTTAGAGGAAATGCTTTCAGTTTTTCACCATTAAGAAGGATGTTTGCTGTGGGTTTGTCATATATGGCCTTTATTATGTTGAGGTAGGCTCCCTCTACGTCCACTTTCTGGTGAGTTTTTATCATAAACGGGTGTTGAATTTTGTCAAAAGCTTTTTCTGCATCTATGGAGATGATCATATGGTTTTTATTCTTCAATTTGTTAATATGGTGTATCACATTGATTGATTTGCGTATACTGAAGAATCCTTGCATCCCTGGGATAAATCCCACTTTATCCTGGTGTATGATCTTTTTAATGTGTTGTTGGATTCTGTTTGCTAGTACTTCGTTAAGGATTTTTGCGTCTATGGTAATCAATGATATTGGTCTGTAATTTTCTTTTTTTTGTAGTATCTTTGTCTGGTTTTGGTATCAGGGTGATGGTGGCCTCGTACAATGAGGTTGGGAGTGTTCCTTCCTCTGCAACTTTTTGGAAGAGTTTGAGAAGGATGGGTGTTAGCTCTTCTCTAAATGTTTGATAGAATTCACCTGTGAAGCCATCTGGTCCTGGACTTTTGTTTGCTGGAAGATTTTTAATCACAGTTTCAATTTCATTATTTGTGATTGGTCTGTTCATATTTTCTATTTCTTCCTGATTCAGTCTTGGAAGGTTATACCTTCCTAAGAATTTGTCCATTTCTTCCAGGTTGTCCATTTTATTGGCATAGAGTTGCTTGTAGTAGTCTCTTATTACGCTTTGTATTTCTCTGGTGTCTGTTGCAACTTCTCCTTTTTCATTTTTTTAACAATTTATTTTTTTATACAGCAGGTTCTTATTAGTCATACATTTTATACACTTCAGTGTATACATGTCAATCCCAATCTCCCAATTCATCACACCACCACCCCTCTTTTTCTTGATGAGTCTGGCTAAAGGTTTATCAATTTTATTTATCTTCTCAAACAACCAGCTTTTAGTTTTATTGATCTTTGCTATTGCTTTCTTTGCTTCTATTTCACTTATTTCGGCTCTGATCATTATGATTTCCTTCCTTCTACTAACTTTGGGTTTTGTTTGTTCTTTTTCCTCTAGTTCCTTTAGGTGTAAGGTTATATTGTTTGAGATTTTTCTTTTTTCTTGAGATAGGATTGTTATAAACTTCCCTCTCTGAATTGCTTTTGCTGCATCCAATAGGTTTTGGATCATCATGTTTTTGTTGTCATTTGTCTCTAGGTATTTTTTGATTTCCTCTTTGATTTCTTCAGTGATCTCTTGGTTATTTAGTAACGTATTATTTAGCTTCCATTTGTTTGTGCTTTTTATGTTTTTTCCCCCGTAATTGATTTCTAAACTCATAGTGTTGTGGTTGGAAAAGATGTTTGGTATGATTTCAATTTTCTTAAATTTACCGAGGCTTGATTTGTGACCCAAGATGTGATCTATCCTGGAGAACGTGCCATATGCACTTGAGAAGAAAGTGTAATCTGCTGTTTTTGGATGGAATGTCCTATAAATATCAATTAAATCTATCTGGTCTATTGTGTCATTTAAAGCTTGTGTTTCCTTATTAATTTTCTGTCTGGATGATCTGTCCATTGATGTAAGTGAGGTGTTAAAGTCCCCCACTATTATTGTGTTACTGTCAATTTCCTCTTTTATAGCTGTTAGCAGTTGCCTTATGTATTGAGGTGCTCCTGTGTTGGGTGCATAAATATTTAAAATTGTTATATCTTCTTCTTTGATTGAGACCTTGATTATCACGTAGTGCCCTTCCTTGTCTCTTGTAACATTCTTTAAAGTCTATTTTATCAGATATGAGTATTGCTACTCCAGCTTTCTTTTGATTTCCATTTGCATGGAATATCTTTTTCCATCCCCTCCCTTTCAGTCTGTATATGTCCCTAGGTCTCAAGTAGGTCTCTTGTAGACAGCATATATATGGGTCTTGTTTTTGTATCCATTCAGGGAGACTGTTTCTTTTGGTTGGAGCATTTAATACATTCACATTTAAGGTAATTATCGATATGTATGTTCCTATGACCATTTTCTTAATTGTTTTGGGTTTGTTTTTGTAGGTCCTTTTCTTCTCTTGTGTTTCCCACTTAGAGAAGTTCCTTTAGCATCTGTTGTAGAGCTGGTTTGGTGGTGCTGAATTCTCTTAGCTTTTGCTTGTCTGTAAAGCTTCTGATTTCTCCGCCAAATCTGAATGAGATCCTTGCTGGGTAGAGTAATCTTGGTTGTAGGTTCTTCCCTTTCATCACTTTAAATGTGTCATGCCACTCCCTTCTGGCTTGTAGAGTTTCTGCTGAGAAGTCAGCTGTTAACCTTACGGGAGTTCCCTTGTATGTTATTTGTCATTTTTCCCTTGTGGCTTTCAATAATTTTTCTTTGTCTTTGATTTTTGTCAATTTGATTACTATGTGTCTCGGCGTGTTTTTCCTTGGGTTTATCCTGCCTGGGACTCTCTGCTCTTCCTGGACTTGGGTGGCTATTTTCTTTCCCATGTTATGGAAGTTTTCCACTATAATCTCTTCAAATATTTTCTTGGGTCCTTTCTCTCTCTCTTCTCCTTTTGGGATCCCTATAATGCAAATGTTGGTGCATTTGTTGTCTCAGTGGTCTCTTAGGCTGTCTTCACTTCTTTTCATTCTTTTTTTTTTCATTCTGTTTTGCGGCAGCAAATTCCACCATTCTGTCTTCCAGGTCACTTATCTGTTCTTCTGCCTCAGTTATTCTGCTATTGCTTCCTTCTAGTGTATTTTTCATTTCAGTTACTGTATTGTTCATCTCTGTTTGTTTGTTCTTTAATTGTTCTAGGTGTTTGTTCTTTAATTGTTCTTCTAGGTCTTTGTTAAACATTTCTTGCAACTTCTCGATCTTTGCCTCCATTCTTTTTCTGAGGTCCTGGATCATCTTCACTATCATTATTCTGAATTCTTTTTCTGGAAGGTTGCCTATCTCCACTTCAGTTAGCTGTTTTTCTGGGGGTTTATCTTCCTTCCTCTGGTATATATAGCCCTCTGCCTTTTCATTTTGTCTTCCTGTGAATGTGGTTTTCGTTCCATAGGCTGCAGGACTGTAGTTCTTCTTGCTTCTGCTGTCTGCCCTCTGGTGGATGAGGCTATCTAAGAGGCTTGTGCAAGCTTCCTGATGGGAGGGACTGGTGGTGGGCAGAGCTCTGTAAAACTTTAATCCACTTGTCTGCTGATGGGTGGGGCTGAGTTCCCTCCCTGTTCCTTGTTTGGCCTGAGGTGACCCAGCACTGGAGCCTACAGGCTCTTTGGTGGGGCTAATGGTGGACTCCGGGAGGGCTCATGCCAAGAAGTACTTCCCAGAACTTCCGCTGCCAGTGTCCTTGTCCCCGCGGTGAGCCACAGCCACCCCCCACCTCTGCAGGAGACCTTCCAACACTAGCAGGTAGGTCTGGTTCAGTCTCCTATGGGGTCATTGCTCCTTCCCCCTGGGTCCTGATGCACACACTACTTTGTGTGTGCCCTCCAAGAGTGGAGTCTCTGTTTCTCCCAGTCCTGTCGAAGTCCTGCAATCAAATCCCACTAGCCTCCAAATATGATTCTCTGGGAATTCCTCCTCCCGTTGTCAGACCCCCAGGTTGGGAAGCCTGATGTGGGGCTCAGAACCTTCACTCCAGTGGGTGGACTTCTGTGGTATAGTTGTCCTCCAGTTTGTGAGTCACCCACCCAGCAGTTATGGGATTTGATTTTATTGTGATTGTGCCTCTCCTACCGTCTCACTGAGGCTTCTCCTTTGTCTTTGGATGTGGGTAATCTTCTTTGGTGAGTTCCAGTTTCTTCCTGTTGATGACTATTCAGCAGTTAGTTGTGATTCCGGTGCTCTCGCAAGAGGGAGTGAGCCCACGTCCTTCTACTCCGCCATCTTGAAATAATCTCTCCAAGTGCCTTTTTAAATTGTGGTAATATACACACCACTCCACAAGAACCAGGACCCCCCTGGTGGTGCGCTCTCCATCAGCAAGAAACTTCAAACTTGAAAGCACTGTGTAGGGTAATTCATATTCTCTCTCTCTCTGTCTCTGTCTCCCCCTCCCTGCCTTCCTCCCTCCCTAGATACCTCTCTCCATCTCTCATTAATGATCTTAAAAATCTCTGCTTAAAAGCAACAGAAAGCAGTTTTTACAGCCTCTTCAAGTAGCTTTGCTAAACACCTGTGGGGATAGGATTGTCTTATCAGATGGACAAATTTCCATGTATTTCAATCTTCAGAAAAATACCCTCTCTCTACTTGATTCAGGTTGACGTATCAACTTGACTTCAAGCATTTCAAAACTTCTGTGAACATAACAATAAAGGTGTGTATGTGTTTGTTTGTGTGTATTTGTGTATGTGGGGGGTGGTTTCCATTTCTCACTGTCCACAGAGCATTTCCACAGGCATATCTTACATGAACCAAAAAAAAAAAAAATTTATATTCCCTGATATAGTAAACATAAGAATATCACAAGTTTTTATTTGAAACTTCTGCATGGAAATAGCATTTTCTTTATGAATCAGTTCCTGTGTTTGCATTCTGCCTGCATTCTTCTATTTCTTAGGCCAACTAAATCACCAACAATATTACCTGTAGAAATCTGTTTATTGTTATTCAATGCTTTTGCCTTTTTCCACAGAGGATGTGAGGTGGCCTTTGGGTTATTTAAAAAAGGAATATAATTCAATTCCAGGTGAATTATTGCTTCTGTGAAAAATACTGAAGTTAGCTTCTTATTTAAATATTCAACAATACTTGCTCCAAAGGAACTTTCTTAAATGCCTACAATGTGCCAGACACTGTGCTAGATAGTAATGTCTGTTAAATATTAAAAATCTTAGTACCAGTTACCACGTTAAATACCATTTATCACATTGAATACTCATAAAAATATTTGAGCTGAATGCATTTACTCCATTTTGCAAAGGAAAGGAATCCTCAGAACAGCATTTGAAGGAAGTATATTAATGTCTTTTTTGCAAACAGGCAAACTTGCTTGCCCCAGGTAAAATAAGTGATGAAATCGAATCTAGACTCAGGCTTTATGAACCAGAGTCTATACTCTAAAATAATATGCCATACTGCCTAATAGGATGCCCTTCCCAGGCACTGTCAAAACAGTTGGAGAAAACATTTTGGGTATTCACAATTTCATGAGGCCCGTAAAGGATAGGGAGAAAATGAATGATGCAAAGTTCCAACACTCAAGATATCCACAGACAAATGGGATACACATGTTGCTCAACTTTTATTCAAATCAACAAAGGTGTGATTAAAGTAAGTTTTATTCATGGAGGATGCTGTCATAGATACAGAACCTCAATCCTTTGAGGTTTTGTGTTAGCTTTTCTTAAAGTGTGCTGTGTGCAACACTAGTTTCAACAAGAGATTGTCATAGGTCAGTTCTCTAGAAGCAGATCCTGAGATACGGATTTCTGATCAAGTGTTTGGGGCAATGATCTCAAGACAATTCTGTACATAAAGGGGACTGAGGGAAACGGGACAGGGCAGAGGGCAAAGCAAAGCAAAGATGTGGTTTTATCCGGAGTCTAGCCTCAGCCTGATTTCACAGAAAGCTCTGGTGTGTGAAGGGTAGCACTAAGGTAGCACAACTTGGGACAAGAAAGTGGGACATTTGCATCCCCTATATCTGTCAGTCACTGTCTATAGATGTAACCAGTAGTATACAAGTAAATGTTTAACAAACGGCTCTCAAACAGCCCTTGATCTGTAGACTTTCAAGATACAAATACCCGATGACTGATTTCAAGCTACCAACACGTGACATCACTGGCTGCTGAGTTGGGAAGAGCACAACTGGCTCTCACAAGCTGGTATGAGCTGGATCCAGTGCACAACTGGGTGTAGCCTTCTAGGCATTTCTGATATAGGAGCCTTCTAGAAGTATGAAGCTGTGAGCATTTGCAGCCGACACTTCCAGAATCTGGAGGATGGGGTCCTAACCCAGCAGAGAAGATCAGGGAGGGCACCAACAGTGTTTACAACAGTAAACACTTTTTTTTAATGATAAAAACTTTGTCTTAAATATCAACTATGTTACATATCACTTTTTCTTCAGAAAGTTTCCATTAAAAAAAAAAATACAGTGTTTTGATTATTTAGGGCTGACTTACATTTCAGTGTGTGACAAACACTCAAACCCAAATGCATCTAGTTCTCTCAGCTGCGATAGGTCTGTGTCCAGCCCCTAAACTAATGGCTCAATGCAAACAACTTTGGGATTCCTGAATTTGGTTCCCTTAAGTTCTCAGGTTTTTCCCAACTCTCAGAACCAAAGCATGTAGGAGTGACTGGGCCATTTGAAAGCCTATTTTGCGAATCAGCCTAGTTCTTATAAGATGCAGTAGTCTCAACATGCATTAATAATTTTTAGTTGCTAAAATGACTTTGTGGACAAATACATTTGGGGAACATTAAGTTAAATAAAGATACATTTATTTCTCTAGTGAAGAACACCTTAGGGCCTTTAATATCGTATGGTTCAATATGGCATTTCAAGAGGATGATATGCTTTATAGGGTTTTAAAACTTAAGTTTATTTGAATTAATTTTGGTCCAGACTATCTAACATGTCGAGGGTTTTATGTAGAAAACAGATATATACTTTTAAAACAGCAATTGTTCCTTGGACGACATGCATCAGAATCGCCCAGGTTCTTATTTGACCTGTAGATTCCTAGGCCCATCTGTAAAAATAATGAATCAGAATCACTGATGCCTTGTCCTGGAAATCTGCAGAATTAGCATTGCAGGTGACTCTGATATACCTTAAAATTTGAGAACCTGCACACTGCCTAATATATATGTATACATACTTAATCTTATAGAATACACTGGCTCATTATAAACTATATACACTCTGTTGAATGGCTCTCACTAAATTATGATCTGATATAGTGTCATACAACCCACTTCCAGCAGCAATTTCACTAAATTGTGATCTGATATAGTGGCATACGACCCACTTCCAGCAGCAATGAGTGCTAGAAAATCTCCTTTGGAATTTACCAGAGAGTTGTTGCCAAACGTATTAACTTCTGCGTTACTTTCTTTGCTCCCTGAAGAAGCATTACTTGAGAAAAAAATTTTGAGAGATTAAGTGGCAGAAAAGAGTTTTTCTCTTCTGATAGAAATTATAGGCTCCTAACGGAATTGGAAAAAATGCTTTCCTGTGATATTGATTACTAAGAAGCTTGGAAACAAATTCTGGGTTACCTTTAGTAGCTCAACAAATTGCTATAACCAGGCTATAGGTTTGCATTTGAACCTTCCTTACCTCAGCATTAATAATAATAACTAACATTTATCAAACTGATAATAATTTACCATGCTCTGTGTTAATCATGTTACATGCAATAACTCATTTAATATTCTAATACTCTATGAATTACAGGCTCTGGCTCACATTTTACTAACTAGGAAACTGAGGTTTAGAGTAATTATAACTCTTGCCCAGATTATGAAGGTAGTGAGATGTAAAGGAGGGATCTGACATCAGAAAGTTCAACTCTGGAGTCGACCCTTGCTATATTTCCTCCCTTTTGTCATAATTTATACTAGTTTTTAAAGAAAATATTATCTTGGTAAGCTACCATAATGTTTTGTGAAAAATGATTTAATTTAAGAAAACATGTAGGAAGAGGAGCAAACTATTAAATAAATAAATGTATAAATACATTTCAATATTGAGGTAATTATCTGAATATTTTGGGATGTACAACATAAGAACAAGAATTGAATTTTGTTTTCCTCTTCTGTTGACTTCATGTTTGGGATTGAATAACAATACTCCCGATTTTAGGTAGTCAATAATCATTCCACCTAGTTTCTTTGAAACAATGATATATAATCAGTGATCATAGTTTATATTTATAATTCAATTGGTGTTTATATTTTAGATAAATTGTTAAGACTTATTTGAGATACATATGCAGTGTCCACAACACACTTTCAAAATAGTGGATTCAAAATTTAACACATTTTAATTAGTCACACATCCTCCCTGAAGAGGCAATAGTAATAACGTCTTAGAATTTTATCTTATAAAATTGAAGAGGTTCGGTTAGTTTACCAAGATCATGAATATCAAAGGCAGAACTATAAATTAAACAAGGTGTTTTTATAGTCCAAAGACCATGATTTTCACAACTCACCATATCTCTGAAATATATTTTTAAATTTTTAAAAAACAAATAGAGGACCCATAATTTTTCACTTTCACAAAATTACAATGATCCAGAGACTAAGTTTGGGAAAAATAATGTTGACAGAATCAACTGTAGACTTCAGTGGAGATTTTTAGTGGAAATACTTAAGGGAAGCTTTAAGGAACTGCAATTATCTAGGGAATACGATCAACACAGCCCAAAATAGGACAAGACTTTCTTCTTTTTCCTCATTAGTACTTTTCATTGTTTGACCCATATCCTTAATTGCAGTAAGCTCAGTTGCAGATACAGGATGAAAGTGGGGAAAATGTTAAGTTCTCTAAAATGTAATCTTTTGGGACACAACAATTACCACAAATTTCATTTTGGTTGCTTGAGATGGTGATTATTATAATATATGGTAAAACATTCAGCAAATCACCTGCTGATTGGGATAGCTAAAGAAAAATAACTGGCTTTTTCATAAAACAATTTTTTATTCAATCAGAAGAAATATCTGCTTTTTAATTTTTTTAAATAGGAAAAAATGATTTACAAATGGGTATTCAGAAGTGAAGACAGAAAATGTACCAATAATTTTTTGAGAAACTGTGTGTATTTGCAGTTGGGTACCTACCCTAAATGACACTCCTAGATTACTCTAGGGTAGAACGAGTTTACATAGTTTATACTCATTTTGGCAGGTTTTCAGATTAATGAGACTGTTTTGGAAGGGAGGTGGTGAAAGAGAGAGGATTAATGTTGATAAAGACCTGTCATTCTATTTTTTAGAGGAAAACAAAAAGGTTTAATAGGAAATATCAATGAATAGACTGCTCAGAAAACATTACTATGATATTCCACTGTGTAGTGGACACACTAGAATTGGGTTGACCCCCAATGAGTCACATATTTATATAACTGTCTCCCCTTGATTGCAGGTTGAACCTGTGACTTGCTTCTAACTAACAGAATATGGCAAAGGTGAAGGGATATTACAAGTGTAATTAAGGTCGCAAATCAGTTGATTTCGAAATGATTAAAAGGTAGATTATTCTAAGTGGGCCTGCCTTAATCAAGTGAAAGTCTTAAAGAGAGATCCTCCTGCATGACCAAATACGTTGTAAGAGTCATGTGGCAGGTCACATGGCAGAAAACTACAAGTAGCCCCTAGGAAATGAGAGTAGTCCCTGATTGACAGACTACAAGAGAATGGGACCTCCGTCCTACAACTGCAAGGAAGGAAAAGAATCCTGCCAACAACCAAACGAGTTTGAAAGAGGACCTGCAGTTCGGATGCAGTCTGGTTGATGCTTTGATTACCACCTTGTGAGACCTTGCACAGAGGACTCCTCTGGATCATACCCAGACTCATGAACCAAGAAAACTATTAGATAATAAATGTATTTAATTGTAAGCCCCTGAGTTTTTTGTAATTTGTTAAGCAGTAATACATAACGAATGCACACTACTTGAACTCTTTAATTCATACTCTTCCAGAGAAAAATAAATAATGGAGGACTTTTTGTGGAAAATGAGATCTCTTAGTGATCTCTCACCCTCTTCTCTGATGTTCCCAGAAACGTGCACTTTGCTCTTACCATCCTGAGCTATTTGCTGTTTGTATGACCTGCTCTTTCACAACTCAGAATTTGTACAGGTGGCACCTTGTCCAGGAATGCCCATTCCCATTGTGGTAAATCTTCAGGATTCAACTTTAGTGGACATCTACTGTTTTGGCCTAAAAAGTATTTATTCATTTTGAATTTGTTAATAATGTATCCCCCTCTCCAATTCTGAGCTCTCATGGTTGACAAGGAGCAAATTCCACCTTTGGTTCAAAGGATGAGAAGGTAACTCAGTTTTTTCTGATCAGATCATCACATTTCCCTAGCCACAGTGATTAGGTCAGGTATGCATGCATATATAGTCAGATTAGCCTCGACACACCTCAAATCAAGAACTTGTATAAAACTATTAAGAAGGAGTCCCTATTTCTGCTAGAACTATATGAAGCCCAGATATAAAAAGAGCTCTTTGGAACTACCTCTTGAGACCTGACAAAGATGCCAATGCAGAAGAAAGCAGAAATAAGGGATGCCTGGAGAAGTACTTGCCCCAATAATATCACTTGGACATTTAGATAAGCCATGCCTGAATGTTCACTTGGATAATCACTCATCTTTTAATTGAGTAATATAAACCTAAAATGGTGACCCCATACCACTAGCTAATTAATTACACATATATTTAGTAAGTATTATTTGTAAGGCTGTGTAAAAGGCATTTTGAGGACCGTTCAGATAAATCAGAAGTGGTCACTACCTTTGAGGGATCATAAAATAATTATAAAGGGAGCATAATTTTGAAAAACTAACAGTGATAAATGCAAAATATCATGAAAGAAAAATAAAGCTGAAATCTGAAAATAAAGAACATTTTTGATAAGATAACACTTGACTTGGGATTAGATGGATGGGTTGGATTTTAACACATGTAAATGTATGAGAGGGTTGAGATTACTCCCTGTTGAAGCTAAATATTGTTAAATAAACCATGAGGGCTATAAGACTGGGCTAATGGCAATTATTCTGATGTCGATGAGCATACTATTCATCAGGAAAGTGGTTTCAGAATGAAAACAAGCAGTTTAGAGTTGCACAGAGGCTTACCTTTACATACAAGGGATTTAGATATAGTTTAATAAGTGAGAGCAAATATTTATACGTACTGAGGATGATGTTCAGCCTTATTATACACTTCAGGATAATGGTACTCAAAATTTAATGAGCATTGGAACAACGAGATATACCTGCTAAACATGCATACTCCCAGACCCACCCATAAATATTTTTATTCCTTAAGTCTGGGGAAGAGCCTGCAAATATGTATTATTTGTATACGTTCAAAGTAGGGCAAGCATCAGTGGACCATTTAGGGCCCAAACAAGGAAAATTTAAAGCGTGAATGAAAGTGCTATTTATAACTATTTCTAATAGACATACATTGGGACTGTCTCTAGTAAATCAAGACATGTGGTGTCTTGCTTAGACTTCCTCCACAAGCAGAGCCTGAGATAAGGACTTGGGGCCAGATAGTTTATTGGGAAGAGCAACAGATGGAGACAAGGATGAAGAGAAAATGTTACTGAGCTGATTCATGTTATGGGCAGATTAGCTTGATAGAATTTATAAATGGTACCATTTTGGAGACCATTACAAATTTCAATTTTCTTAGCAAAAGGAAATGAGGAAATCATTAACTCATTAATTTAAAAAAATCATTAACTTAAAAGTAAAGGGTGGTTGCAAAGGGAGGATAGGTTTTACATTTGAATGGAATGGATTAGAAGTGACAATAAGTACAAAGATGCAAGTCTGGAATCCTGAAGAAGGAATAATGATAGAGAGTAACTTTGGGAAGTATCTACATAGGCATAACAGAGAAGCCTCAGGAAATAATGAAATGACTCAAAAAGAAATGGGGAAGGAATCTTGACAATGACAACCAGCAGTGACTGAAAAGAGACCGGAGGATAAATCTATCATTCTAACTTACTTGGGGCATGTACTGAGCTCCAGTTTGCTTTGTATCTTTGACCAACCAGAAAGAGTTAGCAACTACTAATTAAAAGTACTAGAAGAAGAGATTGTGTCTTGCTTCCTAGGCCAGACAGAAACCACAATTTGCAAATAATATAAAGAAACACCCCCAAGAAAGGGTTTGGTCAATGTTTGTGTTTCTCCCAGTTAGTTGTGGCTCTCTGGGAGGGTGATCCACTAACAGAAGGAATAAGTTCTGGTGAAGCTCAAACTGTGCATGTATAAAAAGAGATATGGATTACTACTCCTAGCAGCTCAACCTTGGGTCATGGCATAAAGCCACTTGCTCGAGAAAGATGGTAGGGGCTCTGTCTTTACTGGCAGAATGTGCACAAGCCAAGATATGGACAAAGGCCACCATGTAAATGCTGCAGGAAATGTTGGATACATAAGTGACCTTTGAGTATGCAACTGACTGGGAATTTGAAATAACATGGCAAGTTTTCTACATGACCAGAAATCACTGCTCTTTAGCCAAGGGGAGAAACATGGACTAGTAAGTCTATTTCTAAAGCTAAGAACAGGGACAAAGAATAACAGTTTTACTGTTGATTTTTTACAACTCAGGCTTCGACCTGGGACTTGGCTGTTGCAGATCAAACAGAGACTATGAAGGCATACCTCTGACTTATAGATGACTTACATTAAAAAAAAGCAAAACAAAACAAAACAAAAAACCAGGAGTAAGACACCACAGAGATTTTATAGCCATCATTCTCCAGGTGTCCTGGAAGAAAGAGGGTGACACCTAGACATATTAACTTCTGCGTCCCCCTCTCAAGCCAGAACCTGATACTATGTTGTACTCAAGCAGATGGAGAACAGTTCCTAGTAAAAGTGTGGACCTCTTGATTTGAATTTCAGGAGAAGAATGTCTTGTGGGTTAAGAGTATTTTTGCATGTACTGTCTGGTTTCATATATCAGTCTGGCAGTTTACTAGATATGTGGTCTTGAACAAAGTATTTAATTCAGTTTCTCCATATTTATAACAGGTGATAATAGTACTACCTAAATTGCAGAGTTATAGGAAGATATTCTTAACATCATTCATGTAAAGCACCCACATTGCCTGGGCCATAATTCTTACCACAGAATACAGATTCAATAATGTAAGCTAGTCTTATTACTGGTACCCAAACATCTTTATAACACAGGAATGTGATATAAAATTATTTTCATTGTACACTTCAGGCACAAAATCAAAGTAGTCATAGCAGCTCCTAGTTGACCTGTGTGATTACATGAGAGATAACTTAAAAAAACAAAGGAAGAAACAGGAGAGAGAATATAAGATAGGTCGGAGGGGGAGGAAAAAATGAAATACTTTTGGGTGAGAAAATGAAATCGTCACCTACGTCAACATAGAAGATGAATGCATCTAGGGTTTGGTGCCTGACGTCACCTAGTATGCTGCTAGGCACCTGTGATAGCATAGTCAGTGGGGCTTCAGAGGCTGGGATATTGATGTCCTGGCCCAAGGATGCTCCTACATACTTGACAGGGCTGAACAGCATGGTGCTTGTTAGATGGTAATTCTAGTTGATGAAGCAGGTTAATAGTACGTTTAGTTTGAAATAAAGAAGGGAGAACAATGGTTGTTATACACTTTGGGAAGACCTTTGACTTGGAAATTAGAAATAGGAGGGTATAGTGGGTTGAATAGTATCCTTCAAAATCCATGCCTACTCAGAACCTGAGAATGTAACTTTACTTAGAAATAAGGTCTTTAGGGATGTAATTAGTTAAGATGAGGTCATACCAGATTAGGGCGGGCACTAAATCCAGTCACTGGTTTTCTTATAAAAAAGAGGACAAACCGGTTCATCTGTTTTTCTCTTTCTGACTTACTTCACTCTGTATGACAGTCTCTAGGTCCATCCATGTCTCTAAAAATGACCCAACTTTGTTCCTTTTAATGGCTGAGTAACATTCCATTGTATATATGTACCACATCTTCTTTATCCATTCCTCTGTTGATGGACATTTAGGTTGTTTCCATGTCCTGGCTATTGTAAATGGTGCTGCAATGAACAATGGGGTGCATGTGTCGTTTTGAATTATGGTTTTCTCTGGGTATATGCCCAGTAGTGGGATTGCAGGGTCATATGGTAATTCTATTTTTAGTTTTTTTAAGGAACCTCCATACCGTTCTCCATAGTGGCTGTATCAATTTACATTCTCACCAAGAGTGCAAAAGGGTTCCCTTTCTCCACACCCTCTCCAGCATTTGTTGTTTGTAGATTTTCTGATGATGCCCATTCTACTCGGTGTAAGGTGATACCTCATTGTAGTTTTAATCTGCATTTCTCTAATAATTAGTGATGAACCGGTTTGCAAGGCACAAATAGAGACACAGATGTAGAGAACAAACGTATGGACACTGAGGGGGGAAAATGGTGGGGTTGGGGATGGTGGTGGTGATGTGATGAATTGGGAGATTGGAATTGACATATATACACTAATATGTATAAAATAGATAACTAATAAGAACCTGCTGTATAAAAAATTAATTAATTAATTAAATTAAATTAAAGAAAAAAAAAAGGACAGATACACAGAGATACCACACACATAAAGGGACTGAAGTGAAGCCTCTTTCTACAAGCAAAGGAAGACCAAGGGTTTCTAGGAGCCACTAGAAACTAGGAAGAGACCAGGGAAGACTCTTTATCCTCTAGAGATTTCACAGGAGACTGACTCTCTCAACATACTGATTTTGGACTTCTAGTCTCTATAACTATGAGAGAATACATTTGTGTTGTTTTAAGCCACCAAGTTTGTAGTGGTAGTTTGTTCTGGAAGCCCCAGGAAAGAAAAACAGAGGCTGAAAACTTTCTTTTTTGTAGAGCGTGGGGAGAAGCATATATGTATATGAGGGTGAGAGAGGCATATATATTTTCCTCCAAACTCTTAATTAAAAAAAAAAAAAAATTGAAGGAAGAATAAAATGACGACCCATATAAACCTATGTAGATCCTCTAAATATTCATATCCTGCCACATTCTGTTTATTTCTATGTGTGCCTAACTATCTTTTTCTGAACAACTTGAAATTAAGTTGATGTCATCACACATGAATTTAAGAAAATTCATTCTTAAATACTTCAACATGCATCTCCCAAGATAAGGACATTCTCATACAGAACCATAATGCCATGATCACATCTAAAAAATTAACAATAATTCCATAGTCTAGTTAATAGATTACATTTCACTTTCTACAACTGCCTCCAAAATATCTATTTTAGTCTTTTAATCCAACATCCTACCAAGTATCATACATTACATTTGGTCCTTGTATCTCTTTAGACTCTTTTAATCTGGAATAAGAGCCCTGTGTTTTCACTTGGTTGTTTGTTCATCGTGGCATTGATATTTTTAAAAGTACAAGATAGATGTTTTGCAGAATTCCTGCATACTGCATTTATCTTCCTAAAACTGAGTTTTAAGATTACTAAATGCTTAAACTTCTAATTCTCATTTTCCAGACTAAATGATAACTACATGTCTCAAATCGTATTGTGAAGAAGACAGAAAGGAAGAGGAATAGGAGGAGAAGGAAAGGAAAAAGAGGAGACAAACAACTCCATACCCTAATTATCAGCAATCACAAGATCCACCATAACCAAGCAATTAATTTAGCTAAATATTTCTAAAACATAGTCTATGATACTATAAAAATCAGCTGAGCAAGTTAGAAAACAGAAATGACAACAAATCAGTGATCCTACATATGAAAGAGTTCGCTCTTATAATTTTCCTAGTAGGAATCCTCTGAGGTTTACTTTTTCAATATTAATAAATCAGAATTCTTGATGTTTGGAGGATGGGATGGTCTTGGTAAAATGTTTGGAAGAGGTTTAATAATGTATTTGGGATTCTTAGTGCTTAGTAGAAATTAACTCTCCTCTACCTCACTGTTCTATGCATTCATTTGGAAATTCATTCTGATAATTACATATATGAAACCATTTCATCTTAATGCAATCTTGCGAATTCGGTAATATCATTTTCATTTAATTTTACTTATTTATTTATTTTTAATTTATTTTTATTTTTGACTGCGTTGGGTTTTCGTTGCTGCGCGCGGGCTTTCTCTAGTTGCGGCGAGCGGGGGCTACTCTTCGTTGACGTGCGCGGGCTTCTCATTGTAGTGGCTTCTCGTTACGGAGCACGGGCTCTAGGCACGTGGTGCTTGTGGCTCGCGGGCTCTAGAGCGCAGGCTCAGTAGTTGTGGCGCATGGGCTTAGTTGCTCCGTGGCATGTGGGATCTTCCCGGACCAGGGATCGAACCCATATCTCTTGCATTGGCAGGCGGATTCTTAACCACTGCGCCACCAGGGAAGTCCCTCATTTTAAATACAAGGAAAACAAAGCTCAGAAAGGGTAAATAACTGGCCCCAAATCAGCCATCTAATTCTTGAACAGGCAGGACTAGATTCCAGTTATCTGTCCTACAAGGTCTTTCAAAATCTTAGAAAGAAATTTTTCTGTGATTATACTAACGTGATATACAGTTTATAATGACTCTGAAGGAATTTGGAAAAAAGATTATTAGCTAAAATTCTAAGCATCTTACCAAGCATATTAGAATCATCTGAAAAAAAATCTGTTGAATAAAACCTTTTTTCCTTTATTGTCCATACTGTAAAATTCCAAATGCAATGCTATGAATGTCTGTCACATTCATTAAGTGCTATTATGTTAGAAGTTTACCTTCTAATTTGGCAGAACTTGGTACTGTTGACCATATTCTTTGTGTGCTAGTCCCAAGTGTGGCTAGACAAACAGAACTGTAATGAAGTATAATATAATTTATCCTTGTTTCTTCTCTATTGTAATTTTTTCTCAATACCTACATTTGATGGTGGAACTTTTGAAACATGTAATTTTATGCTACAGAATGGCTTATGATAATTTTCTTACTCCTTCTCTTGGACTTGAGTGTTGTTGTGTCTGTAAAATATTTCCAATATACTCAATGCACAACTTCCTGTGTTTCTGAAGTTATTTAGAATTTTGCATGACATAAAAAAAAAAAAACAATTTCCATTGGCTTAATAAAGCAGAAGTCTGTTTTCTCAGGTAATAGGAATTCTTGAGTTAAGCAGCTGTGTTGTTGATTCAATGGCTCACGAATGTAGGACTAGATACTGAAGCCATCACCTTGTGACCGTATGGGAGAAACCAACATATTTATGTTATTGAACCGATGAAGGACAGAGATGCAAGGCAAAAAGTATCATGCCAATGGAGTGTGCTCCTTTAAAGAGCTTTACTTAACCCTTAACATATGACTTTCTTGTGCATCACTCTGGCTAGAATTAGGCCACATGATCAACCTTATCTTCAAGGGAAACTAGGGACCTTTTCAGCTAGCAAATGTGCTCCCCTAAATACAATCTGGGTTCAGCTGATACAGATGAAAGGAAGACCGGTTACTAGGTTCAGTTGTCTCGTCATATATTTTTGTTTGGTTTCCCAGTGTATATAAAATTATGCGTACATTATACCATAGTCTATTAAGTGTGCAATACCATCATGTCTAAAAAATGTACATACCTTAATTTAAAAAAAACTTTATTGCTAAAAATTGCTAACCATTATCTAAGCCTTCAGTGGGTCATAATTTTTTTGTTGGTGGAGGGTCTTTCCTCGATGTTGACGGCTGCTGACTGATCAGGGTGCTGGTTGCTAAAGTTGAGGTGGCCATAGCAATTTATTAAAATAAGACAACATTAAAGTTTGCCTCATCAATTGACTCTTCCTTTCATAAGCGATTTCTCTGTAGCATCCAATGCTGTTTGATAGCATTTTATCCACAGTAGAGCTTTTAAAAGAAATTGGAGTCAATCCTCTCAAACCCTGCCTCTGCTTTACCAATGAGGTTTATGCAATATTCTGAATATTTTGTTGTTGTTTCAACAATCTTCACAGCATCTTCACCAGGAGTAGATTCCATCTCAAGAAATTACTTTCTTTGCTTATGCAAAAGAGGCAACTCCTCATCTGTTCAAGTTTTACCATGAGATTGCAGCAATTCAGTCACATCTTCAGGCTCCACTTCTAATTCTAGCTCTCTCACTATTTCCACCACATTCGCTGTTACTTTCTCCACTTAGGTCTTGAACCCCTCAACGTCATCCATGAGGGTTGAAGTAAAATTTTGGCCTCTTCTCAAGAATCATGAATATTCTTAATGGCATCTAGAATAGTGAATCCTCATGAATTCCAGAAGGGTTTCAGTTTACTCGCTTAGATCCATCAGAGGAATTACTATCTATGACAGCTACAACCTTACAAAATACATTTCTGTTTCTGAAATAAAAAGACTTGAAAGTTGAAGTTACTCCTTGATCCATGGGCTGCAGAATGAATGCTCTGTTAGCAGCATTAAAACAACATTAATCTCATTGTACATCTCCATCAGAGCTCTTGGGTGACCAGATGCATTGTCAGTGAGCAGTAATATTTTAAAAGGAACCTTTTTTTTGAGCAGTAGGTCTCTACAGTGGCCTTAAAATATTCAGTAAACCATATTGCAAACAGATGTGCTGTCACCCAGGCTTTGTTGTTCCATTTATAGAACACAGACAGGGTGGATTTAGCATAATTCTTAAGGGCCCTAGGATTTTCAGAATGGTAAATGAGCATTGGTTTCAACTTAAACTCACCAAAGTCACCAAGCATTAGCTTCTAATAAAAGAGTCAGTCTGTCCTTTGAAGCTTTGAAGCCAGGCATTGACTTCTCCTCTCTAGCTATGAAAGTCCTAGATGGCATCTTCTTCCAATAAAAGGCTGAACACTGACAAACTCTTGTTTAGTGTAGTCACCTTCATTAATCTCAGCTAGATCTTCTGGATAACTTGCTGTAGCTTCTACATCAGCACTTGCTGCTTCACCTTGCACTCTTATGTTATGGAGATGGCTTCTTTCCTTAAACCTCATGAACCAAGCTCAGATAGCTTCAAACTTTTCTTCTGCAGCTTCCTCACCTTTCTTAGCCTTCACAGAACTGAAGAGAGTTGGGGCCTTGCTCTGGATTAGGCTTTGGTTGAAGGGAATGTTGTGGCTGGATTAGGCTTTGGTTGAAGGGAATGTTGTGGCTGGTTTAATCTTCTATTTAGAAGATTAAAACTTCCCCATATCAACAACAAGGCTGTTTCACTTTCTTATCACTTCTGTGTTTACTGGAGTAGCACTTTTAACTTCCTTCAAGAACTTTTCCTTTGCATTCACAACTTGGCTAACCGGCACAAGAAGCTTAGCTTTCAGCCTATCTCAGCTTTCAATTTGCTTTCCTCACTAAGATTAATCATTTCTAGCTTTTGATTTTTGTCCTAGTTTTTAATTTAAAGTGAGAGACATGTGACTCTTCCTTTTACTTGAACACTTAGAGACCATTATTAGGATTATTAACTGGTTTAATTTCAATACTGTTGCATCTCAGGGAATAGGGAGGCCCAAGAAGAGGGAGAGAGACAGGGGAATGACTGGTTGGTGCAGCAGTCACAACACACATAACATTTATTGATTAAGTTTTTTCTTATATGGGCATGGTTCATGGTACCCAGAAGCAATTACAATAGTAACATCAAAGTCACTGATCACAAATCACGATAGCAAATGTAATAATAGTGAAAAAGTTTTGAAATATGAGAATTACCAAAATGTGACAGAGACAAATGAAGTGAGCAAATGCTTTTGGAAAAGCAGTGCCAACAGACTTGCTCGACACAGGGTTGCCAACAAACTTTCAATTTGTAAAAAATGAAGGATCCGTGAGGTGCAATAGAGCAAACTGCAATAAAACAAGGTATGCCTGTATTTATTTCTATTAGTGATACCATCATTGTGTCACCAGATGGGAAACTGCTGATCAAGACTCTCGAAGACGATAGTTTTTCAGAAACAGATTACAAAATATTTCTAACATACTCTAAAAGTTAAATATAGATATAGCTATAGATGCAGCGGTATACTTTTTTAATTTAACATCTTTATTGGAGTATAATTGCTTTACAATGGTGTGTTAGTTTCTGCTTTATAACAAGGTGAATCAGCCATACATATACATATGTTCCCATATCTCTTCCCTCTTGCGTCTCCCTCCCACCCTCCCTACCCCACCCCTCTAGGTGGTCACAAAGCACTGAGCTGATCTTCCTGTGCTATGCGGCTGCTTCCCACTAGCTATTTCTTTTACATTTGGTGGTGTATATATGTCCATGCCACTCTCTCACTTTGTCCCAGCTTACCCTTCCCCCTCCCCGTGTCCTCAAGTCCATTCTCTAGTAGGTCTGCGTCTTTATTCCCGTCCTGCCCCTAGGTTCTTCATGACCTTTTTTTTTTTTTTTTTAGATTTCATATATATGTGTGGATAAAGAAGATGTGGCACATATATACAATGGAATATTACTCAGCCATAAAATGAAACTGAGTTATTTGTAGTGAGGTGGATAGACCTAGAGTCTGTCATACAGAGTGAAGTAAGTCAGAAAGAGAAAAACACATACCGTATGCTAGTGATATACTTTTAAAATGAGATTTTTTTTAAGCCATGCAATGTCAAAACCTATGCAGACACTAGTTAATAGATTTACTGTTGTGTGTGTACGTGTGCAGTTTTCTGAGAAACAGAAATTTTTCAGGTAGAAATTTAGGATTATTATACTTACTCCAGCTCCAACCTTACCCACAGTACAAATGATACACTTATATTAATACACACACACACGCCCACACAAACATGCATATCTCTCAATATGGAGGTCTCAATATCTAACAAAGTACTCAAGGGGAAGAAACTCATCTTGTTTGGGGGAAATCTATAAAGTATTTAAATATCTGTTTCTAACATGACAAAGTATGATATTTAATATCATCATAAAATTATTCAAAAAATATCAAAACTCTAAATACAACAAAATGTTCAGGAAAAGAAGTGCATAAGACGATGTTAAAGATGTTTAGAAATCAATTAAATTGCACAATTCAAAACAATATTTCAATCTAACTGATTTGCAGAATTAACTCTAGGTTATTCAAGAGAAAACTGACTTATTATTTATCAAATAGCAAGCAAGAATTATCAGAAACACTAAAGAGAACACATAAAATGCTAAATTGTTTTTGAGTTTTAGATCTTTCTGACAGCAAACTTAATTTAAAGCAGAGTTATCAAAAGTTAAGTGCTTTGGGCTTCCCTGGTGGCGCAGTGGTTGAGAATCTGCCTGCCAACGCAGGGGACATGGGTTTGAGCCCTGGTCTGGGAAGATCCCACATGCCGCGGAGCAACTGGGCCCGTGAGCCACAACTACTGAGCCTGCGCGTCTGGAGCCTGTGCTCCGCAACAAGAGAGGCCGCGATAGTGAGAGGCCCGCGCACCACGATGAAGAGTGGCTCCCGCTCGCCGCAACTAGAGAAAGCCCTCGCACAGAAACGAAGACCCAACACAGCCATAAATAAATAAATAAAAAACAAATTTATTTAAAAAAAAAAAAAAGTAAGTGCTTTGATTTCAGGGTTGGCTAAAAGTAAAATAGATTTTTAAAGTCTGTCACCATAGTTTTTTGTCAAATTGACAGAGATGGTCCAGTTCATTTTGTTTCTGGAACTTACATTTTTTTTTCCCCCTAAGGAGAAGACAAACTCATTCCAAATAACCCCAAACCAATATACTACATCTTAAAATTATTAATCTATTTTATAACATCACATACCTCTATGTGTTTCACATTTTGTTTATTTTACCATAGGTTTTATTCTGGAAATGCATGAAGAATGATGAGGAATGGGATGTAAATTCTAATAGAATGTTTTAAGAAACTTATTTTGGATTTAGATGTTTAATAACCAAGCAAATACTATTTAAGCATGTGTCGTTCTCAGTGAAGCTCTCAAGAAAATGTGGTGGGATTTTAGAATTAGAATTATGGATCACTTTGTATCACACAGTAAGCAAATGATAGACCTGAAATTTGAACTTAACTCTCCTACAGTGATGTCTACTCTTTTCTATTATTTGTCTCCAAATATAGCATCCAGATTAGCTTCACTATATTGGACAGACAATACTGTACTTTAAACATGACATAGACAGAATATTAACTTGGTTTAAATCTGGAGACGATATTAATTTCATCAGAGGTTAACTGCGTAAGTTAGAACAGTTTGCTGCACATCATACATTCCCCAATTCTATTTATGCAATTGATTTTGGTTTTTTTTTTACATCATGAAATGCCTTACTCACTCTTTTGGTGTTTTTCTTCTTGATGAAATTCATAAACTTGGAAGTAAAATTTCAAGAAAGACATAATTTAGCTGACTTTACCAGATTACATTGCAAATAACTAAGCTCTTAAAAAAATTGGAATATTTAAAGATGTGTTCTGATTTCTATATACGTCACGATCCAAAGTAACTGCTATAAATTTATATTTCTTTCTAATTTTAATGTGGATTTTGGTCAAGCTTACTAAGGTAAAGGGTAACTAAATTAATCTAACATTTCTTAAGCAGTGAGAATAACATAAATTTGGAGTGCACCCCAGAAAAAAAGCAAAATTACTGCTGATTGCAATAATTTTTACAATAATATAGATTTTTGTGATAAAATATAATGACTTAAAAGATATTCTTCTTCCTAGATCAATTATATTATTTATGTAATAGAGGTTTCCTTGAATCATCCTTACTTTTTCACATCCAGCCTTCCACATGTATGGATTATTTCCAGGTATCTCTTTGCCAGTGAATGGTGTCCCTCGTTTATAGTTGTTAAAGTAAAAGTAAAAATGATAAATACAAGAGGGCTTACTTATTGTAGAATTAGTTTTATTCTGATGGCCAGTGGTTGTCGAGATTCAACTCAAGTCTTAAATTCCAGTAGAGTCCACACCTATAGAACATTCTAGGAGTGAAGAGTGACTGAAGTGAGACGGTAAGATAATTTTATGGTGGGGAGTAGAGATTAAGTAGAATTTAAATACTTTATTTCTTATGTATGTTTATTTTTCCACTACAAACTGTTTAAAATATATATCTTTTCAGTACCAAGAATGATCTGAAAGCAGTCTGAACCTCATGGACTCAGCTGATAATGAATGACAAGTTGGGGGACTCAGCCAGGAATTTAGATTCACCTTCACTGTCTCCTCTACCTTGTTCTTCTCTTAAGAAGAAGGATACTAATTGTGGACCATGGATACATAAATACTAATTAGACAAAGAAATGGAGGATAGAGTTTTTGATGTTAAGGGGGAAACTCTTTCTTTTGCTCTCTTTTTCTCTTTCTCTGTCTTTGTCTCTCTCTCCCTCCTTCACACTCCCCTCATACCCCTGCAATTCTTAGTGTAGTATCTTCAAATTTTCAGATTGTTTCACTCTTGATATTATTTTATGCAATAAAATGTGATGTGTTTGGGGCTGCCTCCTGCTCATCAGGGATCTTGCTCTGGAATTGCATAAGAATATGAGAATTACAACAATCCTACTCAGAATCTCATTGAGAAACTTTCTTTTCTTGGCATGTTTATCCTTGGGTTTATTTTCTAAACATCTTTTGTCACTGAAGTAAGAGCTTGTACAGGCTATTATTTCCTAGGGTGAGATAAGTAAATGAAACAACAAAAAAGGAGTCTTTGACAAAACAATTTCTGATCTAATACACATTTAGGTTGTCTCAGTTTTGTCAAGCAATGCTTTCATAAGCATATTTATAAATATATCCTTATGTGCTATGTGCTAGCACAACTCTTTCTGTAGTGTGGATCCTAGAAATGAAATTGGCTAGGAAGTGGGTAAACACATTTTAAAATTTTAATACCTCCAAGTTGACTTCTGAATTTTTTTTTTTTTAACCAATATACACTCCTGCTGCAATGTTTGAGCAGCTCTTGAAATTCCTTTGCCAATACCTAGACATGTTTAGAGGATGGAAACACTATAGACCATGAAACTGTCATCTAAAGCACCACAAAGTTTTGGTCCATGTAAGTTTAATCTTGTATCAAAATGAATAAAAACTATTACATGCACACTTGGCCATTATGCAGAATGGCCATTATCTCTCTCTATATGAGAGAGATAGAGATAGAAAGTAACAACTTTTCTCAAATATAACTTAGAGCAGTTAAATAAAATTGACCTTTCTTTTGTCTTTCTTTTGATTTCAACAAAAATTAATTAAATTCAAGAAATGTTTACAACATTCGCTGAAATGTGGGCTTTATATCAGTTATGTATTAATGCAGTTCATTATTTATGAATACAACATTATTGATTATCTATTCTGTGCTAAGCACTCAACTAGGCACTGAAGACAGAGGTGAGAAAAAGAACATCTCTGTCTCTGAGAAGCACATAGTATATTTCTTGAACATACTAGCCTTCAGCACAACGTGAAGAGAAAAAAAGATGAAGAAACAGAATAAATGTGATGGGATCAAGAAAGTGGTTTCTCACTGTGCCCCACAAGGCATCAGGCAAAGCTTCACAGGATGAGATGGTTGAGTTTGTTGTGAAGGATGTACTGGAATTCTCCAGGTAGATAAGAATAGAAAAATCACTTCATAGAGAGTATACAACCTGTGAAAACCAGCAGGATATGAGAGACAATTGAATAATTGGGGAAGTTTGTGTAAAGACATATAAAATGCTTAGAATGGTGCCTGGCACTATCATTATTTACAGAATATTTGCTACCATCATCACCATCATCATCATTATTATGTGAGTGGTAGTAGCAATTATTTACTCTTCTTCAAAACTCTATGTATCAAATATATGCTTCCAATGTATTCCCAACCTGTTCACAATGAGAAAATTAAGGCACAGATACATTAGGTAACTTTTCTAAAATCACATAGCTGGTTAGTGGGGGAGTATGGTAAGAACTCAGGCTGTTGGTAGTTTCATGTAGTTCAGCTTCAAGACACATATAGAAAAGATGTTGGAAATGCAACAGATTATGAAAAAAAGTTATATACTAGTATAAAGATGTTGTTCTGTAGATCAGAGAGTTTCTGAAAAGTATTATGCATAACAATGTATGATCTAATACAAATGGTATCGTCAGCAGGGCCATTTTCCTTTTGTGTGTGTGTGTGTCTGTGTGTGTGTGTCTGTGTTTTGTTTTTGTTTTTTGTTCCTACATCTGCCAGCACTGGAGAGGTCAATGATAGTAGTGAGCTAGTGAGAGAGAAAGTAAGTGAGAAAAAGAGGTCTCCTTTGCTATATGCTTTCGTCTAATGGGAGTAGCAACTCGAAGCCAGTCCTCATTAGAGAGGTGGGAAATGTCTTTACCTTTATAGAAGATTAAAATGTTAATCAGTATAGGACTGGATGACTTCTGAATCAAGACTTTTACAGCAAAAATTGAACATAGGACATTTTATTATCTAAAGTGAACAGAGAAATGATGGAGGCTGCAGGAGTTATCATGCAATAACAGAGGAAAAATTTAATTTCCTGTACTGAGTACATTTTAAAGGGACAGTAGAATACAAAAATAAAGTTATATTTTGAGTACTTTCTATAAGTTTAATATATCCATTAGAGATGTTTAAAAGACAGAATCAATTTTTACATCAATGAGGAAGTAGGAAGAGTAAAAATGAGCTAAATATTACTTCATTAGTTGCTTAAGTGAATAAAGATATTAATGGAGACGTTAATAAAGATATTAATGGAGGGAAAAGAATGAGATCAAGTTTGTATATGTTGATGCTGCAGATGTAGATATTTACAGATATCAAGACAGAGATGTCAATTAGCATAAGAGAAACACAAATCTGGTATTTCCAGTTTATACTTTTTCAAGGTGAATTTTAGATATATATATTTCCTTTCATCTTCTTATTATTAATTCAGAAACAATTTTTCCTGTTATTCTACTTTCTGCCTCAGGAAAGTGCTCCCATTTACTGGTGAACCAGAGCTTAAAGGCCTCAAGTAAACATCACAGTAAAAAGCGTTTTTATGTTGTTGTTATTGTTGTTGTTTTCTGCTGCAATTTCCTTAGGAAAACTTTTGGTAAAAATGATTTTTAGAAAACCTGACAAAGAGCAAACATACGGAAAGAACTTATAATAATGAAGAGAAGAAGACCATTTCCCTTCTCAATATGACTAGGAAGAACAAAGGGAAAAGCACTTAAAATTAAGCTTGTTTTATTTTTATTTATTTATTTTTTAATTTCTCTGGTTTCATCACCCTAATTTTCTTCTGCCTTTGATCTATGAAGACAGAAAATAGAATTGTGGTAATCATTTCACAATGTGTACATATATCAAATCATCATATTGTACACTTTAAATGTATACAATTTTGTCAATTTTACCTCAAAAAAGCTGGAAAAAAACCAGAAGATAGCAATTTAACAGTATTTGCACTTCCTATTATAAACCTGTACAAAAGTGTGTGTCTATGTGATTAACTGATAATTAAATTGTCTTCATTGTAACTACCACAATTACTTTTTTTCTAGAAAATTGGTTTTGCTCAATTTTGTTTTCATGCACATCTTCCTTTTTTATTTGTAACATGTTTTTGAGGTATAATTGATATGTAATAAGATGTACACATTTAAGGAATACAATAAGTTTTGCTCATGAAACCATCACCAAATCCAGATAATGAACATTTCCATCACTCCAAAAGTTTGCTGATGGCTCTTTGTAATTCCTCCCTCTCACCTCAGCTCACTCACATCTCTGTCATCCCTCCCACTCATTTTTTTTCCATCATGGTATATTGGTTTCCAACTCTCTAGAATTGTATATAAATAGAGCAATCCTGTGTGTGCACTTATTGGTCTGGCTTCCTCAGCTGGAATACTTATTTCAAGATCAACCCATACTGGAGCATGTATCAAGAGTCCATTCTTTTTATTGCTGAGTATTGAATAGATATACCAAACGTATTCATTCTGTTCACCTGTTAATAGACATTTTGGGCTGTTTTCAATTTTTGGCTGTTACAAATAAAGCTGCTATGATCATTCTTGTACTACTTTTTGTAGAGACATCTTCTTTAATTTCTTATAGGTAAATACCTAGGAGTGGAATGGCTGGATCATATGATAGGTGTATGGTTTACTTTTTAAGAAACTACCAAGATGTTTTCTAAAGTGGTCCCACTACTTTACATTCCCACTAGGAGTGTATGAGAGTTCCAGATTCTCTACAACCTCACCAACACCAAGTGCAGTCAGGTTTACTTTTAGTCATTCTGATAGGTTTGTCTCACTATGATTTTAAGTTTTACTTTCCTAATGAATGATGTTAAGCATCTTTTCAGGTGCTTATGTGCTATCTACATATATTTGCTAAAGTGTTCAAATATTTTACCCATTCTTTTTTTTTTTTACCTGATTTGTTTCCTTATTACTGAATTTTGAAATTCTTTTATATGTTCTGGAAATAAGTCCTTTATCAGATATATGTTTTGCAATATTTTCTCTCAATCAAGTAGACAAAGATCATAAAATGCAATCCCTATCAAATTACCAATGGCATTTTTCACAGAACTGGAACCAAAAAAATTTAAATTTGTATGGAAACACAAAAGAACCCAAATAGCCAAACGAAGATTTCTCAGATCTTGAGAAAGACGAATGGAGCTAAAAGAATCACGCTCCCCGGCTTCAGACTATACTACAAAGCTACAGTAATCAAAACTGACACAAAAACAGACACATAGATAAATGGAACAGGATAGAAAGCCCAGAAATAAATCTATGCACTTTTGGTCAATTATTCTATGACAAACGAGGCAAGAATATACAATGGAGAAAAGACAGTCTCTTCAATAAGTGGTGCTGGGAAAACTAGACAGCGACATGTAAAAGAATGAAATTAGAACATTCTCTAACACCATATACAAAAATAAACTCAAAATGGATTAAAGGCCTAAATGTAAGACCGAATACTCTAAAACTCCCAAAGGAAAACACAGGCAGAACACTCTTTGACATAAATTGCAGCAATTTTTTGGATCCGTGTCCTAGAGTAATGGAAACAAAAGCAAAAATAAACAAATGGAACCTAATTAAATTTAAAACCTTTTGCACAGCAAAGGAAACCATGAACAAAACAAAAAGACAACCCAGAGAATGGGAGAAAATATTTGCAAATGATGTGACCGACAAGGGATTAGTCTCCAAAATTTACCAACAGCTCATGCAGCTCAATATCAAAAAGCAAACAACCCAATTAAAAAAAATGGGCAAAAGACCTAAATAGACATTTCTCCAAAGAAGACATACAGATGGCCAACAGGCACATGAAAAGATACTCCACATAGCTAATTATTAGAGAAATGCAAATCAAAACTATCAAACAATGAGGTATATCACCTCACATTGGTCAGAACTGCCATCATCAAAAAGTCTACAAATAATAAATGCTGGAGAGGGTGTGGAGGAAAAGGAACCCTCCGCCATTGTTGGTGAAAATGTAAATTGGTGCAGCCACTATAGAGAACAGAATGGAGGTTCCTTAAAAAACTAAAAATAGAGTTACCATATGATCCAGAGCTCTCGTTTTATGTAGCCCTTTCCTTTTCTTTTTTTTTTTAAACATCTTTATTGGAGTATAATTGCTTTACAATGGTGTGTTAGTTTCTGCTTTATAACAAAGTGAATCAGTTATACATATACATATGTTCCCATATCTCTTCCCTCTTGCATCTCCCTCCCTCCCACCCTCCCCATCCCACCCCTCTAGGTGGTCACAAAGCACCGAGCTGATCTCCCTGTGCTATGTGGCTGCTTCCCACTAGCTATCTATTTTACATTTGGTAGTGTATATATGTCCATGCCACTCTCTCACCCTGTCACATCTCACCCCTCCCCCTCCCCATATCCTCAAGTCCATTCTCTAGTAGGTCTATGTCTTTATTCCCATCTTGCCACTAGGTTCTTCATGACCTTTTTTTTTTCCCTTAGATTCCATATATATGTGTTAGCATACTGTATTTGTTTTTCTCTTTCTGACTTACTTCACTCTGTATGACAGACTCTAACTCCATCCACCTCACTACAAATACCTCCATTTAATTTCTTTTTATGGCTGAGTAATATTCCATTGTATATATGTGCCACATCTTCTTTATCCATTCATCTGATGATGGACACTTAGGTTGCTTCCATGTCCTGGCTATTGTAAATAGAGCTGCAATGAACATTTTGGTACATGACTCTTTTTGAATTATGGTTTTCTCAGGGTATATGCCCAGTAGTGGGATTGCTGGGTCGTATGCCAGACACTATCAAACTCTTAGAGGAAAACATAGGCAGAACACTCTATGACATAAATCACAGCAAGATCCTTTTTGACCCAGCTCCTAGAGAAATGGAAATAAAAACACAAATAAACAAATGGGACCTAATGAAACTTAAAGGCTTTTGCACAGCAAAGGAAACCATAAACAAGACCAAAAGCCCTTTCCTTTTTAATAGTCCTGCCAACTCTAGCCTCCTTGATCTCTCTGTACTCGCAATTATGCCTCCTCAACTCAGGGAGTCCATTAAGCTCTGCGTGAGTTTCCCTTCCCTTTTCCATGGCCTAGAAACTCTCTCAATGCAGTAAGTTGGGACAATTATAGAGCTTATCTAGATCATCTCCTGTATCTCAGGGATCACTGTCCTTCATAGCCTGATACCCAATTTCTTGAGAAGGGTTGTTTCATGTGTTTTGCATGTTTTAATTTTTTCAGATAGGAGAGAAAATACAGTCCACTCTGTCTTGGTAAGAAGTGGACATTCTTTCAACTACTTTTAAAATTAGGTAAAACCTAACCTGGCACCAGCATAAGAGAAATCAGAAACATATAAACACTCTTACACCAGTTAAAGGAAATGTGGATACCTCTCCTAAATAGCATATTAAGAGATAAGTTTTCTGTTTGGAACAACAAAAGGGAGATATGACAATCTATTTTATAGATATTATTCTTAAATTTACCAGTGAAGTGATGTATGATTTGTTATTCTCAAATAATTAAATATCTTCCTTGTGTTTCAATACATGAAACAAGTCTTTGCAAGTTTTAAAATATTGTGGCTGAAATAATTCTAGTATCAGAAATGTTGCTGACACAGGTTGAAGTTTCTCACTCTTCTCTCTGACCCCAATAAATTTGAAAGCATTTGCTACATGTGAAATTTAAGGTAAACTCACTCTGTATGTATTTGTATTTATGAGTCTGTGTGAATGTACTTAGCTATGTTCTCATACACTTTTATTTCCTTTTACATTCTATATAGTGATGGATAGAGCTAAGTTTACATTGTTTAAAAAATAAAATGCACCTACTTTGACTTGACATAGGAACTCAACAGAAATTTAGTTCTTAAATACTGCTTTTCTAGGTAATAGAGTATTTAAAAGCAGGCTATCCTGAGAGAAACAATATTTACAGAGGTTTGCTGGATGGATGCACAGTTTGAAGTAGCAAAAAATCTATCACTAAGTAAAGCCAGGTCACTTGAGAGTCATGATCTCTTTATAGGAAATTCTGATTAATATCTTTTAATGGATTTGGCACTGAGTTTGGGCCAATGGCTCTTATTGTGAGATATTATAACTACATTTACATGAAACTCAATGCAGTCTATTATAAAGGTGTTATTGAAGATATTTTTTATTAATTGCACATTGTCTTACTTAGAAGAAATCACTCTCAGATCTGAATGTGCAGGATAGCTGGCCACTGGTCTGTGTTTATTCTTATGGCTAATATTAATCTTCTCATTGACCATTATAGTTTCTGCACAGTCTGCATAGGCTGTTAGACATCTTAGAAGAAAAACAGTGGCCCACCAAAAACAAGCAATTTTATGACATTGATTTTAATTTAAAAACTCATTTTAATGAATCTATTTTATTCCTTATAATAGATAAGTGAGGCAGTGCTCAGATTTACTCCTTGCATACTAAAGCATTCAATCTCCCAGTCTTCTGGGATTACTGATGACTGCAACATCTTGACTGAATTCCTCTGCAGAAATTCCCCTTGGTCAAAGAGAGTCACATCACTCAAGTCCATGCCTCTTTCCTAAAGGCAACTCTTGTCAAACGATTAATTAATACAAGCATATAAAGGCCCGGAAAGCTTTCCTCAATTTTGGATAACACTGAAGGGTCATCTCAGATTGAGAACTCACTATAGGCTCAGATGAGGTCCTTTTTGCAATGGCATCACAATTAAACTTTTCTTTCCACACAATCCTTCACTCCACCACAGATGTTGATGCTACGACCAATCACCAATAAAATTTTTGTATACAAATATTCATCTCAGAGCCTGTTTTTATATTGGCAGATGGTTCCAGGAAGCAGAGTCTAAAGTGATACTCTGAACATGGCTCACTAGTTCACTGGCTGGCAGAGGACCCCTAATCATTGCTGGTGAGTAGAAGGAACACTGTTAGTCCCTGAAATGTGGGAACAGTAAAATTGTCAAAGCAATCACCAAAGTTAAAATGAGACACCAGTATAATGGAATGCAGTGGTAGGTACACTGGTATACTGGTACTTTTAGAGGTAGAAGGAAAACAGTCATCATAAGGGCTATGGATTTGGAAGAAAATTTCTGGGGGCAATCAACTAATTGGAGAAGGGCAATGAGAAGCTGATGATAAAAATCAACAAAAGGACAAAGTGTGAAATCCAGAAGTCCCTGTTGGCTGCATACAAATATACTCTTTCCTGTATCCAGAGTCTCAGAAAAGTTTAGAATCAGGTATAAAAATTAATTATAAGATCAGTATAGGTCCAGAGGTGGCTGTATTCTCAATCATAGCAGGCCTACTCTGCCAAAGTCAGAGGGCTGATTAGGAAGAACTGAAGCTCTGAGGCTTGGGAAAGGGATATGCAATTCAATGCAATCAACACACTCAAAGATCTTAAATCCAGTTTCCCAGGACCTTCTGGATCTGTAGATGTAATTTAGCCGTAACTGTTTAAGCCTCTACCTTTTTTCCTTTGTTTGAAGATGATGAAGCACATTCTGCCTTACAAAATGGCATATACTCCCTGAGGATAAACTCTGCCATCCTTCTTGACCACAAGATAAATGACTAAGTTTAAGTCTCAACCTAACCCAGGCAGGGATGCTCTGTTTCTGCAGGACCTGTTGATGCCTCAGGGCCATCCAAGATGTGCTGCCTGGAGACTGGAAAATGCATATGGGACTAGATCCTAATTGTTCCAGTTAAAAGAGAGTTATCAATATAGAAGGATTTCCTCATGAAACAGGTTTTAACACCCTGGCAAGGACCCTGAAAGATGGTAGTAAAAATGCTCCCAGAATGATTCTTGTTCCCTTACAGAAAGTGATTGCCCAGAAATGCTGTGACAGACAGTTTAAAAAAAAGAAAAAGTCAGAGAAATGGATATGCTAAAGATATATGCTATATGAGGTGAGGAATCCCGTCAGATGAACAGATTAAGGTCGTAGAAGGCACTTCACCAATGTGATAACAAATAGACTAGAGAGAGTAGCTGGCATCATTGAGAAGCTCAAAGGTGGATTCCTCTGTAAACCAAGGATGAGAATAGTAATTGTAATTATAGAACTTCTATGATTTATGCTAATAGGGATGATAAAATACTGAAAATAAATAGAGGCCAGCTATCTTCTCTCAACCACTTGTCAGAAGCCAGGTTGTGAAATTATTGTAATGTGCAAGAAGGTCTGAAAGGCAGCTAGAAGGACCAGATCCACAGAGTGCCAGAGAAATGGATACAAAACCACATTTATAGGGGCAAAACAGACAGGCATACAAAAAGGGTGCTGCTTAATCTATACAGTCAAAAGAATTCAAGTTGGGATGATAAGGAGGCTGAGGGATATAAATCTCAATAAAGTCATGATCCTTTTTCAATTTTCAAAGGAGAGGCCAGACGTCCAAAAGAAACTAGAGCAAGCATAAATAACATTTTCCCCAGTCTTGCCCAAGAAACGTATGTTCCTTTCCAGGAAAACCATACATCAGGGAAAGGGAAGTAACCAAACATTTCGAGGACCCAAAACATCACCATACATGCTGTTAGTGTAAGGCTTATGGGGGCCACGTAATCTATGGACTCTTAGCTTGGCACAATGAACTGAAATTTTATATGTTGAAACGCCAGTCCCCAATGTGATGGTATTAGGAGGTGGGACCTCTGGGAGGTAATTAGGTCATGAGGGTGAAGTCCTCATGAACAGGATGAATGCCCTTATAAAACGGACCTTAGAGAGCTCTCTCTCCTTTCTACTGCATGAGGGTTTCATGCCACAGATGTTAAAATTTGTACTCTTCTAGGTTACTGCCTCTAACCATTCAGCAGCCTTTCAGGAGGCCAAATCCCATGCACTGAAGTTTTAATCAGGGAGCATAGGTGCAGTTTTGAGTGCAGAGTGCTGAGAGAGAGAGACAGAGGCAGAGAGCAGATGAATGAGAAAATCTGAAAATAAGCTGAAGACAGATGTCTAATACACCTAGCAAAATGTGCCATGGTTCTCTCTAGATTCTTCTTTATATCTAAAATATTTGTGCAACAATGAAAGAAATGCATAATGTATGAGGACTGTAAAAAGCGAAATTCACCATATTTTAGAAGTACCATTGAAGATACTTTTTTAATAAGTAAATATAACTGACTGTAAAGAGCCCATCACACACTAGCATGCACACATACACTCATATACAAACCGAATTAAGAGTAGAAAGATAGAAGAAAAAAATAGACCAAGTGCTATTTCAATACCAACTTGTGTCCATAAATCCTAACAGAGAGTAAACATTTGGCTCTTGGAAAAACGTTGTTCACGGAAGCATAATATTGTTTGCATACATTTAAAAGATAACCAACTTGTTTTATTCTATTTATTTATTTATTAAAAAAAATTTTTATTTTTGGCTGCTTTGGGTCTTCGTTGCTGCACGTGGGCTTTCTCTAGTTGTCGCGAGCGGGGGCTACTCTTAGTCGCAGTGCGCGGGTTTCTCATTGCAGTGGCTTCTCTTGTTGCGGAGCACGGGCTCTAGGCATGTGGGCTTCAGTAGCTGCAGCACACGGGCCCAGTAGTTGTGGCTCGCGGGCTCTAGAGCGCAGACTAAGTAGTTGTGGCGCATGGGCTTAGTTGCTACGTGACATGTGGGATCTTCCCAGACCAGGGCTCGAACCCACGTTCCCTGCATTGGCAGGCGGATTCTTAACCACTGTGCCACCAGGGAAGCCCTCAACTTGTTTTAAAACCACCATCAAGGAAATTTTTCTCAGGAACCTAACAGTCCAAGATAGCAACACACTCTGTATATTATAATGCATAGTTTTACAAGATGATACACATACCAGCTTCAATTTGACTTAGATGTAGGTAGCACTTTGAGACCACCGTGGAAGCTGCTACAACCTGCTAGAAGGACTAGTGGTTGGAAACCTTGATAGAGTCAGAAGTGTGAATAAAAATAAGAACGATCTGGGGACAGGAATGAATATTTAAATCTAAGAATATACGTTACAGATCTTCTGGGATTAAGGACTGTTTGGTTTTTTAGTTTGGTTTATTTTTTGTTTTGTTTTTTCCTGCTTCCCATTGACCCAGTCACTGATCTGTAGAAATAATACACTTAAAGCAAAACAAAATATTTTTCCTGCTCCATTAAAATTCTTAACAGATTCTTACAGAGCTATAAAAGTGAAATTGTATTTAGTCTATATTTTTATTCATATACATGTATTCTTCTATTAAATAAGACGGTGCATATAAAAAACAGGTTATCTATATTTAAAATGTAAAGAATCCCCCAAAAGTCTGAGGCATATGTTTCTCCTCCTGTCTTTCTTAATGGTGCCAACCTGCCACTTAATTTTAAGCTAAGAAGCTTGGTTGCCAACACCCTGAGGAAAGAGCATCTTCTTTTGCTCATCATGTTGTTCTCAAACCCCAAATTGGTCAATAATAATGTGCTTGAATAAATAAATAGAGAGCATCATGGCTGGTAGATAAATGCTATATTATGGTACTGAATATATGACTGTAATATGCAATAGTATTTAAAACCTGAATTTCATGAAAGTAGTGAGAGAAGCTGGCTAGAACTATATATGTAACTCATATATGTGAAACTGTGACAATCTTCTTATGGATGAAACAATATATGTACATGTGGGTGGGTGTGAATTATATATTTCCACTTAATACATTGTTGTAACAAGTAAAGATAACAATTAGATTAGTAGCATATTGTAAGATCTCTGTGCTGACCATGAAAAAAACTACTTTCATAAAAATTCTATCTTTTCATATTGCACTATTATACAAGTCAGCTAGAGGAGACTATTATTTTTAGTATAAAATACTAGTATTACTGGTGTGGCAATAAATTCAGTTCTACTTATGACTCTTCAGATTTAGACCCAAGGTTATTGCTTAACTTTAGTTTCTATGACTTCTACAAGCATTAAGCTTGATTGAACCTCATATTATAGTACTGACAAATGAATCAACAAACAAAAAAAATGTTGATGTAAATCAAAATTACAGTAAATAAGACAACATTTGCCTCTACATTTAGTCTAGCATTCAAAAAGTACTTTTGCTTTAATTTAGAAATGATATTTAGTGCCAAAACATACACAGTAACCTTGGTAATTACTGGTGAAAACATTCAGTCATACTACAAACCTTTACTGTTCAACCGACTATAACTGTGTTACATACATACAATAAATATCTGACAAGTATCACAAGACAGCATTACCTTTTGCTCATACTGTCACTGAAAGAAACTATTTTGGAAATATTTACTTGCATGTGCCTAAGCAAAATATATAAGCATATTTACTTAAAGATTTGGAATAATGATTAAAACCCACATGCTCAGCTGAATACTTTTAGAATAAAGGATTTCAGCTTGGGAGTTGCTTACAATCATTACATTTCCTATATTCCCATAAGCACAATAACTGGGAGGATAAAATTTACCATTCATAACAGGTCTAAAAATAAAATGTATCCTGGAAAAATTCAATAAGGAACGTGCAAATCCTTTCTAAAAAAAGAAGTATAAAGTATTACTGAGGGATATAAAAGAAGACAAATAAATGAAGAAATATTCCCAGTTAATGAATAAGAAAAAGCCATGTTGTTAAAATGACAATTCTCTAAATTATTTTTTTAATCCTAAAAAATCCATTGGAGATTTTATTGCTATTACATAATATTTTTTTATGTGTATGCATTTATAAAGATACGAGAACAGAAAAAAATCTGAATAAAAAAAGAACAAAAAGGCTAAATGTTGCATTGTCAGATATGAAAATGTATGCCAAAGATAAATAATTATAAATAATACAATAATGTCTAAATTATGAAAGGTTATGTTGATGGAGCAGAATATAAATTCTTTTATAAAATAGCCAGGATATTTTGTTATAAACTTTTTGGAAAGTCAAGAAATTATTTTAATATTATTCATTTGTTTGTACAGATAATTAAAATATGTATACATCTAGAAGTAGAATGAAATTCAACTAAAATGACAAATTAGGAAAATAATAGTTACATAAATGATGTATATCAATAAATAATCTTACAAAAGAATAATTAACACATATTTCTAATTCTGAAAATGTCTTCATAGTTAAAAAAAAAAAATTAGAGAAGTATACACCAAGATATTAAACAGTAGCTTTTTGTACTTCCCAAAACAGTTCTCTGTTTCTCTGCAGCCAGGAAATGTTCTAACTTTTAAGGACTGCTGTAATTAGATTAAAGTGCTGGACAACTGCATGGGTGTTCTATCACTGCCATAACAAATGACCACACATTTAGTGGCTTAAACCAACACAAATTTATTATCCTAGAGTTCTGGGGATCGGTCTGAAATGGGCTGAAATCAAGATGTCAGCGTGTCTGCCATTCTCCTGAAGGCTCCAGGGAGAATTTGTTTCCTTCCCTTTTCCAGCTTCTAAAGGCCATCTGGCATTCCTTGGTCAATGGAAGAGGGAGGAGATCTTCAAATCCAGGAGTATTTCATCTTCAAATCCCTTTCAGACTCTCACTTCCTCTTCTGCATCCTTCCCTCACTTTAAAGGATCCTACTTATTATATGGAGTCCACCCTGATAACTGGACAGTCTCTTCATCTCACAGTCCTTAACTCTAATCACATCTTCAAAGTCACTTTTGCCATATAAGTAACATAAACAAAGGTTCCTAGGATTAGAACATGAACATCTTTGGGGATCCATTATTCTGTCTCATGTAATGTGTTAACTTTATTAGTGTGTTTAAGGGTTTGTTTTTGGTATGTTTTTCTGTCTTTTCATTTTCTAAAAATAATAAACAATTATTAGTTATATTATATAACTAAAAAAGAAACAAAAAAGATCAGAAGAAATCCAAGTGGAAAATAATGCCCTAGAATAGGTGTACAGATACCCACATTCATAATGTTGCCTAGTCTAGCAACTCGTTGCATATCTGTGGACCAGTTACTTCCAAGGCTCTGCTATTTAATTTCTTAATGTGAAATTAGGGGGTTTAAACTTTAAAGACAACTTTCAGCAGAGGACTAAAAACTTGGACTAGGACTCCATGACTTTATGAGATGTTCCGACTGGAATGGCAGTGTAGGCAGAAAAGCCAGCTAATGTTCTCCAGCAGGACACGAAAGGCACTTTTAAAGTTGTTGCTAAGTCTGTTGGGTGTTATTTGGAATGCTTTCTCTGTGTCTTCCACGTTCACTTGTATTGTGGATAATTAAAACCCACATATAATACAGAATTCATTTACTCAGACGACACACAGCAACTAGTTTATGTTAGACATGGTGTTAGGGGATTACCTCTATGCCATAAGTAATATAAATAAAGCAAACATATACTGCTGAAAGATAAGCACAAAGATGAAACAGACATATTTCTGTGTCACAAGACATTGAAACTTCAGCTGGGCAGAGAGAATAACCACCTCCCTGAAGACAGAGATTGTGTTTCTGTGCTATATATCCCCCAATCCTTCTAGCACTCTGCCTCCGTTGCCTTCCAAGAACCCTTTCTGTATGATTGATAGTTAAAAGGAACTCAAAGGCTACTTCCTTTCCTAGCTTTGGTCTTACATAGCCAATGATCTATGTCACATATCCACTGGGATGTGTAAAAGGAAGACATAACTCAACATGCTCCACATTCATTGATTGGATCATGATCTTTCTCTTCAACACTAATCCCCTTCCTTGATTTCTAATTTCAGTGAGTGGCACCATGATCAATCCTCTTACGTAGCCAGAACCCTATGAGTCATTCTTGATATTTAATCTCCCTCACTCATTCTATCAGTCAGGGTACCAGCAGGAAACAGATGGCACACTCATTAGAATAACTCTAAAATATTTTAATTACGGGAATCTTCATGAAGGGTGGAGAGTGTATATGGCTCCCATAAGGAAAAGCACAATATCCTGGGACTCTACCACCTTTGCCACAAAAGAGCCACTGAATCCAGAAGGAAGGAGTCCTGTAGATCTGCTGCCTTAAAAGAAGCAGCAATTTTGATTGAGAATGGGAGCCACCCAAGACAATCCTTCAGGGAGGTAGCCAGGGGAAGAAATACAGTAAGTCCCCTACATATGAATGAGTTCTGTTCTGAGAGCGCGTTCGTAAGTCCAACAAAGTTAGCCTAGGTACCTAACTAACACAATCGTCTATATAGTACTGTACAGTAATAGGCTTATAATACTTTTCACACAAATGATACAAAAAAAAACAAACACAAAAAATAAAACATTTTTAATCTTACAGTCCAGTACCTTGAAAAGTACAGTAGTACAACAGCTGGCATACAGGGGCTGGCATCAAGCAAACAGGCAAGAAGAGTTACTGACTAGAGGAGGGCGAGGAGGTAGGAGATGGTAGAGCTGAAGGATCGTCAGCAATAGGAGATGGAGAGCAAGCTGCAATTTCATTCACCCTTGACACTGATGGCACAGGTTCTGGTTCCTTGCTGCATTCAATTTTATCTACCCTCTTGAAAAAAACGATCCAGTGATGTCTGGGTAGTAGCTCTTTTTTTCTCATCATAGATGACACAGTAGCACTGGATTGCATCCTGAATGGCTGCTGCAACCTTTGTGTACCTTTCTATGTTTGGGTCCTGTGCCTCAAAAATTAACAGTGCCTCCTCAAATAAAGAAAATCCCCTTGCCATTTCCTGCATTGTGAATCTCTTCCGTTCTTCAGTTTCTTCTTCTTCCTCTTGTCTCTCTTTGTCTTTTCTCTGGGCCTTCAATTCCATCAAGTCTTCATTAGTAAGCTCCTCATGTTGCACAGCAAGAAGTTCAGTGAAGTCATCCTCTTGCAGATCTAGCTCCAGCTTCTCGCTGAGGGTCACTAAGTTGCTGAAGACCTCTTTGGACTCCTCATCCACCTTCTCAAGTCCATGAAAATTGTGAACAAGCTACGGGCAAAGGTTCTTCCAAATCCCATTCATGGTGATGGCCATAACCTCATGCCAAGCGAAGTCAATGTTTTTTATGGCCTTGTAGATGTTACAGCCCTTCCGAAGTTGTCGCAAGGTTGTTCCTAATTCGTCACTCACCTTTACTGCCTGACGAAAAGGGTGATATAAATAATATTTCTTGAAAGTCGCTGTAACTCCCTGGTCCATAGATTGGATGAGTGAAGTAGTATTCGGGGGCAGATGCACTACTTTGACACTGGGATGAAAGTCATCCATGAATGGGCAGTGGCCCGGAGCACTGTTGAGCAGCAAAACAATGTTGAATGGGACTCTTTCTCCAAGCAATATTTCTCTACCTCTGGGATAAAGTGGTGGAAAAACCAGTCCTGGAAAATGGCCCGTGTAACCCAGGCTTTGGGGTTACTCTTCCACACAACAGGAAGAGAGCCCTCGGCTATGTTTTTAAGGGTTCTTGGGTTCACCGAATGATAAACTAAGAGAGGCGTTAGCTTCATATCCCTGGAAGCATTGCCACCAAACAACAGAGTTAGCCTATCCTTTGCTGCTTTATGGCCTGGCATCAACTTTTCCTCCTTACTGATGTAACTTCAGTCTAGCATACTCTTCCAGTACAGTCCTGTCCCATCCACGTTTAAAACCTGCTCAGGTATATACGTGCTTTCATCAATAATTTCTTGAAGTGTTTCAGGAAACTCCTGGGCAGCTACCGTATGTGCACTCGCTGACTAGCCACTTACTTTTACGTTGTGAAAGTTGGCTCTAGCCTTGAACCGATGAAACCAGCCATGGCTGGCATTAAAAGATGCACCCTCTGATTCTTTGCTGTGTTTCTTCTTCAAGTCTTCATAAAGGCGTTTAGCTTTCTCTTGAATCAACATTAAGCTGAGCAGGACTTGACGCTGATGCTGATCCTACATCCACACACTGAGAAGTTTCCCCATCTCCTCCATCACTTTTCCACACTTCTTTGATATTATTGTCAACATCATCGGCACAGCCGACTTCACATGTTCCATGAGCTTGTCCTTGTTCTCTAGAATTGTGCCGATGGTTGAACGATTCATGTTATAAGAATGAGCGACATCTACCATCTTTTCACCTCGCTCCATTCTCTCAATTACTTTCACTTTTGTTTCCATCGTTATTGCTTGGCGCTTCTTAGCAGTACCAGCTACATCACCGCTCCTTTTACACTTGCTTCCAGACATGCTGGGTTTGAAATAAAGATGCTGTACTACTGTACTCTGTACAGTACTGTACAGTAAAGTACACAAAAGCACAACCACTTGTAGAGGACGCACACACATGACAATGTATGCCAGACATGTGAACTAATGTGACCGGACATGCAAACACATGCTTGCATCTTTGAAAGTTCAAAACTTGAAGGTTCCTATGTAGGAGACTTATTGTAGCCTGACCTCACTGTCTTACATCCATTAGTTTCCTGTTGATTCTCACTATTAGCTAGACCCAATCAAAAGCCAAAGACTAGGGAGCCACTAGGGCTGACCTGTGGAACAAGAGGAGAGTGGCAAAGACACGAAAGGGAATTTAAAAGAGCAAACTGAGTAAATATAGTGCTGGCTACCCTCTCTCTGCCACCAAATCTTGTAAATATATATTTAACCTGTCAGCTTCCTCCTACCTTCCCTAACATCAACACTACCCTGGTACAACTATGATAATGTACTTTTAAAATTTTAAGGTTCTCTTCTAATTAGTCTCCTCTTATTATCCTGACCCTTCCAGCTAAACTAAAATGAACTTCTCAAAACTCATGTAAATTATGCTCCTTTCCCTATTTAAAAGATATCAATATTTTCCTAGCAGCATCAGAATAAAAGTCAGAATCCTTAACATGCCCCCTCCCTGGAAAATTCTTTTATTTTTCATTACCAACCTAACTCCTCATTTTCCTTCAGATCTTTATTCAGTCCTCACTTCCTCTTCCAAGTTGTCCTGTTCTTTCTGACAAATCACTTATTATTGATATTCATAGCATGATCTCCTTCTACCTGTAATATTTATTATTCTTGTAATATAACATTTATTGGAACGATTCTTGGTTTCTCCTATAATACTAAGGCTGTAACTGTGTCTCATTTTGCCTTAGTATTATATCCTCATTGCCTGTATAGAGCTAACAGTAAAATACCGTAAAACATAGTAAAACACAGTAAACCATAATGAATTTATCTTGAATGAATAAATAAATGTATTAAGTAACTCTTTCATTAACTTAATTTTTCCCCACAATATACATGATGTATGAAGTTCACACATGTGAGTTAACTGCATGAATGTTGTGAGATTTCGATAAATCTCCCACCAAACAGCTTATCCTCTCTTCATCTGTTTTTCAAAGGCCCAAGAACAAAGTTGGATATCTTGCTCAAATGAGTAAACAGGGTTGATTTAGACTGAAACTCAGAGAATCCATAATGAGAAGAATGAATAGAGATTAGGGATGATGGAAAGAACGCCTCTACAGTTGAAAAGTTGGGCTTGAGGAGTATATTAGTTGCCTATTGGTATTGTAAAAAATCACCACAAATTTAGTGGCTTAAAACAATACAACTATATTATCTTAAAATTCAGAAGTCCAAAATGGATCTCAGGGAACTAAAATCAAGGTGTTGACTGGGCTGCATTCCTTTATAGAGCTTCTGGGGAAAAATCCATTTGGTTGCCTTTTTCAGTTTCTAGAGATTGACTATATTCCTTGGCTCACAGCCCCCTTCCATCTTGAAAGCCAGCAGTGTCATCATTCTTGCCCTTACTTCTGTGGTTACATCTCCTTTTCTGATCCTGAATCTCCTACTTCCTTCCTTTACTTATAAGGACATGGGTAATACATTGTATCCATCAGGATCATCTCTCCAACTCAAGATCCATAATTTAATTACATTTGAAAAGTCCATTTTCCCATGTAAATTAACATATTCACAGGTTCCTTGCATTAGAAGTGTGAATGTCTTTGGTGAGTTATTATCTGCCTATCTCATGGAGAATCAGAGGTGGTTTGATAGCTAATTTGAGGAGCAGCTGTCACACGTGAGAAATATATAAAGATTAAGTGAATGGAGTTAATGATGTAGCATGCCACCCCAAATTTATTTTCCCAGTTGCAGGCAAAGCTGCTGATAGGGCCATCCCATTTTCAGAGCTCCCATGGAGTCAAATGACGCATGATGCTTTTTTTGAGAATGGCACTACTGTTCAACATTTTCCTCTGCCCAATCTTCCTTCCTTCTCCTCTATTCCAAAGGTGTAGATACCAACAGCACTCCTTAAAAAGCCCATTTTATGCTAATTTCCAACCCAGAGTCAGCTGTGCAACCCTGTTAAAATTTTTTAAAAAGTGATGGAAGGATTGGGGGTGGTGGTTGGAGAGAGGGAAGGAGAGAGGGAGAGAGAGAGAAAGGGAGGGAGGGAGAGAGAGAGAAAGGGAGGGAGGGAGAGAGAGAGAAAGGGAGGGAGGGAGAGATATTATGTTGAGTCACATCTACAGTCACAAAGTGCCTGTGCTGGGAAAGCTGGAAAATAAGAATCGGAGGAGAAAAAATTACTTAAAAAAAAAGAAAAAGAATAGTCACAGTATGCTGTTGTTTAATACTCTAGTGGCTTCTCATTATTGTTAGAATATCAACAAAATTTATTTCTCTCATAGCCACAAATACTTTATAATATCCAGTTTCTGCCTACCTCTTACATACCTTCTAGAACCCAACCCATGCTCATGCATATTCATCCACACTGCCCTCCTTTCTTACCCTTTATTACCAAGCATGCTCTCACCTCAAGGCCTTTATACTTATACTGTCTTCTGCTGGGAACACTACCTCTACCCTGCCGCAATCTCAGAACTTCCCCTGGCTGCAGTCTTCTTGTCATGTGGGTCTTAGCTCAACAGCCACTTCCTCATTGAAATCATCCCTAACTATATAATATCAGTCACTATCACACCACATTGTTTTATTTCCTCTGTATCACGTATCATTATCAAAAACAGTCCTGTGACTATCTTGTTTATATATATATTCCCCCTAATGTATATACGATCTTTGCTCTCTACTGTGTAACCAGAGCCTAACAACCTGTTTGGAACATAGTAGAGGCTTAACTAGTGTTTCTTGAATCAGTTTCTCTTTTTTAACTTCAATTTTTGCATTCTGAAGTGAGAAAACATCTTGCACAATTAATACAGTTTCAGGAGATCCCATGTGGGTTCCTCACCATTTTGTGCCTAAGAGGTTGTCTTTCTTCTCCACCCCTGGTGCCATAGTGGGAAGAAGAAATATCAGCCACGACTTCTCCCATGAGGAATCTGGTAACCTGATTATTAGGCCTGAGGTACTCCCAGAGCTGATAATCTTCTTAGCAATTTATGACTTACTTCTTGTTTTACAAATTGGGATGAATATATCTGAAGTGATATTAAACCAAAAGTAAAGGGAAGATTGCATTCAATAAAGGTAAGTGGATAGGAAGACCATGATAGGGTTTCATGCTGGATTTTCAAGAACAAGAATGGTTTGGACATAAATATGGAAGGAGAACACATCAGAAAGCCAGGGGGAAAACCTGAACAAGACATACACCTGGCAAAGAAAAGAGTGTAGCCATGAAAAGGCATGAGGCTATTTTGTACAGTGTTCACTTAGTAGAGAAAACAGACACAAGAATAAAAATCCATGTGGGTATCAGTTAGATGATGGAGGGCCCTAGGTATCAATAGTTTGTACTCTAATCTCCTTAAATAACAGCTGTAATCATCTTAGTATGTGTTCAGTGTTCAGTGGCTTGTAAGTGACTATAAAATAGACTGGTAATGGTGTCGACCAGGATAGAGGATAGAGATGGGATGGAGAGATTGGTAGTACAGACTCCAGAAACCAGTTATAAAACTTTTCCCAAAGCCAAGGTGAGAAGCAGTCATCACCTCTTTTTTATTTTCCTCTTGTCTCTCACTTTTAAATGCTTTTATTAGTTCTGCTGATAAATACGTCCCTACTTCCACTTTATGTATTTATGGATATAATGAATAACTTTCCTTTTTAATTTTCTACTCAGTTATAAGAAGACAGCAAGTGGGAAAACAGAAAGTGATCAACACAGAATACCAAAATGCAGTGTGACTGGTTCCTTATTAATTGAAAATCAGTTATACTTTTCTTATGGTGTAGATTTATCAGGAAGTTTGGTGAGTTGGTTCAGAGTCCAAGATCGGTGTAAATATTAAAACACAGATAAAGGAAAAATAGTCTATTCATAAGATTAAACCTTGAACTATACCAATAATAAAAATCTTCAACTCTTTTGCAGTAGACATGCCAAAGGAGAAGAAAGGACAACTGACTGACAGGACTGAGAAACTAATGAAAAAGGTGCAAAATAACTATTAATGATGGTATTTATATCTATCTGATTAACAACAACAACAACAATAATAAAATAAATGAATGAGAATAACCAATACTGACAAAGGTAGAGTAAAAGGATGTTCTTATTTATCACTTCTGGCAATGAAAATATTTGGTAAAAAATCACAATATTTATGAAGAATTTAAAAAATCTACATTCATTTTGTTTCTTTCATTCTTCTTCTGAGAAACAACTTGAATTTATTACAATATTATAGAAAATGTAGAAAATTATTTATGAATAAATAAAGATGATCATCATAGTGCTAGTTATAGGAGTCAAAATGAGAAGTATGATAAACATTTGATAATCATTGAATAATTAATTGAAATATGGCCATGTCACCGGATAGACTATAAAAGATCAGTGAAAATACCTATAAATAATTTGAATGACATGAAGATTTTTTATCAGATAACACTTAGAGGAAAGAATAAAAAACAATAGCTATTTAATACTAAATTTAGCATGGCTTCACAGGTGTCAAAATAAGAAACAGACACACAGTGAAACTAACAAAAAATATATACCTAGTTTTATCAGTTATGTTTGACTATAGAGATTATAAAATTATAGATAATTCTTCCGTATACTTTTCTTCATTTATTTAATGAGTAAATTTTGTAAAGATTACATGAATATATGAAATGTTTACAAAAGTAAATGATATCTAATGATGATAGCCTTATAAATAACTTGAGATGGAGGATATAAAAATAATTAACATAAATGCTGTCTTAGTCCATTCAGGATGCTATAACAGAACACCACAGACTGTGTAGCTTACAAAAAATAGAAATTAACTTCTCACAGTTCTGGAGGCTGGAAGTTCAAGATCAAGGCACTGTCACAGTCTGGGGAGGGCCCCCTTTGAGGTACAGACTGCCACCCTCTTGCTGTGTCTTCATATAGCGTAAGGGGAAAGGGATCTCTCTGGAGCCTCTTTTGAAAAGACATTGATCTCATTAACGAGGGGACTGCCCTCACGACCTAATCACCTCCCAAAGGCCCCATCTCCTAATAATATTAACTTCGGGGGTTAGGATTTCAACATATGAATTTTGGGAGAACAAACATTCAGACCAATGCATATGCTAAGTTTTGTGTATTTTTATTTATTCAGGAAATCATCGGTTCACTACATATAAACATTTTGAAAAATCACTACATTAGCAGAGCAATAAAAAAAATACATTGGGGCTTCCCTGGTGGCGCAGTGGTTGAGAATCTGCCTGCCAATGCAGGGGACACGGGTTCGAGCCCTGGTCTGGGAAGATCCCACATGCCGCAGAGCAACTGGGCCCGTGAGCCACAACTACTGAGCCTGCGCGTCTGGAGCCTGTGCTCTGCAACAAGAGAGGCCGCCACAGTGAGAGGCCCACGCACCGCAATGAAGAGTGGCCCCCGCTCGCCACAACTAAAGAAAGCCCTCGCACAGAAACGAAGACCCAACACAGCCAAAAATCAATAAATAAATTTAAAAAAAAAATTGTATTCCATTCACTTACAACCATATATTTCACTTGTAGAATACTAAATGTAACTTCATTTTGTTTTCTATATTTTCCAATTATTTCATTTGTGCTTTTATAAAATCATAATAATTACTATATAGTGGTTATAAGGTGAATAAAATTATGATAACATTCTTAGATGGCATTATTTCAAATAATAAATTATACCATTTTGTAAGTCTCCTTTTTAAAAATTATTTAATTTTATAGATAATAGTTTAATTTTCCCTTTCAGTGTGTTCAAAATACTTTTTCTCTTTGTACCTGTTTATATGAAAATATTTTCTAGAGTGCAAAAATCTAAAAATAAGTTAAACTTGTATAAAACATTTTTCAATGAATAAGGGTATTTTTATTTCATTTGAGAATTCTTGAAGATAAAAGACACCGTGCTGCCATCAGAATGGTTATTATCTACAAAGACTGTATTGTGGAAATGGATTAAAAAGATTTCTTTGAGATCCATATATATATATATACGTATATATATATATATATATATATATATATATATATATATATATATACGTATATATATATATACGTATATATATATATACACACACACACACACACACACACACACACACACACTAAGGAGAAAAAGACTGCACATATTGGAGATGTTTATTATAGTTTAAAGGAGTACGGACAACCTATAAAGAAAGAAGAACCAAAAAGATCTGAGTCACAATATTCAACTTGGTGTTCAAGATTAGAACAGAGGACAAATACCTGTTTTCATCTTTTAAAATGTTTTTAAGATACATCTTTTTATTTTTAAAATTTTATTCCTAGCAATGGGCTGTACTTTATGGGGAAGTGGGGGAAGGTAAGGTATAGATTAAATTCACAAACTATTTTAGGGGAAAAAAAAGGGAAGATATGTAAAGTAGTTTTATGCTCCTACTGTATACTTACACTAGCACAAAGCTTCACTAAGACTCTTATCTCTCTTTTCACTTGCGGCATGAAAGGAACATTCCCTAAAAAGGGGAATTTGGAAATGACACAAAGGGTCTCTCTCTCTCCTTCTCTAACAATTCATACACAACATCTTGTCAAAAGCGTACATGTGGGGGACTTCCCTGGTGGCGCAGTGGTTAAGAATCTGCCTGCCAATGCAGGGGACACGGGTTCGAGCCCTGGTCCGGGAAGATCCCACATGCCACGGAGCAACTAAGCCCGTGCGCCACAACTACTGAGCCTGCACTCTAGAGCCCACGAGCCACAACTACTGAGCCCGTGTGCCACAACTACTGAAGCCCATGCACCTAGAGCCTGTGCTCCACAACAAGAGAAGCCACCGCAATGAGAAGTCCGCGCACCGCAACGAAGAGTAGCCCCAGCTTGCTGCAACAAGAGAAAGCCCACGTGCAGCAACGAAGACCCAACACAGCCAAAAATAAAGAAGTAAATAAATTTATTAAAAAAAAAAAGCATGTGTGTGTGTGTTTAACTGTATTTTATTGATAGAAAGCCAAAGATCTCAAATAATTGAATGTGTTCTGGAAAATTCCTATAGGGAAACTAAAAGCAGGATCTACCCTATTACACAATTTGAAAATTCTCTCTTATTTCCCTCACAAAATTAAAGAATTAAAAGCAAATAATTGCTAGCAGTGCTTTAAGTACATTTATATTAAATATATGGAGTGGATTAAGTTCCTCAATGACCTAGACTCAAAAAAGCCAAAAATATATCTTTATTCTTTAACTGTGCTTGGTTTCTATCTCAAGCTCCAATTCCTTATAGTAGTGAAAATAACATCTTGTCAATTTGGGGTAAGTTGTCTTAAATTTTGCCCTCCACAGAACTGATTATAATTCCTGGGAATAATGTTACTCACCAATATCCATTCTACTACAGAGGTATAATAGATTATGGTACAACCATTCTCCTCACCTAGAGGTTGGTTTTGGAACGGGTATGTGAATTATTTCTGGTTGAGGAGGCATGAATGGAAAACTTCTTGGAGGAGGAGCTGTTGGTAATGGTTTTCTCACTCCTAAGAGTCAAAAAGTATCAGTTCTCTTGCCTTTCTCTGGTTTTCTTGTTTTTGTTAGTCAGGAAAAAAAATAGCTGCACCCAACTTGATATTAAGTTGGAGACAAAGCCAACCCGGAAAAGGGAAGTGCCGAGAGAATTTCTGAGATTTGGAATAAGAAACCTGGCATCACAACTAAAGCCATTTTTACCTCTGGATTTCTCATTAAGTTAATAACAATAAGCTTGTTTATAACTTACCATAGTTTGAGTCCTTACTTTATAGCAAGCACTAAAGTTAATTTAAAGATGAGGAAACCAGGCTTAGAAAAATCCTGTGATTTGTTCCTCAAGGCCACAGAATAAGTTCAGGAGGCAAGATACCAATACAGATATTTGACCCATGAAATTTCAACCACTCCTCTATGTAGTGCTTTGACACTTACATCAGTTATCATGGGGCTTACAGTTTCTACTATATGTTTTCATAAAATTTAAACCAGTCATTACCTGAAACCAACAGTCAGATTCTAATCCTTTCTCTCACTTACTAAATAAAGCATAATTTTGGAAATATAATTAGAAAATCATATATTTGGAGACTGGTTATATCATCTCTAAAATAAGGACCTTGAGAAAAAGACCTATGATGTCTAATCTAAGTGTCTCCCCCTCCTCACTGGGCAAAAAAAAAAAAAAAAAATCTAGGAATTTAGGAAGAGAGAAGTAAAAATGCAGAATATTTCACATTCACTTGGAGCTCTAAATATTAGTTTCTCAAAACGAAAAGACAACCTATGGACTGGGAGAAAATATTTGCAAACGATATGACAGACAAGGGCTTAATTTCCAAAATACACAAACAGCTCATATAGTGCAATATGAAACAAATAATCCAATCAAAAAAGGGGCAGAAGACCTAAATAGACTTTTCTCCAAAGAAGACATACAGATAGCCAACAGGTACATGAAGAGATGCTTGGCACTGATAATTATTAGAGAAATGCAAATCAAACCTACAATGAGGTATAACCTCACACCAGTCAGAATGGCCATCATCAATAAGTCTACAAATAATAAATGCTGGAGAGAGTGTCGAGAAAAGGAAACCCTCCTACACTGTTGGTTGGAATGTAAATTGGTACAGCCACTATAGAAAACAGTATGGAGGTTCTTTAAAAAATAAAAGTAGAGTTATCATATGATCCAGCAATCCTACTCCTGGGTGTATATCTCGAAAAGACAAAAACTCTAATTTGAAAAGATACATGTATTTCAATGTTCACAGTAGTATTATATACTATTAACAGTAGCCAAGACATAGAAGCAACCTAAGTATCCATCGACAGATAAATGGATAACAAAGATATGGTGTGTGTGTGTATATGTATGTATGTGTGTATATGTATATGTATATGTGTATATATATATATATATATATATATATGGCAATATTACTCAGCCATAAAAATAATGAAATAATGTAATTTGCTGCAACATGGATGGACCTAGAGATTATCATACTAAGTGAAGTAAATCAGACAGAGAAAGACAAATATTATAGGATATCACTTATATGTGGAATCTAAAAAAATAATACAAATGAACTTATTTACGAAACAGAAATAGTCTCACAGACATAGAAAACAAGCATGGTTACCAAAGGGAAAGGGGGATGGAGGGATAAATTAGAAGTTTGGGATTAACAGATACACACCACGATATATAAAAGAGATAAACAATAATGATTTGCTGTATAGCACAGGGAACTACATTCAATATCTTGTAATAATGTATAATGGAAAAGAATCTGGGAGATATTCTTTGATTATTTAAATTAGAATAGGCTCCCCCACCTTACTATCTCCTTTACATATTTTACTCAGATTCTTCACACTGTTTTAATTACATATCAAATATCCATCTCCCTGATTGGAATCTAAGTTCCATAAAGACAAGAGCTTTTGCTTCCAAATTCCACAATTTGGTTCACAGATATAACTTCATGTGATCCAATATTTTATTCAATACATGGTCAAGTTGCCATATTCTTGGTCTAAAAATAGAAATGACAACAATAGCATGTTTTGAGCACAACTGACATTTATTGAGGGCTCAAACTATGCAAGAACTAGGTTAAATGTGATATGCACACTTTGATTTAATTTTCACAATAAGCCTATTAGGTAGGCTTTGTGAGAGAACTTAAGTTCAGGGACATTAAACAACTTGCCTAATGGCAAACAGGTAGTACACAGAGAGACGGGGAGACCATGAAAACTCTCACAGTAAAATGTGTTGACATCTTTGTGGGCAAATCAATACGAACAACACACACAATGATAAATTACTGTAAAGTATGTGAGAAGATAGTTTCATGAACACCTAATATGAAAAACCACATTAATTCTGTTTAAAGTGGGAAAAGCCAAGTGTTTCTGGTAAACAGTCTGGGTCTTTATAAAGTTCCCACTACAATAGAAGGCTGATGCTAAGACTACAAATGGAAAAAAAAAAATCCTTTGTGTGGAGTATGTTTCAGGCTGGCTATGGATTATAAGTGTGACATTTCCCCGTTTTGTTTTGAGAGCCTCTTCACCTGACATCTATCATCTGCCTAATACTAACCTTGCTTTGGTTTAAAGGTTTTGGTTAAACCCCTTAGCTAAATGCTTTCAATATCCTGACCTTGTTTCCTTCCTGATTTCAGCTTTAAAATTCCAGTGCTCCTCATTTTGCTCTTAGTTTATATTAGGACACTCTGAGTATTTCTGCCATCTCCATTATCTTTTGTTCTGTGTCAATGTGTCAAAAAAAAAATATATATATATAAACACTGATGAGGAAAAATAGAAGAAAATTACTCTTTATGTTTTGCTGATTTATTTATATTGATAGTTTGGTTGTCAGGATGTGTTCTTGCTGTAATGACAGTTTTTACCTAGGTTCAACACTTTGGAGACCCAACCCATAATAAGCAAGCAATTCAAGTGGTCAACAGGAAGACATCCACAGTGGATCAGTACTGTTAACAACAGTACTTCCTGAAATGGCTCTGAACCTATAGTCCTCACTCTGTCTATATAGTTTAAACCTCTGCTCCATTATTTCTGGATTTTTACCTATTCCCATGTCATAGTTTTTCTTATATGCTAAATTCTATTTTGAACGTATAGATCCTGGGTAATGATTTGCACCATCTGTAGGGTAGCCGTCCTAAGACAGCTCTGCCAAAAAAAAGGAGCCCCTTTATATTTGGCTCATTGAAGACTGATTTGAAATATCTCACCATCACCTTATCACAGATAACACACATACACATACACACAAATAAAATTTCCCTTTCTAAGTTAAGCCTAGTACTCTCTTTCAGTTACTTCCTACAAAATGAGATACATATAAAAATTTAGAGATACGCTTTCAAGATTTTCTCTAGACTTAATCATCACTGGTTTGAGGAAAAACAAAAATACCTTAGGTCACTGGAAAATTTTAAAAATGACCTAAAGTTCACTCCAGGCAATTTATTGTTTTTAACAGTCCCTAAAACCTCTTATTTGTGCCTCTTCTCTGAGTAGTATTAATACTTCTACAGTATTCAATGTTAATTCACGTGTCTAAAAGTGAAAGCTTTTTTCACCCCAGGGATCATTTAAAAACGTTTGCCCATTTGGCAAATGCATCAAAAAATGTAAATAAATTAGACAAAGACCTCTACAGTGAAAACTAAAAAGCATTATTGGAAGAAATTAAGAAATGCAAATAAATAGTGAATTATAACACGCCAATGGATTCAAAGGCTCAACATTCTTAACAGATCAATTTTCTTCAAATTGATCCATATATTCAACAGAAGTCTAAATATCCAACACATTTTTTTCTAGAAATCAGAAATCTGACTCTATAATTTACAAAATAATGGAAAAAACATACAATAGCTATGATGGGGAGAATTCTAAAGTTGTCCCCCAAATTTCCACCCCTTAGTACATCTCCCAGGTATAATCTTCAGCCCTTGATAGTGGGTGGGCCTGTGACTATAACAGATATCATACCTTGGATTAGAGTACACTACATGGCAAAAGTAAAGGGATTCTGCAGTTGTAATGAAGGTCCCATATCAGATGACTCTGAATTAACCAAAAGGGAGAATATCCTGGGTGGGCCTGACCGGGTCAGGCGAGACCTTCAAAGGGACTAGACACTTCCTGAAGGAAGAGATCAGGAACATGTGAGTATGTAAGGGCCTACACAGGGGTTATGTGGCAAAAAGCTGATGATGGCCTCTAGGAGCTGAGAGTGGTCTCTGGCTAGACAGCTAACAAGAAAACAGGGACTCAGACCCACAACCTCAAGGGATAAAATGTTTCCAGAAATCGGAATGAGCTTCGAAGGGTAAGATCCAGGTGAGAACACAATCCTAGCAGATTCCTTGATGTCAACCTTAAGCCTTTGAGAGGGGAATACAGTTATGCTATGCTCAGACTTCTGCCCTAAAGAAACTGTGAAATAATAAATCAGTATCTTAAGCCACCAAAGTTCTGACAATTTGTCATTCAGCAATATAAAACTAATACACCAATACAATTTTGAAAAGTAACAGCAAAGTTGGAGAATATATATTACCTGATTTTAAGACTTATAAAGCCACAATAATCTAGACAGCTTTGTATTGATGAGAAGCTATACATAATGATCAGTGAAACAGAATAAGAAGGTCTGAAACTAGACTTAGACATACAGTGTAAATTGATTTTTAGGTAATTTAATGCAGAATGATAATCTTTTCAACAAATGGTGCTGGAACAATTGGATATCCATATGAAAAAATATGAACCCTGACCCTTCATACCATGAAGTAAAACTTCTAGAAGATAACGTAGTAGAATAATCTTAGTCACATTTGCTTAGGCTAAGGTTCCTAAATAGGACGAAAAAAATAAACCCACAAAATAAAATAATCATAAATATGAACCTCAAAATTGAAAACTTTAGCTCTTTAAAAGATACTTTTAAGAACATAAAAATGCAAGCCACAGTACAGTATATTTGCCAAATATTTCTTCAAGAAGCTATGGAAATCCAGGATATAAAAATAACTCATATAACTCAATTATAGATAGGCAAAAAATCCAATTAAAAGTAGACAAAATTTTTGAATAAACACAGACAAGGAAAATATAATAGTGGTAAATAAGCATATGTAATGATATTCCGTATCATTAGTCATTAGGGAAGAGGAAATTAAAACTACAATGAAGTACCATTACATACCTAGTAGAACACTAAATTTTAGAAAGCTAACCATACCAAGTGCTGGCAAGTATATGGAGCAATCGAAATTCTCATATGCTACTGGTGACCATGTAAAATAATAAAGCACTTTGAAAATTGTTTGTACTTCCTTAAAAAGTTAATATACACCTACCATATAATCCAGCCATTCCACTCCTAAGTGTTTACTTAAGATAAACAGACATATGTCAACACAAAGACTTTCACATAAATGTGATAGCCACTTTATATTATATATAATAAAGTATTATATATAATAATATATGTAACATGGACTTACTTACATATATAACTCATCACTATTCTCGAATGCCTGACAACGTATCTTTTATGTGTTGTTACCTCTTTCCTTTTGCTCCCCAACCCCGAGCTGAGAAAGAACAAGAAAAAAATTTTTCTTACAATAATTGCTCCCAAAAAAGCACAGACCCTTCTCTGCCCAGGCCTTTCATTAACTTCTGTGAGTACTGAATTTGGCTGCATAGAGAACGTAGAAACTTTGGATAAGAAAGACATTTAATTCATTTGTTAAACAATTTTAAGGTCTAGGAATTTGTAGTGACTTAGCCAAGGTCACACATGTTAAGGCATAATTGGTACAAAACAGGTGTGTAAGCATCAAGTTTTTCTCTTTCTCTCCCCTTAAATTCAATTACTTTTTCTTTTCTGCTGTGGATGTTTAATGTTTTTGGGGGACTATCATATTAATAAATGCTTCTACATAATATCTACATTGATGGAATCTTGATGAACATATTTTAGAAAGTTTTAGAGATTATATATGTAGCTGCATATTTTAGGATCTAAAAAAGTCAAGCTCATTATCATAAATTTTATTGTAAATATAACCTCATTTTTATTGATTCATCTATTTTTAATTAAATTGTCCTTTTACTATACCTTTCCTTCAACTGGTATACTTAAGACAACATGCCAGTTTCATCCATTTTGTTTATGTGTTTAAAGCGACCACATAACATTTTTGTAAGTCAGCTCAATCTTTGTAATTTTCAAATTCAATTAAGTTGAAAGCTTTGTCTAGTTTGATAAGAGACAACTGCTGAAAGCTAATGCCTTGTGGAAAAAATGTTACAAGGACAAAATATCATGTAACAGAGAAAGAGGAAAACATATCTTTATTTAACAATCAGGTGAGGTTTTTAATACTCCATCCATTACATAGAAGATACTACTTAAAATCATACGTGGTTTCAAATCCCTCTTTAAAACACAGTGCAAGAGTGACCTTATTTTTTATTTTACTTAAAGATTAAAAAGGCACATTTTCTGCAGAAGCATGCTAATGTTCAGTAATTCTAAAAATGGCTTTAACTTTGTAGCTATATATAATTAATTTGTGTTCACAGAAATGATAAAGTAAAGTATGATTTTTACTGATTTGTATTCAAAATTAGGACAACCTTCTTGATGCAAAACCTTCTCAGAATATGTGTTTTTAAATGACTTATGTTTCCCCCACCTACACTGGGAAGTTTGCTTAAAGACTGCTCAGCTAATACTTCAAGTCAAGAAATATGTATTAAACCTAACTCTATGTCAAACACTATGAAACATCCTGTAGACAAGTTTATGACTATAGTCATAATCCCCAAGGAACTCATGGTCTGAGAAGATCAACAGGCTCATACTTAACTATTATATTAGGAAGATCACAAGGGGTGCTATAATAGAGTTATAAAAATCAGTAAATCTCTATCATAAGGAGCAATACATATGTAAAGAAAAAAGTTATGATTGAGCTATGACTTAAGGGTTAAATTGATAAGTGTAGAGAAATGTTTTAAGTTGGCGAACTGGCATAAACAAAGCATAGTGACAGGCTTTATGGAGCTAAGTATCCACTGCAGATGGAAAAAGCACAGGTAAGTGTGTGTCGTGGTGAGCTTGGGAGGGAAGGTAGGACTTTGTTGGAAAAGCCTGTGAGGCTCATGGGGCATCTTTTGTACTTCAAAACACCTGTCACACTGTACTGTATAGTATAGAACTGAAGTTAATTACTGGTGTAAAACCTTTTCTGGATCACCCAACACAATCTGTAGAATAAGAGTGGCATTATATTTTGGAGAGCAGTAGAGTGATAGTGAGAATTGGTAATGGAAAAAAGAGTGAAAATGAGCATACATATTTAAGGATATGGGGACAGTAGAATCAACAGAACCTATAAATTTTACTGAACTTTTTCTCCTTACCACAAACTCTGACCCTTCTATGGAATATTTCAGAAGTAAGGATGTTGGGATTTTTGTCTTTTTCTTTGAAGTACCAATCATTGAGTCAGTTCAATTTGATGAGTAGTTTCAATTGTCTCTTACAACTGGTTATATTGTATGTAACGTTCCAAGTTTTCAGTGATTTTTTAAAATTGTTTCATATTTTTTTAAAAATGTATATTTATTTTTGGCTGTGTTGGGTCTTTGTTGCTGCACGCGGGCTTTCTCTAGTTGTGGCGAGTGGGGGCTACTCTTCGTTGTGGTGTGCGGGCTTCTCATTGTGGTGGCTTCTCGTCGTGAAGCACGGGCTCCAGGCACACGGGCTTCAGTAGTTGTGGCATGCAGGCTCAGTAGTTGTGGCGCATGGGCTTAGTTGCACCGCGGCATGTGGGATCTTCCCGGACCAGGGCTCGAACCCACGTCCCCTGCATTGGCAGGCAGATTCTTAACCACTGCACCACCAGGGAAGCCCCAAAATTGTTTCACATTGTTTTGTTTTAATTTACCTTTCAGTGGCTCATGTTTTTCAAGCAACAATCCCCTTACTTGTTGGATGCTAATAGTAACTTCTTGTTGGAATGTATCTCCTCTTACAACACACACACACTACATTTTATGAGTCTCAAATCTTTGCTAAAAATAATTATGCCCTGTTTAGGTAGGTTACATAACACTATTTCTCATTGGTAAATTTCATCTTTGAACAGAAAATAATCTCTGTAAATCCAATGATAATTTGCTTTGCTAACTGTGGATGATATTTGAAGGGAAAAAACAAATAACAAGGAACTATTGTGACTCATACTAACGAGCATTAGAATAAACCAAGCATTTATCTTTTCCATTCTAAGTGGATCTCCCATTTATTTATTTATTATCTATATATTAGTCAAAGTAAACCAATTCAATAGAGTATTTTTTTAAAGACAGTATTTTTTATAATACTGAAAGCAAACTATTATTTTTTGTTCACTCACTTGATTTAGGTCCTAAAATTCAAAAATACGTCAGTGATTTGGGATATGACATTTCTCCAGTCTGCTTCATTTGCCTCATCTATAAAATAAAGAAAATGGACAAAACAATCTCTAAATCCCCTGTTATCTCTTAAAAAAATCCTTCTTTCCTATAATTACCAGTATGATTTTCTTTTTAAACTTTTGAAAACAGAGAATTTTAAGGAACTGTTTTATAGTGATTTGTTTGGACTTGATATTTTAATGGGCAGCCATATTTATACCCTAAATTAGTTCTCAAAGGTCAAAAAGCAATCAATTATCTACAGCTTTCCTGCTTTAATTGGTAGTGTACCTTTGGAAAAGCTTTAAACATAAGTGTTTGCATCCTGTCTCTAATATCTGAAAGGTTCCAAGAGGAAAAGGGGGGATCTTTTGCAATATATAATGGATTGAAGTTCCCAAATTAAATATCTATATTTAATTGCCTTGGCATCTCTAGTTTCCTCACAAAGTTCTGTACACTTGGCAATGTTTACATTTTCATTTTATTTGTATAAGAATATCAGGATATCTGAATATTTTAATAGGTATTTTAAGAGACCCTCTGAAGACACTCACTGATATATTAAGAATTATGTAAATCTCAAAAATTTAAGCTAAGGAAATTAAAAGGAAAAGAGGCAATTTTACAGAAAGGTTAGATATGAGGCCATATTGATGTCCTTCCTATATTTTGTTCTAGTTCTTTGCCCTTTAAGATAGATAAATAAGAATAGCAATAATAATAGTTCTATGTATTATGTTATTAATTTTTAAAAAAAAATCTTATTTAATGCTCACAAAAAATCTTCAAGGTGGAACTATTAGCCCCATTTCATCGACGGAAATTTGAGACTAAGAAAAGCAGTTACTTGCCCTAAGCGTCAAAGTGGTAGAGCCAGGTTAAGAATTCAAATGTATTGCTACATCCTGGTTTATCCACTTATTTTTCAATGCATATAACTAGACAGTAAATCATTCAGTGATGGGATAATTAACTCAAGACCATCATCTCATCTACACTCTTTTCATTACTTGATTATACTCTGGCCCACAGCATCCTCATTTTTGCCCCTCCAATTCTGAACTTCCTATCACCCCTGGCACTTCTTGACTTAGTACTGTAAGGTGACTGACTCCTCCCAGTTTGCCCTGCAACTTTTCCTGCTTTTAGTGTTAAAAGTCCTCTAATCTGTGTTTGTCCCTCAGTCCCAGGCAAACCAGGATAACTTGCCTGGGACTGTCCTGGTTTTTAAACTGAAACTTCTGCATCCAGAGAACTCCATCAGTCTCAGGCAAAACAAGATGGTTCGTCACCTTAAATGTGAACACTGTCTTTCCTTTACAGACTTTGGCTTGGCTAACTCCATTTCTTTAACAATCTCCTATTCATACACAAAGGCACGTGGTGCCCTAAATGCTGCCCAGTGAAACCGGCCCATGACCCAAGCTATTTGGAAAGGCCAGCCTCCATCCTGAGGGATGCTGGACTCTGGTGTTCTCAAAAACCAGAAATAATATCTCTTTAACAATTCCAATCCTAGTATTCATATATTTCACTTGTTTTTTTATTCTAATTCGTAGTAGGCATTTGTTGACTTAGAGAATGCCAGATTTTAAGTGCTTAGCGGTGAAGCATGGGAGAAAGTTGTGTTTCTAATACATCTGGAGAAACAAATATTTTCTCACTGTTTACTTTCAGTCCCCTTTTCCAATTCAATATTTGCTTTCTTACTGTAATAAGATGAGCTGGAGAATAATGAGAATACAAGCTGGTTTTACCTTGAGAAATGCTTCGGGGGAAACAATTCTAACACTGAAGAAGAGAATTGTGAAGTTTATTAAATAATTCTGCTCTCAATGAAACCATCAATAGATGAGTGTTTTAAAAACATTGCTAACCATCACTCAATAAGGGTAATATGTTTCACATAACCCAGAGAAACAAACTTCATTATAAATTTCTGGTGAACAAATTATTTGGATTAAATTTTTTAAAAAACACTCGTTTAAATCATTTCATTAAAGCTACATATGATATTTACATTATATCCAGATCAAGATAAGGAAGGAGCTATGAATAAAATTGCCTAATCCTTAGTTAAAATAATTTCCCCACTGATAAAATGCCATATGTTTACCTAGAAAATATCTCAGTTTCTTTTAAAATAGAGCAAATTATTAGACATTTACTATTTTAGCTCAGAAAGGGAACGCAGACTTAAGAAGGTCAGAGAGGGTACTAATTTAGAAAGTTCACCTAGAATTTTATGAAAATGTTTGCAGAATAGAGTTTAATGGCTGAATAAAGTATAGCCCAAAATTAGAAGACCTGTGTCCTAAATTCACCTTTAACATTGACTTCCCTGGTAATCTTAGCAAATTTCCTTTAATTCCCTGATTTTTACAGATAGGGGAACTTAGCTGTCTTTAAACTTCATCAGTGATAAATTATATAATTTTTAAAAGGTGGTAAATGAAGAAACTATTGATGTATTCAGTAATGGAGGAAGAAACTTGAAATTACTATTAGACAATCATCTATGTTATATTACCTTAGTGAGCAATTTACCAGATAATGGTCACCATTCTTGCATACTTTTCAGTTCTAACTTGAAATTTTTAAAATTCTGAATTATCTATAGTTCATATGTGTTAATTATTTCATTTTTTAAAATGTAACATTATTTTTTAAAATCCTTTTCTCTTTAAGGTATTCATTTAAGTGGCAGATATTACTTAGTATCTGTCGGGTCCCAGGCATCAAGCTTAAAGTGGGAATCCAAAAAAAGAACATGACTTGCACCTTTTAAGAACTCAAACTTCAGTGGGTAAAACAACCAGGATTCCCTGATTTTCCACTTTAATGATACATATTGATACACGTTCTGGAAAACTACAGAACTAAGCAGTGAATGGGTCTTTTCCTAACAAACCACTGGAACATTATATTGTCATTGGGAATAAAACAGCAGCTGCTTGATTACAAACGGCACCATTTGGTAGACTTCTAGAAACATTAAACAAAGAATAGCCCATTTGATTTCTTCATATTTCTAAACAAGGTTTGAACTTCTGCCTTATGTTATATTCTATGCCAATAAAATAAACTGAGGGTGTCCTTTAATAAAAGACACACTGCAATTCTATGATATCTTAAATATTCCTCTTCAGCTCGGGAAAAAATAATGAACTGTTCTAATAAGTGTGGTGTCAACATTCAGTCACTCATTAAAAAATATTTTATTCATCATTTTTGTATCAAGTATATACTATAAATAGAGCAATAAATATGACATGGTTAAGCTTCCTGATCTCAGGAAACTTAAAGTCAAATCAAGCTCGTTTATATGGAAGTAAACAAATCCTTGAAAGACTAACTGGCTTGTCCAAAGTCACCCAGCTAACACATGTGGATTCTGGGTCTTGAACATCTATCTCCTCCTCACTTCCAAATTAGTACCCTTTCTAAGGTCCCGTGTGATGTTTGTCTAGTAGCTTTAAAATCACAGTTTGGGACTTAAATGGCATAAAATATCTTTCTTCGAGAAACCTGGAACATGGATAATACTTATATGTAATTTTTTAACAAAGAAAATAATATTTCTAATAAAAGTTCTAGGAATGCAAAATATCCTTCCTTGCACAAGTTTCCTCAGCATTACTGGGACTTACGTGCATCGAACAAAGACCGCACCTGAATGCAAGCCAAGTGACAGCTGGTAGGCAATCTTTATAGTCATTGACAAATCTAAATCCCCTTAAATAAGAATGTAAAATTAAATTACAATTAGAACCACATATCCCCTTACAGGAACTCAGACACCTTAACTCTCAGTGGGTGGGGGGAGGTCTAATCCATACACATGACTTGGCTGAAATGATTATACAATTTTTTTTATAATTTATACTTTCCCATTTGGTAGCCACAACCTGGCACCTTTAGAAGTATTCATTCGTTTACAATCTTTTCGCATGATAGTTATTTTCCTTCGTTTCGGTCTAAATGAAGATAAAATAACTCATTCTCATCTAGAATAACTGCTGCTTTCAATCTTCTATATGTGCTGTAGCATAACCGTTCAATATTAAGCTTGGCATTTAAAGTATTTAGGATTGACTGAAAGTGTTCAGAAAGGATAAAAGCTTAGTGAACTAATTCAGGAAAAAATCATATTTATCAGAGCCAATTTCTGTAGCTTGACATTTTATGATTCACTTTTAAGCTGCTAAAATAGCTTAAGAAACCTCTCCCTCCTGGTCTGTCTGATTTTTTTTCTTGTATTCTGCCTAATCCTGCCTGAAATTTGTGCAATTAATATCGACGCAGGCATCACATCCACTGACAATGATCACCCAGGAATTATGCCTGATTAGGAAGAGTTTTATACTTAATATGTCTGTTAGTTTCATGATAACTGTACCAGAGAGATTCTGGAAACCAGAGATATTACTGAATTCTTGGATACAGTCAAATTTATACATGGGATGGTTCTCCCTCCATAGGATACCTTCCAACTATGAGATTTTTATTTTAAAGGTTCTTACCTGAATATCTTTAACAGGAAAAAAAAAAATCAGGAAACGTTTACTATTTGGATTAGAGTTAGAGAAACGGAATTAAGAGCTTTGACCAGAAAATACTTGAATAATTTATCAAGTCCTCACTGAAGTCTATAAAATAAGTTGACAAGGGATCTTTCAGAAGGAAACCAGAATCAGTTGGAGCAATTATAGTAAAATTTCCCCCCAAATTACTTTATCCTCCAAGAGCAGATGACAGGTTTTCACAGAAATAATAAATGTAAAATCATCTCACAAATTGTGCAGTTTCTGTTATCCTTTGAGATTGTACTACATTTTGCCTAAATGCTTATTTTATATGCTTTATAAAAAATGAATAAAAGGGGCAAGATTTTGATTCTCTTAGAATCATATTTGTATCTAAAGCTATTCTCTGAATGACATATATCTGGTTTATCTTGCATACATTCATAGAAGTAGCGATGCATCACTTCAGATTTTATGACTTTCTTTTTTTAAAAAATATATACATTAATTAGACAATGTAAAGATGGTTTTATTTATTTTGATGCTATCTTTTAAAACAGAATGATAATGACTGTTATTTATTAAGCCTTTATTGCGTGCAAATGATTTTTCAAAAATTATTGGTACCTAAAATAATTTAATCCTTAAAAACTATAAATCAGATTATTTGCTTCTACAGAGGAAGAAACTAACGTTCAGAGAGGGGATTTGGCTAATGTCACAAAACTAGTTAATGGTAGAGCTAGAATTCAGAAGCAAATGTAGTAGATTTCAAAACTAGTCTATTATGTTTCAGATTTCTTCCTTACTTTAGATCAAATCCCAATAGGTACAAGCTAGCAGGCTGCATAAAATTGCACTGCATATATATGAAGCTATACTGTGCAAGATTTGCAAACTTTATATTCAGAATAACTCTTTTTGTAAATCAGGGGTAGTCAATATCTCATAAGTTGCTGTAAGCATTACATGAGACTGGATATGAATATAACATGCTTAGCACAATGCCTGCAATGTTGGAAAGTCTCATTAAATGCTAGGTGATCAATTTTTTTTCAGCTTTACTGAGGTATAATTGACACATAGGAATTGTATATATTTAAGGTGTACAATTTGATGTTTTGATATACATATGCATTGTGAAATGATCACCACAATCAAGCTAATTAACATATCCAATGTGATAGTATTTTTAAATGTGGTGGAAACAGTATTTTGACCTTTGGGCTAAAAACTGCTTTTACCAGTTATTTTCATCTGCACTTCTTTTCATTTTGTATCTGAAAATAATGTCAAAGTTCCAGAAAAGTTACAAGAAAGAACAGCACAAAGAACAATGCCATGGTTTTCACCCTTCTCAACATTTAAACACATCTGCACTATCCCTCTCTCTGTCTCTCTCCATCTCTGTCTCTGTCTCTCTCTGCTTTTAGTATGTATATTCTATTGTCAGGAAAATCTAAATTATTTCTACTGATATTCTTACTAATAATACAAATAATAACATCAACAGCATCTAATATTTAAGGCAGCTTACTCTGACAGGAACTCTCCTAAAAGTCTTACATAGATGAATACATTGTGTCTCCACAACAATCTAATAAAGTACTTATTATCCTCATTTTAGCATACTACAACTTTGCTCAAAGTCTTTTAACTACCAAGTGGTAGACCCATATTTGAACCAGAGCAATCTGACCTGAGAGACCATGAACTTGACCACAGTAAGTGGATAGGTTTCTGTTGCTACTGTATGACTGATTGTCAGCTACTATTACAAAGCAGTATTGAGCTGTCACTAATTGTTCCTGAAACTGACTTTTACTAATGCAACTACTGTAAACTATTCAAGATTTTATTCCCCCTGAATTTACCACAGAACTAAGGTGTTATGAGAGTTACAGACATGGGGAAATTGATATTAATAAAGATGTAAAACACCCTTCCGTTTTGTGTGGGTCATGCCCCACTTCCCTACACAAAGCACAGAGACTCACAGCCTCACAATCTATTATTTCTGATCATGAGCAAATACGCAAATCAAATTTGCTCTGAGGAACTTATTTAATGGAGGAATATGGCTTGTTAAAATTAAGGCTGTTTTGATTTGAAAACAAAAATCACAACTCCTTACAAAGGACCTTTGTTGAATTATCATTATATGAGTTATAGGCTAAAGGAAAGGAAGAGACAAATATCACATCACATTGACTGACACTACGTCATTTCACTCTTTCTGGTTATACTGGGATGTAGCCTCAAAATTATGCTGGTGGCCTCAGATCAGAGAGAATGCAATTAAGAAGATAAAACAAGACAAAACAAACAAAAAGCATCTGGTTTCATGCCTGGCCTAATCCAATCTAAACCTCTCATTTTTTCATTTTACCACTGAGGTCTGAAAGAGTAGAAGGAATCTGCCCAATACCTAAGGCTTGAGGCAAAAGTCACAGTTTAGTTTTTGATCAGCTATCTCCCAACTAGTTTCAGGATTGTTTGGTTTTAGGAGTTAAGTATTCTTAGGTGTGAACAGACTGAAAGATTTCTCACAGTGTTGGGTTGATTCCTGTCACTACTAGTCAAGACAGTATTTCCATATAGGATGCCCAGAAAACCATTTTTTCCAGGTTTAATTTACTACAGCCATGTGGTACGCTCTTGTGGGTGCTTATAACTCAAGGTTACAAACCTGGAGTCATGTTGGTTGGTAAACACTCCCCTTGATGTCATTTCCTTTTATAAATCCAGTTGTCATTTTATACATAGGATCATGTGACATGTTTGGCTTAATATGTTTCCACATTTATGGTAGGTAGATAAGGTAATGGGATGGCAATTCATGAATTTATTTTCAAAGGTTGAAAATACTCATTAACTAATTTTTGAAGTTAAATAGTTCCTGGAAGTAAAACTGTGGTCTAAATGCTGTAATCTCTTTGGGGTCTGAAACATCTATTCCTTCTGCTTCCTTAAATTGATCTTGCCCTGAGCTGAAGTTGCAAATGATTCATAGTACTTAAGAGACATTTAATAAACTGAAGATGTATTCTAGTGCTTCCCTTGTAGTACCAACTCCTAAATATTTTTTTAAACACCTTTATTGGAGTGTAATTGCTTTACAATGTTGTGTTAGTTTCTGTAAATATTCTAAGTTGAGTACTCAAAATTAAGATAACCATTGTCTCCTTTGCTAAGATTAGAGGATAAAAATAAAACACAAGCAAAGCCAAGGATTTGATCCTATATCCACCCTCTCACAATCCAGAGACTAGGCTAAATATTGTCTTAATTTGTAACATTTCCTTAGCTATCTTGGATAGTTTAATAGCTTATCTCAATATTGCATGGAACACTTCCCATCAGAAGTGTTTAGTCAGACAAAACATGGGTGCTTAGAGTTGGCTCTTATCACTGGGTTATTTTTTTTTCTTTATGTAACATTCTAATTCCTTTCAGAATCAAATCCAGAAGTTCCCCCATAAATTTGTGAACACTGACCCAATCTTTAACAGATATATTATTTACAAAATGTTCAAAGACTCCCTTGGAGCTGCTGAAATCAATTAGATCAATAATATGAATTTTAAACAACCTCTTAATATGTATTTATATATGAATCACAAGTTACCAAGATACTTTAGTATGTTTTAGGTCAATAATATCCCCTTTAGAAGCCTAAAATATTTTGAAGCAATTCATATATTTAAGCATCCACAGCTATTTCTCTCCAAAATCAATCATAATACCATCACAGATTCTGTTTTCTGTCAACTTTGAGGCACTTACTATTTTCTTTCTGAAACACTTATTTCTAATATAACTTTCTCAGCATCTATTGATAATGGATGTTTCCTGAGGTTGGCAAAAACCTAACTGGATTCCCATTAGCTTGAGTGGTCGAGGTTTATTCCAGAAAGACGTGTATTCTATTTGTTACAGTAAGCTAGATGGGAATGCCAAGAATTTATTCACCAGCCACTTGATTATAGAGGACTTTGGTATGTAACGTGGACTGTTAAAACGTTAATGCATTCAATTATACAGTCTTTCAAAAGACTTAAATAGAAACTTTGGAAATGTATTCTTTGGATTTCTAGTCTTCAAATACCATTGGTTTGCTATTGAAAATGAATGAAAGCTAATTCCATAGTGATGCCACACCCCAAACCAAGGGATTTCAGTGAATTAAGTTATGACTTACTAAAAAGAGTATCTCTGTTTAAACATCAGACATTCCATCTTGGTACCAAATTGAATTGATTGAACACCTATAATGAGAACTGAATAGTGCTAGTTATAGCAAGGGTGAATACGGAGATTACTAAAATCATTCTTTTTTCACAGGCGTCTCAGAACCTTTTGTTATGGTCTTCAAAAGCAGGTGCATGCACGTTAGGGGTTATGTACAACAATCTGTACAGAAAGGTAATAGAATAAATCAAAATAATGTTGCCCATCTTGTGGGCCACACACAACTGAGTAGACAATTCTCATACACACTGATTACTTCTGACCTTAAGCGCTTGCATCCCTCTACCTGAGAGTTTTCTCTGACCACAGGCCACAAGGGATAGAGATTCAGGGCTTCCATGATAAACTTCAACCAATGAAGGGGCATAAATAACCCAGTTTTCTTGAAACTATTCTGAGGTTCTTTTACACAGGTTCTTTTACATCAGGATTAAATCCAGTTATTCATCATGTTATCCTACTCATTAATTTAATGCTCTTTTATTGACTTTCTTCTTTTCCCTGTCTCATTTTCTCACTTCATCACCATGCTCTGAGATAACCAAACAAATAAATTACTTGCACCCAAATCCTTGCAAGATATTTTATAAATATTGCACACATGAATTATACCTATACTTAATATACTTATACACAATTTACTAAACTAATATACATACACACAAGTATGTAATATATACATATGTGCATACATATTTATATATATTTACTTATTGTACACATACATATATCAGGTACTATATATATAGTACCTGATAAAAATGTCTTACTGAGTGACTGCATCATAACTTCTCCTATTCTATTCTTAGGTCAGGCTCTGCTATATATCAAGGCAGAAATAAAGAATAAATGATATTCAGTGGGCTACTTCCCTGAAGGCTTGGGCTTTAGGTGGGTGAAATGAAGAGGGAAATTCTATTCCAGTGGTTACTTTCCATTCTTCCTCTTCTTGGCCCATACTGACAAAATGCTGCAGGAGCGCCTTCCTTAGGAAGGAAATGAGGCTGGGTGGTAGTTGTAATTTAAAAGTTATATATTGGAATTAGATTCAGGCATAAGAGTCTGTAAATGTCAGTGAGTGGAACTGAGTGGTCTACAAAGAAGCAAATTGGAGATAAACTAATTCAAAAGTAAAACATACCTTCAAGAAGAGCTAAGTAGACAATGTTCAGGAACTAGCAAGAGGGATAATTTCTGGATATAAAATGGGTTGAAATGACATTTGCAAAACTGAGATTAAAGCTAGGAAACAGAGTCTTCCAACCTCCTACAGGAAGTGGGGCTACCCTCAGCCCACCATGCTGTGAGAAGTCTAAGCCATAATAAGATGCTCTGAAGCATCTCATGACACACAGAGAAAGAAAAACCACAAGGAGATATGGTCCTCGGCACTAGAAATCCAGCCCTAGCCCAGAGAAGCCCCCAGCTGAATCCAGCTCAGTTCCCAGTTAGGCAAAAGAACTACATAGTCCATCTGCTCCTAAATTCCCAACCCACAAAATAATGAGGCAAAATAAAATGGTTGCTTCAAGCCACTACAGTTCAGGGTAGTTTGTTATACAGCAACAGATAACAGAACTACCTTTTTTCCTGAAATTGTGCTGTTGGGAGCCTGAAGTCACAAAACAAGTTCTCAAAACAACTAATTATATCATTACTTAAGCCGTAGCAATCTTAGGCAAGAAACAAAAATGAATAATCAATATGGCATGTCTTTACCTGCAAAGTAGCTAAGAACAAGGTCTTTGGATTCAGACAAGCCCAGGTTTTAGCCCCAGCTTTGCCTCTCAACTTCATAACTTTGATTACTTTTACCTCTCTGTCAGTTTCCCTAGCTACTGAATAGGATTGATACTTGTATTAGTTTCCTGTAGCTGCCCTAACAATTGACACAAAATTGGTGACTTAAATAGAAATTTGTTTTCTCGTAGTTCTGGAGGCCAGAGTCCAAAACCAAGATGTCAACAGAGCCTCATCCCTTCCAAAGGTTCTAGAGGAGAATCCTTGCTTGCCTCTTGCACCTAGTGGCTCTAGGTGTTTCTTGGCTTGTGGCTGCATATCTCCAATCTTGGCCTCCTCACATTTCTCTTCTATGCCTTCTCTTCTGTGTCAAATTTCCCTCCACCTTTCTCTTAAAAAGACACTTGTCATTGGATTTGTGGCCTACTTGGATAATCCAGGATGATTCCCTCATCCTGGATTATCCAAGATCCTTAACCCAATTATATCTACAAAGAACATTTCCCAAAAAATGTAACATTCAATCTTGCACCATATATAGTCAATATTCACAGGTTCCAGGGACTGGAATATGGACATACTTGGAGGGGGGCAGTATTCAACCCACTACAATCCTCTAACATATCTTATAGAAATATAGTAAAGATAAAATAAAATGGCATATAGTGAGAATGAAATGCATGCTGACATTTTTATTTTCATCTTTATGATCTATAGTAATGCTTCTATATTACTGTAGTCTATGTAGACAAGTTTATGCAAGAAAATGTTTGACACAGAAGTCCTTTCAATGAATTAGAGAATAAAGTGTTCAATCTTGACTCATATATCATGTAAATGTTCCAAAGTCAAAAAATCATATCTCTAACTGTGAGAATGCACTGTGCATGTGTGTGGTATGTGTCTGCCTGAGTGAGTGCATGTGTGTTGTACGTATGTGTGTCTATTACATTCTAGGCCTATGGATTTAACTTCCTTAGATTTAGCATTTAGATGTTGCTAAAAAACACTGGTGTTTATAACTCCTTCACAACAAATATGCAGGTGTATGTTTTATTAATAATCAAGAGGTCTCTATATGTATGACACAAACATTTTCCAATATATTTTCAATTCATTGCCACCTGCATCTTTCCTAGAGAAAATTGAATACCTTCTCACTCTCACAACATGCTAATGAAAATAAACAAGTCTCATGCTGATCTTAAGCTATTTTGGCATGTTCTATAAAAATATATTTCTATTTTTACCAAAATAAGCTTATAGCTTTCAGAGGCTTCTGAACTCCAAACATTTTCATAGAAGGTGGTATATTAGTAATTCTTTTAGTTTAAAGAGAAAAAAGGTAGATTTGTGTTTGATTTGTGTCAGAAGTTTAAAACCTAATGGAAACAGTCAAAGTTTTAGATGAAAATATTCAGTGTGGTGATCAGACCACTAATATAATTAAGAGAACAAAAACTATAAAGGCAGTTGCACCAAAACATGTGACTGCTATAAAATGACATCCTTTGTAAACTAAAAAATGTTTTACTTTAGGGATTAAAATTTGTTTGACATTGCCTAATGAATTATTTAAAATTTGGTAAATAACTGAGAGATCCATTACTGTTTCATTTCATTTTGAGGACATACTATTCTCCACTCTGAAACAAATACATTGATCACAGGACTACATCAATTTTTATTTGATAGTAAGTATCACACACAAGTTAGACAATAACTTTGATCAATGTATTTTCAATAGGTCAATTTACTTCAAAATGCTTGTCAGTCTTCAAATAGTAAAGTGAATTTATGCATCATTTAAATTATTGTTTCACAAAATGCAAGATTTGTTAGACTGGGTTGTTGATTTTGTCAGCCAGACAATGTTTGAATATTACTCTTAGAAGGTTTTAGTATTTTGCGGGTCTCGTTCTAAACCACACTGGTTTTGGTTTTAAAGACTTAACTAAGAGTTTAAAATTCTAACAATATAAAAGTTGACATTGAATTTTAAAAATACGTGTAGAAAAATTACGAGATGTAGGTACAAGAAAGAAGAAAAATAGCAGCCCTCTTTTTTTTTTTCCTTGATAAATCCTAATTAGTATTGATTAAGAAAAGGAGAAATTAGTGGTGTGCACAGGAGTAGGAAAAAGTAGATTTTTTTTTTTTTTCATTTGGCTTTGAAAATGATAGAGGAAATTATGACAAGGCCATACCTGGGACTTGGAATTATATTCATTAGGAGGCCTGATGGAGATAGAAGAGAGTATAATTGGGATCTATGCTGTGCTAAGTAAATTAAGTAGTTCCCTGAATCTCTTCTTTCAAGCACTCAGTTTGCTACAGTAGGATCTGGAAATAGGACTTTTGTGTCCTTAATGTTCAAACCTTTATATTTAAAATCTGCCACATTCTACCAGTATAATAATATGGGCAAGGGGCGTAACATGTGGGTTGGTCAATCATTTTTCTCTATAAAGCATCCTGCCATCCCAAGATTTCATTTGTTTATCCTCCAACACATTGAAATCTTGGCAGAGAACATAACGCTGAATTTAAAGTCTTCAAAGAGAAACTAGATAGGGGTCCCAGCAGCTGCTGGCGAACCTGCTGGTTCCTCTAAAGCAAAGAAGACTGCATTTGAATAACTTCAAATTGTGCTGATAATGGTGTGAGAAGTGCTATTTCACATCCAGGATATTAAAAAATATATATCGCAGCTTTTTCTCTTTCTTTCTCCCATTGATTTATTCATTTTTTTCTGTATTAAAGTATTATTTAATTTATTATTTGGTTCTTCTGAGTCTGCACTTTATCTCCTTTGTCCAAAATTGGTATAAAGAGTAAACTGAACACTAAATGGTAAATATTATTTGATGTAGCCAAGAACCATATTAAATTCATAGAACCCACTACACATACAGGTGCTTTTATTTGATTAGTACAATAACCTGCATGTGGAAAGGAAAAGGAGTGGTGAATTATTGGAGCTAATAGTAATAAGCTTATAGTATTTAATTGCCTGCATTTGGAAAGCTTCTCTCTTTTTAACTCTCCTATGATATACAGTTATTGACTGATCAACTAAAAATCACCATATTTAACATCTCCTATGTGAAATGCTGTTGTTTGATGTCTTGCTAGCATTGCAAATGGCTTCTATTTTGAGTCTTCTCTCTTACCAACCAAGGCTGGGTAAAGAAAGGGGGTAGAGGAGGGCTTGGGTAAGAGATTTCCCTCTTTCTACCTTATATATAACAGTGAAGTTGCTAAGCAAGAGATATTTCAAGAGGCAAAAATAATTCAGTATTAAGATGAAAGCATAGATAACTAGGAGAAAATGGAACAGGCTGTTGAGAAAAAATACTGACATGTAGATACAGTTTTAAATTTAGAAATAAAGAAGCAATCACAAAGCAAGGTATCAACAAAAAGCTATAAAAAGCCTACTTCAAAAAAAGCTGCCAAAAGTATTTCCAGCAAATGTGACAAACTGACAAAGTCTTTATTAATATAGAAAAGTTACACAAGTCAATAAGAAAAATACCAAGAATTCAAGAAGTAAATTGGAAAAAGACCCGAACAGACCATCTGCAAAGAGGAAATACTAAGTACTTATCAAGTATATGAAAAACGATTTCTGCCTCAATAGTAATCGAATGAAGATATTTTAAACTAAGATACAATTTTATCTCTATTTGACTGGCAAATATTTTGTTTATACATATATAAATCTAGTATATATATTATATATGTAATATACAATAATATATTGTAATAATATAATTTATGTAATATTATAATTTGTTGCATGTAATATTTGTTATTTATATATGTATAAAGACTGTTATTGCCAGTGACGTCATTTTGGAGAATTAAACCTAAATGCGAAGTTCTATGCATTGATATATTTTTTGCAGTATTATTAATAATGGTGAAAACTCATAAACAATTTATTTATTCAACTACAGAGGAATGATTAAAGCCAACTAATACTGTGTTGCTATCAAAATCTTATTTTGAATGCAAAATAGCAAGAAGAAAAATTATTTGTGAATTAATTCTATGAAAATTGAGAGTAAAACTATTATTAACATTTTTTTTTATCTCTAGTGTATTTTAAAGTAACCTCTGTATGTGAGTGTCTGTGTGTATGCGTATCTATGTATGTGCATGTGTCTGTGTGTTTCAGGCAGAAAATCTTGGAAACTTCCTTGACTGCTTGCTGTTTTCCACAAACCTCGTCCAATTCATCAGAAAATCCTTTTCATTTTACCTTCAAACTATATCCAGAATCTGATAACATGTCCCAGTTCCACTGCTTCTACCAAGTCATTCTATACACTTACTTCCTTAATGCTTCCTTTATAGTAGATTCTCACTCCCGTAGGTCCATCCACTTGCTGCCTTTGTGTTCACACCATTTGCCACCACCCATCAGCTGGCCATAAGGTTCTTCCCTGTGGTATAGGTACAAACTGAGGGAGAGGAATCCAAGTAGCAGTTTATAACGTGGGGTTCTAGGCCACTTGCTCATGCAGTTTTCATTTACTCTCAAACCTACTCTGCCCGTATCTCTTGGATGTATCATTTCTAAATTAGAAAGGACTGTTGCTGATGCCTCCAATCTTATGACTTATTGAAACTGACAGAATCTAGTCCATGGTAGTTGGTTCTGATTGTATGGCCATTTGATGACCCACAATTAGATACTTTGTATCTACAAGGACCTAATAGACTATCAAAATCTGTTTCATATAGATTTCTGCTACAGACAGCATGGCCTGGCTTCAGAACACTAGGGTTCTACATTGCAATTCCTCTAAACGGGCTTGCCATAAATTCCACATGGTATCTTTTTCCATTACATATAATACATAATACCACATGGTCTGCTGAGTCTCATGGCCCAAGTGACAGAGCTGTTTGTACCACAGCTGGAACCAACCAGCTAACTGTGGGCTAACCGCAGTTTAGCCCTTTCCAATTCTAAACTCCACTTACAGTAGTCTTCTGTGTCATTAGGTTGAAGCAATGTGTGAATTATACTGCACCCAGAATAGAAAATGAACAAACAGACACGGTGATTCCTTCTTATTTGTAAGAGATGCAAGATGCAATTATTTGTATTTTACTTTAGAGAGGATATCCTGGTTTGCCCCACACAGCCAGACCCTTAAAAAATATACTCAAGTGTTGAGCTCTTAAATCTTTAGTGGTTTCACCTCCCAATTTCTGGAGTGCATATATTTTGCCAAGTCTTCCAGTATATTAGGCATGTCTTGCTTAACTACCTGATTAAATACATATCAAGGATATTGCAGACAAATGCGAAGTTGTGTGGGACATCCAAATAATACAGGACCCCTTGGACTGCACTGTGATAGAGTAAGAGATAGTTAACATAATCCCAAGAGAGCTTCCAATTGGCCTTCCCCACTGTGACAGCTCTTCCCACAGGCCAAGGAATTGATGTGTGTATGGGGGGGCAGGGGAGGGGTGCTTCCAGCAAGCAGGTGTATCTCCATCAAAATGACCACTGAGTGGTCCCATAAATCCAGTGCACACACTGTGAGCCAGACATGGTCCAAGACTTCTTTTCTTGCCTGGTCACCATAAATTATATTCTCAAGGGAAGGAAGAGGAGAATAATAAGTCTTCAGGTCCTGGGTTAGTCATGTAAAAATAGACTCTGCTTCATAAAATCTTCAAAATGTTTGGATAGTATCTATTCTAAGTATTTAGGTACCTCAGTAAATGGTTCTGGGACCCTTGGGAAAGGACTAGGAAAATCATTACTGTATGCCATGTCCTTTGTACTGGATTTAGGATTCTGGTCTCTTCTTTAATCAATGGATTGTAGGTCTGAAAGATTATCATTTTTTATTAGTGAGGGTTTTATGATTATCCACCTATTTATTTTTGTTATACAGATTAACTAATACCCTTGTTGGCTACTCATTTATCTTGCCTCTTGGGGATGCTGCATTCGATTTACCATTTCAACTGTAATCTGCATTAGGGTCCCTTGGTTGTCACTCCAACTTTACTTCTTGTTATAATAATAGCCCCACCCCCAAGCCCTTGACAATGAAGCACCACCATCTGGTCTCTATTATTTCAGGGACGTTATGGTCTCTATTGCTGTAATGGAACCAATTTCTGTAACAATATATTCTACCTTTAGCCCTGGTGATCAAAAGACAGTCATCAATAGCTTCTCAGTAATGCTAGTGACCCACTCACCAGTAAATTCCTTATTACTTAGTGAATAGAACGTCTTTTATCTTCTTGTGAGGTGTAGTTAGTATATGAATTTTTTCAGGCTACACAGTATCTCTACTCTTGCATGCCCATTTATGGAAGCCTTTTGGTTTCTTCTACTTTCTGCCATGGCAATATTGGCATTTCTAGTTTCCTTACTATGAATCATCATTTTCTCCAATATTACAAAAGCTATCCTAGCGAAAGATTAGGACCATCTTCTAGGGTCCTTTACATAGTGGCAAATCCTGTCCTGTGGAAGAGTCCTTCATGTTGACAAATGTTCCATTGTCAAACTTTATGTTTGCTGTCCCAAAACTGTCCCCCCCAAAAAAAAACCCAGTGCCCTGAGCTGAGTCTCATATATTCTTTTTTTAGCTTTTTCTTTTAATTAATTTTTTTGATACATGCTATACTATTAAATACTATGTCCTTCCATGTAGTCTCTTTCTTTCCTTAGCAGATCCAAGATTTTCCCATTTGGTACATGCTGTGACTTGACCCTCGTTATTGTTCTGATGACCAGAAAAGTAGGTGGGAGTATATCCTGAGGAAGGCATGTATCCGCCTCTGAGACAAGGCTATGCATCATCTTCAAGCAAGGATATGGGGAAGGTCCCAATCTTTATCCAGATGGAAGATACTTCTGCAGGCACAGATACTTCAGAGAAATATGGGGATTTAATATCTTTGTGTGAATCAACATGGATGTTCCCATTACAGATCTCATGGTCCCAGTTACTTTCAACCAGCACTCTGACCTGGGAATAGCAGACTATGGTTTTAAGAATGCAACACTCTCTGGAAGCTCTGTTGTCACTGAAATTAAGTTTACAACGTGATCCTCAGCTTTGTCTGAGCTCAAGCTCTAGGAGATAATAGTCTCTTTTATATGCTGCCACAGAAGAATGCTGGCTTTTGATTGAATTTAACTTTTAATTGGTGATTTGGTTGTTAATTTCTCACATACTTTTATTGTATTTCTCCAATACATTGATAGCTCCTAGCAAGAGGCATTTGATACCATGATACTTGTCATTAGAAGATTCCTAGAACCTCTCAAATGCTTAAGATATCATACCTGCCAGAGTATTTCCTTCCACAATATCCCATCTCAATTCACTATACATGAAACTAATCATATATGCATCTCTATAGCATGCCAGATCATATCAGGACACTGTCAGTGATGCAGTCTACATTGCCAGCTGGACAGCATGTACTCTAGCTCCAAAATCCCATTCTAAATATGTAAGTAACTCTTATAACTCAACAACTAAAAGATAAATATTCCAGTTTAAAATGGGTAAAGGACTACGCATGAGCACATGAAAAGATGCTCAACATCATTAGCTATTAGGAATATGCAAACCAAAACCACAATGAGATACTACTTCATACCTACTAGGTGTATTCAAAAATACAGAAAACAACAAGTGTCAGTGAGGATGTGAAGAAACTGGAAACTGGTGGTAAAATGATACAGCTACAGTGAACAGTTTGGCTTTACCTCAACAAGTTAAAAATAGAATTACCATATGACTGAGAAATTCTATGCCAAGGTATACGTCCAAAATAATTGAAAATGGGATCTAAAACAAAAACTTGCATGTGAATGTTCATAGCAGCATAACTTATAATATCTAAAAGGTAGAAACAATCCAAATATCCATCAATGGACTAATGAATAAACAAAATGTGGTACATATCCATACAATAGAATATTATTTAGCCCTAAAAAGGCATGAACTATTGATACATTGTACAACACAAATGAAATCTTGAAAACATTTGCTAAATAAAAGAAATCAGACATAAAAGGCTGAATCTATGTTTCAATTTTACATTAAAATCCAGAAGAGGTAAATGCGTAGAGACAGAAAACAGATTAGTGGTTGCTTAAGGCTGATGGGAGCAGGGAATGAGGAGTTCCTGCTTAATGAGTGCAGCGTTGCCACTCAGGGTGATAAAAATTTTCTGGACCTAGAGAGTGGTGATGTTGCACTACATTGCGGAGGTACTTAATACCACTGAATTATGCACTTTAAGATGTTAAAGTGGTAAGTTTTATTTCATGTATTTAACCACAGTAAAATATAAAATTCTATTCTAGATTTTGCTTTCTGGGATCATATTCTTACATCATATTCCTCACAAAACAGACTTTGAGCCACAAATATAACTTCGGCAAGCTTCTTGAAGAGAGCTGTGCAGAACAACTGTGAGGGAGTAAGGGAAGCAGGACTGGAAGAGGGAGAAGTTGAACTGTGATACAGTTAGAAAGGAAGCCTCAGGCCATCCTACCAGTAGCTCTGCTAATGAGATATTCCTTCAATATTTCAAAATTAAGGTGTGAGATCAGATCTTCATACTTGAATTCCTACCAGACTGTCCCCAGAGAGGGAACCTAGCCTTGGGTGAAGCTGCATACTTTGGCCAAAGACAGTTTCTTAGGGAAGGACTGAGCTGTGAGGCATTCGTGTCCAACATTATTAGCAGCTGTGGAAATACATGCCTCAGCCTTAAAGAGGACAGTCTGATTGGTGCATCACAATATTCACTGCAGCACAGAAATGTTTAGCGTGCCTATATCGTAACTCACTGGCAGGAAGCAAATCTGAGCATTGAATTCCATACTGACAATTATCCCAATGATCTTTCCATTAGAGTCCAGCAACTCCCTAGAATCTGTTGGTAATGAAAATTACCACCTCTCCAATCTTTTTTGTCATTTCAGTAAATTTTGCTTTAAAATTGTGATGCTATCCTAGATGCTTATACTTAGATGGCCTGCACATCAGGATAGCCCTGACTGCAAATCAGCTTTCCCAAGGTCCCCATAACTTCTCATCAAATCTTTGTTTATGTACCCATTATTCAATTAAATTGTTGACTGAATGTAAATAAATAATTTATCTACTCCAACAAGATCCCCTGAATACTTGTATTTATTTTCTTAGCCTTTTTATGCTCTTCTCAGCTTCATGCCACTTTTTCATACAAAAGTTGACACTTACGGTCCTCCTTGGCTACTGAAGCCATCATGTAAAGAGTCGGAATGGTTTGGAATGTAAGTCTCCTTGGGATCCTCTGAGTGTGGGTGTTGGAATTATGAAGGTGTCAGCACACTTGGCTTTTGGTTCAAGACAAACTGAGGCACAACTTACTCTTCAGACCTCCCCTGTGGGATCAGACTGAAGCCACCCTCTGTGGGGTTCTTAGCAGGGGAGGGAAGCAGATCAGGAAATGGGAGAGAATCAGGCAAATGCATGATCCATCGCAGGCACTTTCCCCAGAAGCTCTTCCTTAATAAGTGGCCTGTGGACTGCATCTCAGGTTCTACAGCTGGAAACCTACCTTAAGAAACTAACTGTGGATAATTGCATTATACCTACAATGAATTACTGCCTTAACTTTGTGAACATCTTAACATGCATATGTCCCTGGGTAAGGGAACTCCACACCTAAGGTTATACAGGAAACAGTCTTCAATCTAATCATAAGCTCACCACAATTTGGTTAAAAGCAGTTTAATGATTACTTAACTACATAACAATGGATGGTTTTCCTGATTTCTTTACAAACACAAAAAGCATTTGATACGGCTTAATAACGGCTACACAAAAAAAACTACTAAAGAAAAAAGGTTTTTTGGGTTGAGGGGTTCCTATTTTTCACTTCTCTAAGTGACTTTTCACTTCTATAAGCAACATGGTTTTCTTCAACTGCTCTAGTCAGGATGTTGATGATCTGTCTCCCATATTGTCCTCAAGAGCACCTTCACACCAGTGTTCTGAAAGCAAAGTCCCCAGAGACGCTGGCCAGAGGTGAAGTATGCTGAGTGCAAGAGCCTTCCTAATACACAGCTGTGGCCTTGATCAGCTTCTGGAAATAAAGAGTGAAGGAGATTGGGTGGAGCATCATTGGTTTATTTTGCTGAAGACCAAACGGTAGATATTCAACTTCTGGCTGTGTAAGGAAAACAAATAGAGACAATGGCATTTTCACTCTCCTAAGCAGTTTATCCAGATCAATATGGGAAAGATCGCTGCTTTGCTGTGGCTGATCTGAGCCTTAATTAAGGTTTTTCCTCTCTAGGGCTGACGCGCCAGCCACCTTCATGAGTATTGGAAGTATTGAGTTTCTCTTTCAAAAATTTAGAGTTAAGACAACATCAGCATGGCAAACACAACTGAGGAAGATTTTTTAAAAAAAATCCATAAGCTAGTTTTTTAAGTTATTTTTTAAGGTAGATTTAAGATCTGAGTAAAAATATCCCCATGGTTTTCTTTTCCTTTATGAATAAAGTCATAGTATCATAATATAGTAAAGTAAGCCCCTTTTAATCTTGGTCTTCCTTTATTTTCCCCTTTACCCATGCTTATGCTAGGATCCAGCTATGTCAAGCAGCTATTTTTTCCACAACTCAGCATCTTTTTCTCACTTTGAGTCTTGGACATGCTGGTCGTTCTGCCTGTGATGCTTTTCCCTGCTTCTTTAACTCAGCCTTCAAACCCAGCTCAAGTATCACCTCCTTCAGGAAGCCTTCCTTCACTTTGATCTCTGTCCAAGATTATTATGGTCACTGTCTTCTTTTATTTGTTCCACAGAAGAACAACAGCAGTGTAGCATGAAATGCTTCATCTCCTGAACTGTACTAAGCTGGTTGAGGAAAGAGAATGCTTTCCTTTTTTGAATCCCTGACTCTTAGCAAAATCTTTAAACAAAGCAAGTGCTAAATAAATGTTTGTATAATTACTGAATTACTGAATGCATTTGATTATTCAAAAATTTTACTATTTTGAACTGATACATACTTTAAAATTAAATTTTCATTCCAAAGTCAAATAATATGTATGATATATCTTAGTGTCTCTTGCAAAGGCATAATTATGAAATGTGGTTCTTCAGTGGGTGAATTAAATGACCTGTTTGAGAAAGGTATTTCTGGAAATACATCCCTTGGTACTAGTCTTTTGAAAATGTATATACAAAATTATTTCTTTTTGATAGAACAGCATCCCCAGGAATAAGGGAAACCAATATTTCTAGAATCCTCTTGTAGGGTTTTCAAAATTATCAGTACTTGAAATTTTATCTCAGCCTTTACAAAGATTGCATTAGCATAAAATGTTGTGTTCTTTTGATTTAATACATTCTTTGAAGGGGAAAATATTCACCAGAAATAAGAGTTGGGATAGGAAATTATTACCTGCCAGGTGACAAACAGTACTTTACACTGATGAGAAATTATTTTTCAAATGCAAATTATGGAATTTGAGTTGACACTCAACCCTTTTGGAAAAAATTACAAAATTTAAATTGAATATCCATTATTAAAGTAATAGGGCTATTTGAATTGTAGCAAATTGCAAATCCAAAATTAATGCGCTCTTTTCTTGAATGTTACCTGCATTATTACATTTGTCAAATCGTGTCTGTACCATGATTCAGCACAATTAGGGTTCCTTAAACTATAAAAAGATGAGTATACTAACTACTTAGGATAATTCCTTTGGAAAATTAGGCTGAGGATCTAGGTAAAGAAAATGGTTTTCCTGATAATAGTGAGGCATTTTGTAAGCTGTAATTCAGGAGATCTTTGTCTTGAAAGATTCTTCACCTCTTAGACTCATAATACTCCATAGAAATGATTCTGTTCTTTATTGATTTGTCTTCACAGTATTACAGTATTCCAAATACAAACCAAACGAAAGATGCTTATTCTTGAGGATATTAAATTTTCTAAAAATAGACAATAATAAATTTATGTATGAGGAATTCTTCTCCAAAAGTGTGCATAACTTATTCTTCTCATGGTTCTCCACGGAATGACTACATTCAAAATAAGTGGAGATATCGGTATTAATCAAGAGATGACACTAAGTCATGGACCCTTGACTAGTTGTCAGACATACTCAATCCTTGAAAAAAACTGTCATTGTTGTAAAGAAGGAGTGCTTTTGAGCCTACCATTAATTGAATTTGTTGAGAGTCTTATTCCTCTGCTCAAAACCCTTCAGTGATTACCTTTGAACATCCTAACTTCTCACTATGGTCTATGAAATCCTGCAAAATCTAGCCCTTGCCACTCATCCTACCTTCCTGATGCATAATTCTCATCACTCACTCTGCTCCAACCATCTTTCCTTTCTTTAAATACAGTCAGCACTTCCTCAACTCAGGTAGACTTTTTGATGATGGCCATCCTGACTGGTGTGAGGTGATACCTCATTGTAGTTTTAATTTACAATTCTCTAATAATGAGCGATGTTGAGCATCTTTTCATGTGCCTGTTGGCCATCTGTATGTCTTCTTTGAAGAAATTTCTATGTAGATCTTCTGCCCATTTTTTGATTGAGTTGTTTGTTTTTTGATATAGAGCTGTATGAGCTGTTGGTATATTTTGGAGATTAATCCCTTGTCAGTTGCATTGTTTGCAAATACTTTCTCCCATTCTGTAGGCCATCTTTTTGTTTTATTTATGATTTCCTTTGTTGTGCAAAAGATTTTAAGTTTAATTAGGTCCCATTTGTTTATTTTTATTTCCATTACTCTAGGAGATGGATCCAAAAAGATATTGCTGCGATTTATGTCAAAGAGTTTTCTGCCTATGTTTTCCTCTAGGACTTTAATAGTGTCTGGTTTTACATATACAAAACAGAAATAGACCCACAGACATAGAAAACAAATTTATGGTTACCAAAGTGGAAAGGGGGGGATAAATTAGAGTTTGGGATTAACATATATACACTACTGTACATAAAATAGATAACCAACAAGAACCTACTGTATAGCACAGAGAACTATACTCTGTATTTTATAATAACCTATAAGGAAAAAGAATCTGAATTGTTTATACATAACATATATATTATATATATATATAAAAAACTGAACCACTTTGCTGTACACCTGAAAGTAACACAACATTGTAAATCAACAATAAATAAATAAATAAATAAATAAATGTCATATTCTCAGAGAGGCTGCCATGAACATTTTTTCTAAAAAGTCTCCCCCCAATTAATCCTTGATTTTTTAAAATTTCAGCCCCTTATTATTCACTTCATAGGAATGTCTTCATTTATAATTACTGTCTTACTAATTTGTTACCATCCAAAATGCTTTTAAAACATTGACAAAGGATCCACATTCATTGGAACATAAATACTCTAAATCTGGACTATATCAATCTTTTCTCCATTAAAACCTCAAAGTACCTGGCCCTCAATATATATTTGATGTTTGAATACATGAGTATGATATATTTTCCTGAATTAACTATTTTACTGTTTTATCTATAGCTATGTAATCAACCATAAACATAATGACTTAAAACAACAATGAGTGATTATTTATCACAGCTTCTGCAGGTCTGGAATTTGGGAGCTTGGCTGGGTGGTTTTGTTTGGCATCTCTCATGAGGTTACAATCAGATGTTGACTAGGACTTCAGTCACCTGAAGGCTTCCTGGGACTGGAGAGGCTAATTCCAAGATGGTTCACTCACATACTGGCAAGGTTTTGCTGACTTGTTGGCCAGAGCCTCAGTTCCTCTCCACGTGGAACTTCTTAACTCTCCTCACTGCACGATGGCTGAATTCCTCCAGAGGGAGAAATTCAAGAGACCTGGGCAAGAGCTGCAATGCCTTTCATGACCTAGCCTCAGAAATTACACACCATCACTCCTACCATATTTTATTGGTCACCAGGCCAGCCTTGATTCTGTGTGTGAGGATACTACAAAGAGCATAGCTACCAGGAAACAAGAATTACTGGAGATTCTTTTGGAGGCTGGCTATCACAGAGGCCTCAATTATTTCTGCTTGTCAAAGCTCTGATTCTCCTCCTTTTTGGGGGCGGGCCAACACCCAATGCTTCCCTTCTTCCCTGATTTCCCATGTGTTCTTTACTTCTTATAACTGACAATTTTGATTCATTTTCCATGTGCTGCTAAACATTCTTCATTTTGTCAGAGTATCATCAGACCAAAAGTTATCATTGATTCCCAACATTAGGCATGACCACAGAAGCCTCATCTTCCTACACCTTCCTCTGTCTCTTTCCCTCTTCTCACTCTCTCTCTCACACACACACACACACACACACAGATACTGTCTAGATTAGATACTACCTGACTTGCCACGAGTAGGCAGTTTCAGAGGCAGATTTTAAATCTAACTCTGAGTAAGTCAGAAAAATTGTGGGTCCGAATTACTGAATTCCTCAAAAACACAGAAGAAATTATTCATGTGTGTGTGGCCTACTTATTAGTATATAAGAACTTATTTTAACACACTGATTCCTTTCCAACTACCTTTCCTTGATCTCGAGCTAGTATTAAATACTCCTAAGTTCTTTAGTGGCAAAAATTCTTATTCTCTATCACTTTTTTCAAGGAGTGAGACAGCTTATTTTAGCCAGGTTTAAAATTCATTTAAGATTCATGTATGCTGAGTTCTAGACAAAACACTAACCTTTTGGTGTGTGGCCTTAACTTTGTCAAACATAACTTCCTGCCTTAAAAAAAAAGTTTTAAATGTTAATTAAAAACACTCCAAGTGTCTTAGTCAAAAAATAGTCCTGATCTTAGACCCGTTCTCGCCTACAAAATGATGAGTTACAGTAAGAAGCATATGGATTAAATGTCTCTGCAAATTTAATGTGAATTTAAAAATTAGTCAGTATTTGAGAAACAAATCTATGTTTTGAGGAATTAACGAGTGATGATATTTCAGCATAATCTAATATAAATTGCAGTTAGTTTTAATTCCTCAGGTCAAAATTGGGAGCATGTGCCCAGATTATACTCACAATTTTCCTGATATTTCACCAGAAGTTCAAAAGTTTAATGGGAGCCAAAGTAAACTATTGGTCAGATGAGACAGCTGGTGTTAGTGACAATGACCTCAATGATACTTTCTGCCCGAATCACCTCAGTAAGTGAACAAAGTATGAACAGAAATCCCAGATTATTAGTCCTTGGGATACTAGAGATGATTGAAAATGTAGAACATTTGGTCTTCTATGGGAACATGAATCCATAAATCACTATAAATTTCATTAATCTATAATTTATACTCTACATTCCTCCAAAAGGGATTTGAATTGGCTCACAGTATAAGATATATGCAATTGAATTCATTAAGCCAATAGAATTAGTGCAGGAACACCTGTTTTCCTGATATTTGAATAGAATTTTTTCAAACATTCATTAAACAAACATTGATTGCTATCGTACTATATGCATCCCATGGTATGGGGGGTGAGATATATAAATAACAAAACTCCTGCCTTTTTAATTCAGTGGGAGAGACAGATAGTAAAGATATAGATTATGTTTATAATACATGTAACTACTTTATATAATAAGATGACATTGGTTTTATCTAAATATGAGAGGTAACAGAGTTTTAAATAACAATATTCACCCTGGCCGAGAAAAAAGAGAAAATAAAACAGTTGCATTGCCCCAGAGCTTAGTATAATTTGATGCCACACTCATTTTTCATCTGAAACAAATTATTAGAGTGAATGGTACCTCCTCTGTGAATAAACATCATTTTTCCAAAGGATGCTCAAGAGTGATTAGAGATCAATATGGATTCATTTCTGTCTTATAATTGGAAATGCTGACCCTACACATCTATCAGATGCCAAGACATAATCGAGGGATCAGGGACCTCTCTTCTTACTTACCACCCTTGCTCATTTATGTACATGTAAATTTCAAATCTTCTTCGGTCCTCTGACAGGTGCACTAAAGAATCTTGAATTATTTACACTGTTCCTAATGTAAAATGGTATGCATTTAGCAACTGAGCCAAAATCTTTTTGCAAGGAAACCTAGTTTTCAAATACCAGAGCAGTACAGGATTAGTGAATCTCAGCAGAGGTGTAAGAATTAATCTCACTCAAGGTATCATTACCAGCATATTCAGTAGAGGGGTAAGAAATAAATTCACAATAGCTAATTCTTCCATGACTGTCTTAAATTTCTTCTTCTCATACCTGTCTCATATGCATTTCCCTTCTTCCTTTTAACTCCTTGAATTGTTCTTTGTTCTTTAAATGGCTGCAATTTGTGTAGTGCGGGGTAGCTCCTATAAAGCCACCAGCTTGACTCCACAGTATAGATGAGCACTACATTCATGAGTCCTCCTATCAGAGACTTCACTCATAGCCTTACTCTTAACCTCTGCCCTCAACCCACCTCTTCTCTCAACTCTTCCTATCTCCATTTTATTACTGATTTTCCAATTTGCAGCTTGGTCCTTAAATTGATTCAGAAGATACTTTTCATGATTTTAGGAACACAAACTTGACTCCTTTTGGAAGAAAACAAAATGCTACTTCTCCTACACATGGTTTATTGTCCTGGTTTGATCCAGTCTTAAAGCTCTAATGGTACTGCCATATTATAACAGTCAAAATCATGGAATATTGGAGAAAAAAGTCACAGTTCATGGCGATATACATGGAAAGGAACTGGGGAAAATATCAGCTCATTTATACTTTTCTGCTGAAAAAAACTACTCTGCATTGTAATTTAAGTTATGAATAAGGATAAAAATAAAGTGTCTCATTCTGACTGGGGCTGCAGTTGTCACTTTCATGAACTATTCCTTATCTATGAAAAAACTAGTCTGACTCCCATCTCAATCTCAGCCAAGGTGATCTACTCAAGATTTGCCCATCTCTTGTCTACTATTTTAATTTTGCTCAAGACATTTTATATTTCTAGGCAAGCAAAGGATAATTTTGGAGGGAAAAATATTATGAATTTTTATTTGTTAAAAAGAAACAAAGCCTCACGCACAAAAATAGCATAGAACCTGACCTTAAAATGACTATGTTTGTAGCATGCTAAAGATTTTTATGTTAGGTTTTTGGATTTTGTGTTGTTCTTATTATTTTAGATTTGTTTATCTTACCTTTTCTTCCTACTTGACCGGACATTGTTATGTTATAACAAACACTTAAAAACTAACATTATAATAGCAAATTGTAATTACCATTTTTAAACATGGCAATGTGTTATTTTTATTTAAATTTCTAACATACATTCCTTGAACCATTCTAAATCTTCAATAATAAACAACCATTTATTAATGAACACCAGTACTACAACCCCCAAGAAGAATAAAAAACCAAAGATCTTAGTAGTTTATATGTAATGCAAGCATTTTGTTTATATCTCCAGAGAAGTTGTCAAAAGACAACTATTTACCCACGTATACACACCGTGAGGAAACAGACCTATACATTGTTTAAAGACAGGGACTAAATTGCCCAGTTTTCACCGAGTCTACTTAATAGTGACAGAAACTTATCATTGTCCATTATCATTGTCCATTGCCTTCATCTGAGTAGTCAATAAATCTTCATTAAGTACTTACTATAGATGACAAACTTCACCTGCTATCAATTAAAGTTTGTAGTGACTAAAGAGCTGCCTTGATTTCCCTGTAGTCACATTGATCCTAATTTTAAGATGCCAGGACATAGCTTCCTATCACATCACCATCTAAAAATAGGTGATAGAAAACCACAGGACCAACAGAATTATTAAAAACCAATTCCAGGATTTTCCTTACTTGATTCCCAGTTTATTCATATTTCATACTCATTTCCACCAAGTATTCAGTACCTGCCTCCACAGCCTATGTGCAGCCATACATCTGGACATAGATTTGCTTTTTGTACTTTACCTTCTTGGTCCTAACCTCACCTTTTTTAAGGACTTTGAACTCTTATTAAATCTCTGATATTCCTGTCCACACAAACTTGGTAGAATATCCCATTCTATTTTTTCTCCTTTGACCTCCACTGTTATCTCTAGCTTACAAATGTATTTTAATCACTGATGAAGGCAGATATATCTGTAGGTAAACAGTTAGTATGTTCTATAATACATTCAAGACAGCTCACAAAAAGCCTGGTAGATCCCTTTGTATTTTTATAAAATTGTATACATTTTATTCAACCCAAATTTTTTCATATTGATTTATCTAATTTAGATCTCCCTAATGACGCTGTTAAAGGTGAAGCTGTTAGCTGTTGAAGGTGAAGTTGTTAGCTATGTCATCCCCCTAATCTTAATGATGGGGAGAGTTCTACGAGGCTCCCTTACTCTTCCCCCAAAACCATTATTTCCTCACTATAGTAAAAACAATGACCCAGATCTCTATTTCTATCATCTCTATCTCTGTCTCCGCCTCTGTCTCTATCTCTATTATCTATACTTTTATCTATATCCACATCTATATCATATATATATCTATCCTTTTTTGTCCAGGAACGTGTTATTGCAATAGTAAGGTTTTACAGTAAAAATGTGACCCATAAAGGAAAATTCCAATAGTGGAAGACAGCACAACCCTACAGAATCAGGCTAGGTTTTGATTTAAATGGGCCTGGTTCAAATTTATCTTTATCATTGAATAACATCAGGGACTTTATCAACGGATCCTCTCAGCCTTGGTTTACTTGCAAACCAAGGAAACTAGTACCTCATTTACAAGGTTTCTGTATATAATGAATGATAAAATGATATAAGCCACAAAAGAATAGTCTGTCACATGGTAAGTTCATAAAATACGTTAGTTTTTATAATCATAAACCATGGTGATAAGAGCAGCTAAAACTGAGAAAACTCTGTGGGTCACACACTCTTCTAAATGTTTTAATTCAGCCAACAACCCCAAATGGTAGGTAGCATTATTATATTTTTTATTTATTTATGTTTTATTTAGTTTTGGCTGTGTTGGGTCTTCGTTGCTGCTCACGGGCTTTCTCTAGTTGCGGCGAGCAGGGGCTACACTTCATTGTGGTGCGTGGGTTTCTCATTGCGGTGGCCTCTCTTGTTGCGGAGCACGGGCTCTAGGCACACGGGCTCAGTAGTTGTGGCTCGAGGGCTCTAGAGCGCAGGCTCAGTAGTTGTGGCGCAAGGGCTTAGTTGCTCCACAGCATGTGGGATCTTCCCAGACCAGGGCTTGAACCTCTGTCCCCGGCACTGGCAGGCAGATTCTTAACCACTGTGCTGTCAGGAAAGTCCTGGTAGCATTATTATTGCAGGAGAAACCTGGGGCACCAAAGTGCTAGGGAGTTTGCCCAACCATACTGACGTTGTAAAGAACTGGCAGAGGCAGGATCCAAAACAAGGCAGTTTGGTTCCAGAGCCCCTTTGCCTTCACTGGGACTCATTGCTGCTCCTCATGTTTGAAAAGTTAGTAAACAAGGGCAATGGATAACTCCAAAGACAAGTGTTTGTAACAGGTTCTGAAACTTGGCAGAATTACAAAGAAACAGAGTCTTGCTGAATTAGAATTATGTTGAACAGGTTTAGCAACTGAAAGCCAGCAGTGATGCTTAGCATAGAAGTACTGACTTTTATGGGGACTGTGCATTGTACTGCATCACATTGACTTAAATGAGATAGAGTCATTCCCATCTCAGCTCAGTTACGGGCAAAAGCCACTGCCATCCCCCCACCCAGATACTGGTATATAATATTGATTTTAGGCATACACACTAAATAAACTGGAAACTGATTGAAATTTATGGAAAGGAATTAGCAATACAGTGATTTAATCAAAAATTTATTGAAAGTACCTAAAATTAATGGCTGCTATTGATAGATATAATTAAATTAATAGAAACACATTGCATTTAATTGGGATTTAATTGGAGACTACTAAAACCAAATAAAATCCAGTGGAAAACTGATAGGTTAGTATCTGAATTTAGATTTATATTAAAAATATTCAGTGCACAAAATAAACCATTATTCCATAGGGATATCCCCAGGGACTTTCTGGATTCACATAATCAATGTTTCCTGAAAATTTATCTACAAGAGGAAAAGGGTAACTTTCAATTGATAAAAAGTTTACATCAGATTCAATAGACAGAAAATATTTTAAGAGGCAAATTTCTATATGACTTGGGGAGTAAGAAGAAAGTATTCTGAATGATTCACAGTCATAAACATTTCTCTTGAAAGTTTTCCAACCCCTTATAAGGCAAAACTCTAAAAGTAGACCATGCTTACAATTACATCTTCACCTACTTTTCATCTCTTTTTTTTTATTCTATCATTTTTTTTTTTACCACCAGAGATAAAATTTAATTTCCAGAATTCTAGAATTTTCCTCATCCCATAAAATCTGAATCTCTCCCTATAGGTTTTTTAAAATTAACAGACATTTGATCAAAGCAAGGAAGCCCAAGATAATAATTAAATCTCATAGAGTCTGTAGCCTTATGGACTTAAAAGACTGTAGGCTAAGGCTAAGATGTCAGATATCATGTTTTGTATCCGGGTCTGTTACAAACTAGTTGTGTAATACTGAACAGTTTACATCTTGTATGTCCTTCTTTATAATCTGAAGTGTAAGTTATGCCTTCTCCCGAGGTTAATGATAGGGGATATTCAGCGAAATACTACATAAGACTTAATCTGATGCCTTGCATATAAGGGGATACTTCTTTAATATTACCTCCTACTTTCTCTTCTGGAGATCTGAACTAGACCAAATTTGTATATATGTCTTTCTTCCTTAGTGCCACTTACCTTGTATCTATTCAAATGATAAGGGTATCATGATTTATGATCATGTAAACCCTGTGACAAACGTGGGGATTTTTTTCCACCTTGAGTTATGGGTAGGACAATAAGTTAAGCAGAGTACAACTTCTCATGGAATGATGATATATATAATGACATGAGTATTGGTAGCAAGCTGGTGGCATGATGTGTATTTTTAACTTTCAGATTATTTTCTTCTTAGTCACTGTTGTCTTAGTACAGATTCCACTGAAAGCAAAGCCTAAAATAGGAACTTAGGTTCAGATAGTTCATTTTTATTTTAGAGGTGATCACAGGAACTCAGAGTGAGGTTGCAGAGTCAGATAAGGACAGAGGAAAAGCTAATAAAGTGTATTAACCACTCTGAACAACTGGATTCATTTTTGTTAGCTGCCCTCTGAAGAACTGCACATTCCCTTCAAATTCATCCATCAAAGCTTGGTTGAAACCAAAGCCTGGACCCCAATGGTTGATGGATGCCACTGAGGAATTAAACTTTCTATATTTTCAGGCTTCACCTGCTCAAGAACTGAACAAGTTCCCATGGCTTCAGAAAAAGATCTAAGGCAGCAAAGGTGAGACATGGCAGGTGCCTAGGTGAGATATCATCAATGTGTACACAGGACTTTCCACTTCAGCTGAAGCTAAAATAAGAGCTTTATGGTTTTGACATTTGAAATCAGGATATTTTATCATGGAAAAAAAACCAGTTTTTCTTGAAAAAGCAAAAGGCATGATAGCAATGTTCTTTCAGTAATGTCACAATAGAAATGAAGATAGTGATAATAATTACAGCTAATCTTTATTACTCATCTATATATGCCAGCTGCTGTTTAAAGCAGTTAGCCTGTGTTTTCCATCTAACACTCACAAATGAATTCTTGATTTCCCAAGCTCAAAATATGCTTCTCCTCTTGCCTTTCCTAACTCAGTAAATAGCTACTCCAGTATGCAGGTGACTTGACCAGAAATCTTTGCTTCATCTTCAACTCCTCCTATATCCCATGGGAGTAAATACTGTTGCCTTTACCTTTATATACATCCTGAACTTAACCACTTCTCAGCTCCTTCTCCATTACCACCTTGGTTCAAGCAACCATCAGCTGCAGTCTGGTCTCTCTGTTTTCTCCATGCCCCTCCCAGCCCCATCAGAGTCTATTCTCCCCAAAGCAGCCACAACCATGGTGACTCACTGAAATCTCAAGCCACATCACGTGACTCTTCAGCTCAATACTGTCCCCTACCATCCCATCTTTTCCAAAGTACAGAACAAAATCATTTAAATCATTTGAAAGGGGCTGCATGATTTTAATTTCATCCACAACTCAATTTTTCTCCCACTGTTCTAGAGGCTCTGGATTCCATGCTGTTTTCAAACACCCTAATCCCATGTCAGTGTCAGAGGTGTTGTACTGGATGCCTTTACCTGCAATGCTCTTCCTGTCTGATGTACTCACAGCTTGATCCCTTACTTTATTCACTTTTCTCCTCAAATGCTTCCTTCACAGAGCTAACAGTCTATATAAAATACAGCTTGTAGAAAAATGCAAACACCATCCCTTTCTACAATAAAAAGCCTGCTAAAATAGTAAATCCCTATCCATCTACTTGCCCACATAGCTTTTTTTCAATAATTGACATCTCACATGTTACCATCATTTTAAAAAGTGTTAGTTGCTTCACTCCCACTTGAATATAAATTGCAGAGAGCTGGGGCTTTGCCTTTTTGATCACTGCTGTTTGTGCAGCCCCTACCATAGTGTCTGTCAGAGTAGATAGCTTATACATAGATATTGAATGAGTGAACCATAACCCTAAGAGGTAGGTGCTAATATTGTTACAATTTACAAATGTGGATACTGAGACGCAAGCTAGATAAGTATCTTGCTTTGCACAACCAAGGCCATATACCTAGTAAATGGAAAGAAGTGTTACCAAATTATTAGAGGTCACAGGCTAATTGCTACCACCTTCGGATGGGGCATGAACTGCCCAGTTTTCCACAGCTCACCCATCTGGTCCACTGCACTCTTCTACGATACCTGCTTGACACTTGTTGCATTTGAGTTTGTAAACCCAAGCAGAGACATTAGAGGACACGAGGAGACTGTGAAAAATGATATATAGACTAGATCTGGAGAGTTGAGAAAGAGAGAGACAGAGAGAGATTGGAAAAGATACTGTGTCTCCCAATCCATATGCCCGCAGATTATACATGGAACCATTTCTTTCCCAGAGAAGCCAAATTCATTGCAGAACACACCCACTGGATTCTTACTGGAAATGGAGTTTTGTGTTTCTCAACTAGATCATAAATCCTTTCTAAGCTGATGCAAACCTTTGTAAGCACTGCTCAAACTGGCTTTAATTTTTATTAATCATTTGAATCCATCTCACAACACATTTTAGCTCTCACTGCCCTCTGCTTATGACACTTCTGTTGTTTCACATCTGATACCTAGCCTGAAAAGGGGTCTGAATCTTTAGTGGGTTTTATAATGGAAATGTCCTACTTGACACTCATTGCCATATAAAATCATTTTCAACAATACCATTAAATTCAAATCACAAATAGGTTGCTTTTTCTAAATTTAATTTTATTTATTTTTTTATACAGCAGGTTCTTATTAGTCATCCAGTTTATACACATCAGAGTATACAAGTCAATCCCAATCTCCCAATTCATCACACCACCACCCCCACTCCCTGTTGCATTTCCCCCTTGGTGTCCATACATTTGTTCCCTACATCTGTGTCTCAATTTCTGCCCTGCAAACCGGTTCATCTGTACCATTTCTCTAGGTTCCACATATATGTGTTAATATACGATATTTGTTTTTCTCTTTCTGACTTACTTCACTCTGTATGACAGTCTCTAGATTCATCCATATCTCTACAAATGACCCAATTTTGTTCCTTTTTATGGCCGAGTAATATTCCATTGTATATATGCACCATATCTTCTTTATCCATTTGTCTGTCGATGGGCATTTAGGTTGCTTCCATTACCTGGCTATTGTAAAGAGTGCTGCAATGAACATTGGGGTGCATGCATCTTTTTGACTTATGGTTTTCTCTGGGTATATGTCCAGTAGTGGAATTGCTGGGTCATATGGTAATTCTATTATTAGTTTTTTAAGGAACCTCCATACTGTTCTCCATAGTGGCTGTATCAATTTACATTCCCACCAAAAGTGCAAGAGGGTTACCTTTTCTCCACACCCTCTCCAGCATTTGCTGTTTGTAGATTTTCTGATCATGCCCATTCTAACTGGTGTGAGGTGATACATCACTGTAGTTTGGATTTGCATTTCTTGAATAATTAGTGATGCTGAGCAGCTTTTCATGTGCTTCTTGGCCATCTGTATGTCTTCTTTGGAGAAATGTCTATTTAGGTCTTCTGTCCATTTTTGGATTGGGTTGTTTGTTTTTTTAATATTGAGCTGCATGAGCTGTTTATATATTTTGGAGATTAATCCTTTGTCCGTTGATTCATTTGCAAATATTTTCTCCCATTCTGAGGGTGGTCTTTTCGTCTTGTTTATGGTTTCCTTTGCTGTGCAAAAGCTTTGAAGTTTTATTAGGTCCCATTTGCTTATTTTTGTTTTTATTTCCATTACTCTAGGAGGTGCATCAAAAAAGATCTTGCTGTGATTTATGTCAAAAAGTGTTCTTCCTATGTTTTCCTCTAAGAGTTTTATAGTGTCTGGTCTTACATTTAGGCCTCTAATCCATTTTGAGTTTATTTTTCTGTATGGTGCTAGGGACTGTTCTAATTTCATTCTTTTACATGTAGCTGTCCAGTTTTCCCAGCACCATTTGTTGAAGAGACTGTCTTTTCTGCATTGTATATCCTTGCCTCCTTTATCATAGATTAGTTGACCATAGGTGCGTGGGTTTATCTCTGGGCTTCCTATCTTGTTCCGTTGATCTATATTTCTGTTTTGGTGCCAGTAACATATTGTCTTGATTACTGTAGCTTTGTAGTATCGACTGAAGTCAGGGAGTCTGATTCCTCCAGGTCTGTTTTTTACCCTCAAGACTGCTTTGGCTATTCGGGGTCTTTTGTGTCTCCATTCAAATTTTAAGATTTTTTGTTCAAGTTCTGTAAAAAATTCCATTGGTAATTTGATAGGGATTGCACTGAATCTATAGATTGCTTTGGGTAGTATAGTCATTTTCTCAATATTGATTCTTCCAATCCAAGAACATGGTATATCTCTCCATCTGTTGGTATCATCTTTAATTTCTTTCATCAGTGTTATAGTTTTCTGCATACAGGTCTTTTGTCTCCCTAGGTAGGTTTATTCCTAGGTATTTTATTCTTTTTGTTGCAATGGTAAATGGGAGTGTTTCCTTAATTTCTCTTTCAGATTTTTCATCATTAGTGTATAGGAATGCAAGAGATTTCTGTGCATTAATTTTGTATCCTTCAACTTTACCAAATTCATTGATTAGCTCTAGTAGTTTTCTGGTGGCATCTTTAGGATTCTCTATATGTAGTATCATGTCATCTGCAAACAGTGACAGTTTTACTTCTTCTTTTCCAATTTGTATTCCCTTTATTTCTTTTTCTTCTCTGATTGCCGTGGCTAGGACTTCCAAAACTATGTTGAATAATACTGGTGAGAGTGGACATCCTTGTCTTGTTCCTGATCTTAGAGGAAATGCTTTCAGTTTTTCACCATTGAGCATGATGTTTGCTGTGGGTTTGTCGTATGTGGCCTTTATTATGTTGAGGTAGGTTCCCTCTATGCCCACTTTCTGGAGAGTTTTTATCATAAATGGGTGTTGAATTTTGTCAAAAGCTTTCTCTGCATCTTTTGAGATGATCATATGGTTTTTATTCTTCAATTTGTTAATATGGTGTATCACACACATTGATTGATTTGCATATATTGAAGAATCCTTGCATCCCTGGGATAAATCCCACTTGATCACGGTGTATGATCCTTCTAATGTGTTGCTGGATTCTGTTTGCTAGTATTTTGTTGAGGATTTTTGCATCTATATTCATCAGTGATATTGGTCTGTAATTTTTTTTTTTGTAGTATCTTTGTCTGGTTTTGGTATCAGGATGATGGTGGCCTCATAGAAAGAGTTTGGGAGTTTTCCTTCCTCTGCAATTTTTTGGAAGAGTTTGAGAAGGATGGGTGTTAGCTCTTCTCTAAATGTTTGATAGAATTCACCTGTGAAGCCATCTGGTCCTGGACTTTTGTTTGTTGGAAGATTTTTAATCACAGTTTCAATTACATTACTTGTGATTGGTCTGTTCATATTTTCTATTTCTTCCTGGTTCAGTCTTGGAAGGTTATACCTTTCTAAGAATTTGTCCATTTCTTCCAGGTTGTCCATTTTATTGGCATAGAGTTGTTTGTAGTAGTCTCAGGATGCTTTGTATTTCTGCGGTGTCTGTTTTAACTTCCCCGTTTTCATTTCTAATTTTATTGATCTGAGTCCTCTCCCTCTTTTCCTTGATGACCCTGGCTAATGGTTTATCAATTTTGTTTATCTTCTTAGAGAACCAGCTTTTAGTTTTATTGATTTTTGCTATTGTTTTCTTTGTTTCTATTTCATTTATATCTGATCTGCTCTTTATTATTTCTTTCCTTCTGTTAACTTTGGGTTTTGTTTCTTCTTCTTTCTCTAGTTCCTTTAGGTGTAAGGTTAGATTGTTTATTTGAGATTTTTCTTGTTTCTTGAGGTAGGCTTGTATTGCTATAATCTTCCCTCTTAGAACTGCTTTTGCTGCATCCCATAGGTTTTGGATCATCGTGTTCTTGTTCTCATTTGTCTCTAGGTATTTTGTGATTTCCTCTTTGATTTCTTCAGTGATCTCTTGGTTATTTAGCAACGTATTGTTTAGCCTCCATGTGTTTGTGTTTTTTACATTTTTTTCCCTGTAATTGATTTATGATCTCATATTGTTGCAGTCAGAAAGGATGCTTGATATGATGTCAATTTTCTTAAACTTACTGAGGCATGATTTGTGACCAAAGATGTGATCTATCCTGGAGAATGTTCTGTGTGCACTTGAGAAGAAAGTGTAATCTGCTGTTTTTGGATGGAATGTCCTATAAATATGAATTAAATCTATCTGGTACATTGTGCCATTTAAAGCGTGTGTGTCCTTATTAATCTTCTGTTTGGATGATCTGTTCATTGGTGTAAGTGAGGTGTTAAAGTCCCCCACTATTATTGTGTTACTGTTGATTTCCTCTTTTATAGCTGTTAGCAGTTGCCTTATGTATTGAGGTGTTCCTATGTTGGGTGCATATATATTTATAATTATTATATCTTCTTGGATTGATCCCTTGATCATTATGTAGTGTCCTTCCTTGTCTCTTGTAACATTCTTTATTTTAAAGTCTATTTCATCTGATATGAGTATTGCTACTGCAGCTTTCTTTTGATTTCCATTTGCATGGAATATCTTTTTCCATCCCCTCACTTTCAGCTGTATGTGTCCCTAGGTCTCAAGTGGGTCTCTTGTAGACAACATATTGATGGGTCTTGTTTTTGTATCCATTCAGGAAGCCTGTGTCTTTTGGTTGGAACATTTAATCCATTCACGTTTCAGGTAATTATTGATAGGTATGTTCCTATTACCATCTTCTTAATTGCTTTGGGTTTGTTTTTGTAGGTCCTTTTCTTCTCTCGTGTTTGTCACTTAGAGAAGTTCCTTTAGCATTTGTTGTAGAGCTGGTTTGGTGGTGCTGAATTCTCTTTGTTTTTGCTTGTCTGTAAAGCTTTTGATTTCTCCAAATCCAAATGAGATTCTTGCCAGGCAGAGTAATCTTGGTTGTAGGTTCTTCCCTTTCATCACTTTAAGTATATTATGCCACTGCCTTCTGGCTTGTAGAGTTTCTGCTGAGAAATCAGCTGTTAACCTTATGGGAGTTCCCTTGTATGTTATTTGTCGTTTTTCCCTTGCTGCTTTCAGTAATTTTTCTTTGTCTTTAATTTTTGCCAATTTAATTACTATGTGTCTCGGTGTATTTCTCCTTGGGTTTATCCTGTATGGGACTCTCTGCGCTTCCTGGACTTGGGTGGCTATTTCCTTTCCCATGTTAGGGAAGTTTTCTACTATAATCTCTTGAAATATTTTCTCGGGTCCTTTCTCTCTTCTCCTTCTGGGACCCCAATAATGTGAATGTTCCTGCGTTTAATGTTGTCCCTAAGGTCTCTTAGGCTGTCTTCATTTCTTTTCATGCTTTTTTTTTTATTCTGTTCTGCCGCAGTGAATTCCACCATTCTGTCTTCCAGGTCACTTATCCGTTCTTCTGCCTCAGTTATTCTGCTATTGATTCCTTCTAGTGTATTTTTCATTTCAGTTATTGTAATGTTCATCTTTGTTTGTTTGTTCTTTAATCTTTCAGATCTTTGTTAAACATTTCTTGCATCTTCTCGATCTTTGCCTCCATTCTTTTTCCAAGGTCCTGGATCATCTTCACTCTCATTATTCTGAATTCTTTTTCTGGAAGGTTGCCTATCTCCACTTCATTTAGTTGTGTTTCTTGGGTTTTATCTTGTTACTTCATCTGGTACATAGCTCTCTGCCTTTTCATCTTGTCTATCTTTCTGTGAATGTGGTTTTTGTTCCACAGGCTGCAGGATTGTAGTTCTTCTTGCTTCTGCTGTCTTCCCTGTGGTGGATGAGGCTATCTAAGAGGTTTGTGCAAGTTTCCTGATGGGAGGGATTGGTGGTGGGTAGAGCTGGCTGTTGCTCTGGTGGGCAGAGCTCAGTAGGACTTTAATCCGCTTGTCTGCTGATGGGTGGGGCTGTGTTCCCTCCCTATTGGTTGTTTGGCCTGAGACGACCCAACACTGGAGCCTAACGGGGCTCTTTGGTGCGGCTAATGGCAGACTCCAGGAGGGCTCACGCCTAGGAGTACTTCCCAGAACTTCTGCTGCCAGTGTCCTTGTCCTCACGGTGAGACAGAAAGACCTCCCGCTTCTGCAGAAGACCCTCCAACACTAGCAGGTAGGTCTGGTTCATACTCCTATGGGGTCACTGCTCCTTCCCGTGGGTCCCAATGTGCACACTACTTTGTGTGTGCCCTCCAAGAGTGGACTTTCTGTTTCCCCCAGTCCTGTTGAAGTCCTACAATCAAATCCCACTAGCCTTCAAAGTCTGATTCTCTAGGAATTCCTCCTCCCGTTGCTGGACCCCCAGGTTCAGAAGCCTGATGTGGGGCTCAGAACCTTCTCTCCAGTGGGTGGACTTCTGTGGGGTAAGTGTTCTCCAGTTTGTGAGTCACCCACCCAGCAGTTATTATATTTGATGTTATTGTGATTAAGCCCCTCCTACTGTTTCATTGTGGCTTCTCCTTTGTCTTTGGATATGGGGTATCTTTTTTGGTGAATTCCAATGTCTTCCTGTCGATGATTGTTCAACAGTTAGTTGTGATTCTGGTGTTCTCGCAAGAGGGAGTGAGAGCACGTCCTTCTGCTCCACCATCTTGAACCTGCCCCTCACAAATAGGCTGGTTTTTAAATAACATACAGCTTCTACGGGAAAGTTTTGTATTGCGATGTTTATGTGTATATGATGTATATACACATATACACACACAAAATATATATATACATACACACATATGTATATTTCTGAACTTATTCTGTAAAATTTAAAAGGCATTGGTTTTTTGTCAACAAAATGCAATGCAGCGTTCGTTATTTCTCCAGTCACCTTGAGTATGATATTCAGAATTCTATAACAGCCTGTGCTATATTTGTGTAGTCTGCTGAAGCCTTGCATATGTCATCAAAATACAATATTTCCCCCTCTTTCATCTTGGGAGTTAAGACAATTGTAGAGTATCTTTGAGGATAAATGTGTGAGATAGATTTTTTTTTCAAGTGTTCTACGTTTTCTGCTACCTGCAACTAGAATAAAAGGAAACACTAATAGCTGTATCTAGGAATGTGCTTTGCAAAATCATATACATTTAAAATTGAAAAAGAATGCCCTATTCATTTATTCTGCAATATTTTGTGCAACATACAATATGTTGTTCTCTACTTTAACTTCATCTTTCATACTGTTAGCAGTTAGATGTTTACTTTTGAGTCATGAGTTCAGTTCTGTTTGTATGTCCTTTAATAAAAGCTTAGGTTGGTGCTGTACAGAAAACATGCACTGTTTTTCAAACTTGAATACTTCCTATAATTTACTGCCATTGGAACCAGCTTCATAAATTGATGGATTGAAATTCTACAAGAGGAGAAACTTGGTTCTTGATTTGCGTCTGTCTTGTTTATTAGTATGCTACAGTACCTAACATAGTGTTTTGAACATAAAGCTCAATATATACAAATACATTATGTAGGAGCTCAATAAATGTATAAAAATAATGAGTAGAGCTATGAATGCCAATGAGTACCTTGACAGATCCTAATTCTCCACGGCAGTAGGACAGTAGCACACCACTACCCAGGGTTATCAGTACTTAGAAGAAGCAGAATTGTAAGGCTCGTTTTATTTAGTACATGGAATAAAATTTGGAAGTTGAATTCTTAAAAGAAATGAGGTCTACTAATATGAGAAGTAAGACAAATTTAGAACTATTCATGATATTAAAATCAGTTCAGCTTGTAAAATTATGTTTCTATCTTAAAGCTATTGGTGATCTATCCAAATCTTCCACAACCCACTCCCAGTATTCCTTTCCCCATAAAATCTTCATGAATTCCCAGATTAAATGCTAACCTTCTTCTCTACATTTCTACAACTTGAAGAAACAAAACATGTCTACTAGTCCAGAAGCTCACTGAAACCACAGAATTTTTCTTATTTATAATCTGTGCTAGGTATTAAGCACATTCCATACGCTAATTCATCACATTTCAGATATTAAAAGGAAACAAAAATCTATAATGGTAATACAACCGTTATCATTCAGCTAAAAAACCTACTATAATATTTATCAAAAACAGAGACTGTTTCTTGGACTGTCAAGTTCCACTTTATTTCTTCTACTGCCTTTCTATCTAAGAGCTTTATAATCTAACAACTATGAATAGCAAAACAACATATATTATTTTGGAGAAACTCTGATAATGTAAAAAATGATCAGATTCCTATTATAATCATATATATAAAATCTCTCTCTCTGTCACACACATACACACACACACACAAAAACACACACGACCACCACCACTATCACCACCTTGAATATTCATTATGATCGTGGGTATGCCTTTTCATTTTTTTATATGTAACTTACTAATTGTATAACCTTTGTTGTCTTAGCTACAGAAGTCACTATATAACACAGAAGGTAAGAGTGTTTGTTCCATAGATTATTTTATGGGAATTAAATAAGTTAACACACATAACACATTTAAAATATTATCATTCTTGATTATTATATAGACTTTTTATATGGAGGTTGGATATTTTTTATCCATCAAGTTTCCTACCTACAACACACTGTGAAGATTTTTTCACGTCTTTAAATATCTTTCCCAAATGTCATTTTAATGGTTGCTTAGTATTACATCATATGGACATATAATTTTAACCAAACATTTCTTGGTAAGTATTTATGTAGCTTCCAATTTGGGACTGTCATATTTACTGCTGTGATGAATAATCTTAGAAATAAATGTCTGTAACTGTTTTGTAGTTTTTTTCTTTTAGGACACTTTTTCAACTGATATGTAGTGCTAAATTACAAAATTAAACAGTCAATAACCTCCCCCCAAAACGATAAACATACTTCTCCCCCCAGATGTTATAATATGGTATTATTTTTCTTTTTAAAAATTTGATAGTTAAGGATTAGTATCTTGTTTATATAATTCGTCATTTAAAAAAATTCTAATTAGTTTTCAAAAATATTTTGGGGTCATTTGTTTCTGGTTGTGTGTGTGTGAGAGAGAAGAGAAACGAGAGGGAATGGGAGAATAAGATTTTACTTAGTGTTCGCCTTTCTGTGATTGCAGTCATTTCAATAACTATGATAATAATGATAGTAGTGGGAAGAGTGGTGGTGTTTAGTGCTGGTGGTAAAAATAATAGTAGTAGGTAATGAGAGCTAACATTTACTCAGAGTTCACCATGTGCTAAAATCTTCACATGTAGAAGCGTATTTAGTGCCCACACAATCCTATGCGGTAGGCACAACTGAAGCCAATTACCAACAACAACAAAAAAAACCCTAAACTGATTCTGAAAGAGACTTATTTCAGTAATTACCTTAAGGTCCCATCCCAATTAAATGGTGAAGGCAAGATTCCAACCCAGGAAGTTTGACTAAGCCCTACATTCTAATGAAGGAGTTTTATAGATTGTGGTGCTATCAACCTTGTCCTTTATATGGAAAATGTATGTTTCCTAATTGTTTTGCATATTATTTTGGTGATTTTTATGTACAGAAGATTTTTTCAATATAAAGTTTCAGTGCCATTTTGCATTAAATAGAATTATTCCCCCTGCTGATCAGTTCATTCAGGAAATTTTTGTTTGCCTTTATGTTTTTAACGCTTCTGATTCTTTTGTTGTTGTGGGGAAGGCAGAGTAGTTATTTCATGTAGGCAATCGGGGCATTTACATTTTTTACTTTATTTAGAGATGGTCTACCTAATTCTATGATTTTCCCTGCTATCCATTCTAGAGACTGTCTCTAGATTAATCTTGATGATATATTACTCAATAATTTATAATGCTTCCTTTTTACTTCTACTTGATTTGGGGATCTATCATAATTTGATTTGCATGTTCTGATCCTTGTTTACAGTTCTTCTTGAAGTATGTACTCTTGGCATGTCCCACATTTCCTCACTGCTCACCAGTACAGTAGTATGTATGCTCACTCATTGGCTTCCAACTGCAAGCACAGGTCACTTTTTTAAAAGGGACTTCCTCTGTCAGTGGCTGCTCAGGCCACATGCTTGGCAGGTTGGGAAGTGCCAGCAAGCAACCTCCAATCAATCACAGATGAAAGTCAGTTGATACACAACCCAGTTCCTCATGTCCTAGATAACAGCCAGTTTATCTAAAGAGCTCTACTTGCTAACACAAATATCAGGCAAATAATGCACCCTTATGGATTTTATCCTTCTGTCTCATTTCTCAATTCTCTCACAGGTGCTTCCTGCAACCCCCTTTCAACAAACTGTTTGCATTCAAATATTTGTCTCACAGTTTGCTTTTGGGAGAACCTAACCCCAGACAACACCTCTTCCAGGCACGGCCTTTATCTTCTCTACATGGTCTCTATCTTCATAGGATGTGTATTAGACACTTCCTATATTCCTCCTCTGATCTGCTTCGTGCCATGATCACCAGGCCCGCAGAAGATTGTTCCTCTACTTGAGGCTGATTCAGTCTGAGACAGGGGTACCCACTCCTTCAGCTGCTTCTTTGCAACAAAGCTGGATAGCCAAATATCCTAGGATTCTGGCCTCTCCCACCACTTCTGTTGTTGAATGAAATGCTACAACATGAAGCTTGGGATCTGGCATCCCAAGCCACTGCTGAAGGAGACAGTGGGCGCATCCTAAATTTCAGGGAGTGAACTCCCTTTGAGATGAACTTGGACAAATGAGAAATAGGAGACAGGGAAGACTGAGACAGATAAATGTATTCGAG